>NC_053449.1:49589264-50318727 GCF_007990345.1 Gossypium hirsutum | reverse complement strand
AATCATATTTGGCTCGTAATTATTAAATAATAAAATTTATGGGCTTATTTGCTGAATTTGGTGGTTCGAACCACTGTTTTTGATATTTCTGAAAATCAGGCTATTACAAAGAGGAAATGAGTGAAATGCTTCTTGTGTTGTGGCCTACATGAGTTGTGAAACTATCCAGAGTAATCCAAGTTAGTAGTGGCCAAGAGAAAGGCAACAACGGAGCTTGTTGAGTCATCGGAGGGCTTCTACCCAAGTAAAAGGTAAGTTATGAATCGGACTTAGGAGAAAAAGTTGTGATGCAAACATTAAAGCTAGGATCAATGAAACTCAATTCGAGGAAAGTGACGGAGCTTATCGAGTCATCTGAGAGGCTTCCACCCAAAAATGAGATGAGTTGTACATCGGAATTAGAGAAAAAAAGTAATGCTGTAAAATTTAAAGCTAGGATCAATGAGGCTAATTTCTTTTGAGTCATCGAAGGAGCTACCACCTAAGGGAGAGGTGGGTTGTGCATCAAACTTCAAGAAGAAAGTAGGGATGCAAATTGGATAGTCGAACTAAGTAAATGTGACGAGCAAGGTAAATATCAAACATTGTGGTAGTGTTTTACATTTTGACTTACCATTGGCTTGGTAAGAACGTAGGGGCCCTTTCAAAGTTCTGAGGTGAGAAAATCGACGGGTTGTGGGCATGCCGGAGCCTAGTTGTGTGGATCAAGAGGATCTGGATCAAGGTAAGTCAGAATTGAGGCAAGTGAGAGCAATGGTTTCTTAACAACAAGATGTACCAACGAGTGGAACAGATTGTGAGCTAAGAGGTGACGAAAGTCGAGGTAAAAGTTTCGAAGGACGAGACAACCCGATAGTAAGAATAGTCAATAAAGAGCTAAGGTGTCAAAAAAGTTTTGAGACGAATTAAGTTAATGTCATTTCAAAAGCGCAACGAGGGAATTACAAGAATGAGTGAGGGAAAATGTCACGAGCCGCAGTTCAAAGCCCGTGACTGTCGCAAAAAATGCATCCCATTGAGGTCTATCAGTTAGATGGGGATCATTTTACACATGAGAACTGGCCCAATTCAAAGAGTTGATGAATAAGTTTGTCTATTTGAAGCTTGGGTGGCCCAATGAAATAGATATGGAAAATTAGGCTACCTTGGCAAATAGAGAAACTAATCATAGAAGATTGAGGGAAATAATATCTAAAAAGATTTGATTTGATTTGATTTGATTGTGTAAATCTTGTAAATCCTTTGATTGTAAGGATAGGTTTCATCTCATTTGTCAATATAAATTTAGCTAGATCATTGGATTTAGGGAGCTTAACTATAAATAGAAAGCCTCTCCCTCAATTGTAAATCATTCATTCATCCATTGTATCCTAAATTCTTAGAGGAATAGAATTCCTTAAGAGTATTTACTCAAACACCTCTCGTGCATTGTTTTTCTATGATTATTCTGTTCTTTTGACCATTCTTTTGGCTTGAGTTGCTTTCGTTATATAAATTGGTGCCTTTAAGGAATTTTGCGAGAATCTTCACTTTGTGGAGTTAGGCTAACTTAGGAACAATTTGAGTCGAAAGAATCATCTAATGCCGCACAAATTACAAGACTAAAAGTCTAGCCCCGTGAAACTTACGCCTTCCTTTTTTAGCATATGTATAATTCTCCTTTTTTTACAAAATATTTATTTTTTGTTTTAATTTTTTTCATTATGCTTAAATTTAAATTTTAATACATAGATATACTTTAATTTGTAATATAACTCATATCTCTTTATTTTATAAAATTGAATTTTATTATGAGTTCTTGCTTTATGCGCAATTTATAAATTTAGTCTCTGTATTTTATAATTTGGTCATTTTTAGTTCATATACTTTTCGAAATTTAAAATTTTGATTTCGACTAAATGATAACTATTAAATTTATTACGTTAAGTTCTTCCATTTTCAAAATTTGATGTGACAAATATATTATTGCATGTGTGATGCCTTGAAAAGTTGTTATTTCCACATATTACTAAAAAAAGCAGTTAATGAATTTATAAGTTATCGTTTGCATTACTAAAATTTCAAAAAATGAAAAAAAAAATATAACAATTAAGAATGATCCAATTGAAGAACATGGACGAAATATACAACTTTACACATAGTATATGATACGTGAGTGAGGTGGAAGCAGAAGAATGATCGAATTCAAGTTGTTCGACTCAAGAATAAAAGATTTGGATGTGACATGAAAGGAAGAAATTAAATCATTTTAGAAGAAAAAAGGAAATAAGAAAAAAATAAAGGATAAATATTCAAAATAATAACTAAATAGTGAAAAAATAGATTAAAGCAAAATGAAAGATGGAACGATAAACCGATGGATATGATGGATAGAAGGATAAATGTCCAATTAAACCCTTTGAGATATAAATCCCAACAAACTCAATTAATGGCTCTAATCAACCCTTCAAAAAATAGTTATTGGTAATTGAAGAGTGAAGAATGAATTCTCATGACTCCTTAAAAAAATAAAAAATAAAAACTACTTCTAAAAATCACAAGAAATAAATCTTACACAAAGAAACAAACTCCTAGAGTTGAAAATTTTATTAATGAAAATAAATTGTCTGATTTGTGTACAATGCAACGGCCTATACATAGGCTAGTTAAATAAATCTAAATAAAACTCTTAAGTATACTAGAACTCTAATTAATCTAAACAAATAGTAGTTTTAAACTAAATTTTCTTATTGACATAAACTTCCTAAATAACTTAAACTACTTAATAATTATTAAAAATTTGAAATAATAAAATAATAATAGCTAATAAATATAATATTGGGCTCATATATAATAAAAATTAAGCTTAAAACTCAAACCCAATATGATTTAAACTCGAATTAAAAGCCCAAAACTTGTAATTCTCGTCATAATCTCGTCTAGAAATTTTGCTCGCATAGTCTTCACTAAAATAGTCATAACTTGAGCTCCCGAACTCAAAATTGAGTGATTCAAAGTGTGTTTCAAAGATAAGAGATGGAGCTCTGAATGCTATGAAGACATATTAACCAATAAATGTCTGGATCTCATCCAAAAAGTCATCGTATGTCTGATGATTTTCCAAACTTAAAAATTGACAACTTCGGTAAATGAAATTTAATAAATTTCACCCCATCCACGCATGTATTAGTATATGACCAATAGCAAAATTTAATCAAACATATTTAATTGTTATTATTTGGTCAAAACTAAAATTTCAAAAATAAAAAAGTACAAAGGCTAAAGTTGTCCGATTTGAAAAGTTTAAGGAGTATATCTATAACTTTTGCAAATTATAGGGACAAATAACATAATTTAACCTTTTTATAATGTTATTAGTTAGTGCAAATAGCTAATACTTTAACCTTCGATCAAAGCGTTATGTAGTTGTATATAATATAAATGCCTTTAGAGTCTCCAAGAGTAACTCATCTTTGGGGTTTGCTTCTTTTTTCTTTACATTATAATATGATGATCAAATTTTTGTTTTTACTCCATATACTTTAATTTTTTACATAAGTTGGCCTTTCTACTTTTATAATTTCATTAGTTAATTCAAACTGTTGATATTGTTAACTATTTCAACCATAATAATGATAACATTTTTTTTAAGAATACTATTATAAAAAAAATTATTTTATTATGACGAGTTCGAATGAAAGTTTTTAAGAAAAAATCTACTTCAATATTTTCAATATTTTTTTTGTTACATCACTACTAAGTGAACATATACATTTTTTTTAAATTTGAAATGTCACATCAATAAATTTATTAGAAAATTTTAAACGAAGGTACCTGTTGGGATCTAATGCCCTTAGTTTAGTAATTTCGTTTAAGTATACTTATTTTTTAATAAATTGGTTTAATAAAATATTTATTAATTATATTAATATCATTTGTATATTGTCCTTAATGTTTTTGCATGCAAAGCAAAATAGAAGTAAATATTGATTCACTAGTTATCTAACGTTTAACTAATACTAAGTGGTATTACGTGGTTGGATTGTAATGCAGAAAAAACAACTTGTATTAATAGATGAACCTAAACATATTCTTAGTCTAATCTAAAATGAGCAAACTGATTGAAAGACTAAGATGTCGTCTATCAAGTCAAATTGGGGAGATGCTTTATCTTGAGCATTAGAGCGGATGACGCCCAAAAGATAGAGACCTAGATGTGGTTAATGGACTCACAATACATCAGACAAGACCCAAATAGAATAGATTTTACATTCGTTTATGGTTTATTCACTCGTGACGTTCATAATGTGGGGTACCTTAATCTTGAGTGAATGATGGTCTATGTATGTGTGACTCGTATATTTGATGTAAATAAAAGTATAGTTCAAATAGATAAGGAATTGAAAACTAGTGCATTGGGTATATGACTTATGTAGTATGTAACACCATTAAAAGTAGTGGAAATAAATGATATCCTATCATTTGCATTACAAGGTAGATGAAAAGTAAACGTGACCACGGGTTGTTTGTCTTTGTGATAAATGACTTAACTACTATTTAATAGCAATTGACTTTTAATAAACAAATAAATAATGATTATCAAGAGATAAAATAAGATTATATTAGAAAAACGAATTTATCTCAAATAGATTAAAGATATCCTACGAGGGTAACACACTCAGAACAAGGTCATTGGGCATGCATTTAGTAAGTAGCTTTCATAATGGTATGTAATTAGGGAGAGTTCAATCACAATACAATAGTGGAATAACTTCGCGACTAAATAAACTTATAATTAATAAGCGAAAAGTTAAAACTTAATTATGAATTATTTGAGCCCTAATTATATATGTTCAATCAGTCCCTCCACTAGCTCGTTGAAACTAAAAATGAATTGTATGTAAAACCAAAAAACAGAAATGAATGGAAATAATGAAGTTAGAGAAATGAGTCACATTCACAAATGAATGTGATTTCTCGCTAAGTATAGAAATGACTTGAGAATTAATTTAAAATTTTTAAATTATTATTTAATTAATTATAATTAAATAATTAAAGTTAGACAATGGAGTTAAAAATTAATTAGTCATTATGAATCCATTAAATAAAGAAATTAAATATATTTTATTATAGATTCTTTTACGATAAAGTTGTCATGACTTTAATGGAATTAAAATTGGGTTGAAAAATTATTTAATTGAGAAACTAATATAGTTAATTTAATTAATTAATATTTATTTTGGTAAATAGAAAATAAATATTGGGCTGGATTAAATTATAAAGTGCCGAGTCAAAAATCTAAGAAGCACGTATAATTTGACTCAATACAAGAGATGCCCAAATCCCCTCATATTACATGTGAGGGGCGGCAACCTAGTATTACTGTCTAAGGTGTGCTGCCCCCTCTCTCCTAATTGGACTAGAGAAATGTTTTCTATTTAAATAATATTATTGTGTAACCCTTATTCAACAATGATTCTCCTATCTATCCCTATAAATAGACAACTTTAGTAGATTCTGTTGAAAAATAGGGAGAATTTATTCCTGAGCATAAATTCTATTTGTTAGGATAACAAACTTTTCAATTTATAAAGAGAGAAGTTATTTTCCTACTGAAAGTAATTAAGTTGCTTATTGTTTTGTGTTTGGTTCGTGTTGTTCGAGGCCACACTCGGTGCAAGTTGGAGTACAAGGATAGTGAAAAAGGTCATTCGGTTGAAAGCCAAAAATGATTTAAATTCATCTCACACAAAGTGCAGGTACCTTTCGGAAAAAGTTTATTGTTATAAATATCACAAATCGATTGGTTTTCAAAAATATTAAACTTTTGCTGTAACTGAAAACCTTTTTTCTAAACTGGATTCTTCCATCAATACTAACTAAAGTGTAGTATGATAAATAAGTTAAAAAAAATTTTTGATATATTACTCAAAATTAATTACAGAATATAATCAGTAGAGGTGATCATGGTTTGGGCTACCCGGCCCGGCCCGACGGCTTGCCTGAAAAATAGGAGGGTTTGGGTAAAAATATAAGCCCGAAATATGGGTTTGAGAAAAAAAACGAGGCCCGTTTAGAAAATGGATCGGGCCTCGAGTAAAACTTTTTTAGCCTTGCCCTGGTCCGGCCCGAAATATATATTAAATATATATTTTATTTTAATCAAATATATTTTTTATTTTTAATTTAGATTATATTTTGTAGGTTTTTGATGTTATTTTGGTATTGTAAAATTTAATATAAGCCGGGCCGAGCCGGGCCCGGGCTTAGATTTTTCTTTCGGGTTGGGCTTGGACAAATTTTTAGGCCCATATTTCGGGTCGGGCTTGGACAAAAGTCAAATTTTAAATGTTAAATTTTTATATGATAATATGTACTAAAATAAATAAAATAAAATTGAATTAATTGAAAATATTTCCCATTAAGTGATAAATAGCTCTCGGATTGTTTTTATTTTGAAATATCAAATATGTGTAAAAATTAAATCATTGGAAATATTAATTTTCAATTGATTTAATTGTTTGGGATAATTGCAAGATGTATCCTTTTATTTTACCAGATTTGAAAATATGATACATTTACTTTCAATTTCTTTGATTTAGTACCTATATTTATGTTCTGTCCAACCTTTTGGCACCTAACCGTAACGGTAGAAAAGTTATTTTATGAACACTCCTTATCACATCATCCATAGTCCCTACCAATTAAAAATAAACACATAATTTGTTTTTTTTCACATCATCCATGATCTCTCCTTACCAACTATATATATGATTTGGAAAAAAGATATGCATTTATTTTTAATTTATAGGAACCATGGATAATGTGGTAAAGAGGATTCATAAAATAATTTCTCCTAACAATGTCAAGTTTTTGATGACATGGTGCATCACCCAATTAGAAAGCGCCACTTGCCCTTTTGTTAACTGTTTGACCACCTATATCCGCCTTTACGAGAAATTATACATTTATTCGATTTTAAATTAAAGATAAATTAATTTGCTTTTGAGTAAAATAAAAAACAATACACTTGACCAAAACAATCTCAAGGGTTCATTTTGCATATTTTCTTAAAGTAAAAGATTCATCTTCATCAACCTCCACTAACGGAAGAAGTCGGTTGAAGAACTCATCGGTGATGGGAAATATTTTATTTTACAAGGAGAAGACATGTTTTTGAAGTTTAAGAACTCAGAAATATTTCATTGAATTCCTCCATAAAATTCAAAATGCTTGAAACACAAACATCTCTTTTCCTAGGTTCTAACATGTATTTCTTTATAAAAGGTCTTTTGTTCAACCACTATTATCTTCTTTTCTTCATGTTATGAACCCATGATTCCCATCTATAATCTATTCCTCCTCTTTCAAAACAAATCATCAAACTCAAACTTGGAAATGTCTTCATTGCTACAACTAAAATGGTTAAACTCTACATTAGATGCTTTTTTTTTCTTTGCATATTTGAAAATCAATCTTAATACATTCATTTTCCGCAATTTAGTTCCTTTATTTTTCGAATTTAAAAAATTTGAGCTAGTTTTTTTGAAAGGTATGTCTAGTTGTTAATATCGTTAATATGTTTTTGTTAAATTCACTAGTGTGACATAGTAAAATTAAAATGTTGAAGTTGTGTGACCCGAATCATTGTTAAAAAAAATAAAATACAATGATAAAACAAGGGGATCTGTGTAGTTTAAGGCCGAGGGACGATTTAAACAATAAACTTTATAATTTATTATTTTATCAATTTAGTCCCTAACCTTAAAACTTAAAACTTCAATTAACGGACCATGCCGAACAAGTATAATCCGTATAGAACTATACTTCTTCTATTTGACATTGACTAAAATAAGGTTTTTCAACCTTTAAATAGATGTAGTCGAAACTCCTCTTGTATCCTTTGTCTTTCAACATTAGTGAATTTCTCTTCCTCTACCCATAGTTTTTTCTCCGAAAGGGTTTTCACGTAAAATTTGTGTTTTATTTTTCTTCTTTATTGTTTTGCGATCGTTCTATATTGTCATTATCAATGTTTATTATAACATAAAAAAATATTTACATGGTAACCATGTAATAAAATATGATGTTGTAATGATTTGAATTTAACAAAGAAATTCAATAGTATTAGCAATTCTTAAGAATTCATGTCGACATTTTAATCAGAATAAAGTATTTATACTAGCTAATAACATTAAAAAAATTGAGATGCCAAATTATGTAAATAATTATAAATATTAAATTTAAAAATTGAGCATATTGCAGGGACCACAATTGAATTTGACCATTGTCATATAAATTTCAAAAAAAAAGTAAGATATAATAAATTTAGCTGTTTATATTTTTTTGTCAATTTAACTCTTATTTTTTTCCTAAATTCGGCTTTTAACCTTTTAAAAAAAGTTAAATTTGACCATCACCCTTTCAAAAAGAGTAAAATTGTTATATTTTTTAACTGAATTACTAACTAAAATGTTAATTTTTTAAACATGCTAGATTGCTTGGCAATCCACCTATACTTCTTTTTTTTTTTTGAATTTTTATAAATTTGAATATTTTATAAATTTTAAATTATTTATTAACATGACATAAGACAAATAATGTCGTTTCAGTATAAAGTCTATATCATGCAGGTTGTCACACCAATATCATTAAAAACTTAATGTTTTATCCGACGTTTCCATTAAAAGAAAAGTGATTTTGACTCTCTTTGAAAAGTTAATGGCCAAATTTAGCTAAAAAAAGAATAAGATCTAAATTGACAAAAGATATAAATATTGAGGGCTAAATTTATTATTATGTCAAATAATAAAAAGTTGTGTATTTAGACACATGTACACCAACATTTTAATCAAAATAAAGTATTTAGACTAACTATGACATTATAAAAATTGAGGTACCAAATTATGTCAAAAGCTAAATTTTAGTTTTAAGCATAATGTAGAAACTAAAACTAAAATTGGAACATTATTAAATAATTTAAGGATAGAGACCAAATTTCATATATAATTTAAAAACAAAAGAAAAGTAAGAGGGTTTGTTTGTGCATTTGGACGGGTGTTACGTAGAGAGTATAGATTTGGTTGGTGGGTTAAATTTCAGCTTAGCATTGGGCAGTTAGAAGCCAGATATTGGGCTTCTTCTTCAAAATTGATGAATACTTTTTGGGTCTCTCACTTCTTAATGGGCTTTCCCTCTCTTTCTTTCTGTATCTCTCTTTTATCGCTCCTAAACCCTTATCAAATCAGAATCTGCAGTTTTCTTCCCTTCTTCTTCTTTCTTTCTTTCTGAAACTTACTACGATTTAGTTTCCAACATTTTTTTCCGTAAGTCGGTTCTTGCTTTTTCTGTAAAAATTAAATCTTTGTCCGTTTTCCTTTTACCTTTGTGGAAGCTAAGGGTAGAAGTTTTTCTTTTTTCTTTTTGGGGAGTCTAAAATTAGTTCTCATTGCTATTATTTTCGAATAAATTATTTTTTGTCTAAACATTTTTATATATTTCCCGTTCCGTGTATTCTTTATTTTGCCTATTTTAGTCGTTTCATTTATTCCGATTGGTCCTTCAGAGTTCTAACTTAGACAGTTCTGTTTCTTGCTTTGTTTGTTTGAACTTTTATTTATTTTCTATGCCTTTTTCTGGGATATTTATGTTGTTAATTTTGTCTTTAGTACCATATTTGTGCCTACCTCAAGGTTAGCTGACACTTAAATTATAATTTGTCTTAGGCTTATGTTGTAATGTTGTTGAAGTTCTTTTGGTATGTTATGTTGTATGCAATAGTTCGAAATTGTGATCAAATTGTGTAACACTTATTAGGTAATGCTATTCTTTAATCTTAACTCAAAACTAAGCTATGGTTTCTCATGTTCTTTTTCCTTAGGTGCCCCAATGAAAATGATCCAAGTTTTTAAAACTGTTGACTTAGTTAAGGAAAAGGACATTAGAAACCGTATAAATATTTTTTTCCTTAATCTTATCAGGAACAATGGTTATAATTTCTCAATTGCTGAATCTATGTTACTTATTGCAGCCTAAACGTGTTGACGGACTCTCACCAAAAACAGAATGGGACGCAATTCGTCCAACCATTCTGAGTCTCCAGTTAGGAGGCGAGGGTCTCCTCAAAGGAGGAGTCCGTCTAATAGAGAAAGATCACCTGGAAGGCATAAGAGTTCACATAAAGGAAGCTCCCCTGTAAGAGAAAAGTCTCCTTCTCGGCACAGGAGGTGTCACAGGGATCATTCTTTGGAAAGAGAGAATCGTTCTAGCCATACGAAGTCTCCAAAACATGCTAGTTCACGTTCTCCTTCCCCCAGGACAAAGAGGTTGAGGAGACCACAGGCTGAAAAGGAAGTTGAGAAAGTGGAGAGGGAGTATGAGAGAAATCATAGCAGGGGTAGTGAGAAGAGTACACATAAGGATAGAGCTTCAGGGAAGGAAAGGATTTCAGAGAGGGAGACGGGGGGTGACAGAAAGGATAGACGGTCGGGACGAGATGATACTGATAGCAAGTCTAGCAGAGGAAGACATGAGCGGTCTGTTTCTCCATCGGATCGCCACAACAGGAGCAGGCATAGATCTCGCTCACCTGCTTCAAATTCAAGATCTCGGGATGAGGTGTCCATTGATATCCGTTTTATTTCTTGCCTGTTTAGTTTTATTCTGTTCTAATTTCCATTGTCCCTTCAAGTATAAAGAGCTTTTTTTTTCACATTCTCATGCTAACAAGCACATTAAGCTGTACAAGGATATGCACTTTTCAGTTACAACATTGATGGACTAATATTTTCTGTTTTTCTTCATCTTGAGTTGATGTGTACATGATTTATTGAAAAAAAGCTTTTCGTTTCAGGTAAATAATTCAAGAGGTGCCGAACATAGGTAAGCTGCTTCTTAAGTTTAAGCCTCTTCATTTAACCTTCAGCCAGGATGCTTCTTAACATATAGAAATTGTGTTATTAATTTTGTTGATGTCAAAGAATCATCGAACCTAAAAGTTTAAGTTATTATATTATTGCCTTTATTTTGTTGTTTTTGGTTCTAATGTCCACTTTTGCCCTTAGCTGTCTTTATAGTTTTATGATCTATTAGTTCCTCTATTTTTTATATGATAAGAGTTGCCACATGATTTGCTATCTTGCTTCTATGGGATTTCAAGAAAAATATGTTGTTGAATGTACTTGCTCTTTTAGGTTCGTACTTTATTATTATGGTTATGCTTTTTATTCCGACTCTTTATGATTTAAGTACCAGTGTCCGGAACCCATGGATGTGGGAAAACTTGGAAAAAGAATTGAACATACTCATCTCAGACATGCCTTCATACCCATATCTGACATGTCTTTATACTGACACCTAACACTCATACCTAAGTCTGAGTAACTTGGTTCTTTTCTTTTTCAAGTTCTAAATTGTTTAACAATAGGTTCTTTGTTTTCTTAAGCAGGGATGTTGAAGATGATTCTGTTGCTAAGATGAAGGCAGCTGAGGATGCCTTGGAAGCAAAACAAAAAGTAACAAATAGCTTGTCTGATACCTGTTTTTTTTTTTTAATCATGTTTTATAATTTTGTGACAAATTGTTCTTGGTACTCTGAAGATATTTATGGAAAATTACCCTGTGGTTCTATTGTATTTATACTGCATGGCTGCACCATGTATTTCTTAACTAGTTTGATAAATTTTATGTGTGGTGTTTAATTTTTTGTTACTGTCTGTGTAACTTGCAGCAAAAACCTACATTTGAGCTATCTGGAAAGCTTGCAGCAGAAACCAACAGAGTTAGAGGTGTGACTCTGCTGTTCAATGAACCCCCTGATGCTCGAAAACCCGATATAAGATGGCGACTCTATGTTTTCAAAGCTGGCGAAGTACTAAATGGTTAGTCCAAGATAGCTTCCATCCAATTTCTTGTATTCTCTTCCTATGATTCTACAGTTTCCCTTTTTTTTTAATCACACTTAATGTTTTTCATGCCTTTACCTTTGACAAATATTCGTGTCTACTAATCGTCAGAGCTATATAGCATGATACAAACCTAATACGAGTATCATTTGTTTGTTTAACTCCATCTATACAATGCAGGTGAGGTGTACTTGAGAGTTGGACCTTTTGGTTTTAAATTTTGTCCATTCTTGATTACATGTCCTTAGAATAGTAAAACTTCTAAATGTTAAGTGATCTGTGATTTATACTAACTATTGCATTGGAACCTGAGGATTAGAACTTGTTTTCATTATATTGGTAAGAAGTTAATGACCGTTCTAGAAAGCAAGGAACTTGTCCCCCTGGTTCTTGGTTTGTTTTCTAATTCATCTTGTTTGCAGAACCCCTTTATATACATCGCCAGAGCTGTTACCTTTTTGGGAGGGAAAGGCGAGTGGCAGATGTACCGACAGACCATCCATCCTGCAGCAAGCAACATGCTGTCATTCAATTCCGGTATATTTATACTTAGCGGTTATTTTCTCAGCATTTCTTTTGAAAAACATTTAATGAAATGTTTCTTCTTTGTCAGTCAAGTAGAAAAAGAGCAACCTGATGGTACATTAACCAAGCAAGTAAGGTATGGCTAGGCCAATTTGAAATTTTACTTGTGTTAGCTATGAATAATCATGATGAATTCTTGTCTTAATCTATTTTGCCTTCGCCTCGTAGGCCTTATATAATGGACCTTGGAAGCACTAATAAAACTTTCATTAATGTGAGCAATTCATCTTGAAACCTTTATTAATTGCGTAGAAACTTGATTGGATTCCTATAATTTCATCTAAATTTCCTTTTGCATTTGCAGGACAATCCAATTGAACCTCAACGTTATTATGAACTTTTTGAGAAAGACACCATTAAATTTGGTAATAGTAGGTAGGGCACTCATCAATATTCCATGTGTTCTTTCTAGTTGCATAATAGGAATGAAGTAATATAGAACAACATGCACGAGAAATTATGCATGCATGCCTACATGCTTTGGAGAGCTATTTGTAGCCATACACCCCCAAGTTACTATGATATTGGTTGATAAAGGCTTCCCTGTTTTGGTCATTCTGCGGTCATCACACTACATTCTGCTGCTGTTATTATTGTTTTCATCTTCCATATGTTGTTGCTTTAGCCACTGCATTGTTCTTTAGTGAAGTCTATGCTGAACAATCACCCCATCGTAACCACAGGAGAAATAAGTTCTTATCTGTTTGTGGTCTATGATGGAAATAATTTTATTGTCATCTTGATTTGGTCGCTAGATACTAGCTGATCGCATAATCCCCTGGTCTAGTAGGGAAACATTTTCTTCTTGAGTATTGCTATTGATAGCCTTTTAAATAATTTGTTTTGGTTTTCGCAGCCGAGAGTATGTTCTACTGCACGAGAACTCTTCCCAGTGAGACACGCACACACACAATCAGACGGCCACCACTACAATATAAACCAATCTCATCAGCATGCACTAGAGGCAAGAATATATTTATCAACATCCTTATCACAAAATACAAAGACCGATGTCAATGTGTTTAGTTTTTCCACACTTGAGATTGAAGAGGTTCCTTGTAGAACTAGATGACTGGGTTTAATCTAGTGCGAACTTGTGTATGTCAATGATTTCTTCAAAGTAGTCAGTGTTGTTTGTACTTAAATTTTTTTCTCAAGGGCTTTTATTGAAAATGGAATTAAAGATTATTGGTATCCATAATCCATAGCACAGAGATTATTGAAAGCTAAATAGCATTTGCCATTGCAAAAAGTGTCCAAGAGCTTAGTCTTTGATTGTTCTAATCCAAAAAAAAAAAACTTTTTAAGTTTAAACCATTGCTTGAGTTCACATTTCATGTTGTTTTTTTATTTCCAATAAGCAAATAATTTGCAGAATAAAATGTAGATTCGTCTGTGGACGGTTACTTTTCCTAACTAATGTTTTGTTTTATAATTACTTGTGCTTTTACTTTTTGCAAAGAGTGGTCATTATTTTTAATGGTAACCTTTCTTATAGGTTTTGATTTTTGATTAAAAATTCAACTAGATCGGTTTGATTAAAAATTGAAAAATAAAAAAATAAAAAATAAACTGTCAATTTAACTAATTCGATCGTTGGTTTAATCAATTTGACTGTCAATTCAACTAAATCTTTAATCAAATCAATTGGCTTGTATTGATACTTCAAATAATTTCCAGTTCGACCAGTCGGTTTAGTTTAAATAACATTCTTTTGAGTTATGCTTGATAAAATATTTCATTACTAGAACAGCTTAATTTTAGGTTACACTTTTAAATTACATTATTCCAATTCGGATGTGTTTAATACGAGTATATTCAAATTTTAAAAGCTTTCACATATTTAAGATATGATATGGAATATAAATATTTTATGCCAATCATGCCACTGAGCTAGTGACAAATTAGTATGGATTTTAAGTTAATTAGCATGGGATCTAAAATTTGATTTATATGTTTGTAAACCCCATACCCATCCTAATGTAAATAAAAATCCAGATAACATTACTTTTAGAAAGCCTGTAATAATAACCCATTTTCATATTCTCTAAGTTGCTTGGAAACCAAGTGAAATCATGCCTACTCTACTCAGCAACATCATCCCCCCCACCCCCCACCCCAAATTTCCCTCTCATTATCTATCTATATTTATGTACGTATATTATTTTTAAAAGCTTTTATGTATGTTTAAAACAACCTGTTTTCATATACTTAAATATGCATCTAAAGTAAAATATTTAAAAGAAGTAGAGAGCCACAGAGGCAGCATGTTACTTGAATAAGTGTGAGTCTGAAGCATCACATATTACTTTGGAGTCAGTGTAAACTGTTACAATGAGAAAACTAGGAAAAGTAAAGCATTCAAAAGAAAAAGAATCTAACAATCAATGACTGATTGTGGGGCCGATTTACTGCTATGATTGAACAAACTTTTCTTTTTTCCTTGTTCTTATTCTCTCTCTTTCAGCTATATTTACATGAAAAGAATAGCTATTTCGATCAACTTTTCATGTTCCTTCAACTCATATTCAATTTCTGAATTTAACACATTCTTTGAACATGAGTATTAGGTGCGATATAACCTTGAAAGAAAAATTGAGCATACCCGTATCCACCATAAGCTGATATGGGTTTTAGAAGTCAATAATTGGCTCCCCAATGGTCAAGTTTCTCTCAACTGTCCATGGCAAGTTAAAGAGTTTAGCCATGATGAATTTGAAGATCTTGTTCACATTGATATTATGTGTAGCACTTGAGAAGAAAAGGGTTGCATTCATTGCTCTGGCATATGCTCTTGCCTGTTTCATCAAATATTCACATTCAAGTTTGATGACTGTTAAAACTACAAGATGATACAAACAAACGCTTAGAAACATCAAATAGCTTTTTACTATGTAAAGGAAGTTTCTTTGACCAAAGTAATCAACCTTCCGATTTGGTATAGTTTAATCAACAAGGTGGCCCCTTGTGTTTCAATTTTTAAACAGTGATTGTGAATGGAAAAGAAATGATTTTGTCACAAATGTCAAATGGCCGAGAATAGACTAAGGAAGACTCCACAGGACATTCCTCTTACACAAATCTGTCGCTTTTCAAGGCAAAATTACATGCATGATTTTCTTGGATTCAAAAACGAGTGTCCGATAGATATGTGTTTAAGACGGGAATGTTTATTTTCATCCAAAGCTTTTCACATCATCCCGAGACGTGTTTAACACGGATTAGTTGAGAACAGGATTGTGTGTTTGGTCAATATTTTTGAGCCTTACGTCTGAGAGCAATGAAATCAGAAAGTACATTGACAGAAGCAGATCTCAAATAATCATGCAGGATAACAAATTTAAGTTTTCTACCTGAGTCACTATAGTCCATTGCAAATCTGGGGGAAGACCAACAAAATCATCAAATTTGGTCCCTACCAATATTGGAATTGCTGTCTGCAAAATGAAGATAAAGAAACAGTAAGTAAAAACACTTTAAATGCAAATCCAAGGTTTAATGTAATTAGTTCATGTAACCATCCTTATCTGGATTTGGTCATTACCCCCCACATACAGGTTCAAATCAAAGGAGATGTGCTTTCAAATGATAATGCCTTAAAAGGGACGATGGGCGTCTAAAGAGGACAATAACTTAAACGTAAGCGTAGCTGGGTGGGACCAAATCCCAGCACGTAAGACAGCGAAAGAGAGATGCCCTGAAACCCAATCTATAACCCCTTCTCTTACTCCTAGAGGCATCCTTATTGTTTGGGGGGGGGACCTTAAAAATTTGGAAACTGATATTAAGAACAGAAAAAGCCATCATGAAAGTTAAGGGCTCCACTCCATTATCCATAAAACCCTTTATGGCCATTATGAGTGAACTTCACATCAATCCTCTTCATTATTTGCCAGTAAAGCCAGAATTTGACATCAATCTACTGACTTTTCCTTATTAATTGAATTCTGCCAATTTCCCCCACATTCATTTACAAAAGCATAGTTTCTTCCCTAAAGTGTCAATTACTGTATTAACAGTAAATTATCAGGCTTAAAATTGTAGACTAATTATACATAAATAATATTTCAATTTCAAGAATCAATACCACTTCTCTCAGGTGTAGGAAAATTTGGCCAAACAACTAATCTTAACTACTCACTGACAGGAAGGGGAGACATGAAATTTCTATCAGAAAACACTGGCTTTAGTACCTGATTCCACTTTCTTGCTTGACTATACCATCCAACAACACTGAAAAATCAAAGAAAAAGTATTGTAAGCATCATAAAACTAAAAATTTCAGTGCCCTTTTTATTACCCAATTAAAAAACAGGTTTAAAGCTAACCCGTTAAGAGTGCATCGGCTAGTTAGATCAAACATAAACAAAATTGCTACAGCATTTTTACAAGCAATTGGAAGAAGATCAAGTGAGTTACTGTCACCTGCAACCAAATAATCGGAACTCAGCCTAACAGCAGAAGAACAAAGCCCACAGTTCAAAAACAAATTTATAAATTAAAGATTACCTCCTACATCCCATATGCTGAAAGCAATCCTGGCACCTTGAACAAATAATGTTTTGTTAACCAAATTTAATCCAGTCATCTGTAAGCTTTTCTCTTGTTCATCCCCGACATATTTGATCTTCAAATGTGAAAAAAGAAACCATTCAAAACTAGTTATTCTAAGTGAAATTTCATTCAAGAACTAATAAATAACTGAAAAGAAAAATCATGTGCTTACAAGAAAGCTGGTTTTTCCAATTTGACAGTCACCTAACAAACTAATCTTCAGACTAACCAAATCCGAATCCGCTTCATTCCCATTGCATATCATCGGAGGATGATCCTCCGGCAAGTTCTTATTGTCGTCAACCACCACAACTTCCACCGGAGAAGAAGATGATGATGATGAATCCGGGCGAGTCAATCTTCTGTACTGAATAGGCCCTGCTATAGAACAAACAAGAATTTTATCCCAAAGGAAGCTAAAAAATCTTCGAAAAATCGATACCCTTTCAAGTATACCCCACTTAGTATTAAGATGAACAGTTTTCATTGAAGGAAGTGTCATTTTTCATGAATAATTCCGGACATAGAATTGGAAGGTCGGTCGTGTTGTAACATAGTATTTTGTGTTTCTTTTAGCTTAACCAAAAGAGGTGTGTATTTGTAACGGTTGACCGGTTTTTCTTTTTGCTTTTTATTTATATTAGAATTTATTGGAGCCTTGGTTGCGTTGGTAACGATGAGAGTCTCATATCTTGGCCCAATTTCATTGTTTTGCGTGATATCTTTCTACAAGTGAGTTTAAATGAACGGTGCGTTTACTTGTAGTTAGTGTAAAAATATGATGGCGGTGAGATTAGATACTGTAACATGAGACAAAAAGTAGGTTAAACGCATCGCACTGTACTCAATCGCCCATCCAAACCCACCTTAAGTTTTAGTACGTTCCGTCCTTGTTCAAATTTACGATATACTTGCGATTTTTGGTTAATTTAAATAGAACACCCGTTTTAAAAATAATTAGGAAATCACGTTTTTTTCTCAAATTTAGAGAAATAAGTCGATTTTAGCAAGAGAAACAAAAAAACGTGTCCTGCTGAAAGCATTATCTATTAAGGTGGTAGCTAGGGGGTTGAAAGCCTATAGAACGTGCTTTCAGTCTCTCTGTTGCTACCTCAATTGAAAATGCTTCTAGCAGAACGCGTTTTCTTCCTTCCAAATTTTTTTTTTGTGTTGGGTATTGAAAGTTTGGGTAGAAAAATTTATTTGTGTTTATGTTTTATGGAGAAATTGTGATAGTTTTAAGGTATGCTTAAGTTCACAGTGATATGATAGCGCTTGGAGACCAACATATTTCATTTGTCATGTGAGGAGTGCACCATCACTTTAAAATGTGTCACATTGCAACTCGGGCTCCCAGTTCACGGTGGTTATGCGGTCACAGGTATAAGTATAACTCGAGTTCCCGGTTGACAGTGGTTATGCAGTTACGGGTTCAAGTTTCATGCCGCCAGAAGATGATGTTTTATAAACTCTATAAATAAGTTTGAGATCACAATCATAGGAAAAAAAAAAGGCTCACCAATATTATCAACTTATTTTTCTCTCCATCAAAGTATTATTCTTAATTTCATTGTCCGAAACTTATGCCAGAGATGGGGGCAAGAAGACTTTCAGGGGGAGTGACTGTGATGGTGGAAAAAAACTGAAACTCAAGTTAGGGTGACAGCGATTGTAGTTATTAATGAGTTCTTTAACCACAGCAATCGCAGCTGTCTCGAGTTGCATTTCAGTTTGTCTCCATCATCACACTCCTCCCCTTGAAAGTTTTCTTGCCCCCAACTCTGTCATAAATTTTGGACAATAAGGTTAAAGATATTACTTTGATGGAGAAAAATAATAAATTGATTATATTGGTGAGCCCATTTTCCCCCCTATGATTATAATTTCAAACTTATGTATGGAGTTTATAAAGCATCCTTTTTTGGTGGTATGAAACTTAAACCCATGACCGCATAACCACCATCAACTGGGGGACTGAGTTATACTTGAACTCGTAACCGCATAATCATCGTCAATTGGAAGCCCTAGTTATACTTCAACCTATGACCGTATAACCACTGTGAACTAGGAGCCCGAGTTGTAATGCGACATCTTCTAAGGTGATGGTGCACTCTCCAAACGGTAAATGAAATGTGTGGGTCTTTGAGCGCCACTGCATCACCCTGAACTCAAACATACCTTAAAACTATCATAATGTCTCCTTAAAATTCCAACAGAAACAAACTTTCCCTCCTAAAATTTTAACACTCAACAAAAAAAATGTTAATTATATTATTAAATGAATTTTATCTTATTACGAGTGAAAATTCATAATGGTGATTACTTGGGAATCTGAAAATGGCAGGCGATACCATGTCCATGGCTGAAGGAGTATGCAACCATCAATTTTAATTTTTTGTGCTTCCGTTGCCGGGGACATCTCTCGGTAAATGTTGCCAACACAGCTGATCATCAACTGAGTTACCCTGCTTCTTTTAACTCGACTAGTTGTAAGAGTCACCTTAAATGTACTAAATTTAAAGATTTATCTGGCATCATAAGACCTCAATTAACCTTAGGATGAATGCTCGCGCGTATTGTTGTCTTTCAATGGCACTAGCGGGGTTGTCAATATAATTGAAATTGTCTTCTAACAATTTCATCTCTATCTGACTACCACTAAACTTGTCCGACACCTTGCCTAATAGTTGGTCGCAAATTGTGCTCTAATCGCCAGTGTCCGCTACTCCCGTAATGACTGTCCCATCAATTGTTAAATTGAGTTGTAATGCCACATCTTCGAGTGTAATTGCATACTCACCGCAAGGAAGATAGAATGTATATGTCTCCGGTCTCCATCTTTCCACCAAAGCGCTGATAAGTGTAGGATTCAATTTAGTCCCCCCGAGCATACGAGACACATGCAAGAATCCTGCATCTTGCAAGTGTTGTTTCAATAACACGCGGTGCCCTCACATTTTAATTGTGTATGGACATCTTGATAATTCGATCTTCGGGTTGATTATAGAAACATAAAAAATTTATAAAATTAATAATGCTAACAACTTATATTAATTAAAATTTAAAAAATTAATAATATTTTCTTACCATTTACAACTGGATTTTCTGAAATGTGTTTGTCATCCAAACAAATAAGAGGCATTGACATTTTTAAAATTATAAAAATCAAATAAAATCAAAGAAATTATAAAATATAAAATTAATACAACAAGAATATGAGAGAAATTGAATGAAAAATTGAGAATAAAATAGTTGAAAGAATTGAAAGAATATGATTTGAATGCAAAAGAAAGAAAATGAGTTAGATATAGCAAATAAACTAGCTGTTAGAAAAAAAAATTAGTCGTTTGAAAAAAATATAGTTGGAAAAAGTTACTGTCAGACGAACACGTGTCCTTTTTTGTTTCTCTCTCTAAAATTGGCCTATTTCCCTAAATTTAAGAAAAAAAAATCTAATTTCCTAATTAATTTTTAAAACCAATATTTTTAGCTAATTTAACCTTTTAAATATGCTTGAAATTTTAATTTTTTTCTATATATTTTAATATTGAGTTTTTATGTTTTTCATTTAAAAATTTTAGTTTTTTTACTTAATTTTACCGTTAAAGTAAACGGTGTCAAAGATAAATAACTATTTTATTTAATTGATAGTTTTTTTAGAGTACAACTTTAACCCGTGAACTGAATTGACATTTTGTTTTAATAAACAAAAGATAAAGAACCACAATAATTGATGTATAGGGGTTTAGAATATGATTAAGATACATTTGAGCGTCTGGTACATAAATTTATATTCCCTCTGTTAGATTTAGTGCCCTAAGTGTAGTATTTTCGTCTATGTACATTTCTAATTTTTCAGATAGATTGATTAATAAAATTATTCATGAATTATATTAGTACCATTTGTATATTATCCTCACGTGATTTTTGCATTTAAAGGAAAATAGAAGCAAATATTAGCTTTTTGGTTGTCTAATGTTTCACTAATACTAAGCGGTATTAAATGGTCGAATCATAATACAGAAAGATAGCTTATATTAGTAAACGAACCTAAACATGTCATTAGTCTAAATCGAAAATGAACAAACCGATTGAAAGACTAATATGTTGTCTATAAAGTCTAATTGCAGAGATGTTTTGTATTGGATATTAGAGCGGATGGCTCTCAGAAGATAC
This sequence comes from Gossypium hirsutum, assembly GCF_007990345.1. Classification (NCBI taxonomy): domain Eukaryota; kingdom Viridiplantae; phylum Streptophyta; class Magnoliopsida; order Malvales; family Malvaceae; genus Gossypium; species Gossypium hirsutum. Next base: position 50,297,530 of record NC_053449.1, on the reverse strand, counting down.
AAACATAGATATGACTGACTGAATTGACAGTACATTGTACAAGACCCAAAAAGAAAAAACCTTGAATCCGTTTGTGGATTTATCCACTTGTGATGTTCATGGTGCAACATACCTTAATCCTGAGTGGATGATGGACTATGTATGCATGACTCATATACTTTGATGTAAGTAAAAGCTTGAGTTCAAATAGATAATGAACTAAAAGCTGGTGTATTGAATATACGACTTCTGCAGTATGTAGCATCATTCACAATAGTGGAATTCATAGCCCAAGACATAGGTAAATGATATTCTCTCATTGGCATTACATGATAGATGAAAAGTAAAGGTGGCCTGGATCATTTGCCTTTGTGATAAATGATTTAATTACTATATGATAGTAATTGACTTTTCATGAAGGACGATGTAATGGTTATCATGAGATAAATAGGATTATATTGTTAGAACGGATTTATCCCAAAGGGATTAAGGATATCCTATGAGGGTAACACACTTATGATATGGTAATTAGACGATCACTGATCGAATAGCTTTCGTAATGGTATTTAATTGGGGAGAACTCAGTCACGATACTATAGTGGAATGACTTCATGGCTAAATGAGTTTAAAATTAATAGGTGAAAAATTGGAACTTAATTATAAATCATTTGAGCCTTGATTACATATGTCCAATCGGTCCCTCCTCTAGCTCGTTGAAATAAAAAAAATGAATTGCATGTTGAATAAAATGAACACAAATGAATAAAAATTATAAATTTAGAGAAATGGGTTACATTAAAAAATGAATGTGGTTTCTCACTAAGTATGAAAATGATCTGAGAATTAATTTAAGTTTTTTGAATTATTACTTAATTAATTGAAGTTCGAAAATGAAATGAAATTAATTGGTTATTGTGAATCCATTGAATGTAGAAATTAAATATATTTTCTCATAGATTCTTTTACAGTAAAATTGTAATGATTTTAATGGAAATAGAATCAGGTTGAGAAAAGAAAATTTACTTTATTTAAATTAATTTAATAAATACTGTGTATTTTCTCATAGATGTGACATTATTGTAATTATCAATATATTTAAGGATATTTATGTGAATGAATGTATGCTATTATTTTATTATTTATATGATAAAATAATTTTGCCAAAATTGTGATTCCTAGAGTTCTGAATGTAATTATTATTAATTTTCGAGTATGTAATTAGATCGTAGACTATCATCTCCATGTAGGATTTATTTATTTTATTATTTTAGAATAATTTATGAGTTAGAAACGGAAATAAGATTTATGTAACCTATATTTTTGGCGAAACCCGGAGAGCCGAGACCCATCTAGGCTGATCAAAATGACATAAACCTGACCTAGCCAAACAGGCAAAAGATCGACGGTCCAGCAACGGAGGCTATCGGTGCTCCGACAACCTCACTAGCCTCTATTTGAAACAATGTTGTTCTAGTTCGTACCCTGCGTATGTATTCTGATAATACATGTTATCTTTCATTTTAGTTTCTAAATGTATTCAAATGATTACAAAAATATCAAACCAAGAATTACCTAAGTTCACGACTTGTTTACACCAATCTGCATTCTTGAAGGCCTTATGAAAGTTAACTGCAATATGGCGGAACATCAGAATGCCTAATTGTGACAATTAGCCCTTTGGATCTATTGAAAATGATGCAAATGCTACATTTTCTAACAACATGCCTCAGCAAGTTTGCCAAGAAAAATTGCCACGATTTTATGTTCTCGGACTCCACAATGGCAAAGGCTATCAGTAGTATGTTTTGATTACCATATTGTGCAATCTTAATAAGGAGAATTTGTGTATGTTTCCCATATAGCCTGGTCCCATCAATCTGCACAAGCGGCTTGCAGTAGGGAAAGGCCCTAACGCATGGATCGAATGTCCAAAACAAGCGATGGAAAATTATTTTCCTCGATTGTAGTTCGTTATCCAAGCCGTAAGAAGGTAGCATCTACAAGTCAATCATAGTCCTTGACACATACTCTTGTATCGCGGCTAACCACCCCTGAAGTTCATTGTACGATGCATCCTAATCTTCGTACAACTGCTCCATCGCCATTCGTTTAGCCACCATGCTTTCCTGTATAATACTCTGTACTAAAACTGAGTTTGCATGTCGGCAATCAGGACTAATATAGGAATAATGGGTATGTCTTTCAGCAATGGCATAATTCAATTATAGATTGTTTTCTTTTCAAGTTTCTGATGGTCTTGCATCATCCGTACAATAATGCATGTAAGAGGTCAAACAAATTTACGAATCTCCGATAGCTGCGGCCTTTGGATCAATGCTGCTCGTCCTTGCCAATTGCAACCTTCTGCAGACCTCCACACTCTCTAATATATAATGTCAGTTTAGATACAACAATTTTGTAGTCCACCGACATTTTCATGTTATACCGCTTAATGGCAAATGCGCATTCATCCTTATTTGTGAATTGTTGACTTACGAATAACTCTTCTAATTCAGATTTTGCCACCAACCAGTGAAAAGGTATTATATCTGAGTACTCAGGGAAGTCAGATGCGTGCGCCACATTGGGATCTGCACTCAACATGCAAGCCTCAAGGTCATTGCATATGACAATAGCATGAGTCGGGTTCCCGAGTGAAATGGTGTATACATTATCATCATCGTCCACGCTTTCGTCATCGATATCATCTAAGACCTCATCGATATTAGGGTCATTAAATTCTTCACCATTGTGATCAGAACGGCAATCATTTTTAGGTCCTTCTTCACTATCTGCATCGGTACCAATCACTAACGGATGTATCTGTAAACAGAGACCCGAATTACAGTTCTGCCCACCCAACATTCATATCAAAGTCAAACTTGTGTACAGGCGATCGCCTATCGACAGATGCTCTAAAAATCTCCAGATACAGGTCTTGAACTCCATATTGTTGATTTAATGGAATGACATTTTGAACGGGATCAACATTCGCTAACTTAGTGAACAACTCAACTAGTTCAACTTTCATATTCCCAGTCGAGCAATAAAGTGCAATCGTAGTCTCCACGTCTTCATCATCTACAAATTCCATCTCCGTATATTTGCACAGATTTAATGAAACTAGAAATTTGTAGAATAGTCTAGACATCCTCCTCCCACAACGTTGAACAAATTTTGCACTAATTTTTTGTTTCATTTTATCTACTTTTACATTATTGTTAAACATCATTCCTATTTGTTGACGAGATACAAATATACAACCTATTGGTGTTTGTAAAATTACTCCCTCAAAATGAACACATACGAAGAATCGATTATCCATCTTCGATACTAAACCTGTAAAATAAATTTAAAATAAAAAAATATTAGTTTCTATTAAAAAATATATAGCAACAAAAATACTTTTTATCAAAAAGATATAACTTGCATATCATATTACTATAAAATAAAATATAATATAATATAATTACATACAAATAGTTACAAACTAACCTTATAAACTCGAACTTGATTTTTGAAGTCTAAAATGAAAAACAAATATGTCGATCTTCAATTGTGGATTTCTAATAGCCCTTTTTTTCTTTCCCAGTTTGTTAAACCAATTTTTTTTTCTCTCCCGTATTGCTAAACAAATTTTTTTAGACTTTTTTTTCTACCCTTCTACTAAAAATATTTTTTTCCTTTTCAACAGGAACAAAAATTTGTCTGGGGGATGGGAGGGTTTATATAATGGGTGGTGCCACCTAACAATGTCGCAAGACACGAATTTTCAAATTGGTGTTGCCTGACACATCGATGGTACCAATAATTTTTTTTGGTTTGGCTGCTTTTTTCACTGGCAACAATTTTTTAAATAAATCTATGCCGTCTGACACATCGATAACACAAATAAAAATATTTTTTTGTTTCGACTTTTTTTTGGCAGATATTTTTTTTAAAAATAGCTAGTGTTGTCTAACACACCAAATTAAAAAATATATTATTTTTTCCACCATGTATACCTGTATTTTCACGAGAATTTTTAAATATACATATGAGTGTCGCCTAACAAAATGACAACACTTAAAAAATATATTTTTTTAAAACCTAATAATTGTCAGATGATTGGCCAAAAAATAGAGTAATAACGCTGGTGTGTCACTGTAACAAACACCCCATCTTCATAAATAATTTTTTCCCAAACTATCTTTATAATTAATTAATTTTTAATATTATTTTTATTAAAAAAATAAGAAAACTTAGATACATGGAAAATGGGTGATGTGTAATTTGTTTTGCGTAACAAATCTACATAAAAGAAATTTGATTGAAATTGGGTTTGAATTTTGAGTTTCTATCATCACAATCTCATAAAATTTAAAAATTATTGAGCATGATTTGAAGTTTTAGCCCTAAACTCAAGAAATCATAGTTACAGAAATGAGAAATCTGAGAAATTAAATTGTAGATGGATGAAAACAACCAGCCATTTACAGGTGTCTGTTTAGTGAGTTATGATTTCAATTTTTATTTTAAGTTTATGTGTTGGTATGCAACTATAACCTAAATTAAAAAAAAAAAAAAAACTCTTTGGATACATATTTACACAAATTAAAACTCAAATATTACTTTGCTAACTTACCAACTAGGTCGGATCAATTTCAAAGTACATTTTATGAAATTAATAATTTAAATATATTTGTATAATTATTAAATCCACCAAGCTTATGGAACTTAGGTTCATGTTCCCCTTCATAAATATTAAATCCACTAAAAATAACAACTTTAACCTTTCAGCAACGTTTCTTTAGTTGGATTAGCCATTCAAATCCGAAGTCTTATCCAGAAAATGAGAGGATTTGGACAAAATACGAGACTTCAAAAATGGGGTTAGGTAAAATATAAGACCCATTTTCTACATGGGTCGGGCTTTGGATATAATTTTTGGTCTGAGCTCGGCTTGATTCTAGTATATTATGTTATAACAATATGATATTAATTATATATGTTAAATAATATTTATATTTACATTTATATTAAATCACTAATTCAACAACAATTAAATCCATTACCCAAAACTAAAAAAAAACTTACCAAACTAAGTAACTCAATCCAAAATATAAAATTTTAAAAATTATATTTAATACAATAAAATATTTATTACATTTATAATAGTATTTTTCAATATAAATATTTTTAAATGTATTTATAATGTGTTAGAAAACTTTTATTTTAACATTTTTTTACTATTATATTTTTTAGAAATTTATTTTTAAATAAAAGCTAATCTAAAAAAAATCAAATATGAACGAATTTACTTTTATTAAATTGAGTCAAATTTGGGCAAAAATATAAATTTATTTTTTGAGCTAAGCCGAATCCAAACTTAAAAAATTAATCTAAATACATTACATAAAGCTGAGTCGATACGAATATTAATCAATAAGTTTAATTTTAATCTATTGCCGACAAGATAAAAGGGATACAATTAAATTATAGAAATAGTCATTGAGAGGTTAAATAGGAAAAGTTAATTAGTATGGGCATATGATGAAGGACATCATACAACCACAACAATTTTAATAAATGTGAATTAAAAATTACAGAGCTTTTGGGTTAAAGCTGCAAATACCCACATTTTCCCCTTAATAGCTTTTGATTGTTGGCATTGGTTCTTCTTCTACATTGTTACCCCCATTATATCATATAACATAATTTTTGTCTTCCATTAAATGATGTTATTATACCTAACAAATAGTCATTGACAAGAAAAGGTGTGAGCTTGGAACAGTGTAGGCTGTGATGAACAAAATTAATACATTGACTTCATCTTCCAACTTTCTACAATATTATGAAACCAAAATCCACAATGTTTCAAAATATTAAAATTTGGAAATAGGAAGATAAATAATATTATATTTAAAAAACGGTCATTAGGCTCATTTAAAATATGGGTTGAGCTCGGGTTTGAACATTGAAGGTCTTAACCCAACTCGACTCAATTTGTTTTCTAAGTCTATAATATGTTTTCTTGTTTCTTGTAATTTATAACACATAAAAAAACAGACCTATAATATTATATGATACTATAATGTAAACTTAAAAAAGGTTTTACAGATAACTATATATAAAATTATAATAAAATAAATATTAAATTAAAAATAATATGGACGGATATAAATGAATTTGGGCAAAAATTTAGACCTTATTTCGAGTTAGGCCAGAGTTAGACAAATATAAAATATTTTAAAATGATGATTAAACTCATCTTAAATTCAAATTGAAATGAAATTATTATTATTTATTTAATTAAATATTGTTGGAACATTGACTGTCACAAACTTATGTTGCAACTACAATTCAACACCAAAAATGCAACAATGGATGTATATGTTAAGACATAATTTTGTACTTTTAAGATAAGCAGCCTAAATGTGAAGGATGTTGATGCAAGGACTTTTCCCTTCTAAAAAGGTCAACGTTTGCAAAACCTTTATAAAGGTTGTTGAGTGTTTCATTAGTTTATATTGATAACAGATTTTGGGTATACTTTAGAGTGTGATATTTACTTGAAATTGAAGTTATTTTGGGAGGGTAAGTGCCCATTAAAAGAGGAGAACCGTCAGTTCAAACGGTGTCATCATTAGCGTTTCTTCCATTGATATGCTTGAAATTGCTCCTGCATCCCTGTTCTCTACCCAAGTCCAAACATTCCAATCCTTCGGTCTTGGGCTTGAACTCATTGAGTGTATTATAATAATACGGCGTCGCAATGATAGAATAATTATCCAAACAATTTTGGTTTCTATCTTTATTTATTCAATCAAGTCTTGCAACACTTTTTCCAATAAAAACCTGCAACACTTACAAATCAGTCTTAACCCACAAATTCTTACTTCAATTATACTTTTTTCTTTCATATTCATACTTAATTTTTTTTTTGGTCATAATTCATACTTAAACATATTTTTTTCCAAAATTAATACCTTCTTAATAAACTATTAAGTTTGTTAAAAAGAAAAAAAACAACCAATTAAAAACTGACGCGTGGCACAAAAACTTAATAACCTTTTTTTTGGCTTTTTATAAAATTAACCCAAAAATTTTAATTAATTATATAAATGACCCAATTTTTTGATAAAATACGGAAATGACCTAAAATCTATAGCGCAAGTTGGTAGAGCCAAAATGTTTGGCGCCACCAACATGCCACGTTAGCAACCGAGATAAAAAAAATCATTTTTTTGTGGAGCCACATAGAATGACGTCACCTGTATAAATATTAGGAAAATACTGTAATTTCTGAAAATATGGAAAGGCTTTAAACAAATTTTCCTTTTTTGGGTGGAGCCAAGATTTCCAACGTGTCTGCCACCTTTTTGTTCTTTTTTTTGTTTTTTTTATAATATTTTAAATTTATATTTTTTGGTAGAACCATTCTAAATTCCGCCACTAGTTCATTTAAATCATTTTTTAATTTGTTTATTATTTAATTTTTTATATAACTTTTTGGTGAAGCCATAGTTCATTTAAACACTTTCTTTTAATTTGTTTATTTTTTATTATTTCTTTTATATTTAATTTTTAAATCATTTCAAGGCTTTTATTTTAAAAAATAAATATGCTTTTTTAATTTTAAAATAATTTTTTAAATATGTTTTTAATCTAAAAATTTAAAAATTAATATTTTATTTTGGTAGAGTCATTATTTATGGCTCCACCACTTAGTTCTCCAACATATATAGAGATATTGAGGCATTTTTATAAGAGTTGAACTCGAAGAGAAAAAAAGAGAGAAATTATTGTGTTTAGTAGGAAAGTTCAAAAATTCTGTTGAAGATGAATAACGCGGTGTTTTTGGTGCACGTTCTTTGTTATGGTGAAATTGTAGAAGGTGATGTTGGTTGTGTATTTTAACATCGGCATAGAGTAGGGTTGAGATTCAAAAAAAAATGTGAAGCTGGAATAAATGAAAAGGAAGATCAGTGTGAAAATAGCTATCCGTTGTGAAAGGGTGACGTCCAGATTATTTTACAAGTTTCCAATCTCTACAGATCTGTTGAAATTTTGTGAGATGCAACTGTTAGATGATGATGACTTGGGCACTATGATGGAAATATGGTGGTCGAGTGGGAGTGAGAACCCCCAACCAGTTGAGTTATTTGTCGAGTTAGCGGACATAGAGCCCGTTGAGAATGATAGTGTAACAGCCCGATTTAGACCCTAGATGAAACAGTGGTTTTGAGACCACAAATCTGAGTTAAAAAATATTTTAATATTATTTTTGGTGTCTACAGCATGTGAATTTATATGTGTGAAAATTTCGTGTGAAAATTTTACCGTTTAAATGCTTAATTTTGATAAAAGGACTAAATTGCGTAAAGCGTAAAAATTGAGTTCTATTAGTTAAAGGTGTTAAATAGCTATATAACTTAAAAGTGAAGGTCCTTATGTGGCAAATAGCCCATTTATGAGTTAGTGGATGATAGTGGAGTGGCATTTGGTGTATTTATTAATGTTATTAAAGGTTAAATAAGTAAAAAAAGGCAATTATATGTTAAATTAAATAAAACAAAATGCATTGTCATCTTCTACTATTCATCTTCACCGAAAATTCAGGGAGAAAAAAAGTCATTGTTGGCTTTAACATTTGGCCAAGCTCTTATTGCCCAAATAGATCAAGAAAAGAAGAAATCGAATTTGGATCGGGGAAAAATAAAATTTTTTGAATAGTTGGCCTGTTCATTCGTGTCCGTACGAGGTAAGTTTATAAGTAAATAAATGCTATTAAATTTGAAAGTATGTGTGTTATATGTGCTGAATTGAATTATAATAAGTATATGTGTATATGCTGAAATGAATTAAGCATTGGAGAACTAGTTACAAGCTTGAATCGATCGAATTATGACGTTCGAAAGCCCTGTACGAACCATAGGAATAGTATAGGATACATATGTCATGACATAGGATTCTGATATGAGTTATCGTGTAAGAACACGTCTGGGACGTTGGCGTCGATTTGAGATTTACTTGTAAGACCATGTCTGGAATATCGGCATCGTATACGATTTTGTGTAAGACCCTGTCTGGAATAGTGACATCGATATTTGATTACATGTAAGACCACGTCTGGGACGTTGGCATTGTAAGAACTTTCGATCTATCCGAGTATCCTTATTGATTCCGAACGGTTCAATGGGCAATATCGAGAAATGAATGACTATGTAAAAGTATATCCGATTCAGGTACGTAAGAAATGTATATGATATGCAAGAATGAAAGGTGAGTATGTTTCAAATGACGATATGTGAAATACATGACAATGAATGAAATGAATGTATATAAATGAATGTTGTGATACATATGCTCGTTATATGAAATTTTAATGAAATAAGCTTAATTATATTCAAGAGTTCAAATATCATGAAATTATGGTCCTATGTTTCGAACATGCGATTTATGAAACATGAAACATGGTTTTGAGGTATGCTAGTTTGGGTTGAAAGATGATTAGATAAATGTTATTGATAAAGTTAAATTATTAAATATGTTATGTATATGTGAAAGAGTTAAATAAGCATGTTTTGAATTGTTAGTTATGTGTTTTGTATGACCGAATGTGATATATTTGAATGAGGAGTATGTATGGTTCGAACAGTGGAATTATGAAGCATGTGTGATATGGCTTTGATGTATGGTAGTTAATTTGAATTTTGAATTGATAAATGAGATTGAAATGGTTGATTTTTAAAGCATGGTTTATATGTTCATTGATAAATAAGGTAAGTGAAGTTGTGTAATGTGACAATATGGATTATATGAGAAAAGTGGTTGTATATGTGTATGAGATTAACTAAATTCAGTCTATTCGAATGGAATTATATATGTTACTGTGATGAATTATTTGCTTATGGCTTACTAAGCTTTCAAAGCTTACTTTGTGTATTTTCCCTATGTTTATAGAGTTTTGAAGACTTGCTCGGACTGGAAGTCATAGGAGACCACATCACACTATCCAGTTTTCGCTTTGGTAAATAAATGCTTTGAGTTTTGGTTATGTGACATGTATAGGCTAGTTTTGATATATTTGGTTTGAAAATTGTATGTGTATAGCCATGCGAAAATGGTTTGACCATGATGCTAATGTTGGTTATATGATGTTAATGCTTGTGTGTATTCGATCATATCTCAAGATTATTATGGAAGTATGTTTCATGGTGTATATATGTGTGATATTTGGTTATATAATTTGGTTTGAATAATGAGTTCGTTGATGGTTGTGTTTTGCTAAAATGCATGAGTTTCTATAAACTAAGTTTGGTATAATTGATGGATTGTATATTGGTTGTTTAGGTACGGTTGGTGATGGCAAAGTATACACATGTTTTATGTTTGAATGGTTGATCATTTAGGTTCGGTTTTTAAATGACTCATTGGATGCTTGAAAAGGGTGATGTCTAGACATGATTTTAGCATGCGAACTAGGCATGATATGTCTATTTATTAGTGTTCAAAAATGGTTCAAATTGATATGTAATATGCCCATTTTTTTTGGTAATGTGAAAAGAGGTATATATTGGTAATGTGATAATGCTAGTTATTATCTATTTTGTTAATGGAAATTAAGCTGTGGGAAATGGTCGAATTGGTATAAGATACAAATGTGTAAAGATTATAAATTGGGTATACTTGATTCGGTAACTGAGTTTAGGAATAGCTATTGTTACTGTAGCATATTGTGCATGAAATTGTAATGTATTAAAACTATATTTGACCATCTGGTGATATTTGATAATAACCTATATTTGGAGAATTAATAGGTCGTATAATATGGATTGGTTTGACTTGATTTGCTAACGCACTTAGGTTTATGAAATGGTACGTTTAATAATTAGCCATTGAATTAGATGTATACAAAAGGATGAGATGAAATATGTGATTGTTATATGGAATAAAATATATTTGATTATATTTTAGGTATTCGAATGCCATGAATAGATGGACATATGCTTTGAACATTGAATTTATGAAACATAAGAAACAGGATATGGATATATATATTAGTTGGTACGAATATTTGAATAAGTAAATGGTAATGACTTGGTTGAGTTTCAGAGCATGGTTTGTAATGCGAATTTGGTTTATGTAATTGAGTGAATTATGGCTACTTGGTTCGTGAATGATTCATGATTTATTTAATTGGATGTGTGATATATATATATGTAATGACTTGACATTTATGTATGATTAGTAGATGTTATTTGAGCTTGAGAACTTTGATAAATAAATTGATAAAATTTTATACATGAATTGTAATAAGTGATTGTTCTGATTTGTACTTATGTTCAATAATGCCTCGTGACCCTAGTCCGGCGACGATACGAGTTTGGGGTGTTATAGATAGTCCAATAAGTCAACATCGTGGATTTGACTTTGATCTTAATGTTGAATGGACAGATCAGTTAGAATGCGGAGGGACATTGCAGATGCCCAAAAATCTAAATTATGGTGGGAGTTCGTATAACAACCTTACCTTGGGTCCCCGTCTACAAGTACATCCGAAAGTGATAATAAGCACAGAGGCAAACATCAGAGAAAAGACCAATAATGGTGAAGATTCTGATCAAGACATTAAAAAATTTAGTGACCCCGATATTGATAAGGTTCTGGATGATATTGACGATGAAGGCCCGAAGGAGGTTTAAGATACTCATGACCCTTTATTCAGTAACCCGAGTTGTGACATTATTTTATGAAATGAACTTGGGGGTGACACGTTGAACGTAGATCCAGATGCAGTGCATGCATCCAAGTTCCCTAAGTACACCAATATAGTACCTGCTCACACATTGGCGTCAAATTCGCAATTAGAAGAGTTGTTTGTTGGGCAACAGTTCGAGAACAAGGCGGACTATGTGTTTGCCATCAAATAGTACAACATGAAGGTGTCGATTGCTTACAAGGTTGCCAGGTCTACATTGACATTATATGTTGGAGAATGTTGGAGAGCCGACGATGGGTGTGGTTGGCGGGTTTGGGTTGCATTTATACAGAGGACTCAGCAGTGGAAATACGAAAATTAGAAGGGCGTCATACATGCATTATCGCACATATGTCTCAAGACCACTGGAAATTGGATGCCAAAAGTATTTGCAACTGCATCATGCCATTAGTGAAAGATAGCCCAACCATTCCTGTGTTGACATTGATTGTGGACATACAAGCCCGATTCTAGTATAGTGTGTCGTACAGGAAAGCGTGGTGGGCGAAACAAATGGCCATGCAACAACTATACAACGATTGGGGTTAAAAAGGGCTAAAAACAACCAAATAGAGAACAACATCATGCAACTAAAACACAAAGAACAAAGTAGCGCTGAGCAAGGATATTTGATGAAGTGTGATCCGTATTTACTTGAGAAGACATTTTGATATCTACATAATTTTAAAAAAAATACATAAATTAAATATAATTAATTATTATATTAAAATAACTACTTTTAATTAATACAATACATTTCACATAAAAAAAACTATACATACATTGCTTATATTTATCAACGTTAAAACAAATATAATTTTTCTCTCTTTTTTCTTTTTTTTCTTCCTCTTATTCTTTACAAAAAACTGAACGGGGACCAAAACCCCCCACATTCCTTCCTTTTTAAAGGTCTCATCTCTTCCTTCTTATTTCTTTTTTTTTTCTTTAAACTAACATTAACTATCTTGTTGACCAATCACATCGTTAATGTCGTTGATGTCAAATATGATATGATCAGTCATTATATTAACTTTTTATCCTTTTATTATTATTTAAAAAAAAGCCATAATTTATTTTTTACAAAAAATTCATTTCTCTTTTTTCCCAATCAATTCAACCCTCACTTTCTTCTTCTTTTTTCTCATTTTTTTCAAATTTTCTTTATTTTTTGGTCCTTTGTTTTTTTTTATTTCTATTAAAAACGTCCGTTATAATTCTTTCTTTAAAAATGTCCCTTTAATTTTTTGATTTCACATTACATAAATTAATTACATAAATTATTAAATTAATTTATATTATCCAAATAATATATTTTTTACAATATTTAATTCTACATTTCAAACATTCTAAATAATTTCACCTAACTTATAATATATCATTTTAAAATACGAACAATTTTCTCAATACTAAAAAAAATAAACGATTTTTTTCAAGACCGACAAAATTGTATCTTACAAACAAAACTGTTGACACCATTTTTTGTGAAAACGGGGTCGACTTGGATTTTGCAAACGAAAACGAAAACGGGAGTCGCCACCAATCCTTTTTGATGAGGTGTGATCGGATCACCTCGAAAAGTGGTTGTTTTTAATAAACGATTTGATTTTATTAAAACAACAATTTTGGTCCACGAAATTCAGAAAAACGGGTTCGGGAGTCGGTTAAATACGAGGAATGATTAGCACCCTCGTAACCCCCAAAAATTGGTACCTAGTTGATTAGTTAATGTCTTAACATCGAAAATTGAAGACTTGGAAGAATTTTAAAAATACGATCCTTGTATTAAAATGTTAAAAATTTTCGGGAAAAGGAGCATATTTCACGTTAATCGAGAAAGAGAATCATATCCAGTGAGTTAGAACACAATGTCTCGAATTCCCGATACGCGAATGAATGCTAAAAGTTTGCTTATTTAAAAGATATTTATCTATCTTGAATTTTTCTTTTAAAAAAAGGGATCAGATCCAGTAAGTTAGGACTTGATCTTTTCTTAATTTTCGAGATCGTTTAGAGCTTAGGTTTAAAAAAGACTCGTGTATTTAGATTCATTGTGAAAATCGAAACCCAGTAAGTTAGGGTACGACCTTCTCGAATCTAAACACAAGATTTTACTTATTCAAAAATCATAATTTATGCATTGAATAAAATTAATCTAACTTGAACTAGAAAAATAAAAATACAATGTTAACATGTGTAACAAAACAATAATAGATACGATAATGTAAGCCTAAATAATGCGAGTAACAACAAAATAAAAAGTAAACAAAATAAAAGGGACAAAGCGATTACATATAAAATAACAAGTAAATAAATAAGTAGAACTAAAACACATTTTTTAGTAATAGTGCATATGAATGAATAAATAAGCACCAAGTAACAATCATAACAATGAATAAAATAAATAAAACTATGTAAAAAAAGATATATGAAAATATATGTATATATGAATTATAAATATAGGAAATATATACAAGAAAAATATAGATTTTAAAATATATGTATATAAAAAATATGTATGGATATACGTATATATATTTTGAAATTATGAAATAGAAGTGTGTATAAATATGTATATATACATATGGATATAGGTGTATGTATGTACAAAAAAAATGAAATATAAAAATATATTTATAACTTTAAAAAAGTGCGTATATATATATTAGCAAAATATATGTGTATATATATTGTAGAAACGTATATTTATTTAATGTATATAACAAAATTAAGATTAAAAAGGTAGAAATGAGTAAATAATAACAATAATAATTAATAATAATAATAGTATTAGATTGATTAATTTCAATGAGAAGACAATCAAAATAACAAAGAAAAGGACTAAATCGAATAAAAGATTAAAATTTGGGGTTGAATTGCAAATAAAATCAAAGGGGAGGGACTAAGTTGAACGCGCGAATAACATAGAGGGGCTGGAAGGGAAATTTTCCCTTCTCCTCTAAAACGGCGTCGTTCAAATAGGACTAAATTGAAATCAGAAATGAACTAAAGAGACAAATTTAAAAATATGAAAAAACTGATTGAGAAAACATTAAAAAGAAGAGGGGCTAGAAGTGAAATTTGCCCTTCCGTGAAAACAAGCGGATCCTGGAGCAAACGGGTCGGGTTCGGGTCGGATAACATCAAAACGAAGCCGTTTTGGCATTTTAAAGGGTTGAGCAAAACGGCGCCGTTTTGCTCCCTTATTTAAACCAAAATTCTTCCAAAAAATTTCATTTTCTCTCTTCTTCAAAAAAAAACTTCAAAAAAACACTCCCAACCTCTTTCCCCTTCTCCAGAATCCGGCCAACCTCCGGTCGACTGCCGCCGTGTCGACCACCCTGCAAAATTCAAAAAAAGGTGCGTTTTTATTCTTTTTTTTATATATGTGCTGTATATATGTATAGTTTTTAAGAAACAAAGTAAAGATAAAAACAATAAAAATGGGTTTCAAAAGAAAAAAAAAAACCTTTTGCTCGATCTGCCTTGTTCTTTTTTTCTACTTTGTTGCAATTTTTTTTTGAATCTATTCTTTTTTTATTTCTTTTTTTCTGAAAAAAAAGCCGACCCTAATAAATTTTTAATCTGGCTTTTATAGCCGATTTTACACATTATTTTTATCTATTTCTACTGCTTGTTGTTGCGTGTTGGTTTCTCTCTTTGCAGGTGGTTAACGCGGCAAGTGGGCATGGCGGTGGACGTGCAATGGGACGGTGGTTGTAGGCTAGGGCGGGGCAGAGCAAGTGGACGACCCTAGGTGCGGCGCACCTAGGGTTAGGGTTACTTTTTTTGTTTTCTAATTTGGGTTATTTGGGTAGTTAGGTTATTGGGACTTTAGGGTTATTGGGTCAGCATTATAATTGGGTTTGGGTAGGTTTAGATGGGTTTTTAGGCCCGGGCAAAATTTGGACTGTACAGCTGCCCCTCTTTGCTCGTTGTCGTGTAACGAGAACAGAGCAAAGACCAAGAAAGACCAAATTTGCCCGATCTTGTCGATTCTTGACTTCTTCTGGTGCTTCTTTTCTTCAAGTAGCTTTATTCCAGTCCACCATGCCTTGTTGCTTCGATCCACTCTACTGTACTTTAGTGAGATACGGCTTGTAGCTTCAATCTTTCTCCCAGCAACTTCAGGGGGGACGAGATTCGTGGTTTTAGTCTGTTCTATCTGTGCCAGGCAAATAAGGTTCGTCAGGGAAGTAAGATTCGCTGTTGTAACTTCAATCTGTTCCACTGCAACGCCAGGGCAGTAAGATTCGCCGTTGTAGCTTCAATCTGTGCCATGGAAGTAAGGTTCGTCAAGGAAGTAAGATTCACTATTGTAGCTTCAATCTGTTCCACTGCAACACCAAGGAAGTAAGATCCACTGTTGTAGCTTCAATCTTTTTAACTGCAATGTCGGGGAAGCAAAATCCGCTGTTGTAGCTTCAATCTGTTCCACTGCACCGCCGGGAAAGTAAGATCCGCTGTTGTAGCTTCAATCTTTTTAACTGCAATGTCGAGAAAGCAAGATCCGCTGTTGTAGCTTTAATCTGTTCCACTGCACCGCTAAGAAAGTAAGATCCGCTGTTGTAGCTTCAATCTTTTTAACTTGCAACCTCAGGGGTATGAGTAACTCCATTGATCTGCTCTCTGGGGAGCACGACTTGTAAAGTCCATTTTATGAACCTATTTATGCCTAATGATTAGGATGCCATGATGATAAAAATGAATCAAATGCTCCTAAATAGACGTGTATGAATGATATTTGCACGAATGTAGAATGTCATTTTTCTGAGAATGATCTCTCTTTAACGCTTAAGTTGTCGTTGCTCGAAGTTTATTAAGGTTTTCTAACCGTCGTGTTATAACGCCTTCTTGCTCGGCTGGCATCTCCAAAGAAACACCTAATCAGATTGCGCTCCACTGTAAACTTCAAAGTTTAATACACTTGGACGCAAATTTTGTATCATATTTCTCCCGCTGTGACCCAAGGGTAGAAAAATATGGCTTTTCACAATCCTCTCCTATCGTAGTTCAAGGATACAGAATGTGAAACTCTTTGTTCCTACATCATTCCCAGGATGTCGTACCAAATTTTTATGCACAACTGTAACACTTTCTCTTCTGAGAAAACCTTTTCTTAGCACTCAGTGATCATTACTTGTCTGTTCATTGAAGCTTTGTCACCAATATGACATTTTGTCATTTTGTTCAATCAATGTTTGGACATTTCAACCTTTAAACTTGGTGTGTTCCAAACAATAGTCCTGTTTCAGGTTCCTGTATTATTTAGAAACTTCTAGAGTAATATGCAAAACTTCCTTTGTGAAAGTATTATTAGTCCATTAATCACTATCCCAATGCAGCATGCTTGCAAAAGATCATAACGATGGATAAAAATAGAATTGGTTTGGGAGCCTAGCTTGAAGTAAATTATCAAGGATAGCAAGAATAAAAAAGGAATTGATTGGAACACGTATCTTGAAAAAGAATGAAGTATTTCAAGAACAACAAATTCAATATAAACAGTATAAAGATTAAGTGCTCCAGATATCGCAGCTTAAACTTCTCTGTCCAAACTCTTTGAAAGACAATTCTGAGTTTGACATGTATTTGGGAGATCTTCAGTACTCTGTCGATGCCCCAAGATGTCACTTTCCCTTTCCTGTTGATTCAGGTATAGCAAGATCACCACATGCCCCAATCTGATCAAAATTTGAGCTGCTCTGATCACTTCATGTCCCATTCTAATCAAAATTTGAGCCGCCCTTTTCGGGTTTTCAACTCAAATCCCCTTTGGTCTCAAGGTGCCCTTTACGGGTTTTTACTTTGGCCTCTCCCTTTTTTTTAAAGCGCCCTTTCCGGGTTTTCACTTTGATCCCTTTCCTTCTTCAGGTGAAATATTTCTTAACCAAGTTTGAGTTCACAGGGTTTGGCAGGCTTTTACCATCCATCTCACTCAAAATTAAAGCTCCTCTAGAAAAGGTTCTCTTTACAACATAAGATCCTTCCCAATTTGGCATCTATTTCCCTCTAAAGTCCTTTTGTAAAGGAAGGATCTTTTTCAACACCAGGTCCCCCACATTAAATTCTCTGGGATGCACCGTTTTGTTATAGGCTCGCATTATTCATTTCTGATACATCTGACCGTGACGAATAGCTCTTAACCTCTTTTCTTCTATCAGGTTCAGTTGGTCATATCGAGATTGAATCCATTCGGCCTCATCTAACTTAAGTTCAGCTAACACCCGAAGAGAAGAGATCTCAACTTCAATGGGTAACACTGCCTCCATCCCGTAAACTAGAGAAAAAGGTGTTGCCCCAGTAGAAGTCCTAATAGATGTTCGATATGCAAAGAGAGCGAAAGGTAATTTCTCATACCAGTCCTTGTAGGTTTCAGTCATTTTCCCTACAATTTTTTTTGATATTTTTGTTAGCTGCCTCCACTGCACCATTCATTTTTAGGCGATACGGTAATGAATTATGGTGTCTGATCTTGAACTGAGTACAAACTTCAGCTATTGAGCTGTTGTTTAAATTTAGCGCATTGTTAGATATAATTCTTTCAGGCATCCCATATCGACATATGATTTTCTTTTTCAAAAACCTACTAACTGCTGACTTTGTGACGTTAGAATATGAAGCAACTTCCACCCATTTGGTGAAATAGTCGATAACCACAAAGATGAAGCGATGTCCATTAGAAGCCTTTGGTGATATTGGCCCGATGACATCCATTCCCCAAATGGAAAAAAGCCATGGAGAAGTCATAACGTGAAGAGGTAAATGAGGCGCATGCATTTTGTCACCATAAATTTGGCATTTATGGTACTTCTTGGCATAATTAATGCAATCTCCTTCCATGGTGGACCAATAGTACCTGAATCTCATAATTTGTCTGGCCATCATGAAGCCATTGGTGTGCATCCCACAGATACCTTCATCGACTTCTTCTAAAATTTTCTTGGCCTCTACAGCATCCACGCATCTCAACAATACTTGATACTTTCCCCTCTTATACAAAATCTCTCCATCTAGGACATAATTAATGGCCAATCTCCTCAATGTCCTCTTATCATTTTTCGTTTCCTAGTCGGGGTATTCACGATTCTTTATATATCGCAGTATGTCTTGGTACCTTGGATTGTCATCATTTTTCTCTTCCTCAATATTGTAGCAAGGAGCTGGGGTCTTATGAATGCTGATTTGAATAGACTTCATGTCATCTGGTTTGTTCACTTTAATCATAGAGGCCAGAGTGGCCAAAGCATCAGCTATCTGATTTTCATCTCGCGGAAGATAACAAATAGTGATACTGTCAAATTCCTCGACCAGTTCCAGAACCAATTTTCGATAGTGGATTAACTTTGGGTTTCTCGTTTCAAATTCCCCTTTGAGCTGGTATATTACCAATGCAGAATCTCCGTATACCTCTAGTATCTTAATTTTTCGCTCCATGGCTGCCCGAATGCCCATAATGCAAGCTTCGTATCCAGCCATGTTATTAGTGCAATCAAAATCCAATTTACTGGTAAAGGGATAATGATCTCCATTAGGGGACATAAGGACTGCCCCAATTCCATTGCCCACAGCATTCGTAGTTCCGTCAAAGTTTAGCTTCCAAAGGTGATTTTCGTGGGAATCTTCTTCAGCGCTTGCCACATACATCAAGTTTTCATTCAGAAAATCAAAATTCAGAGGTTCATAGTCCTCTAAAGCTCTACTGGCCAAAAATTCTGCTATTGCGCTCCCTTTGACAGCCTTCTAATTTAAGTAGACTATATCAAACTCGGAGAGTAGGATCTGCCACCTAGCCGTTCTTCTATTCAACGTAGTTGACTCCATCATATACTTTAGAGGGTCTAACTTTAAAATTAACCAAGTCATATGGTAGAGCATGTATTACCTCAATCGTCGTGTTGTCCAGATCATGGCATAACATAATTTTTCAATGGGAGAATATCTCATTTCACAGTCAGTAAATTTCTTGCTGAGATAATAGATCGCCTTCTCTTTCTTCCTCGTTTCATCATGTTGACCTAGTACACATCCCATGGAGTTTTCGAACACCGTTAAATACAGGATCAGTGGTTTATCTGGACTAGGCGGCGACAACACTGGAGTATTGGACAAGTAATGTTTTATCTTGTCAAAAGCCTCCTGCAATTCTTAATTCCACACATCTGGATTATGTTTCTTCAGAAGACGAAATATGGGGTCACATTTCTCGGTCAGTTGCGAAATGAACCGAGCAATATAATTTAGCCTTCCTAAAAAACCTCGAACTTCTTTTTGAGTACGTGGTGGAGGCAAATCTCGAATTGCCTTAACTTTGTCTGGGTCGATTTCGATCCTTTTTTCACTAACTACAAACCCCAGAAGCTTTCCTGACCTAGCTCCAAAGATAAATTTGGCTGGATTGAGTTTGAGTTGGAACTTTCTTAATCTTAAGAATAACTTTCTTAAGACTTGCACATGTTCTTTTTCTGTTTGGGATTTTGCGATCATGTCTTTAACATATACTTCAATTTCCTTATGCATCATATCGTGAAAGAGGGTCACCATAGCTCTCTGGTATGTGGCTCCCGCATTTTTCAACCCGAATGGCATCACCTTATAACAAAAAGTCCCCCACAGGGTTATGAAAGTGGTTTTCTTCATATCTTAAGGATGCATCTTAATTTGGTTATATCCCGAGAAACCGTCCATGAAGGAAAACATTGAATGCCCTGCCATGTTGTCCACTAGGGTATCAATGTGAGATAAGGGAAAATTATCTTTCGAGCTAGCCTTATTCAAATCTTTATAATCTACACACATCCGTACATTTCCATCTTTTTTAGGGACGGATACAATATTGGCCACCCATTCTGAATACTTGACCATCTGCAGAAACCCAGCATCAAATTGTTTTTTAACTTCCTCCATTATTTTTAGTACCACATCAGGCCCCATCCTCCGAAGTTTTTGCTGAACAGGTTTGCAATCTTCTTTTATAGGAAGACGGTGTACTACAATGTCTGTACTCAGTCTGGGCATATCCTGATATGACCACGCGAAGACGTCTTTAAACTCTCGAAACAACTCAACGAGGTCTCGTTTTGCTTTCTCAGCTATGCATATTCCGATCTTCACCACATTTCCCTCCTCCAGGATCACAGTCTCCACTGTCTCTTTGTGAGGTAGGATTTGTTTCTCCTCCTGCTCTATCATCCTCAGCAAGTCCAAAGATAGGTTACTATCTAAGTTATCTTCAAAGTCATGAGATCCCTCTAAACACATATCTCATTCAAAAGGGTTTTCCGAGTCCATAGTAGAGTCACTCATATCATTGATATCTGGAGACCTGCTATAGTTACCAACGAATATACAAAGAATGTATGAATTTAAGCATACTTATGGTATGATCATGAATTAAAGAATGATTTGAAAGAATCCAAAATGACTATTCATGCAAAAATAATGAATCTTGAAAGAATATCTGCTCAAAAATAATTGTAAAGATATATTTCATTAAAATAACGATGTTCAGACATATGCCCATTTCACAAAAAGTTTCCATTGTCTCTAGGCTAAAACAACAAGCATGTTTTGAATATTACTCTGAGAAAGTTCTAAAAACTTCAGGTATTTCTTCTACAGTCCAATTATTTAGAACACTCCCACGTTCATAGGGACGTATATCTAACATAATCCCTTCTTCATTCGTCACCTCATGTATGGCGTTGATGCTCTATTCTCTCGGCACACTTCTCTCGTGATGAATGATTCCCCATGACACAAAAGTTTCAGAAATGTGGGGAATTAGTATGGGTTCCCATTTAATCTCCTCTCCACTTAGGCGTGCTCTTCTTCTTTCTTTTCTAACTCTTTCATTCTTTGCTTTATGTTTGGCTTATATCCTAAGCCAAAGCGATCCTGTTTTTCCTTCAGCACTAGAGCCTCAATTCTTCCTTGGAGACATCTCCCTAATCCTCTTCCGGGTAAAGCTCATTTTTCCACCAACAATTGTAACCCCATTTTCGTAGTCTTGAATATTTTCGGTATTGGAATTTTGCTCCCCTAAAAAATAAATGTTGCATTTACAAGCTCCAAAGATCTAAAAGAGCATTCAACTGCTTCATCATTGGCTTCCACGTAAGGTGCATTATTAGCTACAGACGCTATGATATCATCCTCGGTGTTTATTGTCACTAACCGACCCTCTGACACCAACTTTAGCTTCTGATGTAACGATAATGGTACAGCCCCCGTCAAATGTATCCATGGCCTTCCTAATAGGCAATTATAGGAGGGCTTGATATCCATTACAAGAAAGTCCATCTCGTAAATAGTTGGGCCGATCAATAAGGGTATCTCAATTCTTCCTATGACATTTTTTTTCTGTGCCATCGAATACCCTCACTATATTTTGGCAAGTCTTCATATCGAACTATCCACAGGTAGCCTGTTAAGTGTGGATAGGGGTAATACATTCAATGCTAACCCGTTATCTATCAAAACTCCTGGCAAAGTATACTCCTTGCATCGGGTGGTAATATGCAAAGCTTTAGTGGACCTCATGCCTCCAGGTGGTATGTCATCATCGTTAAAGAAGATAAAGTTATCGGAGCTTATGTTGTTGACCAGTCGATCTAATTTGTTAACAGAGATGTCATTGGCCACATAAGTCTCGTTCAGTACTCTCATCAATGCCCTTCGATGCACCTCTGAACTTAAGAGCAAGGCTAGCACGGATATGCGAGCTGTTTGCTTATGCAATTGCTCCACAACACAATATTCGCTATGCTTCAAGAATTTGAGAAATTCTTTAGCTTCTTCCTCTTTCACTGGCTCGATAATAGGTAATACAGACTCGACTATTTTTTCCTTCTTTTGCTCCGTCACTATGACCTTTCCTTTTACTCGCTCGGCTAGAGGACTTATCAAGTCGTAGCGCTTCCCACTACGCGTATAATAACCCATGCCATGATCCTCTTTTGTAATATTGGCTGAAATTTCCTTTCCTTGAACAGTTGTGTTGCACTCATAGTTCCACAAGACTTTCTTGTTATCCTTGTAAGAGAAGGGTGCGGGCTTCTAGATGATTATCTTCAGCATTACCGGCACTTCTGCCTCGTTGTTCCTTGGTCGCAAGATGACGACCACAGGATGATTTACTTTCGGAACCCTTGTCGTTTGTTCCGACGCGCATATGCTTCCTTCTTCTTGGACTTCTTCATAGAATTTCATTTCTTTGTCATCCATCATGTCTTGAACAAAGTCTCAAAATTCTGTGCACTCTTGAATTTAGTGCCCTTCTTTATGATGGAACTTGCAATAATTTCCCGTCTCTTTGTATTTCCCTTCTACGTTCGAACTGATTAACCCATTTTCTACATTTTCTTCCAAACCCATTTTAAAGGAGTTCTTATTTCTGCAATATCTGCCTTAATTTTTCTCATCAATGCCCTTCGATGCACCTCTGAACTTAAGAGCAAGGCTAGCACGGATATGCGAGCTGTTTGCTTATGCAATTGCTCCACAACACAATATTCGCTATGCTTCAAGAATTTGAGAAATTCTTTAGCTTCTTCCTCTTTCACTGGCTCGATAATAGGTAATACAGGCTCGACTATTTTTTCCTTCTTTTGCTCCGTCACTATGACCTTTCCTTTTACTCGCTCGGCTAGAGGACTTATCAAGTCGTAGCGCTTCCCACTACGCGTATAATAACCCATGCCATGATCCTCTTTTGTAATATTGGCTGAAATTTCCTTTCCTTGAACAGTTGTGTTGCACTCATAGTTCCACAAGACTTTCTTGTTATCCTTGTAAGAGAAGGGTGCGGGCTTCTAGATGATTATCTTCAGCATTACCGGCACTTCTGCCTCGTTGTTCCTTGGTCGCAAGATGACGACCACAGGATGATTTACTTTCGGAACCCTTGTCGTTTGTTCCGACGCGCATATGCTTCCTTCTTCTTGGACTTCTTCATAGAATTTCATTTCTTTGTCATCCATCATGTCTTGAACAAAGTCTCAAAATTCTGTGCACTCTTGAATTTAGTGCCCTTCTTTA
Organism: Gossypium hirsutum; assembly: GCF_007990345.1. Taxonomy (NCBI): domain Eukaryota; kingdom Viridiplantae; phylum Streptophyta; class Magnoliopsida; order Malvales; family Malvaceae; genus Gossypium; species Gossypium hirsutum. The sequence continues at coordinate 50,273,772 of NC_053449.1, read as the reverse complement.
TGATGGAACTTGCAATAATTTCCCGTCTCTTTGTATTTCCCTTCTACGTTCGAACTGATTAACCCATTTTCTACATTTTCTTCCAAACCCATTTTAAAGGAGTTCTTATTTCTGCAATATCTGCCTTAATTTTTCTGCCCACGTTTCCACTTATTATGTTTACCCCTTTATCAGCATGGCTAGGCAATGGATTTTCCGCACTAGATGAATCATCAATCTTGACAACACCCATACTGATCAGCTTTTCAACCAGCCTTTTGAAGGCTGTGTAATTCTCTATTGAATACCCCGTAATCCCCGCATGATAGTTGCATTATGCATTAGTGTCATACCATTTAGGGTACGGAGGTTGTAAGGGCTTTAAGTAAAAAGGGGAGACAATATGTGCATCAAAGAAGCTTTTATACAACTCCCTGTATGGTACCAGAATTGGAGTGTACTGAGGCTTTTCCGTATTCTGTCTTGTGCCGGATTCCTGTCTTGATGAACCTTGTTGATTAGTAGCCACCTTTCCTGGTTGGTTCACCGTGATCGATTTTGAGTAACCCTTGTTATAGGTACTCATATTGTTTACCTCATTTTCTTTTTTTTGAGCCGACCTTCGGTTACTTTCTCCAGCCTCGATCTTCCCATTTTTTATGGCATTTTCAATCCTTTCTCCGTTCATAACTATGTCAGAGAAGCTTTTCGTGGCACTTCCCAGTATATGAGTGATAAATGGTGCCTTCAATGTGTTAATGAAGAATATTGTCATCTTTCTTTCTAGGAGTGGTGGCTGGACCTGAACGGCAACCTCCCTCCATCTTTGTGCGTATTGCCTAAAACTTTCGTTGGGATTTGCCACCATATTTTGCAGAGTAATCCTATCAGGGACCATATTGACTACATGACTATATTTCTTCATAAATGCTTGTGCTAAGTCCTTCCATGAACTAATCTTGGTAGGACTTAATTGATTGTACCACTTAGATGCTGCCCCAGTGAGGCTTTCTTGAAAGCAATGTATAAGCAGTTGGTCATTGTTGACGTATCCAGTTATACGCCTACAGAACATGGTAATATGAGTTTCCGAGCAACTGGTCCCATTGTATTTCTCAAATTCCGGCATTTTGAACTTGTGGGGAAGTACCAAATTCAGAACCAAACTTAAGTCTTTAGCATCAATCCCCTGATAATTCTCAATACTTTCCATTGCCTTGAATTTTTCTTCGAGCCATTTACATCTTTCCTCTAGCTGTTTTGGCAATTCTTCTTTTGATTTCTCTTTCTCATCCACTTCGTCGAAATCGAGGACAATAGGATTGGTAGGGTTCTCTCCAGGGTTCGATCCTAATTCAGTTTGAAAGCTCATTGGCAATGAGGTGCCAGCCTAAAACTGCTGAGGCCTAATTGTAACAGAACACCTGCCTAGGTGTATATCAGCTTAGGGCTGTACATGTAGAGGAGTAAAGCCTGGAGGGTAGAGGGGTCCATCATTATCTCCTTCTTCAACATTAACTATCGGGTCCTTTCTTTTGTCATTTCCTCCAGCTAACTTTTGTGTTAGCTTAGTCATCATGCTTCTTTGGGACTCCGCCATCTTTTCTGCTAAATCTTGCTAAATTTTTTCTAGACGCACTTGCATCTCTTTTTAGAGCTGTTCAAGCTTTTCTAATCTTTGATCCAAGTTCTTTGATTTCGCCCGAGTACCGTAGGGGGTGTTGGTTTTCTAGGTTAACTGAAATAATTTTATTCAATTAGGGTCTTTTAATGGTCGTTAATGCATATGATGCGATGCAATGCATGAATGCAAAAAAGGCGTCAATTCTAATTCAATTACATTTTGAAAACTTTACTACAAATCAAACTTCTTTAGATAAGATGGATTATAGATACGACTTAGCCCTAATGCTCAGAACTCTAATCTTCCTAAGTAACGAGGCTAACTCCTATCCCCGACTCGATTCCAACTCATACTTCACACTCAGCGTATCGGCTTGTACTGCTAAAGTCTACAGGTGATCAGCTACCTCTCGGATCTGAGCCACGGCTTCTCCCATAACATGATCTCTATTTTTGACTTGGTTCTAAAAGTAATGCAGCTGCTTATTCTGACGATCTTCATTAGCTTCCAAGTACTCGATCCGGATCTCACAATTTTGTAGCACCGTTTCTAACTCTTCTATCCTTTCTTTCATTTTTTCGATCTTGCTCAAGCTTGATTTCAATTCCATCACAGAATTTCGATTTCGATGTCGATGGAGAGATCCTTCTAACTCAGTCACTCTATTCTCTAGTTCGCCTTTTTCCTTTGGTTTTCTGACAAACTCTTCTTTAGAGCCTCATTTTGTGTTTGGACCTCTTGGAACTTATTTTCTCAGCTATCGGCCTTGTTTCTTTCTTCTCAAATCTCTTCGCGCCACTGCTTTGAAGTTTTTCCCAACTCGACAGTTCTCATCGATAAGTGGAGCTTCTTGTAATCTGCCTTCAAGCTATCTAGATCTTTTTCGGCTTTAATTTTCCATTTTCTTAACCTTTCTGCCTCGAGCTTCTGAACATCCGCATCTAATCTCAAGTTGCTCTTTTCTTCTTACATTTGCTTTATCATCTTTTCTAATTCTGCATTTCTTCTTTCAAAATCCTACTTTATGATTTCTAGTTCAGAAGGGATGACTCGCAAATGTTCCTCTATCGACTGACTGTTTTCATGACTCGGCTCGGGGATATTGTCATTGATTCTTCTAACTCACCATTCATTATATTCGGGAGTTATCATTGGTCCCACGGCTAATCTCTTCATCTGAAGAGTCTGGTTCCACGCATTGGACATCTCTCGAATCTTCTTTTCGTAACCATCACCTCTGTACGAGAATTCACACTTAGCTAGTCTATGAGTTGCGGGTATAAATTGTCTTAACCTATACTACCTCAGCACTAGCAATGGGGCATAAACAACAGCTCATCAAATTCCCAGCAAGGGAACCCAGTTAAAGTCGCCGCATCGATATAAAATCCCATGTAGAAATAACCACGAGGCTCTCCATTCGACGTCCTCCTCACGCAGATTCTGTAGAATTGCCATCCACTTTTCCTCCGAGATGTCATCTCTCATTGGTGTAGCTACTATCTCTTTCAGTGGTGAATAATTTTCAAAGAAGACCTGATACAAAACCTTATCAACTCTCCAAAAGTGACCGTGAAACCATGCGAGTAAAAGCTGCGCACATCCGACGAATCTACCTTCACCCGTTCTCCGGCAAGCATTTAGCGACCTAAACGTCTCTTCCAAAATCACTGGGACTAGTGTAACCCTCTTATCAAGTTGGTCGAATAAGTCAGTGACTGCCTCATCAATATGTCCCAAAGCCTTGGGGAATATAACTAAGCCGTATATGTTTAAAGCAAAGACATCTACCCTCTTCTTTACATTTGGGTGTGCTAGAATTATATCTTTCAAACTCTTCCAAGGAACGTACTTGCTATCCCTCTTCTGTTGGATTCGAGCTGTAACCCATTGCTCGCTCATCCCGGTTATGTTCATCAGCCTCTTTTTTAAGAAGATCGGTGCATTTACAGCTCTCGAGTAGACTCTATCGACTTAAATTTTTGAACATCGAAGTAAAGCCATGTATTCTTCTACAGTAGGTACCAAGTCAACTTTTCCGAACGTGAAACAACTGTAGGCAGGGTTCCAAAACTGTACGAGAGCCCGAAATAGACGCTTGTCTACCTTTATATCTAGCAGATACGGTAAATCCCCGTAATTAGAATAGAATAGAATAGCTGTTTGACCTCCTCGTTCCACTGATCCCAGATTTCCTTCAATTCTTGCAAATTGTTCTGAGTTACATTAACACGGGTAAAGTCTCACAATTTTGATACATATCCTTCAGCTAAACTATCACCTTTATTGTGCTGTGTCATTTTTGACCAAGCTCGGACAGCCGTATTATCTTCCACCTTATCAAGAAACCCTTTTTCCATGACAAGCTTTTTATATAGCAACCGAATATGAACTAACGCCTTTTATAGTGAAGTGTCATGTAGTTGAAATGTCATGCATTCAAAGTAAAACACAGAAAGTCAATATCATGTATAAACAAACAATCCAAGAAAATATAGCAACAATAAAACATATATTCGGGTATCTAACAAGGTTAATGTGTAGTTCTACCTAGGGTGAGTTCCTAAGGTTCACTACATGCGGTTTGGCTTCTAGCGCAAAGGTACTCGAACCGGCAGATTCTTCGATCCTCACCCATTATAAGCTCATATAGACCGAGTTCAGTTCAGGGGAATACATTTCCCTATGGCCATGCGGAGATGAAAATCTCACGAATACATAGGTACGGATGTATCCTGGAAGCGATTCACTATCCCATGCGGAGGTGAAAACCTCACAAAGGCATAGTTTCTCACTCCCACTTAAAAGGGTGTGACCAACGGTAATGCAATGCAACGTGCAGAAAAATACCAAAACTTAAACTAGGATAAAAATAGGATGAAATGTAGTAAAAGGATCGTATTCCAACCAAATTTAAATTTTCGGAAAAAAATACCAAAATTAATCAACTCGTGGCTCAACTCTCTTATTTTATGTCCCCAGTGGAGTCGCCAAGCTGTTGACACATTTTTTGTGAAAACGGGGTCGACTTGGATTTTGAAAACGAAAACGAAAACGGGAGTCGCCACCAATCCTTTTTGGCGAGGTGTGATCGGAACACCTCGAAAATTAGTTTTTTTAATAAACAATTTGATTTTATTAAAACAACAATTTTGGTCCACGAAATTCAAAAAAACGGGTTCGGGAGTCGGTTACGTACGAGGAAGGATTAGCACCCTCGTAATGCCCAAAAATTGGTACCTAGTTGATTCGTTAATGTCTTAATGTCGAAAATTGAAGACTTGGAAGAATTTTAAAAATACGATCCTTGTATTAAAATGTTGAAAATTTTCGGGAAAAGGGGCATATTTCACGTTAATCGAGAAAGAGAATCATATCTAGTAAGTTAGGACACAATGTCTCGAATTCCCGATATGCGAATGAATGCTAAAAGTTTGCTTATTTAAAATATATTTAGCTATCTCGGATTTTTTTTAAAAAAGGGATCAGATCCAGTAAGTTAGGACTTGATCTTTTCTTAATTTCCGAGATCGTTTAGAGCTTAGGTTTAAAAAAAGACTCGTGTATTTAGATTCATCATAAAAATCGAAACCCAGAAAGTTAGGGTACGACCTTCTCGAATCTAAACACGAGATTTTGCTTATTCAAAAATCATAATTTATGCATTGAATAAAACTAATCTGACTTGAACTAGAAAAATAAAAATACAATGTTAACATGTGTAACAAAACAATAGTAGATACGATAATGTAAGCCTAAATAATGCGAGTAACAACAAAATAATAAGTAAACAAAATAAAAGGGACAAAGCGATGACATATAAAATAACAAGTAAATAAATAAGTAGAACTAAAACACATTTTTTAGTAAGGGTAAACTACACCCATGGTCACTTTTGTTTACCTTATGTTACGTTTTAGTCACTTATGTTTGAAATGTTACGTTTTAGTCATTTACGTTATCATGTTGTAACATTTTAGTCACTGAGTTGTTAATGGTGTAACGGGAAGCTAATGTGGCACGTTAAATCATCATTTCAAACAAAATTTTAGGTTAAATTATACAATTGATCCCCATATTTTTTTCGTTTTAAGTAATTTAATTTTCATTCTTTTATGTTCTTTAAACTTTCCACTCTTTTTTTCATTCTCTTTTGTTTCTCCCTCTATTTTCATACCTTTCCCATTTCTTTTAACATATTAGGAAGTCGAATTGGCAATGAAAGAAGAAGTAGGAAGTCGACTGTCATCATTTGCCTATAACCAAAACCCTATAACCAAAACCCATAAACCCATGCTATGCTTCTTTCTTCACTACCAATTCGACTTCCTGGTATGTTAAAAGAAATAAAGAAGGTAGAAAAATAGAGGGAGAAGCAGAAAAGAATGGAAAAAAAAGGAAAAAAAAAAGTTAAAAGAACATAAAAGAATTAAATTGCTCAAAATGAAAAATTATGGGGACCAATTGTATAATTTAACCTAAAGTTTTTGTTTGAAATGATGATTTAACGTGCCAAGTCAGCTTACCATTACACCATTAACGACAATTAACGGCTCAGTGACTAAAATGTTACAACACAATAACATAAGTGACTAAAACGTAATATTTCAAACATAAGTGACTGAAATGTAACCTAAGATAAACAAAAGTGACCATGAGTGTAGTTTACCCTTTTAGTAATAGTGCATATGAATGAATAAATAAGCACCAAGTAGCAATCATAACAATGAATAAAATAAATAAAACTATGTAAAAAAAGATATATGAAAATATGTGTATATATGAATTATAAATATAGGAAATATATATAAGAAAAATATAGATTTTAAAATATATGTATATATATGTATATAAAAAATATGTATGGATATACGTATATATATTTTGAAATTATGAAATAGAAGTGTGTATAAATATGTATATATACATATGGATATAGGTGTATGTATGTACGAAAAAATGAAATATAAAAATATATTTATAACTTTAAAAATGTGCGTATATATATATTAGCAAAATATATGTGTATATATATATTGTAGAAACGTATATATATTTAATGTATATAACAAAATTAAGATTAAAAAGGTAGAAATGAGTAAATAATAACGATAATAATTAATAATAATAATAGTATTAGATTGATTAATTTCAATGAGAAGACAATCAAAATAACAAAGAAAAGGACTAAATCGAATAAAAGATTAAAATTCAGGGTTGAATCAAAAATAAAATCAAAGGGGAGGGACTAAGTTGAACGCGTGAATAACATAGAGGGGCTGGAAGGGAAATTTTCCCTTCTCCTCTAAAACGGCGTCATTCAAATAGGACTAAATTGAAATCAAAAATAAACTAAAGGGACAAATTTAAAAATATGAAAAAACTGATTGAGAAAACATTAAAAGGCGGAAGGGCTAGAAGTGAAATTTGCCCCTCCGTGAAAACACGCGGATCCTGGAGCAGGCGGGTTGGGTTCAGGTCGGATAACATCAAAACGACGCCGTTTTGGCGTTTTAAAGGCTTGAGCAAAACGGCGCCGTTTTGCTCCCTTATTTAAACCAAAATTGTTTCAAAAAATTTCATTTTCACTCTTCTTAAAAAAAAACTTCAAAAAAAAAACACTCCCAACCTCTCTCCCCTTCTCTAGAATCCGGCCAACCTCACGGTGGCCGAAAAATTCAAAAAAAGGTGTGTTTTTATTCTTTTTTATATATTTGCTGTATATATGTAAAGTTTTTAAGAAACAAAGTAAAGATAAAATAAAAATAAAAATGGGTTTCGAAAAAAAAACCTTTTTCCCGATCTGCCTTGTTCTTTTTTTCTACTTTGTTGCAAAAAAATTTTTTTGAATCTGTTATTTTTTTATTTCTTTTTTTCTGAAGAAAAGCCGGCCCTAATACATTTTTAATCTAGCTTTTATAGCTAATTTTACACATTATTTTTATCTATTTCTACTGTTTGTTGTTGCGTGTTGGTTTCTCTCTTTGCAGGTGATTGACGCGGCAAGTGGGCATGGCGGTGGACGTGCTATGGGACGGTGGTTGTAGGCTAGGGTGGCAGTAGAGCAAGTGGACGACCTTAGGTGCGGCGCACCTAGGGTTAGGGTTACTTTTTTGTTTTCTGATTTGGGTTATTTGGGTAGTTGGGTTAGTGGGCCTTTAGGGTTGAACCATTGTAATTGGGTTTGGGTAGGTTTAGGTGGGTTTTTGGGCCCGGGCAAAATTTGGGTTGTACAACAAAACATAAGTAAATGATTTTGTTTAAAACCGACATCATTCTATCTTACAAATTGAAAAATAATTTGCTTAACCGCAACAAAAGCGACTTTCTCGGTGCTATTAAATTGTAGCTTGAATGCTGCCGATATTAATGATCTCACCCTTGCGGTTCGATTTGGATTCCTTATAACCTTCAAACATCCCATTGACCTAGGGAATCCCAAATAATCCACTCGTTGGTTGCATAACTAATTTGAACCAAATTGGTTGCATAACCTTCAAACATACCCATTGGTCTGAAAATAACCATTAAATTTACCGGTGTCAGAGCCTTACCGGATTATTGTAACACCCCTAACCCATATTCGTCGCCAGAACAAGGTTACGGAGTATTACCGAAATTTACAGATCAAATACATATAATTCATATCATTTAATATTCATATTAGAAGTCAATCATATTCAGTCATATTGTCCCTTATATGAGCCCTCGAAGCCCAAAATGTACATTAGAAACAAGTCGGGACTAAATCGGAAACTCAGAAAATTTTTTGCAAAATATCAAAATTTTTCCAAGGTGCAGGGGACACACACTCGTGTGGCCAGGCCGTGTGTCTCACACGGTCAAGAGACACGCTCGTGTCTCAAGCTATGTGGGCATTCAAAGTAGGGACACACGGCTGTGTCCCAACTTCTGTCCAATTTAATGTGTTCACTGACTTGGGTCACACGGCCAAGCCACACACCCGTGTGCTAGGCCGTGTGAGCATACTGACTTGTATTAAATAGGTGCAGGGGTCACACGGTCAAGCCACACGCCCGTGTTCTAGGCCGTGTGGATAATTTTGAGCATTCTGTTTCTCAATTTTTAAGATGCAGGGGACACACGTCCAAATCACATGCCTATATGCTAACACACGGACACGCCCGTGTCTCTGCCCGTATGGACGAAAAAAGGCCAATTCCAAGGCCAATTCCAAGGCTACTTTTCTCACCTATTTTAAATAAAACAGAGTAAGCATTTAATGCTTAGTAAATTCGTATAACGGGAAATTAACTTACCATACATTTGCATTTAAGGTAAGCATACATAATACAACCAAAGTAATTTGACCAATAACCTAAACATATAACCTCATCAAACATGTTAGTCATGTATTTCACATGAACACCAAGAATCATGTATGAGCTCATCAAATATCAAATTCCATGTATGTCGTGCATATACGGGTAATGATTCATTTCGAACTCTTATTTTCTCATATCAGGATTTTGCCGTTGAATTATTTAAAATATCGATGGATCCACGGGTAGTACACACGAAGTGCACAAATCTGAAATCCGTCAATTCATATTCGGAAATGCTCATATGAGCACATAAACGGGAATCTCCGGAGAGCCATTAACAAGAAGCTCATACGAGCCAATATTGGGAAGGTTCAAGCGAACCAATATCGAGAAGGTTCAAGCGAGCCAATATCGGGAAGCTCCGGAGAGCCAATTAATCGGGAAGCTCATGAAAGAGCCATTAATTAGGAAGCTCCGAAGAGCCATATATCGGGACGCTCATAAGAGCTGCGGTGTGTCTACAACACATACAGGATCACAACCAATTGGGATGCTCCGAAGAGCTATTAACGAGAAGCTCGCAAGATCCATATAATGGGAAGCTCATGAGAGCCAAATATCAGGATGCTCATGAGAGCTAATAACGGGACGCTCTTTCGAGCTGTAATGTGTCCACAACACATGCAGGACCACAACCAATTCGGGAACCCTGTATCTATCGAATTTCATTTATTCAGACGGAACTTAATATTTGTCAGACATTATCGGATATGTGATTGATTTTCATACATGTCAGTTACACAATTTACATACATAACATTCAATTCAAACATATAAATTCTCAATTTAGTTACACGAACTTACCTCGACAAGTGTTTGTGGATTTGTGATCTACTAATCCGACAATTTTTCTTTTCCTCGTTCTAACTTCGTATTTGATCAATCTGGATCTAATTAAGCCAAATAAGTTTGCTATCTTCGAGCTCTTCTAACTAGGGTTTCCATGTCTTTTTATTTGGGAAAAATGATATAAAATGATGATATTTCTTATTTAATTAAAATATCATCTTTTATTATTTCATCTTTCCAATTTATTCCTTTTCTTTATTTAATTTTCCATTGATGACTAAGCATACTTATTTACTAACTCCTCTAAATGGTTTATTTGTCATATAAGGACCTCTAATTTTGAATTCCATAGCTATTTGATCCCTTTAGCTACTAGAATTCAACTTTTGCACTTTATGCAATTTGGTCCTTTCCCTCAAATTAAACATGAAATCGGTAAAATTTTCTTAACGAAATTTTCATACGATATTTCAATTATAATGCAGACCATGAAATAATATTAAAATTATTTTTCTTCTGGACTCGGATTTGTGGTCCCGAAACCACTATTTCTATTTCACTAAAAACAGGCTGTTACAATTATCGTTAAACAAAACATACCTTTAAATTAAAAAAAAACACAAATATATAAAAAAAAACGCTTCTCATATCTCTCTCATTCATCCCTTAAGAAAGTATAAGTAATTTTTTCCTTCAACTCAGATTGATGTGTTATTGAGGCTTATGTATTCCAATTGGTCATGCCAAAGAGAATGGCTCCACCAAATAAAAATTTTAAATGTAAAAAAAACAATTTTTTTAAAAAGGGGTTTAAATGAACTGGTGGTGCCATTTAGAATGGCTCTACCAAAAAATATAAATGTAAAATATTATAAACAAATAATAATAAACAAATTAAAGAAAAATAGAAAAAGGACAAAAATGTGACAGAGATGTTGGAAACGGGTGGAGCCAAACTATTTGGCTCCACTAGAAAAAGGAAAATTTGTTTAAAGCTCCCCATATTTTCAGAAATTGCACTATTTCCTTGGTATTTATATAGGTGGCGCCATTCTACATGGCTCTACCAAAAAATTGATTTTTTTATCCCGGTTGCTGACGTGGCATGTTGTTGGCACCAAACACTTTGGCTCCACCAACTTGCACTGTAGATTTTAGGTCATTTTCGTATTTTATCAAAAAAAGTAGATCATTTATATAATTAATTAATTTTTTAGGTTAATTTTATAAAAAAAAAACCTGTTTTCTTCTCTATCTATGTATCATACTCGTATATATTATATATTACAAGGTTTAAGACTAAAGCTTATGTGGATAGCTTAATTTAATGGCAAGTGGATAACTCCATATTTATTGCAATTCTTGATTTTTTATGTGATAAATTATCAAAATAAATTATTTTTAAATGATTTAAAATAAATAAAATTAAAAGTATTCTTGAATTTTTAAATAAATTATTTTTTATAATTTTCAAATGAATTTGGTGGATAATTTTAGAAGTTTTATTTGAATTCCTATTTTTCATGTGATAAGTGATTAAAACAAATTAGTTTTTGAATGATTTAAAATAAATAAAATTGAAACATAAAAGATAAATATTCTTGACTTTACGTAATTGAAATAGGTGATGGTTTTTTAAATATATTATTCCTAATATTTTTCAAAATATGTAGATAATTTTAGAAGTTTTATAGCACCTTATACTTGTCTTGATCGTTGGATCTGAGTGTGTAATATCATATTGTGTTGCCGAAGCAACTCAAGTTACCATAACACAAATATTTTCAATTCAACAAAATAATTCATATGCAACTATTTATACACTCGTTGATTTCATTTCATCAATTTACGCGGGATATACGTGTTAATTTCAGAGTTAGTACTTGAATTCAAACTTAAATGTCAAATTTCGAATTTATATATTGAGATAGGTCATAATTTATTTTGAATTTTTTAGCATCGAAGTTAGAATGTCTTGAGACACTACATGTTGTGTATAGAGGCAAAGTCTTTTATGTCTCGAGACCAACCTCGCATGTTTCCTATTTTTGCTTCGATGTTTGAATGTCTTAAGATATCGAGAAAAGAGGTTCTTGTCTCGAGATCTGGAACAAGACAAAATCTATTTAGTTTTGATGTACTTCTATCTCTAGACCTAGGAACAATTGTCTCGAGACTATACAAATATGTCTCGGGACCTCAGGCTCTTGAATGCAAAATTTAAATGAAATTTGTTCAAGTAGTCTCAAGACATGTTCTTTTTGTCTCGAGACACAGTGACTAAATGGTCAAAATCCTACACTTTTAAGTGTTCAAAGCCTTAACCAAATGAACCTAAACATACCTAAAATGTATCACAAAAATTAGCCATCTAATTAACCTAGCTAAACATGTTTAAAGTTACCAAGTTATAACTTTCAATATATCATTACTAAATCAACCAATTGGCACATTCAAACACACTTAATCAAGCATAATAGTCAAAAGATAAAGTTCAACCTATATGACCTTATATGTTACTTACCAAAAATTCCAAAATTAACTTAGGCTACAAGCCATCCAACCTAGGTATATGTCATATGACTTTAAACATATATATGGACATGCAAAATGAGATTGAAAAGGCTTTTGAGCTGAGCTTGAGGGTTGGATGTTGGATTGCAAAATTTCTTTAGCTTTATCCGAGACTTACGCAAAGAAACAAACAAACTCATACGCTGAGTAATGGTTACACAATGGTGCTAACATAACTCGAATTTAATTTCGAACATAACAAGATTTAAACAACATAAGTAGCATAATAATCCAAGTTAATCAAAAAATCAATTAACGTTAATATCAAAGACACGTATATACCAATAATTCGTTTATCATTTCAATCGAATCACATCAATGCTTTGCTCAACTACTCGATATAGTTTTCAATGCACCCTCAAGGTATTTGCATTTAATTTAACATATCAAATTATGTAACATTTTAACATTTTTATCTCATTTTAGCTACACATGTATACAATATGCAATATTACATTTTTAATCATTATTAACCAAATCGGATACAAGAACGGATACTCAGATCAATCCACCACCACACCAAATACGTGAAGTGCTAATCGGACATAAATGCACCGATGCCACTAACCACACCAGAATACGCTCGTATCCTCAGGGTATTTGAGCTAGTGATACATTCTTGACCCCCAAGGTATTAGAGAACTATCACGATATGTAAGCATAGTGTTGAATCTCCCATCTATCAAAACGGACCCTATGCCATGTTAACTATACTCATAACTCTATTTGACAACTTTAGTTGGGTAAATATCATTACTATCATATTTCATCAATAATCATATACTCATGTATTCAACCAACCCATAATCATGAATCAAATAGTCAAATATATAAATACCTTCTGAATATTTCACATTGTTAGATTATCATTTCCGAACATTTAACGAATCAAATATATACACATATTTATTTAACGGATTTGAATTATGAGAGCACAAACCGGATTAGCTATTTGTCGATGGCTTTACAATAAATTTAGATGTAGAAAATTCATTAATCATACAGTTCAAACACAATTCAACATATTATATTTATGAATGTGTTTTATTCAATTAAGCCGCTAAACGTCCTAATATTCGGAACCCACGTAACCCACAATTTACCCAATCAAATTTAAATTTGACTTAATAAATATAATATAGGGACTTCCTACAACCATTATTTATTATCAAACCTCAAGTTTTCATTTGTTATAATTAAGTCCATAATTATACATAATTTAATTATAAAATCTGTGCTCACTTCTAACCTAATTTAATACTTTTCATCAAAGTTTCAACATAAATAACTATGATCTTAACTACTACTATCATGCATGAATTTAAACTATTAATATTAAGAATTAAATTTTTCCAACAATGAAACTAAACCAAAACTTAATAATTCTAAATACTATCACTTGAACTTACATTATTTAGTACCAATCATTAATAATTAAATTTAAATTAAAGTTAAAACTCACTTATTTACCCAATTAAAGTTTCGACAATGATGGAATGGAGGAACGGTTTTGTTTTTCTTTGGTGGGAGAGAAGAAGAAGATGGAAATGAAATTTTCTCTCCCACTATATATATAATAATTAGCAAACTAATTAAGTTAATTAGTTATTAATCTAAACCTTAACTTTTTAAAATTCAATTAGAACGTGTTGACTCAACTTTTCATTAACCATCGCCATAACATTAAAAAAATGGTTAAATTGCATGAGATAATCTACTTTGTCTGATTGACTTCATTAGGGGATCCCTTTCTTACTTAAGATCTTGATATACTGGCAGTTCAGTTCCTCGCCTATTCTTCGTAAGAAAGCAAGGGGGCTAAAGCTTAGGGATGGAAGCCAAAACAAAGCGAAAGAAAACATCATTCAAAGTGGAATGTTTAATTTTGTGGTAAGAATCGCCATTCGTAACCGTTGAAGCAGGAAAATCTGATCGCTACCCCTGAGTGAAAGGGGGTGTTTTCAGAGCAATCAAAGCAATCACGACAAACGAAAGAGGGCCGAATTCGCAAATGTGTGTTCTCGAGTTAGACCCAGATCACTAAATAATCCAATTACCACCCTTCTTTTTTTTCTTTTTTTTTCGAAAAAGTTCAAAAATGCTATGATGGCTCCGTTGCTTTATATATTTATTTCATATGTAATCAATTCTTCCAGTCACAACAACGGACCTTGATGAAAACAATGAAATCAAACTATATTTTTTGGAAGCATCTGGCACTGCTTGACTTGAAAGATAATGAATGTTTATTTGATCTTGATCCTTGTGGAACGAAAAAGGAACTACACTGAATTTGTACGAACCCCCTGATAATATCCACAAATGGCTTGTTTTTGGTAAGAGATGGACATTACTATATGTAAATTCAGACGAATGGTACACATCAGTACTCCAATGCATTTCCCCCTCTGAGTCAAAATAAATATGTTTTTGAACCCTCTCTTTCAAATTTACAGTGTATGTTCCCGCGCGAATCTCAGCAATCACTTGTTCTGATTCTACATATTGATCGTTTTGAACTAAAAGAAAACTTTTTGGTGGAATAGTCACCTTATGTATAATATCTTCGCTCTCAATAATTACATACAAGTCCAGATAACATAAAAAAGCAGGATGCCCGTGACGTGTGCGTGTAGGATGAATCAAATCCTCATTGAATTTGATTTTTCCATTAAAAGGGGCTCGTACATGTTCTGCAGTACCCCTTGTAAATACTCTGCCGGTATGAAAAGTTCTTAATGTTAGTTGCGTTCCCGGTTCTCCACTGGATTGCCTCGCAATAATACCTACAACTTCTCCCAATTCAACCAGGTCACCATGAGTGGGGCTCCGACCGACTCACTCACTCACTCACCTACTCCCTATTTATCTAATAATTTCTTCTATCTACTGAATTCAAAAGGCGACCCGCCGCGACGGGCTATAAGATAAGATACAGCTGTTGTACTACTTGACTGGTAAGAAAAAGCTTACATAAGAACTGGAAGAGTCTTGTATGTATGGTAACCCTCTCTTCCGCTATTGGTGGACTGTTGCACAGAAAGGCCGACAGAAACAACGTTTCTTAGCGCTCTTGAAGGTTAATTTCCTACTTGATCCCTCTTCATTTTTTAAATTTAAATCTTAATAATCATTATCTTTTATAATTTAGTCATTGTACTATTTTTATAATCTATTTAATTCAATAACACTTATTAGTTCAATCTTTCCAATCCGCATTTGACTTGTATTTATTCTGTTTTAAATTATCTACTAATTTTACTCAATTAATTCAGTCTAAAATCGAATTTTACGACACCGTTGAAAACCGAATTATTACATTTATCGTATCTAAAAACTTTGAAATATGTTTCTATAAAATGAACAAAGAAAACAGATACAAATTCGATCAACATTTTTCCCACTAAAATACTTTTAAGTTGTTATTTGAATAATAACAATTTTATAAAACACATTAGTAACCTACGCACCGCACGAGAAAAAACCTAGTTTACTTATATTTTCTCTTCTTTCTTTCTTCTTGCTTACTATCACCTCTCTCTGATATTGAAGAAAATCTAGTCATCATGCAACCCACCGTTCATCATCACTAACCATCATCGTCGACCATCGTCTACCTTGCTTTTCTTAATAATTTTTTGATTCATTTGTTGAATCTAATTACTTTATAGATTGTTCATTCTTGGTAGTATAGAACTATATACACACACACAAATATAACATATTTAAGTTGTAACTTTATGCTGAGGTTAGCTTAGAGTCTTATGTAAAATGATAATAGATTGACACGACAGTGTAGTTTATTCAACCAAAAAATTATTGAAAAATTTCTTAATGATTCTTTTAGTATATATATGACAAGATTAGAAACTTTTTTTATTGATATTTTAGAAGAAAAAAATATAGTCACATTCATATTTGTTTCATTGATTTTACTTGTGTAGTTGTGTTTAATTAATATTTTATTAATAATTGTTTTAGCAATACTTTTTTTAATTAATTAATTGTTATTTATAATTAGATTTGTTCACTTAAGTTTGAACGTCTTCTCAAAATTTATGATATGTTAATTTATTTTATTTTATATATTATATAATTTATATGATATGAAAATAAAATATTCTATATTAAAATGTTAGTATTAAAAAAATATGCTTTTTAAAGAAAAATATGTTAAGTTGTGTATCTTTAGATTTATAGAGGTGTCCATAGGCCGGGTTCGAAAATGAGCCTAATAATTTGTCCAATGTCGGCCTGGATAAAAATGCTAAAATCTGGACCCAGCCTGACTGTATTAATTTTTTATATAATTTTTAAAAAAATATAATACATTAAAAATTCTAAAATAATTAAAATAAATATTTCCCAACAAATTGAAAATAAATATATATGTATACCTAAATAACACTAATATAGGTGCAATTTAATAAGCAAATGTCTCTAAAATAGTAATAAAATTAACAATAAAACAAAAGTTATATAATATCCAAACAGTAACAGCATAATAGTGAAATGATATTAAAATAGTGAAAAAATAACAAGAAAATAGCAAATAAAAACAGTAAAAAACAAGGAAAAGCAGTAGGTTTTTTTTTTTTTGCATATTCAAGCCGGGTTCGGGCCAAAAAACCTTACCTGAGGCCTAGCTTGTTTTCAAAACAAGCCTTACTTTTTTGCCTAAGCCCATTTTTCAACTCTATACTTTTATCTAAACTCTCTAATTTTTCGAGCGGGCTTACAGATGTAATCATACTTCAATATAACAAAAACATTAAAAGTTGTTTGTTTCATAACTGCTTTGAAAAAATAAATTATAGAAAATAAATTAATTTTATGATGTTTAAATGATTTTACATAAAATATTTGATAAATTTTCTTAAACCTGTTTTTAGTTTTAAATTATTTTCAGTTAAACAAATGTTCAAAATTCAAGAAATAAAAAATTTAATTCACCACTAAATACAAATCAACAGAGACAAGCATCCAATATACTACCAAGTTTGAAATATATTTACAAAATAAGATTGGAAGTGGGATCTTAACTACCTGCAAAATTAACATATTTGTCAAATCTGATTCCAACAGAAATCTTGATTTGCAAATTAGAACACCATCGTTGATCAGCCCATTATATATTTGCCTGAATTTTGTATAAGCTAGCTTCTCCTATTCACACATTTCAATAACCTTTTAAACCCTATAGCTATCGCACAAGCCCTCAAAACTAAACTTATTCAATCTCAAAAGAAAGAAGCCATGACATAGTCATCCATGGCAAAATCTCAATCAATATAAAACCATTACCAAATACCATTCTCAACAAGACTTGTAAAACATAAAATTACAAATATCAAATTGTAATCAACTTTAGGAGAATCCTTCAAATTCAGAAAACGTTGTTATTCAATCACGTACCATCCATTGTCCTCTCAAAACAACAATAAAAGATTCAATTATAAAAAAGACTAAAATACAAACCCAATTTAAAGTCCAATCAAAATATCAAACAAGAAATATCAGCCGCAATTGTTAGAAATTCAGCTAAAATCTCTAAAGAAAATAGGAAATGAAAAGAAAGTTTACAAATAAAATTAGTGACTTGCTATTATTGACACCAAATCCACTACTAATGTTTTGGTATTTCTGATTTTATCCTATCACCTATCATTGCATAATATCTGTTAAAAAATATTTACTTTTAAATTTTCACGTCACCCACTTTTATTCACATTCTTTTTTACCTTCTTCCATTTTTTTTACTGATTTCTAACTAGACCTGTCTATGGGCCGGGCGGTCTGGCCAGGCCCGACGGCTCGCCCGAAATATGGGAGGGTTCGGGTAAAAATATAGGCTCGAACTTGGGCAAAAAAACGAGACCCGTTTAAAAAATTGGCCGAGCTCAGGCCCAACTTTTTTAGCCCAGGCTCGGCCCGGCCCGGCCCGAATATAATAAATATATATTTTTTATTTTTATTTTTTAATTTTAAAATACTTTAAAAATATATTTTTTTTTATTTTTTATTTTTAAAATATTTTTTTTGTGTTTATTAATAACTGGGCCGGGCCGAGCTCGGGCTTATTATTTTTTTCCAAGCCGAGACTGGACAAAATTTTAGGCTCATATTTTGGGCCGGGCCTAAGAGTCGGGCTGAATTTTTTTTGGACCCAGCCCGGCCTGGCCCATGGACAGGTCTATTTGTAACTATCTAATCCCAAAAATATAGTGTTAGTCACCTGCATGACACGTGACATCATATTCCCTTATAAAACCCCCAAAACTGGCGGGAATATCACTCTTCTCTTCTCCCAAACCCCCCTCCATTTCCCATCACTCTCCCTCTCGTTACTCCAAAACGACACCAAATCATGAACAAGGGCGGCAACCCACGGAAGAGGCCACCACCGCCTTCTTCACACCAGCCATCTCCGACTTCGAAGCACCAAGCGACGACTCCGACGCCTCCCCCACCGTCGACGGAAGAAGATTTCGTCGACGAAGATGTCTTCTTTGACGAAACCCTTATGGGGGAAGAAGACGTGGAATCCCTAATTCTACGCGACTTCGAGGAACGTCAAGCTCTCGCTTCTCGTCTTTCCAAGTGGGCTCGCCCTCCTCTCTCTGATGCCTACATTTCCCAGTCTCGTAGCATTGGTAAGTTTAAGAAGCAAATATTTTGCTGTAAATATTTGATTTTTAAGTTTTTTTGGGGGGAAATTTTGAGCTCTGCCTTCTTCTCTTGCTTCTGTTTTAGTTTTCCAACAATTGGAGATTGATTATGTGATTGGAGAGAGTCATAAAGGTTTGCTGCCTGATTCTTCTGGTCAAGCTGCCATTATCCGAATTTTCGGGGTTACTGGAGAAGGTATTTATTCGAGAATCTTTTAAGTGATATTAGCTGCTAAGAATACTAAAAACATATAATATTACTGACCGTGCCTGTTATTAATTTGAAAGAATCCCAAATTGTACATTTTATGTCAATCTGATGAATTGCTTATATTGGCGACTTGTAGGACATAGCGTTTGTTGTCTTGTTCATGGATTTGAGCCGTATTTCTACATTAGCTGCCCTCCAGGAATGGGTCCCGATGATATCTCACATTTTCATCAAACGCTTGAGGTATTTGGTTTTACCACTTCCTCAGGTTATGCATTTACCTTTTGCGAGTGGCTTCTTAATTGTTTCAGCAACATGGTTTCAGGGTAGGATGAAGGAGATGAACAGAAACAGCAAGGTACCGAAGTTTGTTCGACGTATTGAATTGGTTCAGAAAAGAAGTATTATGTATTACCAGCAACAAAAGTCTCAACCTTTTCTCAAGATTGTAGTGGCATTGCCAACAATGGTTGCTACCTGTCGTGGTAACATTCCTGATTCTTTTGTATGGTATTTATTCTGTTTGGGTTTCCTTCACTAAATGAAATGCCTTATTGTAGTTGAAACTATTTTTAACTTACTTTTTTCTCGACATGAAATCTTAATCATGTACATAATTGACTATCTAGAGAACTGCCTAGTTCTTTTTATATCTGGAGGCTTGTTAATTGCCAATAATTTGCAGGCATTCTTGATAGAGGCATACAAATTGATGGCCTTGGTATGAAGAGCTTCATTACATATGAAAGCAATGTTCTTTTTGCACTGCGTTTCATGATTGATTGCAATATTGTTGGTGGTAATTGGATTGAGATACCGGCTGGTAAATATAAGAAGACAGCGAAGAATATGTCCTACTGCCAATTGGAGTTTGATTGCTTGTAAACACTTTTTTTGTCTATTTAGAGCATTTCAACTATTCCATTGTTGTTTCTTTATCCTCCTGGTTTAATTCTCTTCCCTTATTGTTCTTAGGTATTCAGATTTGATTAGCCATGCCCCTGAGGGGGAATTCTCAAAGATGGCTCCATTTCGCATATTGAGTTTTGATATAGAGTGTGCTGGTCGCAAAGGTCATTTTCCAGAGCCTTCTCATGATCCTGTAATCCAGGTCTTATTCCTCTGTTCAAGTCACCCATTTGATTTGGGAAAAATTGTAAAAATGTTATTAACTATTAAGTTTGTTCATGGGATCCTAGTTCACGTTGACGAAGGATTGATTGAAAACTAACCTATTATTTTCTTTCACCAGCTCTGAAGAAAATTTTTGTTTCTTTCTAGGTAGCAAATCTAGTTACTTTGCAAGGAGAAGATCAGCCATTCATTCGTAATGTCATGACCCTTAAGTCATGCTCCCCAATAGTTGGTGTTGATGTAATGTCTTTTGATACAGAAAAAGAAGTCTTGCTTGCTTGGAGGGTACTGATTTTGTCTTTAAAACCTTCTCTGTTTTACTTCAATACTTAGGCATAAAAAAGAAGTTATCCATTTGTTCATATTACTGAACACCATGAGTGAGTCTTCTTTTTAATCTTAATTGTTCATGACATGTTTGATATGTTTGAACAGATTCATTAAGCAACTTCCTGATTCGCCCCTGTTCTGCCTTTATGTTTGTCTTTTTGTATTTCATTCGATAAATCATTTAAATTGAATCAGAAAACTGCCAGAAATGCAAGAACCAGGAAAACAAATGCTTTTTCAAGCCAAATATAAAGCTTTCATTTCTGCAATTCACCTAAGCACTGCAGAAATCATCAAAATATTATCAGTAACCCTAAGTATATGTCTAGCAATCTACTTCTTTAAGTGTCAGTGGATCTTAAGCTGATATTATGATAAATTTCCATTTTACAAAACCAGTTCCTTGAAGAACATAGGCAATCTCACATCAATCTCGTATGAGAAGAAAATGTTTCTTTTGCTTACACTGCACCTTTTTTAATGAGAAGGTTTTGCTTGCAGGAATTTATCCGTGAAGTGGACCCTGATATTATAATTGGATATAACATTTGCAAGTTTGATTTGCCATATCTTATTGAGGTAAATGAAAAATTAACTTCTGTTTTATTCTCCATGAATGTTGCTGCAGCAAAGGTTTCTTTTTGGTTCATTATGTAGGGTTTCCTTTATTTGTATAGGAGTTGTGTGATTGAACCGTCTGACATTTAATCTTCTGGTTAACAGAGAGCACAAACACTTGGAATAGCAGAGTTTCCGATACTTGGCCGCATCAGGAATAGTAGGGTTCGTGTAAAAGATACAACATTTTCTTCTAGGTAAAGTATCTGTTATGGGTGTTATTCTTATAATTGCTGCTGTTGTTAGCCTTATTTTCTGCTAGATTTTTTTAACTGGCTTGTTATCTAACATTGCAATTGCAAAGAATACTAATAATCTCCACATCCTTATAAATTAACTTGTTTCTCCTCATTGCCTTCCCTTTTTTGTTTTTGAAACTATTAATTTACTCCTATCAAATTAGAATTTCTTGTTCCTGCATAATTTCCGATGGTGAAGTTAGTTGCTTCTGTTACTAAAGAAGTGTTAAAAAGTTTTGCCTTTCTAAGGCTCCGTTTCATACAAGGCTATAACCCGAAGGGTCATATGAGGAGCTTAGTGTGAATCAATCTTGTATTCATTTTCCTTTAGCTGCTTTGATCTATACCCTTACTGAATTCACTTGTCACTAATTTTCAGAGTGAGGTTATAAAAAAGGAAAGTTATGTTATCTGTAACTTACTTCAACTATTGATCGAAAGCGTTTAACTGAGCGTTTGTTACTTTGTTTCATCATACTTCCTGCCCTAGCATAAATAACTATTGTGGGTTTCCTTCCAGTTTCTGGTTGAGTTAAGAGTTACTTTCCTGGTATATATTCTGGTTATTGATGCTGGCTTGTTTTACAGACAGTATGGAACTAGGGAGAGCAAAGAAGTTACTGTGGAGGGGAGAGTTCAATTTGATTTGCTCCAGGTTTTATGCATGCAGTTTTTCTACTTTATGAGTTTTTAATTTTTATCTGAGTTCAAATGATTCATATTTACAAATTTGTTAGCTTTGTTTCTTTTTGTTGTAGGCTATGCAAAGGGACTACAAACTAAGTTCTTATTCATTGAATTCAGTTTCAGCACACTTTCTATCTGAGCAGGTTAGAATTTCTCTTCTAAGATTATGGCCTACTTCTGTAATCATGTTTTAATAGTTAAAATATGTTGTTAGATTCTGCTATTGGTTCCTAGGGTTAATTTATTCCTAAGGGTTCTTTTGCAGATGTGTTTACCTTTCAACATTTGTTGTTTCCTTTTGTTTGTCACTCTTCTCCAAAAGTTGAACTCAAGTTTTGTCCTTGCATTGCTTTTGTGCAGAAAGAGGATGTTCACCATTCAATAATATCAGATCTTCAGAATGGAAATGCTGAGACTAGGAGGCGTCTTGCTGTCTATTGTTTGAAGGTGCATAGTTGGTTTTAGTCTAACTTGCAAAACTTGAGTGCATAAACTATTATGGTTGTAGATTCTTTTGACTTTTTTTTATGTCTCATCAGGAATTTAGAGGCTAAAAGAAACTTGAGTCCATGTCCTTATTGTTGGATAGAATTGTTTACTTGACTTTCATTTTGATTGATTATTGTTAGTGATTGAATTTAGTTTGATTTTCTCTTTATCTTCATGTGTATTCAGCTCATTAAATGCCTGAGCCTCTTGAGACATTTGTGATAGTAGCTCCCATCTAGTTGGTTTCATAGAAATGGCTATCATTTAGTTTTTCTATGAAGAGCTTGTTAGGTGTCTTTTGGGCCATGCTTTTGTATCTTTCTTTTCTGATACAAGGGAGGCAATGCCCAGGGAATAGGGGAAGGGATATTGCTATGGGCATCAAACCCCAGCTTTGTAGAAGTCTACCTCCTAAGTGAGGTGGGTGAAACATTTGGTGCTAAAGCCCAAGTTCCTTTTGCATTTAATTTACATACATAATATATTACCCAGAGTTGTATTTCTACAAGTATTTTGAGTTGTTCAAGACATGAGCCTTTTGCTAATGGTTATTCCAATTTCTTTACAGCTAAGATATATAAGATGTTACCAGCATCAGCTATAGCTTCCATTCTAAAATCCTACCTCGTGATCTTTATTTTTTGATCTTATATGTCTATTACATCAGCAGACATTATACTCTACTCTTCAGAGTGCATTGGTTGAGTTGAAGAACTTAAGTTTCTGATCATCTATGACTGAATCAGTATTCTCTTTCTTGTATGGTTGCAGGATGCTTACCTTCCCCAAAGGCTTTTGGATAAACTAATGTATGTTTACAATTATGTTGAGATGGCTCGTGTCACAGGTGTGCCTATATCTTTTCTTCTTTCTAGAGGACAAAGCATCAAGGTTTGTACAATTTGTAAGTTTCCGTGGATGAATCAAGTGATTAATAGTTCAAATTTAAAATCTTTGTTGATTTTTTCAGGTACTTTCTCAACTTCTTAGGAAGTCTAAGCAGAAGAACCTTGTTATTCCAAATGTCAAACAAGCAGGATCTGAACAGGGAACGTTTGAAGGTGCAACTGTAAGTTTGTTCTCAAATTTCTTATGTTTGTAACTTTTTGCCATCTAAAACTACAGCTACCTCACTAAAATATTAAACAGACATGCATATCATGTTGATGAACTCTGTTTCAGGTGTTGGAAGCAAAAGCAGGATTCTATGAAAAACCAATTGCAACACTGGATTTTGCGTCTTTGTATCCATCAATTATGATGGCATATAATTTATGCTATTGCACATTGGTGATACTTCAAATTTATCTTGCTTTTGCCATCTCGTTCAGCTGTTATTTTATGTTACTTTTATTTATGTTCCTTTTTGTCTGATCAATAATATGTGGGACTTTTGGGCAAATTCTGATCTTGGATGGTCTTTGTGAAGGTGACTCCTGAAGATGTTCACAAACTCAACCTCCCACCAGAATGTGTTAACAGAACTCCGTCTGGTGAAACATTTGTTAAACCAGAGCTACAGAAGGTTATATTATTAAAATGTCAATTTTGTCATAGACGATTATTTCCTCTATAAATAAGTAAACTTTAGAGGTTTTATTTTATTTTCTTGTTGATGAATACCGAAAATCTAACTGATTAGAAGAATGAAAATCTTCAGGGGATACTTCCAGAAATATTGGAAGAGCTATTAGCTGCTCGTAAACGAGCAAAAGCTGATTTGAAGGTGATTACAATAATTTTATTTTAATTGCACAGTTCTGCTTCCTATTGGTTCTATATTGTGCCATCAAAATATTAAGTCTTCTCTTGGTTTTCTTCTTTGCCTCCATTTTTTTACTCATATTCTTTATATGAATGTAGGAAGCAAAGGATCCACTTGAGAAAGCTGTTCTAGATGGCCGACAGCTGGCCTTAAAGGTAGGATCATTACTTTTTTCTTATCATCCGTTTTCAAATGGTAATTATTGCATTCAGGGGTTAAAATAAATGTTTCCATGTATGCTTTTCATTACTTTGATCTGATTTATTATTTGTTTCAGGTAAGTGCAAATTCTGTATATGGATTTACAGGAGCTACTGTTGGTCAGTTACCATGTTTAGAGATTTCTTCGAGTGTTACAAGCTATGGTACAATAAAATGTTCTTATTAACAGCACTGCTAAAAAAATTCCCTTCCCTATAAATGATTTAAAATGCATTATTCTAGTTTTGTTTGATCTAACATGTTGTTTGCCTTGTAAAGGTCGCCAAATGATTGAGCACACCAAGAAGCTTGTTGAAGATAAATTTACAGTGCTAGGAGGCTATGAACACAATGCTGAGGTAAGTCATCCCAAAAGCTCTAGTTATATATGTCATGAACTTGATGCAATCTGCTAATCAAAATGAACTGAGATTCGGTTAAGCATTTGATTGAAGGTTTAAAGTTGGAATCTCAAGGATCATTGCATCCATAACATGGATCATCTTTCATTTCATATTTATCTATTTCAGCTTCCCCAAGTTAAGGCTGCTTTGTCTTACCTGGTTCTTGGAAGTTTAATTTTCTCGCCTGGCCAAGGAGATTAGAATGATACAGTATTTGGGCCTGCATATGTGTACTTATTGTTGCTTGATAGTCTTGCATCACATTATTGTTGCGGATATTGTGGCAGAAATCATACTAAATAATTTTTTGTAATCAGGTTATATATGGGGACACAGATTCGGTGATGGTACAATTTGGTGTGTCTGATGTAGAAGCAGCAATGAACTTGGGGAGAGAAGCTGCAGAACACATCAGTGGAACTTTTACAAAAGTAAGACTTCTTTTATAGTAAATAGTGCCACATCGTTTAAAATTGAAGAAACCCTAATTGCCCAGTGTTTAAATAGGAAGGGGAAGTGTTCTGCAACTGTCTGAGCCTTAATGTGTTACACTTGGTTATAATATTCTGGTCAGCTCTCATCTTGAATCATAATGTAAACGTGGCGGCTACCTCTAGGGCCATGGATGTTAATAATCTCATTCATAGCAAATTATCACTTAAAGTTAATTTTTGTGTTTTTTGTCAACTTCTGGTTACTTGTTGGTTTATCTGTTGTTAATATTGTCTTCATTTTCTGTTCTTTTTTTTTTCCTTTTTCTATATTGGTTTGGTGTTTTTAGCCCATCAAGCTAGAGTTTGAGAAGGTTTATTATCCCTATCTTTTGATTAGCAAGAAAAGATATGCTGGTTTATTTTGGACAAATCCACAAAAGTTTGACAAAATGGACACTAAAGGTAAACAAGAAACCTCAACCATGTGGACTTCTGAAATTTTCATTGAACTTGAATGCTAATTCATCTTTCATCATGAACAGGCATCGAAACTGTTCGAAGAGACAATTGTTTATTGGTCAAAAACCTTGTAACTGAATGCCTGCACAAAATACTGATTGATAGAGATATTCCTGGTGCAGTTCAATATGTCAAGAATACCATTTCAGATCTTCTCATGAATCGAATGGATTTGTCACTTTTGGTTATTACTAAGGTGACAAGAATATCCTTTATTCCTGGTTTAATGATGCTTTAGTCACTGAAGATTTTGTAATGCTTGGTCTAAATTTGTGTCTGTCTTTATTTTAGCTGTTTGTTCCTGCTCCTATGTACAGGGTCTGACAAAAACTGGAGATGATTATGAGGTAAAAGCTGCTCATGTTGAACTTGCTGAACGTATGCGCAAGGTTTGTATTATGCTTTTTCTTGGTATATTTCAGCATGCTACATATAATATATGTTTGAGGTACCTAATTATAATACTTATATATATGGTGGTAGCATTGTCTTCAGATGACTTATGTTTAATTTCTTTAGGTACTTGTTAAACAGTCTAATATTGCATGTGCTTACTGTAAGTTTTATGCTGAGTTTGCATGTTATCATATATTTCTAGATAATTGTTAGACGCAATAATGATTGCTACTATTTTTCAATTTCTAAATGAGATAATGCGCTGTTGCCTTTACCAGATTTCAGTTGTAGTTGCTTTCTTCTAAGGCCGCCTGTTTGATATCCTCTATAAAATGCTGATTGATTTTAGAGCATTAGGATGAGCTTTTTCTCTATACTTGACAGCGAGATCCTGCGACTGCTCCAAATGTTGGGGATCGGGTGCCTTATGTCATTATTAAAGCTGCAAAAGGCGCCAAGGTAATCTTGTTGATGATTTTTTCATAAAAAAATAGAACTATTGCAAATGATTGTATTATTTATACATCCTGGTATCCAATACTGTCTATGAATTCAGGCTTATGAGAGGTCAGAGGACCCAATCTATGTGCTAGAAAATAACATCCCCATAGATCCTCAATATTACCTTGAAAATCAAATTAGCAAGGTTGGTTTAGTGGTTTAATCGTTTCAGTTTAGTCTATGACAAAATTTTCCCTTGTTTTAACAATTGTATTAATGTAACAGCCACTTTTAAGAATTTTTGAGCCCATTTTAAAGAATGCTAGCAAGGAACTTCTCCATGGGAGTCACACAAGATCCATTTCCATATCAACTCCGTCAAACAGTGGAATAATGAAATTTGCAAAGAAACAACTTAGTTGTATTGGCTGCAAAGCGCTAATTTGGTATAAATCTACTTCATTCTATTTTTTATATTTAAAGGATCAGTAATATTTTCTGTAAAGAAATTGAGGATCCTTGTTTTATGATGTTTGCTTTTTACTATTTCTGAAGATGACCAGTGTCTCAATTCTTACGATTTTGTGCTTCATAAGCCAGGTTTTCTATGCTATTTTCAATGTCGAAATGCTTTCAACAGACTTCCCCTCAATTGATTTTTCCATAAAATGATCCCCCCCCCCCCAGATACACACACTCTTAACTTTGAAAATTGATTGAACCTAGAACGGCCTTTAGAGAGGTCTTGCAAAATACAAAATATGCATTGGGAGATGTATAGGTGTAAAAGTTCTTAGAAGTATCTGCAAGAACTTTATAGGGTCCACCTGCATATTGATTACTGCACACCATGCAAATATATGGCATATCTTACATGTATAAATACCATTTGGGTTTTCCCTCAGCAATTCAGATCGAACACTCTGTTCACACTGCAAGGGAAGAGAGGCAGAACTTTATTATAAAACAGTTTCTCAAGGTGTGCATATTTTTCCTTTACTGTTTTTCTGAATTAAAATAACATTTTTTAGAACTGGAGGAGCCAAAGGTCTTTTGACATTATGATTGTATGAAATGATTGCAGTGTCAGAACTAGAGGAGCTTTTTGGGAGGCTATGGACACAGTGCCAAGAGTGTCAAGGCTCTCTTCACCAGGATGTGCTCTGCACTAGGTTTTACCATCTCCTTTCTCTTTGTGACTTGTGATGAATAATGTTAATGCTGTTTTAGTTTGACAATTCATTTTTCCTGGAAAATCCTTGGTAAAACCAGGATCTTGCAATGCATTAGTGTAGTAGCGCTCAACCAATATAGAACCATGCAGATTATGTGCTTCTTTTTTTTGGAAAAGAAAGGGAATGACAGGCTGCCTATTAAGTGTGACTGCATCTTATTGCTTCGTCCTTTCTTTATTTTAATTATAAACTATGTTTTATCATGTTTACAGTCGGGATTGTCCAATATTTTACCGGAGAAAGAAAGCACAGAAAGATATGGTAGAAGCCAAGCGGCAGTTGGACCGGTGGAACTTTTAAGTCTATAACAGGTTGTTTTCAGCTGCTCAATAAACGCATCTTCCCGTTAATGAGCATTTCACAGGCTGTGTATGGATTCCCTGGTATCTCAACAATTGAGTCAAGAAAACCTCTAGAGTGTTTCTATCCCAAAGTTTAAAGTTAAAGATTAGAAACCAGGCGGAGCTTCTCTTTTTTGAAATAAAGAAAGTTGAAAATCTGGACATAAAGCTTTATCAGTTAAGATTCTTCAGTTTTCCTTTTAAAGCTTCTGTTCCTCAACGCCTTTACAAATTGCAGGTTTTGGCTTGTGCAATGTTGAGCGATGTCAGCATTTTCTGAGGTCTATTTTCAATTTTGCTGTATCACGGTGTGCAGTGGTGCATGTAATGCTAATGTGCTATTATCTATAATCTTTTCCGTATTTCAGTGCACAAAATCTCTACTTTGTATCATTACATGCATTAAGTGGGTGGGTAGGCGATCCTGCAACGTGTTATATTCCCTTTACCTATTATGATACATGTTTATTCACCTTGTTTTTACTAGATTTGATAATTTGTATGTATGTCTAGTCACATCATAAATTATTAAATATGTCAACATCTTAAAAATGAATACTACCTTTATTTATATATAAAAAAAGGTAGTTACCTAAATTTGAGGTAATTTGCTGCGTTAACCTTCCATGTAATGATAGTAGTTAACTTGAGGTTTTCAACTCCTTAACATATGTCCTAACAAATATATATATATAAAGGTTTAATTATTTCTTTCGTCTATGTTCTTTGCATTTTTGAAATTTAATTTTACTCTTTGTTTGATTTTAAAATTAAAGGTCTATTTATAACACTTCTGCTGAATTTTTGTTAAATTTGAATTTCACATTTTAATCTTTAAATATTTGGTTTAAAAATTAAAGTACTATCTGAGACAATAAAATTTAACAAGTCAATTAATAGTGTTGAATTGGATTTTAATTGTCAAATTAGACTAGTAGGATGATCAAAAGGGTGCAGGGACGGGGACACAATTAGACCTATATAAAAAATAAAAATGTTGTAAATAATTTAAACTAATTAGGACCATCCATTCTTATATTTAAGAAAAGCTTTATATGTTTGAATCTTTTTTTTTTTAAAGAATATTTTGAAGACTAAAACGTGTTAGTTGCACAAACTTAAGGGGCAATTCACCAGAGAAGAGCAAGTTTCAACCATTTAAGAAAGAAAAAGGAAAATTTTGAAACAAACCTACTAAATCTCAACTCTAAAGTTTCTAAAACATAACTTTTGAAATGTATTTCTTTTTACTTTGAATTCTCATCTAATTTAAAATTAATTTAAATTGATAATATTATAAATGGAATTATGGTTTTTTTTATCGATGATAAATTTGAGACAAATATATTAAAAATTTAAAACAAATCATTAATAAATTAATGAATAGCTTTAAAAATATTAAAAATAAAATAATTATTACATTCTCTAATTATAGGTTGACAGTACATGGAGTTAAAAATATATAAGTTTTTCTATGACACTACAAAAATTGACTAATCAAAATCAACGGTTATGATGTTTTTCACCACCTCAACGCTCAAACCCTAACACCTCCTTACCCTCCAAAAACAAAGTAAAACTATCAAATTTAAAATCTTGAATGCTCCCTTTTATCCTCTTTTTCACCAAATCTTGAATCCAGGAAAAAAATAATAGCTTTTTTTCTTCACTCTCTTCAGATCTCAGCTTTTTCCATCCCTTAACTCATTTCTCCATCAACTTTTCTTTCAATGTATGCAAAATCCCATCTTTTTTCTTCCCTTTCAACTCATAGAACCATCCTCAAAAATCCCATTTCCCCCCCCTTATTTTAGTTTCTAATATCTGTCTTTCCTGTTTAGAAATTACCATATTTTCTCTCATTCAACTCCAAAAATTTCCTCCTCCATCAACTTTCAATGTATAAAATAAACCCATTTTTTTTCACTTAATATGAAACTTCCCCATTTCCTCAAAATCCAATCCATTTTCGCACTTTGTTCCAATCTTTATAACCCCATTTCCTCAAAATCCCATCTTTTTTCCCCTATGTTCAATCTTTGAAATCTCATTTCTTAGAAAGCCTTTTGTTTTTTTTTTCCTTCTCAGTTTTGAAAATGAGTAATTCTCAAGCACCCAAATCAACAAAACCTTCAAAGGTTTCAACTTTAGCTCCTCCTTCAAACCCTGTTAAACCTTCTTCAGTGTCATCTCACCTTGCAATGGTAGAGCTAAAGCAAAGGATTTTGACTTCACTTTCCAAGCTCTCTGATCGTGATACTTACCAAATTGCTGTTGAAGAACTTGAAAAGACCATCCAATCTCTTTCTCCCGAATCATTTCCCTTGTTACTCAATTGTCTTTTTGATTCTTCAAATGATCCAAAACAAGCTGTGAAGAAAGAATCTTTGAGGTTACTTTCAGTGCTATGTAATTGCCATTGTGAATTGGCAGCTTCCCATTTGACTAAAATCGTTGCCCACATTGTTAAAAGGCTGAAAGATGCTGATTCTGGGGTGAAAGATGCTTGCCGCGATTCAATAGGGGCGCTTTCAGGGCAGTATTTGAAAGGGGAGAGTGGGGGGAATATGGTGGGATTGTTTGTAAAGCCATTGTTTGAAGCAATGGGGGAGCAGAACAAAGGGGTACAATCTGGTGCATCGACGTGTATGGCTAAGATGGTGGAATGTGCATCTGATCCCCCTTTGCCTGCTTTTCAGAAACTGTGTCCAAGGATCTGCAAGCTGTTGAATAACCAGAATTTTATGGCCAAGGCTTCCCTTTTGCCAGTAGTGGCAAGTTTGTCACAGGTTTGTGTATTGCAGTTGTTTTGTGTTTGATTCATAAGGATATTGATGATTTATGTTGTTGGTTTTGTGGATGTCAAGTATCATCTTAAATAATATCTTGTAGTTTCTTTATTGTTTACTTTGTGCTTGTTTTTTTGGCTGGTATTGTAGATCTTGTTATATTTGATCATGTGAATTAGGTAGCTAGGTGGGGAATAGATATGGAAAATTCCACAAATAGGAACAAATTTTTTTTTGGTCAAAAATAGGAAAAGAAAATTGAAGTTCTGTAAATTTATGATGACCATGTAGGTGGGAGCAATTGCACCTCAGAGCTTGGAAGCATTGCTGCTAAGCATCCACGAATGCCTTGGGAGCACAGATTGGGCGACGAGAAAGGCAGCTGCAGATTCTTTAAGTGCATTGGCACTGCATTCAAGCAACTTGATTGCAGATAGAGCATCTTCGACAATAACCATACTTGAGGGTTGTCGCTTTGATAGGGTAGCTTTTTGGTGTCATTTTTCTTGCATGCATACATACTTATATATATGTATATTACTTTGATACATATTTTGGACATGACTGGTGTCAGACCATGTACTTTCTTTTCTTCATTATATGAGTTGATCTGGTCACTTTGCTTCGGGAAAACATGTATATCCTCCACATAGATTTCCCTTTTTTTTGTAGGAACTTGATATAATTAGAAATCCTAGGGTTAATTGTGTGACAGAATATAGACTAATAGAAAATGTGGGTTTGGACTGTATGCATCCATGCTTTCTAGATTGGTTTTCAAGGGACTTTCAGTTAGCACATTATGATTAAGCAAGGTTAGGATTGAAGTCCTTTCACTATCATCTCTTCTAATGGTGCAGATATGACAGATTTACATTACTCAACACTGCCTCATGGAAATTTTATTCTATTGTAACGTTTAATCATTGGTCAACCAGATGAAACCTGTGAGAGAGAGCATGACAGAAGCATTGCAATTATGGAAGAAGATTGCAGGAAAAGGGGAAGATGGAGCTGCAGATGACCTGAAAGCCTTGTCTCATGGTAAGTGTGTCAGTTAAGTGTTACGGGTTGTCCTTCTGATGTGTAGGTCATTCATCTTATTGGATTAAACTTGTTTCAATGCTGTAGATGGTGACAATATTCAGTCAGCTGAATCATCAGAAAAGAATGGCTCCAAAGATCCAAGTGCGGGTGATAAAAAAACACATACTTCAGATTCTGTTTCTGAAGGCAAAGGTGGAAGCATTATTGACAAAGCAGTTGTAATTTTAAAGAAGAAATCACCTGCATTAACAGACAGAGAGTTGAATCCTGAATTCTTTCAGAAACTCGAAACAAGGGGTTCTGATGATTTGCCAGTTGAAGTAGTTGTTCCTCGAAGATATCTTAATTCTTCAAACTTGAAGAGTGAAGAAGTGTCTGATCCAAATGGTTCAGACACGAGGAGGAGATTGAGTGGTGTGGGAGACAATCAGACAGATGATTTTCATGCATCTTCCACCAGCAAAAACCGTAAAATAGAGAGAGGAGCTGCTGGTATGCGAGACAAATGGCCTGAAGAGAAGATAAATGGAAACGACCTAAGAAAAAGGGCAACTGATGCTGATGACAGGATAGATGTAAATCAAAGGGAGCCATCTGGAAATCGTTTGGGTTTCTCGAAAGTGGATGGACAGTCTGAAGGGTCCTTCGTTAGCAACAAAGGAAGTTGGGTGGCTATCCAGAGGCAGTTAGTGCAGCTGGAGAGACATCAAGCTCATCTTATGAACATGTTGCAGGTATTTCTCAGTTAAGCACTTACGAACGCTTCCAAAAGTGCTCTTTTGATTGATGAGATTCCTTGTTATGTTGCAGGATTTTATGGGTGGTTCTCATGATAGCATGGTAACTTTGGAGAACAGAGTTAGGGGACTTGAAAGAATTGTTGAAGACATGGCTAGGGATTTATCAATATCATCAAGCAGGAGAGGTGGTAACTTCACGGCAGCATTTGAAGGACCTTATAATAGACATTTAGGGAAGTATAATGGTTTTTCTGACTACGGTTCCAAGTTCAATGGGCAAATTCCATTTGTTGAAAGATTTGCCCAATCTGACGGAATTGTTCCAGGTGTGAGGGGGAGGGGACCTTCTTGGAGATCTGAAATGCCTGATGATTGGGATTTCCCTGCATTTGGTGCTTCCAGAAATGGGCAAGTTGTATCAAGAAGAGCTCCAGCTAGCAGTAGCCGGGATAGTAGATCTCCCAAATCGGAACATGAGAGTGATCAGTTTGGTGGCAGGAGAGGTTGGGATAAAGGTCCTGGGCCTGCGAGGCTTGGTGAAGGGCCTTCTGCTCGAAGTGTATGGCAAGCATCAAAAGATGAAGCTACCTTGGAAGCAATTCGTGTAGCTGGGGAGGATAGTGTAGCATCTCAATCAGGACGTGTTCCTGAATTGACTGCTGAAGCTGTTGGCGATGATAATGTTGGACCGGAGCGAGATCCTGTCTGGACTTCTTGGAGCAACGCAATGCATGCCCTTCAAGTAGGTGATATGGACTCTGCCTATGCAGAAGTTCTCTCTACAGGGGATGATCTCTTGCTTATAAAGCTGATGGATAGATCAGGCCCTATGGTTGACCAACTATCAAAAGAGATAGCAAATGAAGCCTTGCACTCTATTGTGCAATTTCTTATGGAGCAAGATTTGTTTGATATTTGTCTATCCTGGATTCAACAGGTATGGATTCTTCATCTTTGAGCCATTTACTTCAAGCTGCTCTATTTAGACATTTTCTTTTATAAGTTTACTATAATAAAAATTTTCCTGTAATTATTCAGCTGGTCAAAGTGGTGATAGAAAACGGACCTGATGCATTGGGTATACCGATGGAGTTGAAGAAAGAGCTTCTGTTGAATTTACATGAGGCAGCTTCCACGATGGATCCACCAGAGAATTGGGAAGGCGCAGTACCTGATCAACTTCTATTACAATTGGCATCTGCCTGGAAAATTGAGCTGCAACAGTTTGATAAGTAAATCTGCTGGTTTTGGTTTTGGAATCCTGTGTTGTTCTTGCAAACTTCATGATTATGTTACTCTGGTTCGGCGCATATATATTACATGATGTAAATTTGAAGTGAAAGAAAACTAGCATCAATGGTTGAGGCTACTTATACATTTTGTATATCATGTAAGATAGTGGCCTCTGATATAAATGTAAATGTACGTGTACTTGACAATGCCGGAAATCACAGAAAAGCTTTAACAGCTATTAATTTCAGTCTTTCTTATGTTTCATACAACCAAAGATCAAGCTCTGTAGGAAATTCAGAGACCTCACTGCAACATGAAGCAGTGCACAAATGAGACTTGCTAATACAACTATCCAACATTGTATTTCATTTTAGTAACACCACTACCATGCTTGATTTATATGGAACCGAATGAAGGGAGATAATAAAGTTTTAAACAATGTAAATAATGATAGAAGCTGAGATAGCATTATATCATCTATGCAAAATTAACGGGGTTAAAGTTAAATACATAGTTGTGGGCTCGTGTGTATATATCCAATCTCATATGCAAAACATATACTGAATCAAATGTATAGATTGACTATGGCCCGGTTTTCTTTAGCTGTCTTCTTTGCTTGGATTTCTTCCAAGCTTCTATGCTGCATTTAGATCAGAAACTATTCTTTCAAGCCTGGCAACCCGAACTTCAAGTGTGGAAGCTATCATGTTGACTTCAAAAGTACTACTGCTTTCACCATTCTTGCTGATGTTATCTTTACTATACATCGAACACTCGAATTCGCTCTCAATTGCTTCTCTCCTCACTCTTGCTGTTTCTTCACTTTGATCTTTGATATCTATAGCCTTTTGAGCTGGCGTCATGGAAAACTCCATCTTTACAGATCCTCCAGTATCTGCCGTTGAAGATGAGTGACCTTGAGCCTTAACAAGAAAGCAATTATCATGACCAACTGGTCTAGTAGTGACATTGCCTTTCTGTTTAGACACTTCAAAAGCTTCAGGTTCAAGTTCATCAATAAAAAGCTCAGGTTTCACAGTGATTAATTTGGGAAGGAAACCGGGAGGAATACTGACCTCATTCTCTCCCTTTTTAGCTTTCACCCATGGAATTTGTCTCGGCCTCTTCCTTGAACTTCTTTTTCTGTGCACTATACCCTTTATCACATCTTGCTGAACCAGCATTGACACCATCTTCCACCATTCCAAGTATCGGACAGTCACGTCAGACCCGAAGAAACGAGATGGGATATACAATTTTCCACCATTAATTGGCCTCAGGTAATTGTTCCAAGCGATTTCCGGAGACTTATTGGACCGAGCAACATGAGATGGTACATCTTGATCAATTCCAAACTGCATTGTTACTCGATGCGGCACTTACTGTTGTATGCATCCTGGTCCTAATCCAACCAACTCCGAAGGCCTCAAACATAGAGCAAAAGATACTAATTCTTTAATCAAATTTCTATCAATTGATACCCACTCTTCTTTCTCGTAAAATTCAAGACACTGCCTGTTATTAACAACTTTAGCGTAAGGCCTCCAACCAAAAGTGTCGCCTGCTGAATCCAAAACCATCCTCACATTTTCAACTTTCACAAATTTCACACTGTTCCATCTAGCTGATCTGGGGTCAAACTCTTGGATCACATTAGGCTTTGGCTGCAATGCTGGGAACCTTTCCCATGCCCAAAGTTGAACCAACTTCATTGGTGAACAAAGTGTAACTTTCGACACACAATCATCAAATTCAGCACTCTTATATTTAGTTGAATCAGCAATGGTTTCTTTCAATAAAGTCAAGTCCCTGTAAATGCTAGCCAAAACCGCCGGTCCTAGTGCCACAACTTGGCCCCTAGCTAAAAGACATGCAATTGGAAACACGCTTTTACAAATGAATCCAACAGAATCTTGGAAAACAAACCTTGTGAACCACCATGAAAGAAATGCTTCATGCTCAATATCTCTCCCGCTTCCTCTAAAATAATCCATCCACTCTGTTAGAAAGATCTTTCTCCATGTATCCCCTCTGATGTTCTTGTGTTCTGTAACCAGTTTATCTTGAGCTTCCCTGAGTTCTTGGCTATCACCAGAGAATGTAACAGGGAAGCCTACAACAGAGTAGCCTCCCAAAATCAACACATTTTCTAAAGAGATTGTTGTTTCACCCCAAGGGAAGATGAAAGTGTTGGTTCCAGGGTTCCATTTCTCTGCTAAACCGATAACCAAATTATAATATCTTTTGGTCGAGTAAGTTGAGCTCATTATTGCTTCAAAGATACCAGCCTTCTCCCAGATAGGTTGGTACACGGGACGCAGGATATCAATCCAAAAAACCCAAGCCTTTTTGGGGTTGCTCCAACCAGTGAAGCTGACCTTTAAAGGCCACTGTTCAGGGCAGAAACTGTCGTGTAGAGAAGAAGGGGAAAGTGGAAAACGGTCTGGGATTGGTTCATGAATGGAAGATAAAGTTGGTTTAAGAAAATGGGCTGTTCTTAAACAGGGTTTTCCATTAGCAAAAGGTAAAACCATAAGTTCTTCCCTTTCTTCAACAGTGGTTTCATTTTCAATTTCATTACCTGTTGGTTCCACCATTGCATCCAATGCTTCACACTAGTTACCGACTCACTTTTTTGAAAAGAAAAAAGATAGTATCACTATCATTATCACTATCAGTAGACAAGCAAGTCTTGTTTTCTCTGCTTGCTCATCAAGAAAAAATGAAGGACAGTGTAAAATTTGGATGCTGCGTTCGTTGATCATAAACAAAATTACGCCTTCTTCTGTTGTTCTGCAAGTCAGTTATTTTAAGGGTATTCTGGTAATAACGTCTCCTTTTTAGGGGGGTGCAATCTTTTCCATGCAATCCACATGTGAGGTGACCCTTTTAATCTAAGCCGTTAGATTTAAAGTGAGAGAAAGAAGCTTTACCAGGTATTCATAATGTTAAAAAAAAACATTACCTAAATTATACTTGAAATAGTAAACACCATAAGTAACCATTATATCATCATATCATATGAGGTTGTTAATATTTTTATTGAACATACTCAAAGTAAATCACGTATATATTATAATAACAATTTTTTGTCTCACATTTTTCACTCCTCCTTAGAAACAATAAAGTCAAATATAAAAAATTGCTTTCATTTATTATTTTTTTTTATTTTTTCTAAGTGCAGGGCAGTTATGATTAACCAAATCCCTTTTTTTCATTATTGGGTCACCTATCCCGTCTTAAACGAGATGAATCGACCAACACTACATTAAGTTTCGCCTTGTTTGATCCTGGTATTTAAATGTAAATCCACAAATCCAATCACAATTCAGTCCAATCCCTTTCTTTAACTTCATTGTTGAATTTCATATGCTTCTATTAATTTATATTTTTGCATGCGTTTAACTTGCATTTTGAATGATTTGTCATTTTATTTAGAATATTAATATATAATTGAATAGAATATATTTAG
The DNA here is from genome assembly GCF_007990345.1 of Gossypium hirsutum. Classification (NCBI taxonomy): domain Eukaryota; kingdom Viridiplantae; phylum Streptophyta; class Magnoliopsida; order Malvales; family Malvaceae; genus Gossypium; species Gossypium hirsutum. The sequence goes on along the minus strand of NC_053449.1, from coordinate 50,236,067 downwards.
AATCCGGGAGCAGCAAGGCCCGGTTGTATCATTCGAGACCTTGAGAGTGATTGGGTTAGAGGGATGATGAGACATATTCCAAATTATGAGCCCACGCCTGATGGCTTTGGCATAAACTGCCTTGAGATTGAATTTGATATTAATTTCGTTAACAATGCTAGTCTTGATAACCAAATACTCATTACAAGTAAAAAAGAGAAGAATGCATCCCTCAGTATGTATTTATCTATCATCCAACCATTGTAAATATATCAGACACTACTTTTAACAATCCATATACATCATCATCGGGATGCAAATTAGTGTAGGATAACAGCCAGCAACCCCAAAACACTGCCAATCCTCAGTGATAACAAGGAAATCAGACCCCCTTGCCATTCCAAAATCAGTTGATGCCACAATATTAATATACATAAATCTCTAATTAATGCTAACAAAAAAGTGTTCATGAATGAACACCACCACCAAGTTCAAGCAAAATTTTGCATCCCTCAGTATATGTACTTATCATCAACCGATCATCGATCGATCAGGCACTACTTTTAACAATGAATATCATCATCATTGGGATTCAAAATAGTAAGAAAACCAGTTAGATACTGAATTGATAGCACAATAATAAAAGCTAAACTACATGGAGGAAAAAAAAAAAAACCTATGCATCCCTCGGTATGTATTTATCATCAAATGATAATATATAGATCAGGCACTACTTTTAACAATCCATATCATCATCATTGGGATGCAAGTTAGTGTAGGGTTAACATTCTAAGGAAAACACAAAACCAACAATACCAAAAGCATTTAATCTAAGCAAGAAAACACAAATAACTTTCAAAATATCACTATAAAAAAATTAAATTGTTATATCCCTCAAAATGATATATTCTTCAAATAGAAGTCAGGCCTATCAACTTTTTAAAAATAAAATAGAAATCATCATAGGGATTATGAAATTGTTCAGCATTAAATAATTGAAAATGAAAAAAAAATTTAATCGTTCCTCATAAAATAAATGAAAACCCAGAAAAAAACAATCAGGAGCATCCATCAGTAATGGAATTATCTATCATCAACAAAATCAGGCTACTTTTAACTAACATGAAAAGTATCCAACATAATTGAGATGAAAATTAATATTTTAACTGAGAACTTACTCATAACAAGAAAGAGAAATTGCAAAAGACAAAATAATTATAAATAATAAAAAAAACAATCGGAATTGGATATTCGTACTTAAAATTGAGAAAAGAAATACAGATCTCGAGTGATGGAACCTGGAATGGAAGGGCTACAAATTGGGAATAAAGAGCGTAGGGTTGAGTTAATTTATAGAATGAGATGACAAGTAGAAATTGTCTGATTTATCCTCCAAAGATAATAAAATTACAAAAAAAAACTTTTACTATTTTGATGCAATGGGCTCGGTCTCTGTTTTGAGCCCAAAAAAGGAAGGTTTTAGCTTTCCCAAATCACAAATGGTAGATTTATGCATTTCTTTTGTTACAGGTTTATTGTTAGCTCAACTGAACGTCTCAGACAAAGACAAAACACATCCCATGGAATCAAAGAACAATAATCTGGTTCTGGGTTTTGTTGTCTTAGCTGTATTTTTAATCTCAGGTGTTAAATCATGGACTGGTGAGATACATGGTAGAGTTGTCTGTGATGTTTGTGCTGATTCTTCCATTGGTCCTGAAGATCATGTTTTAGAAGGTTCCTCCCTCCATCTCTTTTCCTCCTCATTTCTCTCTTTTTTCTTATCTGTAATCATAATCGTGGTTGTTTGATAGGTAAATTTATTTATTTTATCTGAAATTTGAAGTGGTATTTGTGTCGGAATTATGATTCTTAAGGTGTTGGTGGCATCTCAGTTTCTGGGCAAAGTTAAAGTTTGTTCCTTTGTTGGTTAATTACTTCTTATATGCTTATGAACTTGAATGATTTAGTTGAATTTGGATGAAATTTGGTGATGGCGGGCCTTATCTATTATAACTGCATTGGATTGATTGAATTTATGCTAAGATTGAACAAAGAAAATAAAACAAAACTTACCTTTCAATGGTGTCCTTAGTTCATTGTGTTTTTCTTTTGTGTAAATTGCTTCTACAATAGGAGCTTGTTTGATAGATTTTCCGTGGCTAATTGCGTTTGCAGACGGCTAATCTAGTGTTAGAAAGGATCTCTGAGCTGACCTCCTGTTGTTGTCTGGATCCTGTTTGTGTAGGGAATTTTGTTTATAGGCTTAAAATGTGGAATCGTTTGATATGTTCATGATCGTTGGTTTCCATTTCTTTCATCTGTGACTGTGATGGCTGTCCTGCTAGCTTTTTTCTTACATTGCTGCTTAATTTACTGCAATTTGTGAAGAACATGTCTAGGGTTCCAATGTTGTAAAGGTACAACAACGTCACTGATTCATCCTGGTCACACAATTCGTGTTTGCTCGATAGATTAACCGGTGGCTAATTGGGTTGGAAATGGCAATAATAGTGTTAGAAAGGGTCTCTGAGCTGACTGCTATATTCTAAGGCCTTTTTGTTTAGGGTGCATTCTCCCACAAGTCTATCTAAGGAGTTAGGCTTAAAATGTCAAATTGTGTGATATGTTCATGATCTTTGGTTTTGATATTTTTTCTTCCACCACTGTGATGACTGTCCTGTTAGCTTTTCTTTTACTTTGTTGTTTAATTTAGTGCAAGTTCCAAACGACAGATTTCGGGTTACAAATGTTGTAAAGATCCGACAACAACACCAATTCATCCTGATCAAGCCAAAGGTCTGTTTTTCATTTTGCATGCTTGGTGAAGTTAGTAGATTATCAATCAAAGAATGGACAGTTGCTGTAACTTTCTAATAGATTGTTAAAGGTGTCTGGCATTTGATAAATAAGTACTTGTTCATTTCCATAATTGAGAAAAAGCTGTTCGGAATCGATAGAACTGTTCCTAACCTTTAAGGTTGGTCACATTCTAGTGATGTTAGACCAAGTCTTCAGTTCTTGTACCAATAAACGAGAGCAAACTTTGTAATTTTGAAGAACTGAAAATGTTCAATATTCTTTCTTTAGCGATCACACTAAGCATTCCTCCCAAGTCTATTTGTCTTAAACAGGAGAAAACTATTCCTCACTTCAACGCTTCATTGATGCCATCTGCATTATTTTTAAAGTTGTATTATGCCATTGATGCTTTAAATGATAGAATTTGGTTCGTTCATCTAGGCAATTTCCCAACAAAGTCGGGGTTTTTCTCTAGGCAAATTGTAACTAATATTTCGAACCAAGTAGAAATATCCAAATCATCAATGAAACTTGATCTGTTTGTCTTATATTTACAAACCGCGGATTTCATTTGGTGCAGGTGCTGAGGTTGCCGTTCTTTGCATTACAAAATCTGGGGAAGTAGTGAACTATCCGGCTTTTACAAACTCCAAGGGGATATACACCGTGGCCGAAACAATGCCCGAGAGTGAGTGGTGGGATGCATGCTTGGCACGACCTATCAGTAGTTTCCATGATAACTGCAACCATCTTGGGGACGGCAGCACAGGAATCAAGTTCACCTATAATCATCCCTCGGGTCATTTTCACGTTATCCGACCTTTTGTATATCGACCCTCAACAGCCCCAACCTACTGCATTTGAACTGTTGGTTGATGTCTTGGGCAGAAGCAAATGGACATAATTAATAATTTTTAAGGTTGCAAATTATCTTTTGTTTCTTGGTGATATAGGAAAGAGAGTAATCAAATATCTGTAAATTTTAAAATATTAAAATTCAGTGGCATGTGAATTATCCGAATCTAAATTTGTATTAGATATTCAGTATTCAACAGACTCAAATATTAAATATCCAAAGTTTTTTTTTATTCAACAATTGTCACGAAATATTCTTGTTTTAAAATGTTGACATATTTATTACTCTTATTTTAATTTACAATCAAAACTTTTGGGATTTCATTGGAGAATTTTAAAATTAGTAAGTAATTTCAAAAAGGAGATTTTAGTGGGCCAATTTTCCTTTTTAATTTCTGAGGTGGTTTTTTTAAAAAAAAATTATAATTTTATTTCATTTCATCCACATTATCCCACTATAAAATAAATATTAAAACTTTAAAAAATTATTTTTATTTATTTCTAATATATATTTTTAAAATTTTATTTTATTAAAAATATTTATAAAATTAAACAAATATAATGATATACATATTGAATATTTTTTTACATTATATATTTTTAATATAATTATTCTTTTTTATAATTAGTTTTCAATTCATAAAAATCTAATAACTTAATTTATAAAATTATTTATCCAAACAAGATAATTATAATTACTAACATTTTAAAAATCTCTAAAAATTAATATGAATTAATTAAGAAAAAAATGAGAAAAAATAATGATGAAAATCAATAAAAAGTTTAATTTTTAATTAAAAATAAAAAATAAAAAATGAATTTAAAATTTATTGTTATTATTTGTGTAATATCCCACAGTAGGGCTTGGAAGTTTGGGTTTGACGATCTGAAATACGCCATTAAGGTTGGCGAATTGGAGTTTGCTAGTAGGCATGGCGAGTAGATTTCGCTAGGAGACATGGCGAGGTGGTGTTCGTCATAGGGCTAGGCGAGCTGGTATTCGCTAGTGGGCTTGGCGAGTTGTAATCACTATGTTGGGTCGAGAGCCAAAACTAAGAATAGCCAAGTAGGGTTATACCAGAATTAGGATGTCAACTTATATTACAACACCATTCATGCATGTAACTACTTACTTCTATTACAACTAGAGTATCCTAAGGACACTAAAACACTAAGAGTCTATAAATTAAGACTATAAATTCATATTTTGTTATTCTCTTAAAATTCCTCATCGATAATTTTGTCACCAAGTTCTAAGAACCCATGAATTAGCTCTTAGAAAGCAAGGTAATATTTTGTTTCTCTATTAATGTTCGGATAGGTTCGCAACAAAGGAAACTAGGTTCGTTAAAAGTCCAGCATATGCGAACCTAGGTTCACTTATGTTTATGTGTGTATGTTGAATGTGTTGTTTGTAACTTATGTATGTCTATTGTGAACCTAACAAAACCGTCTACAAGCAAAAACAAGGAAAAGTAAAGCTTGCCTAAGTATTCAACAAATTGGTGAGTGTTTAGGGATCACCACTTGTATGTGCGAGCCATAATGTTAATCAAGAGCTTAGGGTTTTAACATAAGTTCCGAGAGTAAGTCTTTTCAATAACTTTGTTTAATGAATGTATTCAAATAAGTTTTTTTATGAAACAATGATATGAGAGTTTTATATTATTTTATTTTTTGCGAGCTCCTTGTGATTTGCTAGCTTCGTGTTAATTAAATGTTTTGACAAGATAACCTTCTGAGCTTGTTGGATATAATGACATGTCACAGGATTGTGAGTACTCACCTTTATGCTTTATGTTTTGGGCATTGAGGCCCTAGGACAGGTTGGAGAGATAATGGAATGTCGAGCTAAGCTTTATTCAATGGGAGATGTTGGTGTGTTGGAGAGTGTTAGCCTTGCACTATACTTATGGGACATGTTAAGGACTCATTGAGTCATTTTGAGGCTTATAAGGAGACCCACTTATCCAACAGGAATAAACAAGTGAATAAGATTGTGTTTCTGAAATCCTAAGTTTTTACTAACCTATCTGATTGTAAGTGCTTGTGAACTAGCCTTCACACAAGTATGGCACACCCTGTTCACAGTTCAGTAACAATGCCCATGTTCCTATTTAACTTATGCTACGATAATAAGTTATGAATGGATTTTGAACTTCTATATGAATGTTAGCACATTTTATCTTTCCGATTTATGTTATAGTTTGTGGGGTGATTCGTCAAACTTAAGGTTTTAGAATTTTAAATTTATTCTTCCGTCTGATTTGTTTTAATTGTGACGCTCCATACCTAAATTTGGTGAATGGGTCGGATGTAGGGTGTTATAGTTTTCCTAGTTAAACTTTTATTATACTAGAGATATTATAGTCATAATAGAACTCTAATATTAGCCTATTTAAAGGGCCTTAGAAGCCTTAGAAAAAGAGGATAATAACACAACATTAGAGAGAAAATTAAGAGAGAGTTTTAGAGACCTTTAAGGGAATTTTGTGTTTTTAGCCAGAGAGAGCTTTGTATTCGGGGTTAGGGTTTGTTTTAAATTTCTCCATCTTGTACTCTTCGTTTGTTTGCTCATTAGTGAAGACTCATTTGCTCTCGTGATTTTTTATCCTCTTGATTGGAGGAGTTTTTCCACGTAAATTTGTGTGCACAATTTTCTCTATTCCTTCTTTCTCATTGTTTAAACGAGTCGATCCCCAACACCGGGCTCAGGCTAAAAGAATCTTGCCCAATGCTCGACCTATATAGAAAACGAGTCTTAAATTTTACCCAAGCCTATTTTACGAGCCTCGTATTTTCGTCCAAACTCTCTCATTTTTCGAACGGGCCTTTGAGCTTGGGCTGGTGACCCGGCCTATGAGCAGGTCTAGATAAAATCACCTAACCAATTGAAATTTATTTGATAAATTTTATTTTGGGTTTTTTCCCTTTTTATTTTAGGGATAATGTAAATTTTGGCCTCTGAACTTATCATGTAGATCCATATTGGGATAATGTAGCTTTTGGCCCTTAAACTTTGCAAGTAGGTCGACATTGGCCTTTAAACTTGACAACTAGGTTCATTTTGGTACATGTACTTTTTCTGCTCATTTTGGCACTTGAACTAGACAACTAGATCCATTTTAATGCCTGAATTTGAAAATTCTAAATGTTTGATGATGTGACACTCTGAGTTTGAAAAATAAAAAATTTTTAGATGATGATGTGGTACAATCTTAAAGTGTAATATTCAGTATTTTAATAACCGAACTGGTGGTTGAACATGTTAGGCTACTAGTTCTTGATTCAACCAATTCGATTGGTTCAACCGTCGGACCAACGATAATTAAATAAATAATTAAAAAATCATAAAAATTTTAAAAAATAAAATAAAATCAATTTTACTTGGCTTTTTAGATTTTTATGATTATTTATTTATTTATTTATTGTTGGTCCGAAAATTGAACTGATCGAACTAGTTGGATCAAGAGCTAGTGGTCTAACATGTTCAACGATCGGTTCAGTCACTAAAATATTGAATATGACATTCTGAGATTGTACCACATAATCTTCTAATTTTTTTTCAAGTGATGATGTAACAGAATCTTAGAGTGCCACATATCTAACTTTTTAGACAAGTTCTGAGATTAAAATGAACCTAGTTGTCAAGTTCAAATATCAAAGTGAACAAAACAAGTACCAAGTACCAAAGTGAACATAGTTATCAAATTTAGGGGCCAAAGTGAATTTACTTGCCAAGTTCAGGAGCTATAATTTACATTATCCCTTTATTTTAAGGTAAATTTTGATCAAAAAGTCAAAGTCAACACAGAAGGCAAGGGAGGAGACCTTGACTGGTGCTGTGGGCGGGACCAGATAGCTTACGTGGCGAGACCTAGTTGGACCATGTACGTGTTCACCATTTTATTCCATAACTGAAAATTAACACCCGCCCCCCAACAAAACGATTTTTGACGATCCAGAAACCGATCCAAGAGAAATTTATAAGTTCTTTTTTCCTTTTTCTTTCATATTTGTTTGTTTTGTTTCTGAAAGATGATACAATGTATAAAGCAGCTCAAAACGGCATTTGGTTTGGCGTTTTTATGGCTTGTTTGTTTGATTTACTTCACCCAGGTTCCCCCATTTCTTTCTTCTTCTTTTTTCCCTCTTACTTTGATTCATAGACTTCTTAATTATGTGAAATTCCATTGCTTTGGTTTTGTGGTTTCTCTTTGTTGATTTCGTATTGGGTTTTGTTGAAAAACTAAAAATTTGCATTTAAAGTTTTGATTTTCTTTTCTTCTTTTTAATTGTCGATGTTATATAACTTTGGATTTGGATATCATATGAATTTGTAAATGACAGTTTGGGTTAATATTTTATTTGTTTTCTCGTTGAAGGAAAATATGCTCGTTTAGGTAATTGAAAGCAATAATTTTGTTAAGCCAAATAGAACCTCGTGATTTACGTTTGATTGATGCTGAATTATGAATGAGATCTTTGTCAAGCCTCAGACGACATAATTGAGAAGCTTTTCTTTAGTTTCATGCTTAAAGCTAAATGAGTTTTAGTTTAGAAACATCACCCATTTTTTCTGCTTAGATTTCCCTAAGGCAGCTAAGATGAATTAAGTGTGATTCAAGATTTCCCTGAAGCATCTGTTGCATAAGCTAGCAATCTCATTTTTGTTCCGGGTTTCCAATAGTTCCTATCTCTATGCTCTTGTAATTCCTATGTATGTTACCTTTTGTCCCCTTTTATTTTAATTTGAGTTTGGATTTAAAGTAACTTCACGATGTATGAGTGCAGGGTTTCAGATCATTCGTATGGACAGCAGTTTCTTACCAGTTGAAAGATAGGCTTAAGTTGTCACCTTCGGCTTCCCAATTTGTGTTTTCAGTATCATTTTTCCCATGGAGCATAAAACCTATATACGGGTACGCGTCATTGTGGTGCTTAGTACTCTTGTTGTCATGGAATGACATTATTGTGGTAGATTTATTTATTAGAAAAAAAGACATATTGAGGTTCTAAAGAATCTGGATAATATCAGTTTGGTGTTTTCTGATAAACCAATCTTTAGCATGAAAGTATAAGCATAGGAAAAGCATGTTTTCAGGGAAAATATCTTTCTGGAACATGATTGGTAATGGAATAATGACCATGAAATATGTTGTAAAGGATGTTAATTATGATGTAGTCCTTACTAAAGCCCTAATATAATGTGATGAAAACTATTTGGCTGAAAAATATATGATGACAAGAAAATTGTCCTTTTAGCATTATTGTATCTCTTGATTGTTTATTGGAGCCTTACTCTGTTTCCACATGCAGGATTTTGTCCGACTGCATTCCGATTAAAGGGAAAAAAAGGATCCCATATTTGGTGATTTCCACTGTGATGTCTCTTGTGCCATGGCTTATTCTGGGTATAAATGCCTCCACAAGTAGTTCCATAGGGCACCTCATGATCTTATTAACACTGCAGAACCTAGGTTCTGCAATGGCAGATGTTGTGGTTGATGCAATGATCGCTGAGGCTGTACAATTTGAGAAGTATGTTCTTCTATCAAATTTACTTTTCAACTCTGTTTGATAAATCCTTCTATGTTTTCTGCAACCAATTGTTTGCTTGGTTTTATTTCAGTAGAACAAATAACTTACAAAGTTGAACTAACTTTCATCAGGGCCTCCTTTGCCGGAGACCTTCAGTCATTGTCATGGTTATCGATGGCTTTTGGTGGAGTGTGTGGGAGTTTGCTAGGAGGATATGCATTAACCAACTTAGAGATAGATATTATCTTCCTTCTTTTCTCTATACTTCCAGCCATACAGTTGTTTTCATGTGGTTTGGTCGAAGAGAGTTCTATGGGGGGTGAAGTTTTATCTGATTTCTGTATTTCAAGTGATTCCCATCATTTGAATGGAAAAGCTAATGATTTGGATGAAGACAGTTCTTTGGAAAAGAAATCCTATGTTAGTACCAGAAAAAGAAAGAAGATCCAAAAGAAAAGCAAAAAGACACAACTTACACGCAGAAAAGCACAGACTCTGAGTCCTGGAAAGGGCGAGTCCCTACCATTACTGTGGTTCCAGTCCCTGAAATATGCCACTTACAATTTGTGCCGTGCTTTTAAACAGCCTATGATTTTGAGGTAAGTATTAACTTACTTTCTGGAACTGAAGGTTAAACATAGTGTTATTAAATGCATTGCATTTCCAAGGCAGCTAATAGAAATGATTACTCAAAAATGGCGCATGGTCTAGAATAGTCTCGCTAATGTTTGTCCGCATTTTATGTGGGGTAGACACAGCTCTTTGACTATAGATGTGTAGATTTAAAAAGTCATTTAAGTATTGTCTATGAAACATTGGATAATCAGCAGTTGATCTTTGATACTATCCTAGTTGACGCTATTGTTTGATATTGTCTCAGAGTTATACTTTATATATGTTCTTTGCCCTTCTAATCAAGTTTCTTTTGATTTAATTTTCCCCTGGAAAAACAAGACCAATGGCTTGGTTTTTCCTAGCACACGTTACTGTTCCAAACCTTTCAACCGTCATGTTCTACTATCAGACTGAGTTTTTGAAGTTGGAAGCATCTTTTTTGGGGACTGTACGAGTTATTGGATGGTTAGGACTCATGCTAGGGACATTTACATATAATCAGTACTTGAAGAAAATGAAGTTACGAAGAATTCTCGCGTAAGTACTTAGTACTTTAGCTTAATTCATTTGTAAAAGATTTTCCTTTCCTGAAACTAATGTGATTAAGTTGTATCTCCTATTCCGAAAATGTAATGCAGGTTGACTCACATTGGTTTGGCTTTCTTGAATCTCTTTGATGTTATTTTGGTGTCTCGAACTAATGTTGCCTTTGGAGTATCAGACAAGACCTTGGTTCTTTGTGGATCTGCACTTTCAGATGCCGTCAACCAATTCAAGTATGTATAATGCTTTCTTTTTCATAAATCATCACTATCATAATATGAATATGAAATTCTTCATCATGTGCGCAGGCCACATGCCTTGTTCTTAGTTTTTAGTTACGTTCAAAGCTTAGACATTCTCTCTTCAGCCAACCTGTCCTGTCACTGCACAGGTTCATGCCATTCTTGATCTTGTCCGGACAGCTTTGCCCACCAGGAATTGAAGGAACACTTTTTGCTCTCTTTATGTCAATAAACAACTTTGGGTCCACTGTAGGATCGTTTGTAGGCGCTGGGTTAGCATCAATCTTGAACATCTCTTCAGGATCTTTCGACAACCTTCTTTTAGGCATCAATATTCAACTCTTCTGCACTTTCATTCCTGTTGTGCTCCTGTTTTTGATACCGAAGGAAGCTACAGGGATAGCGTGATAACTTACCTTAAGATGTTTCAGATGAACAACCAGGGTTGCTAGCCACTGACTCTGACTCGACTAGATATCATCCTAACAATTATAATCTCTCCATCAACTTAGTTGCTACTAAAATACAGGTAGCCATACACAGAAATTAATAGCAATGGATACATTGAGTCATTTGGTTCTTGGTTTACATCTTTAAATATCTTCATTCTGATATTACAAAGGCATTTTTGTATAAACCGTTTTTGGTTAATTGATTCGTTACTCGAAGGAATGTAACAATCGTAAGAAAAGATTGAGGATTCAGTTTTTGCCTAAACATCTTAAATATTTTTTTACGGTGTTTCATATTATATTGTATTTTAATCAATATTCTTTTATTGTACTGTGTAATCAGGTCATTTCGAAATTGCTAAACTTACTTTTTTAGTACAAAAATAATACCTCCGTTGACAGTGCTCAATCGATCGGAGCAACTTTTCAGTATGCGCATAGGGAAACAAAATTATCTTTGAAAAGTTACATATAAGAAATGAGCAATAGGACAACTTCAAATGGAGATGGCCTTTATGCTCAATTACATGAAACGAATAACCATTTTACTAATTGAAACCATGTCTTCTAGTATTAGTATATATATACACACAACACACATCAAACTGTTTAGCAACAACTTGGCTCGAATCTAGGGACACTGACCGCCAAGTCTTAGTTTAAGGAGAAACAAGAATTTTACTTGATTCATAAGCCTTTTCTGCAAGACATCCAGAACTGATGAGAGAGGTTATCCAAACCTGATCGGACCGTACTGGTTCATCGTCATCATTCCGGTGCCAGCTCCAAAATGCATGAGTTGAATTCACTATCTTGAGCTCGCCATGACCAAAGCTCGCTTCACGGAACATTGACCACTCTGGTGTTGGGTGAATGTACCTGTAAGTAAATTTACATGACTTACTATATTCTGGCTCAACGTTGTTACAACAAACAAGATAAATGTATGATGTTCAATTTGTATTACAACTAAGATCAGAATTTAAGAAATTTGTTTGTTATGACATACTTTTGAGCTAAACCTTCTCTGTTGCCTCCATCTCCAATAGTAATATGAACAGTGCCACAAGGATCTGATTTTCCCTTGTTAACACGTTTCTGCCAGGTAGAGAACAACATTATCATATATCCAACTAATAACATAAGAATAAGAAAGAAAGCTAGGCCAATATTGACATACGGAGCGCTCGTAAGCATGCACGTGACCCGCAAATACTAAATCAACACCAGCAGCATAAAGCAGTGGTTCCATGGCTGCCATCATCCCATCCCCTTCACCTTGATGAGCATGGTTACTATTGTACCATGGAACATGGAACAACACAACTAACCAGGGTGTCTTCTTTCTGTCCACCTTTGAAAGATCAGCCTATGATTTTAAAGAGACAAGAAACTTTGTCAATTAAATACGCAAATAGAGTTGCATGCTATATTGATCTTCAATCACTTATTAGAGGAAAGGAAAAACCAACCTTCAACCAGCTATATTGATCTGAAAGCTCGTCGTAATCCGTATATGAACCAAGCATGATAACATGGACCCCTGCAACTTCGAAAGAATAATAAAGATTTGAGGTCGATTCACTTTCCTCAAACGGCATTTTCCATCTTGCATTATAGGACTCAAATGCATCTGTAAAAAATGGTATCTTCTCCTTTTCATGGTTGCCTTGTGTTACCATCCACGGTCTGGCACTCGCAAGTGGCTGTACCAGCTCACCAAAGTTGTCCCAGAGATGCTGCATGCAATCAGCATAAGAAAGGTCCCCAGGAAGCAGATGTACATCATATTTGCATTGGTCGATGTGGTCTAATGTTGATTTAGTCCAGCCAGTTTGACCTAAATCGCCAGCTACGGCAAAGGTAACAGGAAATTGTCCGGGTGGGGTCTTGAGCTGAAATTCAGGACCTTGTCCTCCGCACCGATAGAAATAAATGGTATCATGTTCCAGAGGCCCAATGACAGTATGGTGTATCTTTCCGGAGCTATAAAATAAGTAATTATAAGAGGCGGTCTCTCCTGATGATGAAAAGGTGTATTGTCCAGGCAAGGTTCCGTATTCAACAATTGAAGGAGCGGAGTTATCATCAGTGATCCATGAAATTCGCATGTGATTTTCTCCAGCCAATGATATGTGTACCTGCAACACATTCATGAAGCACAATGCATTTCAACTAAAAATCGCAACATCAAGGTCTTGACGGAATTAACAGGAAGTCAAATCAGAGAAAGAAACTTTTGTATGCCGACCGCGATTATAGATGCATGTATCATGCTTTCAAACAAAACATGTGCATGAATGTGATAGTAATACCTTACACTGCCATTCTTCAGTTCTAGATAACCATCATTAATCTCAAAATTACTATTAATATTCCCTCAAAAACATTCAGGGAAAGTTTCAAACCCTAATCATAGATAGGTTGCTTAATTTTACAAATTTACCATGCAGTTCCAGAAACAACCAAATCTATTAGCTTAAATGTTAAGTTTTACAGGCAGATGAAATACAAAATCCACAAAGAAAATTGACAGTAACCTAAAAACAAACAAAACAAAATAGTCAAGAATTTAAGCTATTTCAAGTTAAATCCTTTTCTCTAAACATAAAATAATCACAAATCCATAAACATCAAACCCAAAACTTCCACGTATATATATAAAGTAAATCTTCTTTTTCAACAAAATGAACCCAGAAATGCATAAAACAAGAAAGTCCCAGATCAGATCAAGGAAAAAAGAAATAGAATCAAACAAAAACATTAACAACATAGAAACGAAATTGTTCAAGATAAAAAGTTACCTGGTGAGGCAGAGAAGGGTGCTTTGGTTTCCATGGGAAATGCAAAGTTTTACGAGGTTGGGGTCTAACGTAATCAGTTCTAACGGGTAATGACAAGGATAGAAGAACACTGATTAGTATCACAAAAATCATTCTTTTTGTTTCCATTCCTGTTCTTTTACAGAATCTCTTCCCCTTTGTGAAGCACTGAACTGAAAGAAAAATTGTGATGATTTGTTTTCTTTGTCTTCACTCAATCCATGACGGTCTTCTTTTATATGACTGTTTTAGCCTTGTTAAGTTGATGATTTTGTATTAGGAAAGTGGCATTCTTGTCCTATTAGAGAAATCACGGACACACGGTATCGGTTTTGGAATATACTAATTTATTTGTGAGGACTGTGGACTGTGGAGAGCTAAATGGTTTCTTATGAAATTTAAGAATGCCAAACATGTATCCTCGCCAAACTTTCCTAATATTTTTCTAACATCTAGTTACACTTTCATGAATTTATGGTGATTTTTTATGTTTTATGTTTGAATTTCGTGCTCGTTAACTGTTTCTCTTAATGATCTTTATTTGATCGTATTTAAATATTATATGTGTAATTTATTTTGAGTTTAAATCTAATTATATTCTATTTTCTAGCCAGATTGTGATTTATACCAAATTAATTAGAACTCCTTTTTTCTAAAAGTAGTTTATTGCATCATTTGATGTAGAGGTGATCATGGGCCACGCGGTCCGGCCCGACGGCCAGTCTGAAATATGGGAGGGTTCAGGTAAAAATATAGGTCCGAAATATGGGTTTGGACAAAAAAATGAGGCTCGTTTTCCGGGCCTCGAGCACCACTTTTTTGATCCCGATCCCGGTCCTGTCTGGCCCGATTATAATAAATATATTTTTTTATTTTTTTTTATTTTAAACTATTTTAAACTATTTTTTTATTTTTTTATTTTTAAAATAATTTTTTGATGTTTATTAAATAATGGGCCGGGCTGGGCTCGGGCTTAGGAATTTTTTCTCAGGCCGGGCCTGGACAAAATTTTAGGCTCATATTTTGGGTCGGGCTAGGGCCCGGGCCTTGGACGCAGGCCAAAATTTTTTCTAGGCCCGACCTGGCCCATGATCACCTCTAATTTGATGTCCCTAAATTTGATTTTTTTAAAAAAAATATATGGTATTTGTATTTGCCAACAATTATTTGGGTATTCATAGATAATGCCGTTAAATTTCTAGTGTTTCATTTTAATTATAAGATTGATTTGATGAAAATTTATAATTAACTAATAATATTAACAATTAACTTTCATCAAATCATTCTTAAATTTTGCAAAAATATTCGTAACTATCGTATGTATAACTTTTACTAAATACAAATACAACATTAGATTAAAATGCACAAATATTACATTAAAAAATATCAAATTCAAAAACCAAATAATGCAATAATAGAAAAATACCAAATAATATATTGAAGTTAAAAAAAAAAAAGGATCCATGTGAGTTTTTTCCATAAATCATGTAAATAATATTTTTTTCTAAATTTAAAAAGTCATGTAAGAGTCATAGTTTTAATTATTTTATTGTGTTTAGCACTGAATTTCACCTGTCCATATAATGCATCTTAACTATCTATATTATATTTAAAAGTTTGGCCTAATGTTTTGGTTTTTTTAAAAGATTAATGCATTGGTTCTCTAAATTGGTATCTAAGCTTATATTTTATTATGTAATTTAGCCCAATTTTTGTAATGATATATTTAAAAAATCTATTGATACATGGCACTTCTTTTCCATTAAAATGTGATTTGTGACATCTATGTAGATTAAAATTAAATATTTATATATAAATTTTAAAATGAGTTTCTAAATAAAATTTTAGAAATATGTAAATATATAAATATAAATTCTATAAATTAAAAAAAATACATAATTACAAAAAAAAGTTTAAATTAAAAAAATTATTCTTTTAAAATCACATATACACATGCATCATTGATTAAGATAATATAATTAAGAAAATAAAAACACAATAATAAAAAATGTTTAATTTCATGATAAATTCATCAAATTAAAAATATACAAAAAGTTTACGATTTATTTTGTTTAATTTTGAAAATAAATTTAATAAGTTCATAATTTTTTAATGTATAATAGTTTTATACATAATATAGATTTTAATTACGCATAATTTTAATTTATTATTTAAACTTCTTTTAAGCTTTATAAAATATTTTTTGGTAGAAAGGAGGGAGGCTAAGCCTTATTACAAAATGAAACTAACATTCTATCACAAAGAAATCTTCACTTCCCAAACCATATTGCAAAGCTGATGAATTTCTAAACATTTTAAACCTATTTATTTATATTTTAAAACATTTTCAATTTGATTTGTTGACCCCAAGTCCTTTGTCGCAAAAGGACTTACCCAATTATTGCTCTAACATGGCAATTTTAGAAGCATTACAACCAATAATAAGAATATCATTAATAAAGAATAGTGGAATAACGAAATCATCACTAGAGAATCTCTAAACAAAAACACAATGGTCAGAAGTAGTCTTCTTGTAGCCATGTTTCCCTATAATTGACTCAAACTTCTTGTACCATTGTCTTGGAGCTTGCTTCAAACCATACAAGCTCTTCCTCAATTTTCATACATAGTCCTCTTTCCCCTGTGTAACAAAACTCTTTGGTTGCTCTATTTAAAGCTTTTCCTCCAAATCACCATGAAGAAAAGCATTTTTCACAGCCATCTGTTCAACTTTTAAGTCATAACAAGATGTCAAACTCAATATAGTTCTGATAGATGTCATCTTCACAACAGAAGAAAATATTTCCTCAAAATCAATCTCTTTTTCCTAACTATAACCTTTGACGACCAATCTAGCTTTGTATCGTGGCGATGATTTTTCTTCTTGCTTCAACCTATAAACCCATTGATTTTTCAAAGCTCTTTTACCATTTTGCAATTTCATCAACCTAAAGGTATGGTAGTCATGCAAGGATTGAAGTTCATCCTTCATAACCTCAACCTACTGATCTTTGCATTCACTCTCTATAGCTTTTTCATAACACTTTGGTTCTTCCTCGCCAGTCAATAGAATATACTAATCATAAGGATACCTTATAGAAGATCGTTGATCTCTAATGGATCTTCGAGATGGAACTATTGGTGGAGCTATAGGTGTTTGGTGTTGATTATTCTCAACATAATTTATGATAGCATTAAAATCAACTATACTCTGCATGTCATCACTAATATCTTCTTACATATCATCATGAAAAGGATTCAATGAAAGGGTTAGAGGAATTGGATCCGTGTTGATCAAGTCACCACTATTTTGTGGATCCATATTCTCCGTCTTATCAATGTTTTCAATAGTTTGATCCTCGATAAAAAAAACCACATCTCTACTCCTTACAAGCTTCTTTTTAGTTATATCATACAATTAGCACCCGAACTCATCATAACCATAACCAATGAATATGTATTGATGAGTCTTAACATATAACTTAGATCCCTCATCTTTTAAAATATGAAAAAATGCCTCGCAACCGGACACACGCAGGTGATCATATGACTCATATTTAGCAAACCAAAATTTATCTAGCACATCACCCTGCAAAGGGACAATAGAAGATAAATTAATCACATGTACAACTATATGCAAAGCTTTAGCCTAAAAAGATCTAAGCACCTTTGCATCTGAAAGAAAACATTTGACTTTCTTAATCAATGTTCGATTCACACTCTCTGCCTACCCATTCAATTGTGAAGTCTTTAGTAGTATCTTTTGATGTTCGATTCCCTGTAACCGACAATAATCATTAAATTGTCTTTTCTAGTCTCCACCATTATCGATATAGATGCACTTCAACTTCTTTCATGTTTTATTCTCAATTGAAGCTTGAAAATGCTTGAACATGTCAAGTACTTGGTTCTTTGTTTCCAAAGCATAAACCCAAAATTTTCTTGAATAGTCATCAATGAAAGTCACGAACTAGAATGAATCACTATGTGACCTAACCTTCAAGTGACAATAAACATCAAATGAACCAAATCTAGAAAATTAGAATTTGTTAAAGGAGGATGATGCTTAAACAAATCTCTTTTATGTTTTGTAGTTATAAAATGAGCACAATTCTTTAGTTTATTATTTTTCAAACCTGAAAGTTGATTTTTCTTAACTAAGAAACTAAACCCCTTCTCACTTATATGGTTAAGTCGTTTATGTTATAACTTGGTTGAGCTATCATTTTCTGTCACATTCACAATACCTTTGGAAGTCAAAGCTAGCATCAAATAAAAATTAGGACTCTTCTTTCCTTGATCCACAACTCTAACACCCCAAAAATTTCGATATGACATCTAGTAATGTTTAAAGATTAAAAAACAGTGAAATTTCGTAAAAATTGGGAAATGAGTGATATAAAGAAAAATTATGAAAGGCGAACTGATAATTGAGATGGAAAGCGATGAAAAATGTTGTGGATGTGAGAATGTGGCAAAAGGACTAAATTGTAAATTTTAAAAAGCTTAAGGACTAAATTGTAAATTTTACCAAAAATGAGAATTGTGAGTTATTATTATTGAATAAGTGACATAATAATAAGTTGGAATATATATTACTGTGATAAAAATCACTTTTGAGACTAAATTGAAAAATAATTTGAAAGTACATGGGCTAAATTATAAATTACCCATTTTTATTAATAGAGGGGTAAAAGTGTAATTTTTATCATTTAAGGAGTATTATTAAGAGTTAAATGTGAATTATGAGATTTGAATTTGATAGGTCCCTATTGTTGTGAAGAAGTTGTGCAAAGAGAAAAAAAAAGAAGGTAAAATAGTAATTTTGCCATGATAAGACATTTTGGTTATTTCTCAAGAATTTTATGATGGAATATTATTTTTATAAGATAATTGATATTTGGGTATTAGTTGTAGCCATTGGATGTGATTAAAAGTTCAAGATTTAATGTCGGTCACACATTTAAAATAACTTTGACTTGGTCCTTTTAAGAATTATAAAAGTGGAATAGAAAGGGGGAAAAATGCCATATTTTTCCCTATAGATTCAACATTTCACACATGGTTTCTACTGAAATTTTGGAAAATTTTAGTGGCTGATTGGTAAATAGTTAGGTTTCAAATATCTCGTTCTCCGTTGCCGAACTTATTCCAATTCAATGAGCATTCTCAATATTATGCCTTGAAGAGGACTCGAACCTTTTGGTTCAATTAAAATAAAACCGATTGGTTCCTTAGTGGGAGGCGTAATAATTATCAATGAAGGGTTATTTGGGGCTTTGATGACTGTGTAAAAAGGGTTATATATATGGGAGAAGCCTCATTCAACGGATGAAATTCTTCTCCATTCTGATTATATTTTCTTTTCATCTACATCATCTTCTTCGGTTGCTCTAAAGAAGAGAGAGTTAAAGAAAACATTGTATGGGGCGATGATCGTGAGGTTTGAGGTAAAGAAGTACAAAATCCAAGAAGCTGGTAAGCTTTCTTATTTTTCTATACTCAGTAGATTAGAGGAGGAAGGAGAGTAAGGATTCCTAATAAGTTTTTGTATAATGGGTTCTGGGTTATAATGTTTAAATACCTTTGATTTAATCGGTATGTGGTTGTCATGCTTATCTACCAGGACGATGGAGGCTCGACATTTGGTAAAGTTAAGCTAACAAAGATGAATGAGTTCAAGTGAGATTCTGTACTCCATCTTTGGGTGATCGATGATATTATGCTGCTTGTAACCCCTAAAATCGGGCCTAGACGTTATGGCCCAATCTGAGCGATTACATGGGCCATGAAGATGGCCAAAATGATTTTTAACAGAAAATTCATTTACCTTTTAAAAAAATTTGATTTTGTAAAACATCTTGTACTTTTTGTTTTAGAGTTATGTGTTCCTTTATAATTAAAAATTATTTAAAATGTAAATTAGTTTTTAAAACCCATATTTGTAGTGGCTAATAATCACTGAAACATTTCTTTGATCGATTAGAAATCACATAAAAATAATTCATGCATAATACCTTATTAAATCAAAATAGTGTCTCTTACCACAGTTCATGATATAAAATTTAAAGTCCCAAAACCACTTAAACATACCCAGTTTAAAGTCCATAATAAAAGTCCAAAGGAAGTTCAAAAAATCTATAAAAGCACCAAACCATTTCCAAAATCCTTAACCATGAAAACATATTATATCGAGAGCCCCTTCAAAGATCCAAATCCTAGCCTTAAGTACGAGGATTACCTGAGACACACAAATACCATCGGTGAGCTTTAAAAGACTCAGTGTGAGATCAAAACAAACACTTATTTTAAAACATAACACATCAAAATATCACAAGGAATTTTTCACAGAATTCACATATTTTCTCATTTATTGAATCAAACATGGAATGCTTATGAACAATACACAAATATAGGATTTCCTACCCATCTCCGCTGCATACCAATATCGAGTTCTCCAGAACTTGTCCATCCAATGACACACAATTTTGTGGACAAGTCACCACATAAATACTGATGAACGGTCACATAGCACATTGTGGATGAACCATCACATAGATATCGATGAACGGTCACATAGCACATCGTGGATAAACCACCACATAATTGCCGATAACGACCACATAATTGCAATTAAACTGCCACATAGCTTCCTCCTTTCACAATCCCACCCCATGCATATGATATGGTCATTTAAACACATATGTTTCAATTTTCACATTTTTCACATATTCATGCTTATAACTCATATTTCTCAATTTTTACACATTTGCATGTATCATGCTCACATTTTCACATATCACATAATTTTCACTTTAGCATGCTTTAATATACATATTTATATTAAAACATGGATTTTAACATACATATACAAATATATCACATGATTAGATCATCACATATCAATCTAGCCATAAATCACATAACATAGAGTTGAGATCAACATTACATACATCACATATCACAAATCATGGATTTTCACAACATTTAATAGTTTAGGTCACTTACTTGGTTTCCTCTTTGATTGAGTTTTTCAACTCCACACATGTACGTAAGGTACTCACACATTAATTAATTAAATAAATTTTAACTAAATAGTAATATGAAACTTTACTTAAAACAAGAGTTGAATCCCAAACCTTAATGTAGATCTAAACAGTTTACTCCCTTGTAAAAGTTTCGTTTAGGTCTAGTCTTGATTGCAAATCTAAACACACGATTAACCCATTTTAGTCATGATCTATTCGAATAACATGGCTTTTAATTACAAGATTTAATGTGAAAATCTCACCAATACTTACCCTCAATTCGAATGCTTGGATTCGTCACTCTTGTGATGTTTCACAATTGATTTCTCAGAAGATTGTTAATTGGTCCTTCATGTTAACACAAGATCATATTAGTACTAATTATTTTTGAAATGATAAAAATAAAATATGAATTATTTAGGCCCTATACCATTCGGCCATGTCACAAAATTTTAAGACGAAGAATTTTCAATCCCAAACTCCACTTACACTTGTTTCGTTACAAGATGATTGAAAGAACGAAAATAGAGTGAAATTGATGGTTGGATAATCTAAAATAATCAAATAAAATAAAAAAAATGTTTTAGTCACTAGGGTAATCAAAAAGAGAAAGAAAAAACGAAAAGGAAGAAATCGGTTATCAGCAGCGGCAGCGATGGTGGTCTGATAATGGCGACAACTCAATGGTGGTCCGGCTACGGAGGTGCGGTTGTCCGATGGTGGTGCAAAATACAAGTAGGGAGGAGAGTTCGGTCACTTTTAATTGAATGAAAGGAGAAAAAGGGGGAAGAGAAAAAAATCGATGGAGGAGAAGGTAACCCGCGATGGTTGCTGCAGTGGACATGGCTGCTAACGGCGGTGCACAATGGAAGAGGAGAGGGGAAACCAAAAGGAAAAGTGAGGGAATGTTGGTTGGGGACGGTTGTGGGGTGCTGGTGCAAATAAACTCACAGTGGTAGAAAGAAATGGGTAGTGGTTGTTGTTGCATGTAGATAACTAATGTAATTGTGCAAGTGTACATGTCATTCAAGTAATAAAGTGATAAGTAAGTATCGTCTCCACAAGGATCAGAAATTGGTAAGAAATTGAGTAAGTTATTATAATCTTATTTACTATACCAAATAGCAGGAAATAGTTTCAAGTTGGATATGATGTTTGTATAATAAATTAATGAAATCAAATGCTAAAAAAAAGAATTGATATGAAAAATAAAATGTAATGGCAAATTACAGAGAAAAGTAAGAGTAATTTTGCTGTTGAATGAATAGGACTGGAATTATTCAGGTGAAATGCTCATATCAAAATAATGTCATGAAAAAATATTGTTTAATCAACTGCTCAGAAAGTCACTACTATAACCTGCCTCTTCCGATAGTTAGATCTTAAGCTAAAAATCTGAGTTACTGTATGTCTACGGAACTTTGGATTAATAACTACAATGAATGTTATTCTCTGCACAACTTGCAACATCTATGTCTAGAGTGTTACGAATATTCTATCAAGTATTCGTTTGCATCAAACGATTCAAGATCTAGTATATTTAGCCTTTTTAGAATTAAAAACATATCTAAGAACACATCACAGAATCAACTATGTCTAGAGTTTGCATATATGTATTTAAAGGAAGCATAAATCGAATGAAACAATGACATAGACAATCTCAAATCATGAGTATTAAAGATGATAAAAAATTCACCCATATAACTCCAACCCAAAAAAGATTTAGTTCATGGGTGGAAAAGTTAACACCAAAATAAAATCATTCATCAACATTCTCAGAATAAGTTTGAATCACAAAACTCAAGAAAACAAAAGAAAAAATACAGGATTTCTCGCCATACTCTAGCTTCTCTTTTATCTTCCAATTGTACGTGAATCTGGGATAGATGTCTCTTCCCTTTCTTCACATCTATATTCTGCTATTTGTAGCTACTACTATTTCTTTCTCTGGAATTCTCCAATAGAGTTCTTCTCTGCACATAGAGAGAATTGTTGTCACCAATCTCTTTCTCACATTAATTCTACTCCATTTTTCTTCTTCTCTTTCTTTCTTTTATTGGGTAGATCTATCCCACCTCAGTACACATTTTTCATTTCTCTTTTTAGGTTGGTTTTTCTGGTACACGCACAGCTGGCTGAGAGTGACGTGGATAGATTGCTAAGTTATCTTCTCGGAATTGCCATGACAATTCTGTTGTCAATCAATCTTACCATTTGCCATGACAATGTTTCATTTTCCTTATTTTGCTCCTTCATCTTCTTTCTCTTCCTACACCTGTGTTCACACAAAACCATACATTTCCTCCTCAAGTGATAAAAGTAACAAATAATAACCATTATAGCGTAATCCAAGCTTTGTTATGCAACGTTCTAAAAAAACCCTAAAAATGAAAATGTATTTACTTAATTACAAATAATTAATTCCATCTAGAGGCCTAAAATATAACTCTTTTCAAGAATTATCAGCTGTGGTGGCCAAAAATAGAGAAAAAAGAGGGGGGAAAATGAAAAAGATAGAGACTAGGGTGCAAATAGGGGTGATGGATGGCACAAAGGGTGGTGTAGCTTGGTCAACCATGACCAGGTTCAATGTACCACAACCTTATGGCAAGAGAAGAGCTTTTGGCAACGAAGTGAGACAATGAGGGAAAAGGAGGATGTGTTTCATTTTAAAAAGGCTAGTTTGACTTGCTAATGGAGGAAAGGAATCCTCCCTATATGGTAACATAGGTGGACAGCAAGGCTAGCTAGCACATTTTAAAAATGTGCAAATATTAAATAAAAAAAATATGCTCAAAGGGATTCGAACTAAAGACCTCAAAGATAGTTAAAGAGCTTCCTACCACTAAGCCACAACACGTCCTTGTTTTCAATAATGCGTGAATAATTTTAAGACATAAGAGCTAGTAGATTCATCCTCTTTACTAAATTAAATTAATTAAGAAAATAGGATGTGACACTACTTGAATGATTTGTGTTAAGTCTGTTATGTGTTGTCTGATTCTGCTATCGTGTGTGAGATAGTGATTAAGCATGTTGAGTATGTATAACAATGTGCATATATGATTGTTAGATGTCATTTGGTTGTGAACAAATGTTTAAGTAAGTGGCATATTGTATGTTAAGTAATAAATGCATTGATTTGCATCAACTGCGGGATTATGTTATACGCGAGTATGGAGGGAATTATCTTGACAGGGTAGATGAATATAGGAAAAATTGGTGTAATAAGGGAATTACCTTTAAGGGAGTTTAGGCGGCATCATGGAATGGTATCCACTGGTTCGCTATAGCGACACCGTGATGATAGTCTATCGACTTTACGAAGCAACACTGTGACGATAGTTATCGAATAGTCCTTCGGGGCAACACCTCAAAAGAGGTTTAATGTGTAAGATCATAGCTGGGTTATGGTAGCATATGAAGTCTGTCAAAACAATAAACATGATATTACATTGCGTAAGACCGTAGCTAGATTATGGCAGCATATGAAGTCCACCAAGACAGTAATATGAGATTATATTGCATAAGACTATATTTGGGATATGGCATCATAAGAAGTCTGCTAGGACAGTAAACATGGAATTATATTGCGTAAGATCATGGTTGGGCTATAGCAACATATGAAGTCTGTCATGATAGTAAACATGGGATTATATTGTGTAAGACCATAGCTGGGCTATGGTAGTATATGAAGTCCGCTAGGACAAAGAACCAGGAGACCCGTCAGGGCATAAAAGGAGAAGTAGCGGTATGAATCGCACGGCGAGTAGTAAGACATAATAAATTTGGCGTGTTTGAGAACGCGGGTAAACAGGATAGTAAGAGAAACTACTAGACTACAAAGATAAGAAAGGCTGGTAGAAGCGTCTGATAATACGGGTAAGCCTGTTAATAAGGGAACCACAAAAATTTTGACGATAAGAGGAATTGGCATAAGTGGTCTTAACGTGACAATGGTAATGGAAGGGATACCTTCTTGAAGTATCTAAGTATCTGCCAATATGATTTTGCTAATAGTTAGCAAGTAAACTAGTATCGGGTGTAATAAAGTGAGACAAGTAAGTAGATTTTAATCCTAATGGTCTACAAGAAAAGAGGTCACCAGAGACAAGAGAGTTCGTCTAGGGATTTACCTTTGGAGGGAAAGTCTGCCGAGGAAGTTCACCTAAAGGCGCAGATGGCCTAAGGGTTACATAACGCGGAAGAGTCATTTGGGACTAACAGAGGAAGAAGTATGCCAATGATAAATAAGGAATTGATAGTCCACCGGGGAGACTATCTGTAACACCCTTAACCCGTCTCTATCACCAGATTAGGGTTACAGAGTATTACCGAACAAATCGTAACATTTAACTTCACATAACAACAATTAATCAATTTAAAATAATAACATTCAATCTCAATCTTTATACATAGCATAGCCACAATTACAAACCTTAAATCGAGCCTATGGGGCCTTAAAAGTAGTTTAGGAACATTCAGGGACTGATTTGAAATGAAATAGAAAATTTTGGAAAAATTGAAAAAAATTGAAAACAAGGGTCACACGGCTGTATGGCCAAGCTGTCTAACATTGCCCAGGCCATGTGGCTTGAAGACACGGCCGTGTCGCAAGCCATATGATTTTCTGTGACCGTGTGGTTCATCCTGCACTTAAAATTTAAATAGCACACGGCCGTATGGTGTGGCTGTGTGTGGCACATGGCCATGTGACAGTCTGTGTCCCAAGTTGCATGCTTCTTAAATGACCTCTAATGCAAGCCAAAACATCCTCCATTACTTGGGCACCAAACCAAACCATTTCCATACACATTCACATGGTTAAAATACCTTCAAACACACATAAAACATGCCAAATCATTCATCCTATGTGCCTAACCAATATGCCATCATTTGACACCACAATCCACATGCCAAAAAAATTCAATTCAATGTTATAAATCCATACCTTAAACAGACATTTCACATACCATATAATCATAAGCCATTTATGTTCATAAGGCATTCATAAGTGACCAAAATACATTTTTACACCAGTATTTACCAACCATCAACTAAGGATATATACACAATAAGCTCGGCATAAACTCAAACCATACCATATTGCCAAAATAACCTTAAAACTCCTATTGCATGCCATTTATAACCATCAACAAATATTAACCAGAAACTACCAAAATGATGAGCGAATAGTGTGAATGTGCTCCGACGATATTCCAACTGATTGAGCTTTTCGATGATCTACAGAAAAAGAGAAAGAAAAAATTAACATAAGCAATTAGCTTAGCTTACCAACATTTATGTCGAAACCAATCAAGCATAATTTCATTAGATTATAAGCATACTTTTCTTTTCTATACACACCACTTTACAAGGCTAGTAGGTGTATCAATAAATCTATAAATCCAACCAAATCATAGAACAAATCATAATAAGCATTTCAATATATGTTTCATCCATTATATATCCAAATACACCCTTTTCACTTCAAGTATACATCTCAACATTTTTCATTTCATTGTTCAAATTATAAATCATTTCATATACATACATATTCAATTTAAGCTTTACTCGCCCGTTGAACCAAATGGAATATCATTGGATACTCGGGAAATGCTTACACAAGCTGTGACTGTAACATGTAACTGTTGGAAAAAAAACGAGTTTGGAAAACATAGCAAAAAATAAATTTAGGGAAAATAAAGTTTTAAATATTTTTCCAAAATAAGATCTTGGTTGTGATAACGTAATAAACACTTAATTAAAATTGTACCTTTTTTATTCGTATAGGATGAGCTCTTTGACCGAGTAGTCTTCTTCACTAGCCTTAAGCTCACGCCTGTTGTGCGTGGGCTCGCTTCGAATCAGAAAATTTTTCACAAAAAATACCAGTGAGATAATTTTGTAAATTCTCTGAACTTTTGGGTCAAGTTGTAAATCAAAAAAATTATTGTTTGAAATTTTCTAAAATAATCTCTTTAGAGAATTTTCTCTCTACAACTTTCTCTTAAATTCAAGTGTGTGTGTAAAATAACAACTCTATATTCTCTTTATATAAGGAGAGTTTAGAGAGTTCAACTATGATTAAATTTAATCACTTTAATATTAAATTAATATAATATTTATCAAGATAAATATTATATTAAATTTAATATTAAATCTTAGTAAAATAATAGAATGTTTATCTTGTAGATAAACATTAAATTAAATTAAATATTAAGATAATCACTTTAATATTAAATTATTAAAATGCTATTACGACAAGTATTAAATTAAGTTTAATATTAAACTATTAAACTATTATTTTTGGAACAGTTAATCTAAAATCAAATTCTTTGGTAAAGCCCCTGTAGGAGTGTAACTCTTCCACTGCTCAACCACCGTGTCCAGTGATGTAGGTGCGACTAGGGGTGTTCATTCGGTTAACCGACCTGAAATAACATTAACCGAATTAACCGACCTTTCAAAATCTTTAACCGTTAACCGAACCGAATTTTTTTTAAAAATTAACCGAACCGAAATTTTTTCGGTTAATTCGGTCGGTTAACCGAATTAACCGAAAATTATATGTTTTCTTTATTTTTGGTTAAAAATTAACCGGATTAACCGAATTAACCAATTACCCGAATTAACCGAATTACCCGAATTACCCGAATTAACCGAATTACCCGAATTAACCAAATTAACCAAATTGAATCACTACATAATTAAATTATTTTTAGACTTTTAGACCTTAGTTTTAGTCTTAGTTTTAAAATTTTATTTATATTTATTAAATTATTTGTAATTTAATTTTATGATTGGGTTTGGTTGGGTAATTGGGTTGGGTTGAATACTTGGGTTTAGATTGGGTTTAGGTGAATAGTGGCCTATTTATATATTATAATTTTATTTATTAATTTTTTCGGTTAACCGAAGAAATTCGGTTAACCGATCGGTTTCGAACTGAATTAACCTTTAACCGAAAAATCAAAAAATAATTAACCGACCCCCGACCGAAAAAATTAGGTTAACCGACCGATTAACCGAATTTTTTCGGTTTTACCCGAATTTTGCACACCCCTAGGTGCGACACCTTTACAGCACCCTGAGCCAATTTGGTTACTGCTAGTTCGATTCGGGTCAGTAATGACCTGACCGGTCTAGTTTAGCCGCCGGTTGGATAGTCGACTCGATTTCTCATACCGGGCCTGGTTCGACCAGGTTTTGGGTCTTGATCACGGCTTTGGGCTCCCGAGCCTAATTTACGGTCTCAGCTCCAATTTTCAAGTTCAGTTACCCATTGGACCAATTATTTGACTTGAAATATAATTTCCAAAAATATCATATTAATTTTAATTAATTTGATTAATTTAATTTCACTTGATCAAAATTAATTTTCCCAAAAATCACTTATATTTTCCAAATTAATTTTTCAAGAAAATTCTTTAATCAGTTGCTCAAGTTGAACAATTCTCATGACCACCTAATTTAATTCCACATCGAATAAATCAACTCAATTAAATTATTTCCAAAGTCGTGGAATTTTCTTTTGATTCAAATGTAGTCCGATGGATATTATGTTAAGCTAGCGGAGGGACCAATCGAACATATACAATTAGGCTCTAGTAATTGCAATTATGTCTAGAAGTATCGTTCCGATAATTCGCAATTACTTAATCATGGAGTCAGTCCACAAGTAGTACCATGATTGAAAACTATTGTATACTCTTTACGAAAGCAATTCATCTAGTTGTTTTGTCCTATGACCCCGTCATGTGTGTGTTACTCTCATATGATATCCTTGATTCCTTTGAGTTAAATCCGTTCACTGAATACAATCCTATTTTATCTCATTGTCACCATTGTGTCTTCTTAATGATTAATATGATCACTATCAACAAATAACTGTGATAAATTGCTCGTTTAAGAACAAGCAACCCATGGCCACGTTCCATATTTATCAATCCACATAATGCCAATTGAGCTATGAATTTCATTATTTCTAGTAAAGCCATGCCATACACAAGTCATGTACCCAACATACTGGCTATGGGCTCGATCATCTTTAGAGCATAAGCCTCCACTTATATCACAACACATGAGTTGCATACGCATGGTTAGTGACTAACTTAGGATTTAGGTAAATCACACCATGAATGTCACAAGTGAATTAATTCACAAACAGATTTAGAATTAATTTATCTTAGGTCCAGTCTAATGGATCATTCTACCAATGAATACATCTATGTCTCTACGCGTGGAGTCAACTACTCCGATAGCCAAGACTAGCCATCTTCCTAATTGGAATTGTAGACAACATAATAATCCTTCTTAGTATTTAAATCAAATACCCACTTTGATTCTTTTACGGGATTACAGGCTCATTTAGATTATCTACTAAAGTAAGTTGTCTTTTTCACAATATAAATATTCTTACAATGCCACTTATCTTCAATTTGAACTTAGACAACCAATGAGCTAATATTTCTTGTCACAATTTGAAATTAGACAATCAATAACCGTATATGCTCAAACATGCTATGAAATGAGCTTGCTCACACGAGCTGTGGGTCGGGATGTTAAGCTACACAATGCTGCTCACACGAGCTGTGGAGAATCCGCAACAAATGCAGCATCTCAGCCATTGGTAAGGCATCCGAGACCAGCACTCGAAACTGTAATAACCCCTAATGACATGTCATTTGTATCCTAAGTATTCATGAGGTTCAAACAGGACCATTGTACATATCCAAATATTTTAATTCCATTGCATTATACCATTTCAATCATGCTTACATGAAACTGCACATTTTTCAAATATAACATTAAATTTAATTAACATCATAATTTTATCCAAAATATTAAAATATCGTACAACTATCAATTTAAACTATACATAGCATGATATTTAATAATATTACATTCAAAACATCAATTAATAAACTTAATCCTTATACGAACTTAACTCGACTAAAACGGTTGCAAAAACAGAGTCGACAACTAGTCCAAAACTTTAGCTTTTCCTCAATTTAAATTTGGTTGATGCGTTTCTTGCTCTAAATAGTAATTTGATTCAATTAATACTATTCCAACACTTAAATAAACAATTTTATACAATATAAGCCCTTCCATAATCATTTTACAAAATTATTCCAACATTTTATCTTTTATACAATTTAGTCCCTCAACCCAAAACTTGCAAATTAACCACATTTAACCATCATTCATGCTAACCGAATTTCTTAAAGTCCATAATCAACCCATATTTATCACCATTTCAAAATATTACCATGGAGTTTTACTAATTTAACAAATATATCCTTAAACATTAAAATTATTAAAAATCACTTTAAAAAATACTTATATTTATCTATCAAGCTCTTGAATCTATCAACTAATTTCACATCCACACCTAACTCATTCATGGTAGACCCCTAGACTTTTAGCAGTTTCATAAATTAGTCCCTGGGCTAGCTAAATCGATTTTCTAGAATTTCAAAAACATAAAAATTACAATAAACGGGTTAAAAATCACTTACCAATTGAAGATTAAAGGTTGAAATGTTAAAACCCTAACTTTATCTCAACATTCGGCCATGGGAAACTAAAATGTAGAAGATGATAAAAATTATCATATTTTGTTTTATTATTTTAACTTATATAGTTTGATTTTTTTTTTGTAAATATTAACACATTTTTAATTAAGCATTCTTTAAAATTAATTAAATATTATTAACATGGATGATGACATAAAAATCCACTATCATAAATACATCTTGGTTTAATTATTCAATTGACCCTTGTTCTATGTAATACTTCATGAAATAAAACTTTTACCTTGTTTGCAAATTAGTCCTAAAACATTAATTAATCAACTAAACATCAAAATTATTGAACTAAATTTTATTATGACACTCTATTAGATTAATAAATATTAAATAAATAATATTTACTGACTCGCTAGTCGAAATTGTGGCCTCGAAACCACTATTTTCGACACCACTAAAAACGGTCTGTTACACAATCTGATATTGAGAGCATATTGGTAGAATGGACTGAAATGGGGAAAGTCCTAATGGACTATCTTACAAGCATGAGTGAACTAAGGAAGAGGGGGTGTGTAGTAACCAGCCAAATCTCATATTTGGAATCTGCAAAGAAAGAGGTTATAATGGGTCTTCTATGAGGGAGGGTCTATGCCCGAGTTAAGTCAAAGAAGTTAACCATCGAGGTGATATGGAAATCGTAGGATCAGTTTAGTGTAGAACAGATGGATCAGGGTAGGGATCCGCCAATATGACGAGGACAATATCAAGTCCACAATGGTAAATGTAGTCAACAAACTGTATGTATTTCCACATGGATATCTTAAGGAGGCGGAACCAAGAAAGGTAAAATGGGGATCTAAAATGAAGTGAGGTAGGATCAAACTTTAAAAAGAGTTGTTGTCTAGGAGGCATGCTTGCAATTAAATCAGTGTATAAAGTAGCCTATGGTGAAAACCAGGAAAGGGTAAGGCGTCAACCACGCCAAAAACTTTTGGAGTTCCTAACTACACATAGGGAGTTGAAATTTTGTGCCTTCATTCTTTCTCCTTGAAAAATTAAAGTGCCGCAATGCATATTTTTTCAAAATCTGAACTTATAAAACTTACTGCTTGAATGCAGGGTAGATGAGGACTCAGGGGTTGAGTGGAGCAACCAAGCCAGACACCACCAAATCTGATGGATGGGCATAATAGTTATTTCATATACATAGAGGGGCAACCTTAGAGGCCACGCCTCGGGGGCTAATATAATGTAATTGTAGTAAAGACTTGAATTGGAAATTGTAAATAATTTATTGAGTTAATAATGGCGAATAACTGTAAAAGTTCAGTACATAAAAGAATTTATTCTAATTGTAAACATAATGTATAAAATTGGTCGTTAACCATGGAACTGATTAAAGGTTATCCAAGTCATCTGTAAAATCTGATATCCAAACTTGGTGATCAGATTGGGTGTAGGGTGTTACACGACAGTTATGGGAGGAAGAGAGAATTTTTTCTCTCTTCATTTTCATGCCTTCTTCTTCAATCTCATCTAAAACCTAACCCTTAAACTTTTATCTCTTATTAAATTCAAGTAGGAAAACTTGATCCAAGTTTGAATCCTCTATCAAGTTCATCATTTCAAGAGCTAGGGTTTATGGGTGTTGTGAGAGAAAGCTATAGCAAAAGTGAGAAAACTTTAAGAAATGCAAGAAAATGAATTTTTATCGTCTCCATCTTTGATATTTGAGTTTTAGTATAAGAAAAATTTATTGGAGCATATGTAATAATTGTTGGAGATTTTGAGTGGAGAAGATAGATCTAGAGACGATATTGAATTAAACAGTAGACTTCAAGGCGCAGGTGACGCTTTCCAAAGATAATTATTTGCCCTTACACAATGTTGCTAGAGGATTAAGAAAAAGGTCCTCTTGGGATACAACAAAGTTTTTGAATTTCCTTTGATTAGCAAAATCGAGGAATTCCCTAACTCTTACTCTAATTTCTAAAATTGAATTGATTGTAATATATTTGTGAGCACCATAGACCTTCTATTTATATACACTCTGTACAAAGCCCAAATTTGCTCCAGCCCAACAAACTAAATTAAGCCCAATTACAGAAACAAAGCCCGGTGGCCCAAAACCTTAAAAAATTTTGGAATGGCCAGAAACCCTAGGGTTTCTGACGCTCCTCGCGCCGTTGCTACCCCATGTGCGCCTTCAGCGCGCACCACGCCCGATGTCTACCACCGCCAGCCCTCCTTTCACCGAAATGGCAAGTTGACCTTGCTGTGTACCTGCAAACAAGCAATAAAAGAGAGAAATGGAAGCAGACTAGGAAAACAGTAGCAAAAGAGGAGATTTTCCCTCGATTTTTCATTTTTTCTTTCAGCTATAAAGCCTAGTATATTGTAAAATGTAGAGGGGGCGAAATCACTGTAATAGGGGGAAATCTTTTTTTCACTTTTATTTTTCTTTTCTTTCGGTTAAAACCGAATCTACTGTAAGGAAGAACTTCTTCTTCCTTTGCTTTTACGATTATTGAAATAAAAAAAACAAAACAGACTTTTGAAGGTGATTTTTTTTATTCACGTTTCTGTTTGTTTCATTTTATTTTTATTTTTATTTTATCTTCTACATAAGAAATAAATAATAAAAAGGGAAGGACGAGGACTTACCTACGCCATCGCCGGGTCTAAATCGGAAAGAGGGGGTTGAGTTTGGCGCCGGAGCTCGGAGGGCCGAAAGAGATGGAGGCTCTGCCTTTTTTTTATGTTATTTTTTTCTGCTGAAATAAAATAGGTTTTTTTTAGGGGTTTTGAATAAAAACATTAAACGGCGCCGTTTAGCCTCCATGACCCGCGCGCGACCCGACCCGTTCCAGGGGGATCCGCGTGTTTGCATGAAATGGGTTATTTACGCGCGCGGTCCCTCCGCTTTTGCAGTGCGTTACAATTAGCCCCCTTTTCATTCTTTTCTTTTATTTTAAATTAGCCATATAATTTTATAGTTGTTTCATTTTAGTCCCACGTGGAACGACACGCATATGGCTAGGGATAATTGACCAATCGGTCCCCCTCCCTCTGCGCGCGTCACGGATTGATCTTTGGCCTTATTTTATTTTTGGTTTCTCCCCTGGGATTTTGTTTTGTTTTCAATTTAGTCCCGTTATTTTATTATTATTATTATTATTATTATTATTATTGCTATGTACATAAATACGTTTGTTACACATACATATATATGTCTATATCCATCATACATTTTTATAATATATATATATACGCCTATAATTTTTATTCATATATATATACTTATATATCTTATCTTTATTATAAATATACATGTATACACATACTCTTATATTTTAGACATTTCATATTTTTATATACATATACACATAATTTTTCAAATTTATATATATGTATAAATATACCTACTTCAATATGTATCATCTATACTTTATACTTTACACATGTGTACATTTTTTCTTTTTATAAATAAATACACGTTTATATTTTTACATTCTCATATAATTTATATATACATCTTAAATTTTTACATATATGCATACATTTTGTAAAATATATCTGTATGTAAATATTTTATATAAACATATACTTATTTTCATATTTTTATAATTTGTATACATCTCCATATATACCTATATACATTTTATTTTCATGAATATAAATATACGTACCTTTTATCTATATTTATATGCATATGTTCCTCATATATTTTATAATCTCAAACTACGTACATCTATACATTTTATAATACGTATATATACCTATATCTTACAATGTACATATTTTAAAATACTTTATTATTTTAAAATACGTATATAGAAACACACATCTCATTTTTCGTGTTACTTGATGTTCATTTATTTGTTTGCGTATACGTTCATTATTATTTTAAAAGAACATTTTAATTCTATTTGTTTATTTACTTGTTATCAAGTGATCGATTCATCTCTTATATTTATTTATTCCATTTTTTATGATTGTTTGTACCATTTATCCTTAACTTGTTATATTCGTTATTGTCATATTAACACCAAACATCAAAAGGAAGGTTTTTCTAAATAAGGCAATATTTAGCGTTTGAGAAATTCGAGAAAACGTGCCCTAATGTGCTGGGTTTCGATTTTTCTCGTTCAACCAAATAGCTAAATATCCTTTTAAAATTTTTTAAAATAAGGCAATGTTTTGCGTTTGGAAATTCGAGGAACGTGCCCTAATGTGCTGGGTTTCGATTTTTCGTTTAAACAAATTGCCAAAATATTCTCTTGAATTTTAATCCATGCCATTCGAGTTTTTTTAAGGATTGTATTTTAAATTTCTTTAAAGTTTTCAGCTTTTCGACATTAAGACATTAAATAATCAACTAGGTACCAATTTTTGGGCGTATCGAGGGTGCTAATCCTTCCTCGTGCGTAACCGACTCCCGAACCCGTTTTTCTGAATTTCGTAGACCAAAATCGTTGTTTTAATAAAATTAAATCGTTTATTAAAAACAACCACTTTTCAAGGTGATCCAATCACACCTCAAAAAGGATTGGTGGCGACTCCCGTTTCATTTTTCAAAACCCAAGTCGACCCGTTTTTATCAAAAAAATGGTGTCAACAGCTTGGC
Organism: Gossypium hirsutum; assembly: GCF_007990345.1. Taxonomy (NCBI): domain Eukaryota; kingdom Viridiplantae; phylum Streptophyta; class Magnoliopsida; order Malvales; family Malvaceae; genus Gossypium; species Gossypium hirsutum. The sequence continues at coordinate 50,201,028 of NC_053449.1, read as the reverse complement.
GACTCCACTGGGGACTTTTTCAAAATAAGTGAGTCGAGCCACGAGTTGATTATTTCTTGTCTTTTTGTCGAAAGTTGAAAATTTGATTTAAATATACGATCCTCTCATTGCATTCCATTTGTTTTGAGTTATAGTTTTCATTATGTTTTGTATTTTAAATTTTTATATCTTTCTGCACATTGCATTGCATGACCGTTGGTCACACCTTTTAAGTGGGAGTGAGAAGTTACTCCTTCGTGAGGTTTTCACCTCCGTGCAGGATAGTGGATCGCTTTCGGGATACATCCGTACCTATGTCTTCGTGAGATTTTCATCTCCGTGCAGCCATAGGGAAATGTATTCCCCTGAATCGAACTCGGTCTGTATGAGCCTATAATGGGTGAAGATCGAGGAATCTGCTGGTTCGGGTACCTTATCTTTAGAACCAACCCTCATATAGTGGACTTAGGAACTTAACCTAGGTAGAGCCACTCCAAATCCCTAGTATTTACCTGATTAGGTACTTTTTGTTTTCCGTGCTTGCTTATGTTTTGTTCTAACCCTTCTTGTTGTGTTTTGATTATGATTGCATTACATTGTATTTGCATCTTAGGAAAGAGATATTGATTCAAGTTCGATTGCTAAATTAGAAAGCTTGTCATGGAATACGAATTTCTTGATAAAGTGGAAAACAATACGACTTCCCGAATATATTCTGAGAAACACAAGAATGGCGATGGAAGAGTTCGTGATCCTATTTCGTGGCTTGAGGATTCAAGGCAATTGTCTAAGAGCCTTCAACATTCCACCCCCTTAAAGAGGCGGACGAGCCTTAGGAGGACGGGCAGGTGATGGATTGCAACCAAGATCAAGAGAATGAGCTAGCAATGACATCTATTAACGAGATTACCTCAAACATGCGGATGAAGAAAAAGACCGATGTTGTTTCTTGGAATATGAGGGTGAGGCCGTACATGTATCCATTTTATATAAGGGAATTTGCTTTCTAGAAAAGTTTCCTAAATGTAATTGAATCAGAATCAACGTCTCTTTAGGCATTCATTTCATGTATTTGCATTACATTGCATTACATGCATTAAAATCCATTGAAAATTCTAAACGAGTAAATTTATTTCAGCTAACCTGGAAAATCAACCAACCAAACACCCTTACAACATCCAAGCAAAGACTAGAGAAATGGAACGAAGGTTGGAAAAATTAGAGCGAATGCAGATTCAGATGCAGGAGCAATTGACTGAATTTCAACAGGAGATGAGAGATCAGATGCTAGAATTACGGAGAACTATGATAAACCAGTTCAACCGATTGCTAGCTGGAAAGTCAAAGACCCGGTGGTTTACTTTGGGGTTGATAATGAGGATCTTGTCTATTCCTTAGATTGTACTCTGACAAGTGTCCAGATTCAGCCAGATGGGCGTCCACAAGAAACACTTTTTACTATCGGATCCCAATATTATTAGACTGGTACATCGACACCAGTGAATTGCCTGACAGGCTTAGGATCCAATTTGAGGAATGATTTAGCTAATCCTATTGCTAATCTAGCCGAAATAAAGAAGATGAGGATAGAATACCCAAATACTACAAAGGCCCTAGGGAAGAAGGGGAATAAAGGGGATAATGCAGACAGATATAACAAGGGCCACTCAAAACCAATCATTATGGGCCGGCCAAAGACAGAAACCAGCAGACATCAAAGTCCTTTAAAGCAAGAATCTGGAGTGAAACCAGGTACTGAGAAGCTCCAGTTCACACCAATTTCGATGTCATATAAGGAGCTGTATCAAAGCTTGTTCGATGCGCATGTTGTTGCTCCTCATTACTTAAAACCCATACAACCCTCGTATCCCAAATGGTATGACATGCACGTACAATGTGACTACCATGCGGGAGTTACGGGGCATTCAATAGAGAATTGCATTGCCTTCAAGAAGCTAGTCGAAAAATTCATCAACATGGGTATTGTCAAGTTGGGTGATTCATCTAGGGCAAAAAACCATCTACCCAATCATGTTGACAACGGGATGAATGAGATGTATGAAGCAATGTTGGCAAGTGTTCACACCAATGGCATACATGAAAACACAAAGGAAAAGGGACCTTGTTAGATACATGCCCTTATAAATTTAGAGTGTTCTAAATAATTAAACTGTGGAAGAAATCCCTGTATTTATCAAGGCTTATTTAGCCTAAAGCGATAGAAATTCCTTTGTGAAATAGGCTAATGTCTGAACGTCATTATTCTAATAAAATACATCTTTGCATTCCTTTTTGAGTCAATATTCTTTCATTCTTTTTGAATAATTATTTCTGATTATTTCATTCTTTTAGATTTTCTTCCACATCATTCATTCATAATCATATTGTATAAATAATTATTCATAAATTTATACTTTTTTTTGTATATTCTTTGGTACTTATTATGAGTCCCTGGATATGAATGACGTGAATGACTCTGCTACAGACCCAGATTTTCCTTTTGAGCGAGGCATGTGTTCAGAGGGATCTCAGGGCTTTGAAAATGACAAAGATTGTAGTTTATCTCCTGACTTGTTAAGGATGGTTGAATAAGAGGATAGATAGATCCTACCTCACAAAGAATCATTAGAAATTGTGAGCGTGGTAAAGATTAGAATTGACCTGACCGCAGAGACGAAGCAACACCTTATTGAGTGACCTCTAGGGTTCAAAGATGTCTTCGTATGATCATACCAGGATATGCCCCGGGGTAAACGCCAATAATGAAATCTGCACAACAGCACGATGTTAGAAATTTACAGTATGAACGATGTAATTCTTTGTCGGGGCAATGCCTTTCTCGTGGAGTCAGCATAGCTTTGCCCATTTGAAGTCAAATTTTTACCTCTTCAAGTTGTTGTTGGGTCCATCCTGATTAAAGAGGAAGATCCAAAGTTTTCTGTCGCAGTTACACCCCAAAAGGCTCAGATCAAAAAAGGGAAGAAAAAGAAAAATCAAAATCAAAGTCAAAATGAAAATGAAAATGAAGAAAATCAAAAATAAAAAATAATAAAACAAAAAGAAGAAAGAAGAAAAAATCAAAATCAAGATCAAAATAAAAATGAGAAAAAGAAAGAAGAATGAAAAAAGAGAAATCTAGATGAAAAAATCAGAATGAAAAAGAAAAGAAAAAGAAAAGGAGAGGCCAAAGCGAAAACCCGCAAAGGGCACTTTGTGACCAAATGAGGTTTTGAATTGAAAACCCGAAAAGGGCGACTCAATTTTTGAGCAAAATGGGGCATGGACATCATTATTATCGAAGACTTCTAATGGTCATTGTTTCATTTTTTAGAGGCTACTTCATGGATCAAGGTCATCCTATACTGATACAGAATTTCAGAGAGGATGGTATTGAAAAATGCATTGAACTTAAATGATAGCACAATAACTGAGGTCTGAAATCAATTCAGAAGCAGACACCACGTTTTGTCACCGAGTTACCTAGAGGTGAACAAGGACTGGCATTAGAAATTACCATTTGCCCTCATTGTTTGTCGAACATCTGTACCGGGATAATACCATTCTCTTTGGTTTGCGGGGTTTAGGTAGTTTTACCTATTGAAATCCTTTCTCTCTAGGTATTAGTTGAGCTAGAATTGGATGAAGCATAATGGATCCATTCGCGATGCGATCAGTTGAACCTAGGAAAAAGGTTAAAAGCTATTCTTCAGGGTCGGATGTACCGGAAACAAATGATACGAGCCCATAATGAACAGTGTCATCTCAGAGAATTCCACGAGAGGGTTGGATGTCGAAAAAAACCATTTCTCTCCAAAAAGATTCAAAGGGGAAATGAATGCCAAACCAGGAATGTCCCTACGTTGTAAAGAAGACATTCTTCAGAAGAGCACTAATCCTGAGTGAGATTGCTAGTCCTATAAACTCAGATCCAGTCAAGAAATACTTCGTTTAAATAAGGAGAAAGGACCAAGGTGAAAACCCGCAAAGGGCACTCCGAGTAAAAAAAATGAGAATGAAAAATGAAAAATGGAGAGGCTAAGGGGAAAACCCGGAAAGGGCGCCTTAGGCCAAAGGGGATTTGAGTTGAAAACCCGAAAATGGCGGCTCAAATATTAATGGGGGCATAAAGTGATCAGAACGATTCGAATTTTGATCATATTGGGGCATGTGGTGATCTTGCTATGCCTGAATCAACAGGAAAGGATAAGCGACATCTTGGGGCATCGACAAAGCACTGTAGATCTCCTAAACACATGTCAAACTCAAAATGGTTTTCAAAAAGTTTGTACATAGAAGTTCAAGCTGCGATATCTAAGGCACCCAATTCTCATATTATTTGTTGTTCTTGGAATACATTTTCCAAGATATACATTCCCAATCAATTTCTTTGTCATCATTCTTTACTATTTTTGGATAACTTGTTCTTTCGAGCTATGCTCAGAACCAACTTTATTCTTATCCATTGTTATGACCCTTTTTGCAAGCATGTTGCATTGGAATAATGATTAATGGACTAAGAAAACTTTCACGAAGGAAGTTTTGCATATTACTCTAAAAAGTTTCTAAATAATATAGGAGCCTGAAACATGACTATTGTTTAGAACACATCAATTTTAAAGGTTGGAAATCTGAAAAGGAAGTGTTTGAATTTATACTTTTTCTTTGGATTTATGTTGTTAAGTGCATTGATTGAACAAAATGACAAGATGTCGTGTCAATGGAAAAGCTTAAATGAACAAGCAAACAATGATCATCAGGTAATAGGAAGAGGTTATCTCGGAGAAGAGAGCCTTCATTTGCGTATAAGACTTTGGTACGACACCCTGAGAATGGTGTAGGAAACCAGAACGGTTCAGATCCTATATATCCGAATTGTGATAAAAGAGGACGGAGGAAAAGCCACATATTTATACCCTTGTATTACAGCAGGTGAATGATGGTACAAATTTTGGCGTCCTAGTGGATATAACTTTGAGGTTTACAATGGGGGCAGTCTGGCTAAATGTTTTTTCAGATAATGCCAGTTGAGAAGGAATGTGTTATAGCACTTCGATGACAAAGCCTTAATAAACTTCGAGTAATGATAACCTAAGCGAGATCATTCACGAAAAATAAAATTCTGCATTCATGCAAACACCATTCACATATTTCTAGTTAGGAGCATTTGATTCATTTTGATCATGCCATCCTAATCATTAGGCATAATTAGGTTCATTATACAGGTCGTGTTCCCCAGGGAATAGATCGAAAAATTTCAGATCTTATCTCTCTGAGATTACAGCGGAGCAGATTGAAGCTGGTAGTCTTATCTCCCTGAGATTACAGTGGGGTGGATTAAAATAAAGGATCTTATCTCTCTGAAGTTACAGCAGAGTAGATCGCATCAGGTCTTATCTCCCTAAGGTTACAGTGGAGTAGACCGAAGAATTTCAGGTCTTATCTCCCTGATGTTACAGTGGAGCAGATTGAAGCAAGAGATCTTATCTCCTTGAGATTACAATGGAGCAGATCCAAGACACAATCCTATCTCCCTGAGATTACAGTGGAGCAGATTAAAATAAAGGATCTTATCTCTCTAAAGTTACAGCAGAGTAGATCGCATCAGGTCTTATCTCCCTGAGGTTAAATTGGAGTAGACCGAAGAATTTCAGATTTTATCTCCCTGAGGTTACAGTGGAGCAGATTGAAGCTAGAGATCTTATTTCCCTGAGATTATAACGGAATAGATTGAAGCTAGTAATCCTAACTCTCTGAAGTTACAGTGGAGTGGATTAAAATAAAGGATCTTATCTCTTTGAAGTTACAGTAGAATAGATCACATTAGATTGAAGCCGATAATCCTGTCTCCCTAAAGTTACATGTGGAGTGGATTAAAACCACAAATCTTATCTCTCTGAAGTTGCAGTAGAGCAGATTACATCCAGTCTTATCTCTCTGAAGTTGCAGTGGAGCAGACGAAAGAAATCAATCCTATCTCCCTAAAGTTACAGTGAAGCAGATTAAAATCACAGATCTTATCTCTCTAAAGTTACAGTAGAGTAGATCGCATCAGGTCTTATCTCTTTGAGGTTACAGTGGAGCAGACGAAAGAAATAAATCCTATCTCCCTAAAGTTACAGTGGAGCAGATTAAAACCATAGATCTTATCTCCCTAAGCAGTAGTGGAGCAGATCGCATCAAGTCCTATCTCCCTGACGTTGCAGCGGAGTAGACTAAAACCACAAACATCGTCCCCTTGAAGTTGCAGCGAAGAAAATTAAAGCTACAAGTCAGATCCTTTTGAAATGCAGAGAAGTGGGTTGAAGCAACAAGACACAGTGGACTGGAATGAAGCTACTAGAAAAAAGAGGAGCATCAAAGAAGTCAAGACTCGACAAGACAGGGCAAATTTGGTCTTTCTTGGTCTTTGCTCTATTCTCGTTACACGACAACGAGCAAAGAGGGGCAGCTGTACAAAGCCCAAATTTGCTCCAGCCCAACAAACTAAATTAAGCCCAATTACAGAAACAAAGCCCGGTGGCCCAAAACCTTAAAAAATTTTGGAATGGCCAGAAACCCTAGGGTTTCTGGCGCCCCTCGCGCCGTTGCTACCCCATGTGCGCCTTCAGCGCGCACCACGCCCGATGTCTACCACCGCCAGCCCTCCTTTCACCGAAATGGCAAGTTGACCTTGCCGTGTACCTGCAAACAAGCAATAAAAGAGAGAAATGGAAGCAGACTAGGAAAACAGTAGCAAAAGAGGAGATTTTCCCTCGATTTTTCATTTTTTCTTTCGGCTATAAAGCCTAGTATATTGTAAAATGTAGAGGGGGCGAAATCACTGTAATAGGGGGAAATTTTTTTTTTCTCTTTTATTTTTCTTTTCTTTCGGTTAAAACCGAATCTACTGTAAGGAAGAACTTCTTCTTCCTTTGCTTTTACGATTATTGAAATAAAAAAAAACAAAACAGACTTTTGAAGGTGATTTTTTTTATTCACGTTTCTGTTTGTTTCATTTTATTTTTATTTTTATTTTTATTTTATCTTCTACATAAGAAATAAATAATAAAAAGGGAAGGACGAGGACTTACCTGCGCCATCGCCGGGTCTAAATCGGAAAGAGGGGGTTGAGTTTGGCGCCGGAGCTCGGAGGGCCGAAAGAGATGGAGGCTCTGCCTTTTTTTTATGTTATTTTTTTTTCTGCTGAAATAAACTAGGTTTTTTAGGGGTTTTGAATAAAAACATTAAACGGCGCCGTTTAGCCTCCATGACCTGCGCGCGACCCGACCCGCTCCAGGGGATCCGCGTGTTTGCATGAAATGGGTTATTTACGCGCGCGGTCCCTCCGCTTTTGCAGTGCATTACAATTAGCCCCCTTTTCATTCTTTTCTTTTATTTTAAATTAGCCATATAATTTTATAGTTGTTTCATTTTAGTCCCACGTGGAACGACACGCATATGGCTAGGGATAATTGACCAATCGGTCCCCCTCCCTCTGCGCGCATCACGGATTGATCTTTGGCGTTATTTTATTTTTGGTTTCTCCCCTGGGATTTTGTTTTGTTTTCAATTTAGTCCCGTTATTTTATTATTATTATTATTATTGCTATGTACATACATACGTTTGTTACACATACATATATATGTCTATATCCATCATACATTTTTATAATATATATACATACGCCTATAATTTTTATTCATATATATATACACTTATATATCTTATCTTTATTATAAATATACATGTATACACATACTCTTATATTTTAGACATTTCATATTTTTATATACATATACACACACATAATTTTTCAAATTTATATATATGTATAAATATACCTACTTCAATATGTATCATCTATACTTTATACTTTACACATGTGTACATTTTTTCTTTTTATAAATAAATACACGTTTATATTTTTACATTCTCATATAATTTATATATACATCTTAAATTTTTACATATATGCATACATTTTGTAAAATATATCTGTATGTAAATATTTTATATAAAAATTTACTTATTTTCATATTTTTATAATTTGTATACATCTCCATATATACCTATATACATTTTATTTTCATGAATATAAATATACGTACCTTTTATCTATATTTATATGCATATGTTCCTCATATATTTTATAATCTCAAACTACGTACATCTATACATTTTATAATACATATATATACCTATATCTTACAATGTACATATTTTAAAATACTTTATTATTTTAAAATACGTATATAGAAACACACATCTCATTTTTCGTGTTACTTGATGTTCATTTATTTGTTTGCGTATACGTTCATTATTATTTTAAAAGAACATTTTAATTCTATTTGTTTATTTACTTGTTATCAAGTGATCGATTCATCTCTTATATTTATTTATTCCATTTTTTATGATTGTTTGTACCATTTATCCTTAACTTGTTATATTCGTTATTGTCATATTAACACCAAACATCAAAAGGAAGGTTTTTCTAAATAAGGCAATATTTAGCGTTTGGGAAATTCGAGAAAACGTGCCCTAATGTGCTGGGTTTCGATTTTTCTCGTTCAACCAAATAGCTAAATATCCTTTTAAAAATTTTTAAAATAAGGCAATGTTTTGCGTTTGGAAATTCGAGGAACGTGCCCTAATGTGCTGGTTTTCGATTTTTCGTTTAAACAAATTGCCAAAATATTCTCTTGAATTTTAATCCATGCCATTCGAGTTTTTTTAAGGATTGTATTTTAAATTTCTTTAAAGTTTTCAGCTTTTCGACATTAAGACATTAAATAATCAACTAGGTACCAATTTTTAGGCGTATCGAGGGTGCTAATCCTTCCTCGTGCGTAACCGACTCCCGAACCTGTTTTTCTGAATTTTGTAGACCAAAATCGTTGTTTTAATAAAATTAAATCGTTTATTAAAAACAACTACTTTTCAAGGTGATCCAATCACACCTCAAAAAGGATTGGTGGCGACTCCCGTTTCATTTTTCAAAACCCAAGTCGACCCCATTTTTATCAAAAAAAATGGTGTCAACACACTCAATGGACACTATTTGAAGAATCACAACCCTTTATATTTGATTTCCATTGGACATACTTCTTAGAAAAACATGTCCAATGAAATTAAATGTATCCTTTGAATAAATCATCACTTTTTAATAAGTGCTCATGAATAATTATGAATTTGCAATCTACAATTTCCAACAATCCCCCACTAGATTGCTAATTCCAGAAAATAAGTACACAACGATTATGCATAAAGAAGGGTGTCTGCAGATTGAACCTTCCTTTAGTGCAAACTCCTCAAAGTATCAACAAAGTAAATGGTGGCTAGTCGTTTGAACCATCACTCTTAAAGTCAATACTAAAAAAATTTCACACATAACCGTAAAGTATTCGAGTAAGAGTTTATTTGCTTTAACACCATTATGGTCATATGCTTATCCCGTTTCATGAACATGTACGAGAGAAAACCATAAAGAAACTCTCCTTGAATCGGTACCACTTCATGTCTATATAGGTAGATTTCATGAAAATTAATGTCCATCCATTAAGAGTAAAACTCATCCTCCTAAAACATAAACACAAAATCTTGATTCTTAGTGTATTTTGTCTTTCGATAACTTGTTATTACCCTTTGAACCTCGAAACTAACTTTTGGCTAGAACAAGGTAGGGTTTCCATTATCAACGATGCGATTAGAATGGTTTTAATCCCATATTAGTGGTGGTACTCTTAACCAAATCCATTGACAAACCCTTTGTCAATGGATTCGCAAAATTGTCAATTGGCTTAACATATGTAACAGTTATCACACTGTCCCGAATCAATTGCTCACATACTCATGTCTCAAACTTATATGTCTAGACTTTCCATTATACACCTTATTGTACGCTCGAGACATGGTGGATTCACTATCATAATATATGAAAATGGCGAACCTACATTGTGGCCACAAATTTATATCTAGCAAGAGATCTCTTAGTCATTTCGCTTCCTTGCCAATAGTCGCCAAGTCTATAAATTTAGCCTCCATAGTTGAATGTAATATGCAAGTTTGTTTCTTGGAGGCCCAACTAATTGCTCATCCTCCGATCATAAAAATCCATCCCGATGTGGACTTATTGGCACTTAGACTTGTAATCCAACTTGCATTCGAGTAACCTTCTAGTACCGCGAGATAATCACTATAGAATAATCCTAATTTTTTTTCTTAAGATAGCTAAAAATCCTTCAAATTCTTTTCCAATGATTGATACTAGTATAATTTGTAAATCTCGTCAAATTGCATACAACAAATGCGGTATCGGGTCTAGTGCAATGCATTACATACATTAGGCTTCCAATTACGCTAATTACTCAAGTTGCGCTATAACCCTGCCATTTTCTCACTAAACTTGAAGTTCAAATCGTATGGAGTGTTCGAATAATTGATATTCAAATGTTTAAACTTTTCCAATACTTTCTCGATGTAGTGAGATTGGCTTAGTTCAAAACCCCTTTCATGGTTTTTCACCTTTATACCTAGAATTATATCTACCACATTGAGATCCTTCATCTTAAAATTTGAGGCTAAATACTCTTTGGTCTCATGAACACCTTCCATGTTCATCCCAAATATCAACAAATTATTTACATAGAGACAAATAATTATACTGTACCTATCGGTGAATTTAGTGTAAATACATTTATCTGCACCATTATGTAAAAATCCACATGACAAGATAATCGAGTCAAATTTCTAATGCCACTATTTAGGCGCTTGTTTTAAACCATATAATGACTTGATCAACTTACACACCTTATGTTTATTCCCAAGAAGTACAAAGCCTTCTAATTTATCCATATAGACTTCCTCTCTGAGATCACTATTCAAAAAAGTCGTCTTAACATCCATTTGATGTACATGTAACTTATGGATAGATGCAAACACTATAAGAATTCAAATGGAGGTCATCTTAGCCACTGATGCATAGGTGCCAAAATAATTTAGGCCTTCCTTTTGCTTAAATCCTTTAGCCACCAACCTAGCCTTAAAGGTTGGAGAACCCCCTGTTAGAGTATTCTTCCTTTTAAACACCCATTTACACCCAATAGACTTCGATCTTTGAGGAAGATCAACTAGAATTCAAGTATTGTTGCACAATATTGAATTCTTTTCATAATTAATTGCCTCTTTCCAAAAAGTCGCATCCTTAGAAGTCATGGCTTCACCATAGGATTGTGGATCACCATCCACATTAAACATTATACGGATCTTTCTAATTACAGATTCTCTATTTTCCTCAACAAAGAATGCTAGAGATTGCGAGGAAATGAAATCGGGACCAAAATCCTTTAGTTTTCTTACTCTTTGACTTTTTGTCGACTCCATATCCTTATTGCTACAAAGACTTCTCTTGGTTTGATCACTTAAGATCATTGGTTGATATTTTTTTTCCAAATCCGTTAAATCAATAAAAACTTTATTTTTAATGAATACAACATCTCTTGTTTCAATAATCATATTTAAAACTAAGTCAAGAACATGATAAACCTTATAGTGTTGGGGATATCCAATGAATGCACCATTGACGACTCTTGGTTCTAACTTTGTTCTCAGTTGGTCAAGAACTCTATAGTAAGCCAAACACCCTCACACTTTGAAATAATCTAAGTTTAGCATCCGACTCTTCCATAACTCATATGGAGATACTTTGAACTTTCTCGATGGTATTCTGTTAAGGATATGACACGTAGTTAATAATGCTTCACCCCATAGATTATATGGAAGTTTAGCATTTAACAACATCGATTTAACCATATCCATTAAAGTATGATTCTTTCTTTTTGCCAAACCATTTTGTTGTGGAGTATAAGGCACGAAACACTCATGTACCACACCTTGTTCCTCACAAAATACATTAAATTCATTTAAAAAAATATTCACCACTTCTATCACTATGAAGCACTTTGATTTTCTTACTAAACAAATTCTCAACCTCATTTTTAAAATGTTTAAACATATCAAAAGCCTCGTCTTTACTTCTCATGAAATACACATAAGTAAATCTAGAGAATTCGTCTATAAAAGTGATAAAATATCATTTTCCACCTCTTGCTAGAATTCCATTTAATTCACAAACATCTGAATGGATTAAATCTAACACTTGTGAATTCCTTTCACACTTATTAGGAAACAATTTCTTCGTAATTTTTTGTTGAATACAAACTTCACATTTATCCACCAACTCATCATTACTTAGACTGATATAACCATTCTTTTTCATATATTTTAAAGTTTTAAAATTAAAATGTGCTAAATATGCATGCCACAAAGGATAAGATTCAATAATATAAGCAAAAGAATTAACTTTATTCATATCAATGCTCAACTTGAACATGCGCTCGTTACAGTATCCTTTTCCTACATATATATCACCCTTAAGCAATACTAACTTATCAGATTCCAAGATAACTTTGAACCCCTTATTACACAGAAGACTCGCGGACACGAAATGGACACTAAATTCTTTCTCACATCGGGAACATGCAACACATTGGTCAAATTCAATTTCTTCCTAGATGTAAAGTTGAGTTCCACCGTCCCTTGACCAAGCATCTTAACCGATTGATAGTTTCCCAGAAGCAGTTCATGGCTTACCATTGATTCATAACTCTTGAATTGTTACCGGTCATTGCACACTTAGACAGTAGCTCTGGATTCGAGCCACCAATTATAAGACTTAACGGTCATGGCTATGTTGAGTTCGGTAATTATACCAATCACCAAACTCTAGGTCCTTTCTATAACCATGACCACAAAGTCCATGTCTTCCACCATATTGGCTTTGAAAGTTGTGGCATCTTGCTTCTTTTTTAGAAGTTTGAAATCCTTAAGGTAGTGTCATTTCTTATTGTAATTATAACAAATACGAGATTTTTTCTTCTTGTCTTGCACGTCCTTGGTCTCGGATGTGGCCTTTCACTTACCATTTCAAAAATTCTTGGACTCGCTCATATGGTTCACTTTAAAACTTTGGGAAAGATACACTGCATCATGTTTCTGAGTTTCCTCTTCAATACATAAATGCTTAAGTATTTTCTCCACAATGAAGTCATCTACCATATGCAGAAGTTTCTTCTGATAACTGTTCCAAGATGAGGGAAACTTTGAGATAATAGCCCCGACTTGTAACAATTTCAAAATAACAACTTTCAAGTCATGAAGCTTGCTTACAAGGACTTCTAGTTCATGGACTTGATCCATGATCGGGATACTATCGAGCATTTTGAATTCAAAATACTTCATTATTAAAAATTTATCAGTATATTATCGTTCGGTGTTGTATTTCTCTTCAAGAGCTTTCCATATTTCCATCGGGGATTGCACCAACATGTAGAGATCATACAATCAATCAGACAAGGTGTTGAGGATATGTCCTCGACATGTGAAATTGTCTTCTTCGAGCTTTTTTTTGAGTTTGGCCACTTTCGTAATTTTTTTGAGGTTTGTATTGGGGGTAGGATCCTCCACAGGTTGTAGGTTTGGATCCAAAATGTATGCCACATTTAAGATGGTAAGAAAGAACAACATCTTGCCTTTCCAGTGTTTGAAGTTTGAGCCATCAAATTGGTGAAGTTTCACAAACTCTTGATTTATCACTTTGAATGCGGTGGTAGCCTCCGTTGCCATCTACAAAATAATTCTCTTTGATTGTTGGAGATTTTGAGTAGAGAAGATAGATCCAGAGACGATATTGAATTAAATAGTAGACTTCGAGGTACGAGTGATGCTTACCAAAGAGAACTGTTTGCCCCCACACAAAGTTGCTAGAGGGTTAAACAAAGGTTCTCCCGGGATACAACGAAGTTTTTGAATTTCCTTTTATTAGAAAAATTGAGAAATTCCCTAACTCTTACTTTAATTTCTGAAATTGAATTCATTGTAATATATTTGTGAGCACCATAGACCCTCTATTTATATACACTAAATGGACACTATTTTGAAGAGTCACAACATTTTACATTTGATTTCATTGGACATACTTCTTAGAAAAATATGTCCCATGAGATCAAATTTATCCTTTGAATAAATTATCACTTTCTAATAAGTGCTCATGAATAATTATAAATTTGCAATCTACAATTTCCAACAGTAATATTATTGTTTATATTTTTGTCATGAGATATGTTGGAGGGGTGAAGAATATGATCTTGAATGGATGATTAAGTAGATTCAAGTGTTGAGAATGATTAAATAACCTTTTCTTGGAAACTTTAGCTAATATTGAGGTAAGTACAATGGATTTTCTTAACTTTCCCTTAACAAAATAATTATGAAAATTGTTATAATGGTGAATTAAATATATATTGACCATGAATAATTAAAATGTGATTATGAGTATTTATACAAGATTTGGTAATTAAAAGAAAATAATGAAATGTATGAAATTTGGCTTAATTGATAAATTAAGATAGAGAAATTTAATGAGATATGATGTTATTGCATAATGTGGAAAAAGTGGAATTTGTTTGCTATAATAAGCTATAATGGTAATTCAATTCAACAAAGAACCATAAAAAAGTAGAAATTATAAAAGGTGCAATATGTTTATATATGCATATGAAAATATTATTAAGAGTATTGAGTACTTGAACTTCATAATAGATACATATGTGAACTTTTAAATGGAATTATTATTTGAAAATACTTAATGAGCCCAAAAAAGTTATATATGATATACATGAAATATGAAAAATATGTGATGATGAATGGATGTTCAGAAGCTCCAATTATATGACTTTGTTATGAGTTGTATATCATGAAAACATGGTATACATATCTATATGTGAATATGAAAACCTTAATGAAAATAATTTAATAAGTAGATTGCTCTAGTAAGCTTGGTAAAATAGTTAGAATACAATTGACATGTGATCGCATGCGCACGTGTGCAAAAAACAAACAATTTTATAAGACGATTTAAAAGTGTGATTTTAATTGCAAGCATTGGAACGCTGGAAATGTGCAAGTGTACACAACGGTTGAGTCCACAGGGACTGAATGTTATGATTAACTTCCGTGTTTTTCTTGTGAACAGAATTTTGGTCGAGCCGATAATTGTGACAATAGTCGTGCCCACGACTCCAAACGGTCCTGTTGAAAGTAAGTTAAATAAATTAAGGGAGTTTCAAAATGACTAGAAATTAAATAAATGAAATAGCAGAAATAAAAATTTAAATAAATAAAAAATTAAATTAAATTGGAAAATAAATTCGGATTTTATAGACATAGTTATTAAGCCTTAGCCCTAGACTCGGTGGATTCTGGTTTTTGAATCGATCCTCGAAAATTAGTTTTCTCCTCTATACAATAAGCTAATTATAGCGGCTAAGAATGTCCTAACTGCTAATTCTTCCTCTCGTAGTTAATCCCGATATGCCCTGCAAACCAACCCTTACCGATTGTCTAACCACGATACACGTGTTTGCAATTCAAGACCCTGGCAGCCTTGTGTTCTGAAGAAACTAACTTGGATTAACGACCTCAACTGCGCGGGACGCTTAAATCTGATCACAATCTCCCTTAACGTGTTCATGGAAATCCGAATACAGCACGGCTGACTTGTCTTTTCAACTGTAAGCGAAAACGACTCCAACCCAACACGCTTTTTGTATTAAAATTGAGTTAACTTTAAGGGATGAATTTGCCAATCCCGATATTTCGGAGAGATGGTGAATACTGATTTGAAGGATTTTTAGTGCAGATGCAATTTCTTACGATTCTTGATCTGAAAGAATACTAGCCCAAAACTAATTTGAATTTAGTGAAGTATGAATTTAATCATGCTTTGGTTGGTTATGAAAGTGGATTTAAATGGAAATAGTGATAGATGAAAGGGGAAGGGCTTGGGAAACAATTAAACCAAAAATTGAAATGGAAACAAAAGTTATCAAGGTGTGTTTTTTCAAGTCCACCATGCCACCTATTTATACATAAACCATATGCTAAAATTATGCTAGTCCTACCTACCCACTAATTATATGAAATAAATATTATATTTCTTTTCTAATTTTGGCTTTTATAAAGTTAAAAATCTGATCAGCCCCTAAATGTATCTAAATTTATGATTTGACCCCTCTTCAATTTCTCATGCTTTAATTTAATCCTTTTTGCTTGTCTTTGATTTACAGCATCCGAATTTCATTCTTGACAATATTTAAACATAAAATTCACCAATTAGCAGGAATTAGTTTAAGAACAAGTTGAGTTGAGCACGTAAAATATGCAAAATAAACAAGCTATCACTCATTTATTCTAATTTTACACTTGAGAAGATTAAACCTGCACCAATTAGATATTTTGTCAAATAATTATAATTTCATTCTGATTAAATAATTAATTCAATTGTAACCTTACATTTACAATGTAAGAATATTATTGGCATGGTTTTATCTAATTGAACAAATTACTAAGACATATAACATCACAAACATGGTTTTAACATTTTAAGAAGACAGAATTAAACAGTTGGATGATCAAAAAATATAAAATATCAATCTAAAGTAAAAATGTAAGGTAGTTGGATGATCGAAAAATATAAAATTAAATAGTTGAATTATTGTTTTATAATATTTTATCATTAAGTGATAAAAAAAATACTAAAAGTTGAGCGACAATCTTATACTAGAGGTGATCATGGGTTGGGCGGTCCGGCCCGACCCGATGGCCTGCTCAAAATATGGGAGGGTTTGGGTAAAAATATAGGCCCGTTTAAAAAACAGGCCGAGCCTCAGGCAAAATTTTTTGGCCTGGGACCGGGCCCGGCCCGGCCTGGCCTGAATATATAATAAATATATATTTTTTATTTTTAAAATGCATTTCCCATTTCCCATTTCCCATTTCCCATTTCCCTAAGCCCGTGCACTGATCAAAATCCCTAAGCCCTTCCCTCCTCCCTTTTTTTCCCCAATTCGAAAATCCACTTCCACCGATCCACCATTCCACCTCCGGTCCTCCACGGCTCCTCCCATTTCCAGAATCAGAGGTTAGAGCGGTGCTTCTACGTCTTCTACCTTTGATTTCAAAGGTGAGTTTGCTACTGTTAACAATGTTAAGTTGTTAACCTTAGTTTATTCGACATGTAGTTTTTTGCTTTTTGCTTTTGTTATTTTTGGATTGATGAACTGACATTGATCTCTGATATATTAATATGACCAATAGGGTGCTTTGATTTTCTGTCTGTAATTCATAAACTGATGTTGTTTGGATCGTTTATCCTGATAAAGGAGGAATCTTTTTGGGTGGTTAGGGTTAGGGTTAGGGTTTGGGATGTTTTGGTAATTGCTGGGAAGGATTGGTATTTTGATAAGATGATATATGATGGTTTTTTTATTTTGATTTTAAGACACGGAATCTTCGGTGTCTACTAAAAAAACGAGTGATAAAGGGTAAAAAACCCAATGAGCAGTAAAGAGAGAAGAAGAAAGGAAATCTACAGATTCAGGGAAAAAAGAGGACTGTTCAATGTACCTGAGTGTAGTAGTGATAAAGGGTGTGGAAGTTGTTGATCCAAGGAGATCACAAGGTGAATGTGGACTTACACATTTGAGCAAAAGCTAAAAAAAGAAGAAGAAGATACTACTGCTTACAATACAAGGAAAGAGGAGAAGAACAACAAGAAGAAGAAGAAGGAGAAGAAGGAGAAGCAAAGGAAGCTGCGGCCTGTTGCA
Organism: Gossypium hirsutum; assembly: GCF_007990345.1. Classification (NCBI taxonomy): domain Eukaryota; kingdom Viridiplantae; phylum Streptophyta; class Magnoliopsida; order Malvales; family Malvaceae; genus Gossypium; species Gossypium hirsutum. The sequence continues at coordinate 50,183,349 of NC_053449.1, read as the reverse complement.
GCTGTTTTTTCATTGGGTTGTTTTTAGTTTCAAGGAAGAAAATGACAAACTTGGTAAGAGAGAGATCGGAAGAGTAGATTGGACCACAATATAATGGAGTAATATATTAAAAAAAAAAACTGGAACAGTTTTTAAGGAAATGAAAAAAGAGAAAACAGTGTTGGATTAGGATAATGGTAGAGAGGGATTTGTTTTGTGAATTATGAAGAGTGGAGGAGTTCATAGTTTCTGTCTTAACTTTTGAAAGAAAACAAACAAAGTGGGAACAAAGTGTATGATTAAGACTGCTTTGGAAGGAGATTAGAATAAAAATATGGCTTTGGTGAATATAATTTGTTATTTTGTTTCTCAGCATAATTTAAGCAATTATGAGAGATTTATAAGGTAACACTATTTGAGTATTCAATAACTTCAATCATAAAATATTTTATTTGCTCAATAGCATTTCCCTATTTTAATTATATTATGTATTTAAAATATACATGTAATAAATAATGAAATGTATGTTTAACATATAATTTATATAATTTTGGTGTTTACTAAAAAAAACAGGTCGGGCTAGGCTAGATTCGGGCCTAAAATTTTTTTCTCGGGCCGGGCTTAAACAAATTTTCAGACCTATATTTCGGGCCAGGGCCTAAAAAGTGGCCTAGAATTTTTCCTGGGCCCGGCCCGGCCATGAGCCCTACTATCTTATACCATTTCAGAATTGGGTGAAAAAAAAAGGAATTTGCCCAAAATAAAAATATCCCCTCAAAGCACAACCTTCTATAAAATTTCGATTTCCGAAATTAAAATAAGCCCCTAGGGTTTCCTCTTCTCTCAGGGATCTCCCAAATCTACACCTTATCTATCAAATATGATGCAACAACCACCACCAGGAGGCGTAGCAACGCCTCCTTCAATGGCAGCCGATCAGTCTCAAACCCAGCACTACCAGCAACAACAGCAATCGCAGACTTGGATGATGATGTCTCAACAACAACAGCAGGTAGGTCAGCCGGTTCCTCCACCTTCCGGCTGGAATACGCAGCCTATCCCTCCCCCCTCTCAGATGCAGCAGTACCCCGCCGGTTCAGCGGCCGCCGGTTCCGGCGAGATTCGATCTCTCTGGATTGGTGATCTTCAACCATGGATGGATGAGAATTACCTCATGAACATCTTCGCTCAAACTGGAGAGGTAATTAAATTCGAGAAAAATACAGTTTCCGAGTACATATTAAAAATGAATCGTATTTAATTCAAATGAGCGAATATGTTATAGTCTTACCATTACTTGCAGAAGCTAAATTCCAAAATATTCATTTTTTTTCCTTTCTGTATAAAACTGAATTTCTTCTTTTCTTTTTATTTTAATGCAATAAAAAACAAGTAGTAAAGGTCGTAATTAAACAAAGGTAAATCTTTTGGTTTATTTTAGGTTGTTTCAGCTAAGGTGATTAGGAATAAGCAGACGGCTCTACCGGAGGGATATGGGTTTATAGAGTTTGTCTCGCAAGCGGCAGCTGAGCGGGTTTTGCAGTCATACAATGGGGTGCCAATGCCAAATTCTGAGCAGAACTTTAGATTGAATTGGGCCGCGCTCGGATATGGGGATAAGAGGCAAGAAGAGGGCACTGACTACACCATCTTTGTTGGGGATTTAGCGGGGGATGTTTCGGATTACTTGTTACAGGAGACCTTTAAAGCTGTTTACCCATCTGTTAAGGGTGCCAAAGTGGTTACTGATAGGACAACTGGACGGTCTAAAGGTTATGGCTTTGTGAGGTTTGGTAATGAAACTGAGCAGATTCGAGCCATGACAGAAATGAATGGAATTTATTGTTCGACAAGGGCAATGCGGATTGGACCAGCTGCTAATAAGAAGCCATTTACTGGTCAGCAGTATCAGAAAGGTACACATCTTGTAGTTTATTTGAAGTTCATTATTTATATTGGATGCCATGTGAAGTTTACTTGGTTGTGTATAGTATTTATTTGCTCTGATTTATGCTTGATTACTTTAACTAGTTGGTTATTATGTTTTGTTTTGTTTTTGGGTTTTCATTATCCGAGTTGAACATGTCAGAGTTCCTTAAAGTTTGAACCCTTACCGTTATGCAATAAAAGCTTGGAGAATTTATACAAAGTCGTTTCCTTCCAGTTTGCCTTTGTAAGATTGGGCCCTTATAATTATATTAAAACATGCTAAAACTTATATAAAACTCATGTTGTCTTAAGCAGGACACCAAGAGGCTCTCATTTTGGGGGGCCTGGAACTGATATCAGCTGAAATGATTCCACTTTAATGCGTGGCCTCATTTTAGGTCAGTTACTTTGTTTATGTCATAAGCTTCATTTTCTCGTGGCAGTATTTTTGCTACATTCTCAAATTACTTTTCCAGTTCCTTATTAGTTTTCCGGTCAGGTTCAATTTCGTTTTAGTTTCCCAACATGTTTCCTTTAAATGTTTCTTTACTTTTTTTCGTTTGTCCAGAAAATGTGTTTTTATTTAATCATGGATCAGTTCCCCATCCATACTTGCATATGTTTACACTGCCCTTTTGTTTCATTTAATTTTAAGATTCAAATACTCGAAACTAGCTCAAGCAGCCATGCTAAAGTTGCTATGCATGTTATCATGTGTCATTCTGTTCCTGAATCTTTGGGCAGGTTTTGATCTAATGCATTTCAAATCTCCACTTCTTTTTAAATTATTTTAATTTCTTGAACCTCACTCTATTGCTGTGTTGCATGCAAGGACAAATTGAGTCGGGAAAGAAACCCAAAACTTGTCACGGGATATTCAGTTGATAGATTTAACCTCAATGGAAATGGATCATTTGCCCTTCCTTATTGCCTAAGCTAAAATAATGAATGATTAACTGCATATGGATTTATCCATATTTATCTTGCATTTTGGAAACATTATTACTTGCCACTTGATGTTGTAGTTCATATCAAGTTAGAAGAATTTCCTTTGTTTTTAACTATAGGCCTCTTCTTGCCATTTTGTGGTTAATAACATGCTCTGTATCCTTCTGCTTATGCAGAGAATGTTAAAATATTACTCAACAATTAGTTTAGCAGATAGGTTTAGTCTGCTTGAAAGTAATCTTAGAAGTTGACTTTGTAACTCGTTCAAATTAAGGACCAGCAACTTCCTCTGCCCCCTCCTCCCCTCCTTCCTCAAAATTGGTGAAAGAAAAAAGAAATGCTTCATGCCTGATGAGGAAAAGATAGTCCCTGTTTCAATTTTCCTTTTCCCTTTTTTCACCCTATTGTAAAGGGAAAATAAAATAAAACTAAGAAGTCCTTTACTGGTTCCCTGAGTCTAGTGTAATTATGATTTCTTTTTATGCTGTTATTCTACTTATTTAGTCTGGTACTTTTGGATTTGCCTGGTAAAGGACTAAAGGTAAGCTTTGATGTATTCCAAGTGTAACTGTTGCCTGGTATATGGCTGGTGGGTTTACATTGGGTTCTTTTCATGCCATACAGGGAATTACTTTGAACTGCTTATTTATATCCATAAGTGTATACTTTCATGCTGCGTTTTTTGGGAAAAAATTATTGAGTTGAGAGAAGCAGTAGTGCTATAATGTAACTGTACTACATGATGTCTGTTAACAGGTTTGGATTTTCATAGTTATCATGAAAATATTTACTTTTGGAGGTGTGTTGAATTAGTTAAGCTTTTGTATATGAAAACATTAAGATTCTGTTATGGGACATGCATGCCTTTTCACTTTGTTTCACCATCTTTTATAATCATCTATTCTATTGTAGTTTATGTATATTTTTGATCCACAGATACTTCCCAGAACATTCAAGGAAATCCTGGCGAGAATGATCCAAATAATACCACAGTATGCATCTTTTTTTTTAATATTAGTATACTTGTTTCTTGGTATGGGCAACTGAAATATTACAAGCTAATGTGCAGATATTTGTTGGCGGTTTGGATCCCAGTGTCTCTGAAGACCAGTTAAAACAAATATTCAGTCAGCTTGGTGAGGTAGTTCATGTAAAAATTCCTGCTAACAAGAATTGTGGTTTTGTTCAATATGCTAATAGGTAACTCATAAATACTTTCATGTAATTCGGCATTTGAAATATTATTGCATGGTATTAATGGTTTCTTTAATGCGATGTACTTCAGAACTAGTGCAGAGCAAGCGTTATATGTTTTAAATGGTACCATTTTAGGAGGAAGAAATGTTCGACTTTCATGGGGACGTAGTCCTTCAAGCAAACAGGTTTAGTATTTAAAACTTTAGTGTCTTATAAATAAAGCAATGCTACACATGTTTCTCTAAACTAATAAGAGGGCAATGTATTGGGGCTTCCAGGCTCAACCCGATCAGGCCCAGTGGAATGGTGGATATTATGGCTATGCTCAAGGATATGAAGCATATGGATATGCACCTCCTCCCCATGACCCTAGCATGTATTATGGGGGCTATCCTGGATATGGGAATTACCAACAGCCAGGAGCGTACCAACAACCACAGCAGGTAAATGTGACTTTATGAACTATTTGTACTTTTTATAGTTCTATATATTATTTGCTCTTTAGAGAAAGCGGAAAGATCGCAAGCATTCTGAATTTAATTTTTTAGCACTGTAACTTTGGCTGCACGTAGGGGGAAAAAGGAAGAAGAAATGAAGATGTTGTCTGTGTTCTTTGTTGCATGAATCTTGATTTCTTTAAGGCAGACATTTTTCCTTTTCAGAAACTGATTTATTCTCCCATTTCTTCTGACACATTCATTTGTGCTTAATTTTTCAGTAAAAAGTGTGGCTGGAGTGAAGCTCGTTGACATTGATCCAGAGCACATTAGTTGTTGGTGTGATCCAATCAAACATGTTTTAAGGTTGTAGATTTTCATTGTTTCCTGTACAATCTTTTTTTTGGGTTATGTTTCATCTTTTCCCTCTCTCCCATATCGTTTTAGCTTCGCTTTCTTGGTTTCTTATCCTCTGATATTGAGTTTTGTTTTGATTTGATTTTCCAGTCTATTGCTATTCAGTGTTATATTACACCATGGTAGTTTTTCGGACTGATGCTTTTTAATGTTTATTGTGAACTTATTATGCTTCTTATTTGTCGATTTAGTTTTAGTTCTCTATTTTGAACTGTTTATCAATTATATGAATAAAGTGGTTCAAACTTTTCATTCAGTTTGATGAATCCGGATATGGTTTATGACAAACTAACCAAATATATCTTCGTGTTCATTGTGATGGATTCAAAAGGAGATCACCTTATAATTTTGTGACAAAGAGATGCAGCCATTATCATAAACCGTCACAAAAAGGAAAGATAAATGTCACCGGGTTGGGGTAAACCACTGTACCCTTAAATATTAAAAGTAGTAAATAAATGAATCCCACTTGATACAAAGAAGCTCAACTACAGCAAATATTGTAGTTTTACAGTCGTAGGAATATATGCTTCTTCCAAAACAACGTTGCCAAATTATGTTGATCTTTGCAGCACCTTCTTAGAGATGGATAGCCACAAGATCTTGTTGAACTTCGGTTATTTAACAAGATCCTCAGTCCCTGTTCAACGATGGATGGATGGACAGATGGATGCAACAATGTTAATTCTCTACTGTGATTACCTCATTGGAGGATAAGAACCGAGAACATGAGCCAGAATCCAAGACCTTTTTTTCCTGTTGTAGTATCTTAACATACCTCAGAATTGCATGCTTGATACGTCGTATGTTCATAACAAAAGGAAAACGCACATGTTTAACAAGAAACTGGTCTTTCCCTGTTTACTAAGTTATGACAGCCTAAAGTTACATCAAGATAGCTTTTCTATATATATCTATAAACTGAAAAACGAAAAGCTTTATTCTAAGTAATGGCAACAGTTCTAATCTTAAAAGGGTTAGAGCAAAGAAAATCCGATGCTGCAGCCTTCTCTAACTTTTAAGGTTAGGTTAGCCCTTCGGGGAAGTCTAGCTCCTTCACCTTGTTTAGGATTTTAAAACATTTTACATAGTCTATTTCATTATACTAAAACACTCTACAACATTCCACACTCCAAACTTATGACTGCTTGTTTGAATCATGCGTTGCTTTATCTCTGAGCATGGTTCCTTCAGAACTGATGGCTGGCTGTTCGATCCGAGATGCTTGGTTTTCTCTCATGTTTTCTTGAACAGCCTTGAAAGGAAATGCAGTACATCAGTGTCTATGTCAAACATCAGGGTGCATAATAGATTTAATCATAATAGTTCAGATGTATTATACCTGCAACAGCTCAGTCATCTTGCCAGTTCTGAAATTTTCCAAAGGTTTGAGCATAGAAGAAGAATGAGTGGACTGTACCGCTTGTAGTGGTTCGATAGAGAGTGCCTGATCATCTTCCAGTTTATTTCCCAACTCTTTGACTGACAAATTACCACCTTGAACTTCTGGTGGTTGTAGGGGGACTTGAACTCTTTTCATGACTTCAGATAGCAGTTTCTCAAATGGCATGCCAGTCATCGACTTTGCATCTTTATCCTGTAAACCGTCTGCTGGAAGTTGACTATATGAAACAGTTTCACTTTGTATGCCTTTGGGCACGGTGTGGTTACTACTCCGAGGTTGAGGTTGAGTAGGAAATATCGGGTTTCCAACTGTTGGTATCTGGTTGACAGGTTTTTCCTCATTTGTTGCATTGGCAGCTCCAGACAATTGTTTGCCTTTTGAGACCAAATGAGGAGGTTGGCTTAATTGTTGGCTGGAAACTTTCCCATTTGATAAACTAGCAGGTTGGAGCACAACAGGCACCACCGTGCCCCTGGACAGTAGTGAATTGAATTGTGTTGCCGCTGGCTGCACATTCTTGTTTTTTATGGCTCCAAGATTCGAAGCCCGGGCTCGTGGTACCTGGTTGGCGAGAGCTGGTCCGTTGAGTGGATGAGCTGTTCCATTCCTCTCCCGTGGGAAGGGAATCTTGTTTCGTCTAATCATTTGGAGGTTAGGAGCAACATCATTTTCAGCTGAAACGGGAACATAATGCCCAGGCTTGAAGACCACGCCCCTTAAAGTGGTATCAGAGTTGCCAACCCTAACAGTAAGCAAATATCCGGCATCGAATGCTGCCTCAATAACACCACTAACAGCCTGACCAACCATTACGTCATTTGCATCAGGATTCACTTGGTGAGGTCGGTTTCCATTCACTGCTCCAAATCCAGGTGGGACATGGGCATTCTCAGCATGGTTCAGGTTCTGATTCCAAGGCATCTGAGCATTCTCCCCCTGATTTAAATCATGTTTTGGGTGCTTTCTTGGGCGACCACGTTTGCGCTTTAGCAGAAAATCATCTAACGCATCAGGGTTATTGTCTTGTTCATTGTCTTGATTCATCGTAGTATTTGCAGCAAATAAATCTCCTTTTCTGCAAATCTTGTTACTGTTCCTTTCCTGGAAGACAAAACAAAAGAGCAGCTATAACCAACATGAAAAAAGGCAAATATTCAACTTCATAAACAAGTCAAGTAAGACTTCTGCCTTCTCAACATCACTGCAGGTTCGTATTAAGGCCATGCTGGCCACCTAATATTACTCCGATTCTTCAATTTTCCTGAAGTACCCATCTCAGACACTCCATATCTAACACTCAAACCTGAGTCTGGACAATTCAGAATAGAGAAGCATTTTACCATTTACTAGCAGATTACGATCAACACATTGTAAATTTAATAGTTTATAAATACATGACTGATATTTTTCTTCTTATTTAGTCAGGAAAAGAGAAAAAAGACAACAAAATCTATAAGCTCAATAATGCTATTGTTCTTTCTATGCATATACCCTCGATATCAATAATTACAAGTCATAATGAGACATTGGCTGTACCATGAGTAAGCTTCCAACCAAACTTTAGAGCAGATAAGGAAAGAAAAACAGAAAGCTCTCGAAGTTAAGAGAAGTGAAACCGTTACGCTTAAAAGGTAACTCATTGAACTCTGAAATCTAACAAATGAGCAATACAAATAGCAAGGTTTACAAAGAAAACCCTTCCTCTTTAGGAATTCTGCAGTTGACAATCAAGCATCTTATTTAATGAAGCTATAGATCGATCTCAGGATAAAATACGCTATCACGATCACGTATCTTATAAAAAGAAGGGCATGCAGATATCAATAATACTCATGCAAAGAACCACGACCCAAAACCATAGCCACCATATATGCTAGCTGATTATAATACGAGTAAAAGGCTAAAAGCCAAGGAATCATGACTAATCTGTTTGTGTTCCAATGACAAAAATTGCCTGTAATTTTTCCCAAAACGGAAAAGATCGCTTCAAATCTCCATAAAAACCTTTAAACATAACCTTAACTATTTATTGGGATTGCTAAACATTAAATTCAAGAAGTTCTAAACTGTTCTAACAATTCAAACTTTTGACGAGTTAAAAAAGGCATTTGTCAATCCATTGAAGACAAAAGCTAAACCCCACTATCATGTTTCTTTTCCGGGATTCATGAACATCAATTGCCCGAGTTATCCACTCTCTTCACTTCTCCAAGTATTCTTGTCCAACACTTGTTTGTGGCACACATATTGACATGGATATAGGGGTTTAATCCTCCAAATATATGAAAAAGAACTTAAAATTAAGAAAAATAATTAAGTATACTCATATCGAACACATACCTATATCCGACAACCAAGTGGGAGTAACATACCAAACTAATAACAAAGCTCTTAGGCATTGCTTTATTTTTACCTCAAACAGAAGGGAAAAAAAAAAAAACTCACCTCATGCATGCAATCTGCACAACAATTTACATACAAAACAAAAGCATAATTAAAAAAAGAATACTAGATAAAGAGTAATAAAGGGCTGAAAAAACCCCATTGAAACGGTAATAAAATAAAGATTTCATGAATTAGTATTAAGAAAAGCGAGAAGTGTAGACCTTTTCAGAGCATTTTCGTCAACTTCAAGGATAAGGAAAATCCTGTAACAACCATAAATCAAAGCTTAAGTCAATAAAACATGAACAACAAAACCCAGGGAAGAAAGCAAGTGACCAAAACTGTTGAAGAAGGACAAAAAATAAACACTTAGCTAAAACCTAGAAGATTAAAGACAAAACCCATAAAATTTCTTACAGAGTAACACGAAAATTAGGGATTAGAAGATAACAGGTGACCTTTTTTCTGATGGTGTCCTGTTACTTGTGTTTCTTTGGGGTTTTTGCTTCTCTTAACAACAATTAAAACTTTGATTAAAGACAAAATCATATTTAACAAAAATCTGCTTCTTATTTTAATTCCTTTTATTTTATTAAATTTTTGTTATTTTGGTAGGGCGGAAGATAGAGTGACTATGTTTGTGACGGGACTGAAGAACGGAGAAATCAGAAAATGCCACGTGGGCAGAATGATGATTCATTAGGCTTACTGTTGAAACCTGTTGGGAGATGGGATTGACACGTAGGTTAAAGTGGGTCCTAAAGGAGTTAGTTAGCTAAGCTGGCTTTTAGGGTAATAAAATACAGTATTAATAATTTTAAAAATGATAGAAAATAGGAAAATGGTATTCATCAGCTATTGCCTATTGTATCCTGGTTATTTCTATATTATCCTTTCTTTCCCTATTTGGGGGACTAGAATCGCATGTATTCTCAAATGCCTACCTTCAATAGTTTTGCCTTAACTAGGAAATTGTATATATATGCCAACTATGTATCACTGCTTAGGTGGCAATTGCCATTAATGTCATTCATTATTACTTTTCCTTTTCTTCAACTTTTGAATTCAAATGATTTTTTAAGTAATAAATTTATAGTGAATTCATGCTCCTCTCTTTAAAATTTAAAATTACCTCTTTTCTGTGCTACTTAATGATAATAATCTTTTTTATATTATAAAAGAATAAAAAATTATTGCACCTTAATTTTTTATTCTAATTTACAAATAAAAATAGCACTCAATAAAATAAAGAAAGGTAACAACATTTTCTAATAAAATTACTAACAATTAAAAAATGTACCCATAAAAAAAATTAACTATAATTAATTAAAATTATTAAAAAACATATGTTTAAAAAACTATTACATGCATATTTCAAAAAAAAAAATCCATTCAGAATTGAATTTTCAATACTCAACAAATGTAGAATTTTTTTTAATTAGTCTAAATAAATTAATTATTTACGAAAATAACTCAAATGCAAAATCTTATATAAAAATGACATTTTTTTACAGTGCATGTTGGTGTCGGCCATCTCACCGTCAGCACCATCCTCCATCATCTCGTAATGATTACCCAATGATTGTTTGGTCTATAAAAAATGATTTCTTTTTGTCTCAGCCCTGTGTTCGCTAGCACCGTTATGTATTTTTTCAACTACAGTTAAAAAAAATATGGGTACTCTAAAAAAAAAGAAGAAGAATGCAATAATATTTTAAAAGGTGTCGGCATTCATATTACTGACATCGGTGTGAGTTTTTTTTTTAAAATATTTTTCTGCGTTGTCCTTATTAATACTAGTTTGATTTTTCAAAAAAAGATGGGTGTCAGCGTTCTCCTTGTCGGCACTGGCTTTGTCCTTCAATTGCATGAGAAGAAATATTTGAAGAAAATAACACAATATCAGTAGAGGAGAAGCACTGAATATTTGAGAAGAAAAAAAATGCTTTTGAGTTTTGTTTAGTGATTATAGTACTTAGTAGACAAAGGAAACAAGAGAAGAAGATGAAAAAAAATCCAACCGTCAAGAAGAAAATAGAGAGTTGCAGTACATTTATTATTAGATTAACAATTCCAAATAAATTAATTTATCGACATCAATTCCGGTTTAGTTAGATTTTTCACTCGGTCTAACCAATTTTAATCTAGTTTAACCGATTCTTAACCAATTAATTTTTTTTCAAAAACCACGTGGGTGTCGACAACATGAATGTTGAAATCTATTAAAATATTATTTTTTTCTTTTAATCTCAGAATACTTATATTTTTTTAAGTGCATTTAAAAAATATACATACTGGTGCTAGTGAACACATTGTCGACAAAAAAAATATTTTTTTATAGACCGAGCAATATTAAAATCATTAGGGGATGATGGAGGGTGGTGTCAGTGGTGAGATGGTCAGTACCAACATGCACTTAGAAAACAGGTCATTCTCGTATAGGATTTTGCACCTGGATTATTTTATAAATAATCCATTTATTTGGGCCAATTTTGAAAAAAAAGCTACAAATGTAGAATTCCGCTGCTTGACTCTGGTGGCTTGTTTTTTATTATGATTAAATTTAAAATTAAAACAAGTTAAAATTATATGCTAATCTACTTGGTAGTTGTATCATAAAGTATGCGGAGATTAAGAAGGTCCTTAATTGTTTCTGCCAAAATATGAGAGTATGGACCAAACAACAATTGCTATTACAAACAATGATCATTTATCTTGGCTCAAGAAAAGTAATATTCATGCTTTGTTTTTTTTTTTTTTTAATTGTGTATGCTGCACTATAGCTATATGCATAAGGAGCTGGTTCCCAAATAGCCAGAGGTACTCGGTGAACAAGAGGGTGGCAATTCTGTTGAGAAAAGTTGTTGAAATGGTCGAATTTGACCTGGACCAAATGGTGTTTGATGAAATTGTTAAGCATGCTGAGAAGGTTCACCCAAGATACATTATGTCATTTCCCTCGCTCATCTTCCAAGTCGTACATAATCAAAATCCTTGAATTGTTAGTATAAGAATCTAGTGCCAGAATTGAAATTCTCTCACAAATGGCTAGAAGGCAATCACACTGTCAATGATCAAGTGGAGGAAGGCAAATGGCTCTGACAGTGAGGATGCTGAGCAGGAGGAAACACCTTAGACCCCGGAAGTGCCAACTGCATCAAGCCCCAACGCCATCCCTATAGGCATTCGTCAACGAATGATTGATGACCTCATCTCCTACACTGAGGCAAATGAGAGACATGTTGCTGGGTTACGAGCAAAAGCTAAGGTTGTGAAGAAGATTTTGGACAAATAAGAGGCACTACGTGCTGATATCTTAACTCTTCCTGATGAAGAGTGATATTATCGAATCTAATGTCCTAAGTGTAGTATACTCGTTTTGTATACTTGTATTTTTTAAAAAAAAATGGCTTAATAAAATATTCATTAATTATATTAATACCCTTTGTATATTGTCCTCAATATTTTTGCACGTAAAGCAAAACGGAAGCAATATGTGCTTATTGGTTACCTAATGTTTAACTAATACAAAGCGATGTTACATAGTTAGATCACAACATGGAAAGACAGTTTGTATTAGTAGATAAACCTAAACATGCCTTTAGGCTAACTAGAAATAAACAAATCGATTGAAAGACTAATATGTCTTCTATCAAACCCAATTAGGGAGATGATTTATCTTAAGCATCGGAGTAGATGACTCTTAGAAGATAGTGTAACAACCCGTTTTCAGTGGTGTAAAAAATATTGGTTTCGAGACCCCAAATTCGACCAGTAAGTTAGTATTTTATTATTTATTTAATATTTATAGAGTTATTACAGTGTTGTATTAAATTTTGGTTAAAAAATTTTAACATTTAGATAGTTGATTAAGTAAAAAGGTGTAAAAATTACAAAAATTAATCACTATTGTGTTATATTTGTCTATAGGGTATAACATCAGATAAGAGGGTTTCAAAATGTAATTTGACCATAAAATATTATGGTGGACGATTTTAGTAATGAATTAAATAAATATATGTTAATTTTATAATTTAAAATGTTAAATAATAAAGTAATAATAAGTAAAACTAAAAGAAAATTAGTCATCATCTTCTCCATTTCTTTCTTCAACAAAAAACCCCCATAGCCAACACAGAAAGCTTCGTCCAAAGATTGTTTCAATTGCATGGTATGTGTTTTTAACCCGTTTTTAGTAACTTTTATGTTATCGAGATCGTTGTAGCTTAATCTAGCTAACTTAGTGACTAATTAGTAAAATTTAAAATGTTTTGAGTTATGTCATTGATAAATTTGTGATGTTTTTGAAGTTTGATGATAGATTTATAAGCTTTGATAGTTAAATATGACTATTTTGTAAAGTGGTTTTGGTTGATTTTAAAGTTTAAGGACTAAGTTGTTAAAATAGTAAAGTTACATGAAATTATTGTAAAATTTTGATAAATATGGGATGTTTAGGGACTATATAAAACTCATCCAGCATTGATTTGGTTAAATTGTGATCGATTCGAAAGTTTTGGGTTTAGGGATTAAATTAAATAAAAAGTAAAAATTTAGAGTAAAAGTGTAAAATATTGATTAAGGGTCAAATATGTGAATTTAAGTGCTTTAAGATATTTGAATTGATTAATTGAGTGAAATTATTATATTTAGATCAAGAAACGGATCAATTAGTTGATAATCGAGAGAAAAGAAAAATTGTTGAATAGTCGTTGTCGAGGTGTTGATAGCTACTGTATTTTGGTAAGTTCGTATAATGTTATTATGTTTGATGATAGCTTAATTAATTATGTGATTAACTGAAGTAAGTTTGAAATGGAAAAGTATTGGATTGAAATGTAAAGTATTGCATGGTATACAGTTACGTTGATATAAGTTAGTATACTAAATGTACGTATTTAGGGTGCTTCGCCTCCCTCTCTCCTAGTTGGATTAGGGGATGTTTTCTATTAAATAAATGTTATTTGTGTAAGTTTTATTCAACCAAGATTTTCCTCTCTCTCCCTATAAATAGATGGCATTGTTAGAGCTATTAACATAAGTTTTACATTCAAGTTTCATATATAGTTATTCTGCAAGAAAGTAATGAGAGTTTATTTTCTTAGAATTAATAAATTCTATTTTCTGGGAATTATGATTTCTATTGGTTTCTATTGAGAGAATTACTTTCCTACTGAAAGTAATAAAATCGTTTCTAATTTTATGTTAGGTTCGTGTTTCTCGAGCTCACAACCGATGCAATTTGTGGTACAATGATAGCGAAAAAGGTTGTTTAGTTAAAAGTCGAGAATGATTCAAATTCGTCTCATACAAAGAAGAAATAATTTTCAATAAAAGTTTATTACTATAAATACGGCTGGATTTAAAAAAAAATTCTAAACTCCCATTGTTACAATAAACCATTTCTTAATCAAAATTTTCTACAGATTTCGCAATTGTGTTGACCAAAAGGGAGTCAAAGTCAAAGTCAAAACAGTGGTGGTGCTGTTGAAGGGGAGGTGCACGTGCCAAGGAGAGTTTCCACCTTTGCTTTTCTACTAATGATATTTTATTAGTTTTTTGAAACTTTTTTTTGACTTTTTTGGATTTTGGAGGACCGTACTTATTTTTCTTTATTCATTAGCTTGCTTGATTATTTATGTAAATTTTAAAGTTGAATCTCTTAATTATTTTTTAAGTTAAGTCTTTAAATTAAGGGAATATACTATGGGGGAGCGATAAGTATTTGATGTTCAAGCTTCCTAAATTGAATGATGATTAAGATGTTCCTAAGAAAATGCCCACTTTGTTCACTGCTGCAACAGACAACAACTTTCCATATTTAAGGGATTCACAATTGATTGAACTATATCTTTGACTAAGCTGAGATCACATATTATATCAAGTCCATCAATGAAGATCATTTCACTTGGAGAAACATATTTGGAGAACCAGATCGAATCAAATATATCTAATCCTTTATATCAAAGAAGTTGGATCGGATTGGAATGTTGAAGTCTCAGTTGCCAATACTCCATGTTTACCTTTATTGTTATTATTATTTGTATTTAGCTATTTTAGCTGCTTTATAGAAAAGATTGTCGTCATCTTCATTATGTTAGCGAGTTTCGAAAACTCTATATATTTGGGAGACTTGGATAGGTTGATGTACTAATTTTGAGAGCACTTAATCTATTCAAGAGAGGAAGATTATATGTGTGAGTGCATTTGATTGTAAAACTTTTGTGCTGTGGTTCTAAAATCTAAGTTCTCAAAGGGAGAATTTAGTAATAAGAGTTTTAGTCTTCAAAGATATGAAAGTGAAGAGTTATCACTAAAGTGTGATAGATTTAGGTTCTACAAATATAGGAAAACTGAACTACGTAAACAAACTTTAATGTTCTAATTGTGTTTTTGCAGTGCTTGAAAAAGTACCAACTATTATAAACACTTTTACAAATACTTAACTTGGTTTATATAAATACGGTACATAAGCTATTTAGTTTAATGGTGTACTGTTGTTGTTCTTTTAATTTTTTAATCTTTTTAACAATGCATGTTTAAACAAGAAATTTGAGAAAACTTATTTGTATTTAAAATATGTAAATCTATTAAAAGAAATAATTGAAAATTTTATTTATTATAGCAAATAATGGACATTAAATTATTTGTAATTTAAATGGAAATTAAAATTTGAAAACATTAATATTAATTAATAAATACAATACATGACAAAAACAATAACTATATAAAGAGTAAAAAAAAATCAAATATTAAACCGTCACTTGTCAAAAAATTGTAGTGGGAACATATTTGAAGGGTTAATAATAATTATTATATACACATATTATAATTGGGAAAGATTAGAGTTCCTAAACCTAAACCCAAAACTGAAAAAAAAATTAAAATTAAAAAATAATTTAGGTATATTAAATCTAATGGCCTATTATCTTTAATTCTTAAATGTATTTTTTAAAAATTCAAATAACAGTTTTTTATTAATTTCAAAATCTCATTAAATAAACAATCTAAATTAACAGCTTAATAATTTCACAATTAAAAAAAAAAAAAGGGAATTGGTCTATTACTCACCCTTAGAGGTCAATTAAGTATAATTACCTCACGACCCGTTTGGAGAATGTAAAAGAAAGAACTTAAAATAAATAGACTGACTTGTGGGGCCGACCATGTTTCATTAAAATATGTGGATGAAATAGAGTGATGTTGATTTGATGTTTGCTGAATGCCTCTTTCCAAGGCTCCTATAGCATGGTTTAAACCTTCATTGCATTCTCATTTTGTCAATTTAGGCTTAAGGTAAGTAGTATTTCACATTTTCTTCTATCACCTTATTTTTAGAGATAAAGTTAAAATTTCTTTTAGGGACTGAAATTAAATGGTATATATTTATGATAGTAAAAATATAATTTTATTATTTTAATATCTATATCTTTATAATTTTTAAAGGATTAAGTCAATTTTTTATCATTTTTAAAAGGCCTAAAGTGTAATTTTACATTTACTAACTTAAATTTTAAAGGGGCCTAAATGGAAACTTTTTTATTTTAAGGGGGCTCGGGGCCTCTACTAGCCCCCTAGCTACACCCTTACTTATTGCCATATCAATTCCTTGCTTTTATAGAAGATCCTGTAGACTATCCAATTATACACATTCGGAAATGACTGCGAAGGATTCCTGTAACACTTCACGCCTGACCCGTTCACCGGGTCCGAGCTACAGGATGCTGCATTTGTTTACCAGAGCAACTACTGTCAAATTCACAGTAATTAATCTTTTACACATGCAATTCGTTGACAATTATATTCATTTCAGGTTAAACAAACAAATCCGAGCTTTAATCGAACTTACAAAAGCTTTTTTATCAACTCAAGTACTAAGTAGGACCAAATTGTAAAGTTTTTAAAATGTATGGATCGACGTCGCGACTTCATCTAGTGCTCGTCACGATGTAGCCATCTCAGTATGTCACGTCGCAATGACAAGCCATAGCTTGTCACAATGTCACTCACTGTAATGATAACGTTGCGACGTCCAAAAATCTGAGGTCATGACGTGACCCCTATATTTGGTAAAAATAAACCATTTGGTACCTATTTCATACTCTCCAACCAAACCTATCAATTTATGCACCAAGTAAAAAATTCATTGCTAAGAACATACCAAACAAGCTCAACATCCATATTTAACATCTCCTCAAGACAATTACTATTTATGCATCAAGTAAACTTAACATTTCATGCCATGAATCAAAACACAAACCAAGTCGTTCAATTACCAAACTTTACTTGTGCTAAGGATCCTTAAAACATACCAATTCACTTCCGTTTCAAACACTTATATACACATATGTACATCTAGGCTTGTAACCATTAACCATAATCAACAACTATCAAGATTTGGCCACATTTTCAAGCATTTTACCATTCCTACCTCATTTCATTCTAATTCATATGCCATATGCACTTAAACATGTAAATCAAGATAATCCATTTCAACTAGGCATCACCATTGCCAAATTATCCATAATATACTCAATTACCATAAGCAATATAACATACCAAGCTTTTCAATTCACCACAACTTATATACATTAAGATAACATCAAGACACTTTACATATACATGTCACAATCCTAGACTCAAAATGACCAAAAAGTCCCTGATTTGGTGATAGAATAGTGTGAGCTTTAGAACGATCCGACTTGATGTGTTCCGTAAGGCGACACCTGTAACACCCTTCACACAGTCTGGTCGTTGAACCCGAGTTATAGGATGCTACAACAGTTAACAAAGCATATTACATACAAATCTAACTTTAAACATTCAATTAAACAATAAAACATTTCATAGTTCAAGCAAAACATGATTTATAAACAAATCTGAGTCTCAATCGAGCTTACGAAAGCTCTTAAACCAACTCAGGAACAAATAAGGATGTAATTGAAAACTTAAAAGAAGTATGAAAATTTCATCAAACAAGGGTCACACGGCCGTGTGGCAAGCTGTAATAGTGTGGAAAAGGATTTCAAACGATTGTGTATCCAGGTCGTGTAATTCACTGAAGTCGTGTGGACCTAAATGCAAAAATTCATTAGAAAATCACACGACCGTGTAAAATTTCAGTGGCCAAAAACTACGAAATTCAAACGGGCATATGGCCAGCCTGTGTGATATTCTGAAACCGTGTGCTATATATATATGCATTCTACAATTTAGTGGCACACGATTGTGTCACTAACCCGTGTGTGACACATAGCCATGTGGCCAGACCGTGTGGTACAAAAAGTGTATTTGAATTATCAAATTTCATGCCAAACAACTACCAATTCAATTGGTGTACATTTGATCATTTGAACATGCATATAATCAATCTAAACACATCCTAATGCATCCATTTAACCAACTAAAATGCCATACAAGCTACTCATGAAAAGGACACTTTACTAGATATAATAACCTATGTACTTATCAATCATTTAACAAAACCTACCAATAATCTTAACATTCCCAAAACTCAACTAGAGCATATAATGTGAGAATCTCTTAACCAACTAACGAATATGCCTCATTGGCACCATTTCACAAACAAAACATGACATATGCTATTTCTCAATATATATATTCAACTTCTATCACACATACCATAATATTATGCAAACATTTTACCGTTTTCAATTTTCAAATAATCTCAATACCACATTTATACATATATATAAAATCAACATCCTTTAAAAACTCACAACAACATGCCCTACAAAGTATACATAACAACAAGAACTAGATGTTAATAATTCACTAAAGCATATAAATCATAATTCCAAACATTCACCAACCATCTAAAATTCAAAATGACAACTCTAGGTACATGACAAATTTACATAACCAAAAAGGAGCACAAACTTTGGGGAGTCTGGGGTCTTGGTTAGATGTTGAAGTGAAATCTGAAACGTAGTTATAAACCTAACCTATGGACAAAGAGTAAATTTCATGATGAGTAGATAATTCAATATATCTTTCTAAATCGAGATAGTATAGCAAAATCAACTTAATCCACATTTATTTAGATTAACATTCAAATTCATGCCATTAAGTTTCAATATGAATTTGGTCATTGTTTCTTTCTTTTTCACTTCAATATTAAAGAACACAAATTCGTATTATGCTTCCACTGACATCCGAACTCGTAAGCCCATTTTTGTTCACTTTAAAATGTCATTTCGGATTGCCTGGCAATGATGACTTGCTATCCCGGATTGCCCGACAATGATGTTTCCTTAATTCATTTACCCGGGTTACCCGGCAATGATTACTTGCCATCCCAAACTGCTCGACAATAATGGTTTATCACCTCGAATTACCCAACAACGATGGTTTCTTAACTCGTTTATATCATCTTGGGTTGCCTAGTGATGATGACCTGCCATGCTGGATTGTCCGACAACAATGGCTTACTATAATTCTAGTCCATTACTGCATCAACCACCTATGCCACTTATCGTATGTCCAATAATCAATACGTATTCAAATCTTGACTAGTATACTCAAAATGTTTCTGCACAACTTCATATCCAATTTAGCTCCAATAATTATAATTCTAATCACTTTGGTACTTATCTTAGTACTCAAGTTCAAAATTCCATATCTTTTCAATTCACCTCAAAAGTTCACTTTAGTAGTGTACAAGGTATAATAACATGAAATTATGAAAAAAATAAGATAAGTGTTAATTCATAGAAACACTTATGAAACTCAAACTACTCATCACTGGTTTTCGACTTCCCCATTCCTTAATACATCAATGCACAATATTATTTTCCAACTCAATTCACAATTAAATTTAAAGTCTTACATATTTTGGTATTTATTCAATTTAGTCCTAAAACCCAATACTAACATATCTTTCATATTAAAACTCAGATTTAAATTTCAATTTCCCTATTGTCTATTTAAGACCTCCTATTTCTCATTTCTATATCAAATTTCACACTTTATGCATTTTAGTCTCTATTGCACAAAACTACCAATTAACTTCACAATTTAGCCATTTTTCATCTCTAAGCTTAAAATCTATAAATTTAATACCTACAACTTTCAATTCTCAACTATTGAAACTTTCAAACTTCAACAGTTTAACAAATTAAGACATGGGCTAGCTAGATTAAGCTCCCTCGATCTCCAAAAAATAAAATTTACAAGAAAAATGACTAAATTGAACTAATCAATTTGTTGCTTAAAACTCAAAGTCCCTAGGCTGAAAGCATCCTTTTTCTCCTATGGTGGATCGAGTGTATGAAGAAGATGAGAAATTATGTTTCTCTTTCCTTCCACCACACTTTTAACATATGTTTTTCTATTTCACTTTTTATTATTTAATTCATATAATTAATTTAAATTTTATAATATATTTCTTTATAATTTATGAAGCAACTGTCCACCTTAAAAACTTAAATAGTATTGTAACAGTCCGTTTTTAGTAAAATCGGAATAGTAGTTTCGGGATCACAAATCTGAAGTCAGAAAAATTTATTTTTATTATTATTTTATGTTCTACTGTATGATAGAAATACAGTATAAAAATTTCGTTAAGCTTAAAACTCCTAGTTATAAGTTGATACAAGAGTTCTTCAGGAGCATTTTAATAAGCTTAAAACTCCTAGTTAAAAGTTAAATTTATCTCTTGAATTATCTTTAATAATTATCCCACAAGTTCCTTCATAAATGCAAGTGTCTCATCAGTTTCAAATTCACTTGAAAGATAAAGATAGGATAATTTGAATCAATAACCATTCTCCCTTCTCTTCTTCAAAATAAAATTGACCGGCAAGATAAAAAATAACTGTACCTTCAATCCAAGAATTATTGTTGATAGAAAACTAACCAAGTTGAACCAAGTAAAAAATGCCAACATATTCACTTCACTTTAACTATCCTAACTCATTATCCCAAGAGTTGTCCTAACATGTTGTCCCGAGTGTTGTCTGAACAATGAGTGAAACAAAGGTATCCCAAATAGTTAAAGTTCCAACAGTGATATCATTGAAACAAGTGGCAAGATGTTTCAATATTTGAAGATATTTCACCAAAGTAGGCTCTCTAATGTCATAGTTTCCATTGAGTTGTTGAGCTACCAATTACGAATCAACAGAAGCTATAACATGTGTGTATACAGTTTTGGCTAGCTATAAGCCAATGATCAATGCTTCATACTTAAAGACAATATTATTTGAAGCGGGGAAGGAGAATACAAGGCAATATTTTCATTCTTGGCCTTAGGGATAGATGAGTAGTATGCCTACTCTCGCAAATAAGGTACAGTATACGGATTTGTTGCATTGTGATAGATGATGTCATTATAAATTAGGGTTATCACAAGATACATGTTCTTAGCTATTTTATGTGTTGGTGGGGTTGTTGGCATTGTTTTTAGAAGTGCAATTTTTGCTAGAGCTTATGCTTTGATTGCTTGACTAAGCTGAAATTGTTGACCAAATTTACTAAATTCTACACTCTATTTTATCAGTCTTCTTGAGGAACTATCTTTTCTAAAATGTCTTTCAGCAGGGCATCCGATAAAACGATAATTGGGTGCACTTGGAAATATGCTCATTACTTGTGTGCTACCACCAACTAATGTGTAAACAAGTTTTTCCATCTTGGTGTAATTTAGTTCTCCTTGATGTAGTATATTAGGATTTATAAGTCATGAAAGTGTTTAAGGGGAACTGTTACCAGTGGTTCATCTACGATAGAGAGGTATACGTAGAGTGGCTCTTGTAGGCTTAGCGTTGCAAGCATGGGTGATGAGAAGACACAATTCTTGATGTTTTCAACTTCTTTTTAGCACTGACTAGTCCATTTAAATTTTATAGCACCGCTTATGAGTTTAAAGAATGGTAAGCATTTTCCTGTAGAGTTCGGTATAGATTTATTAAGGGCAGTTGATGGGAGGGTGTACAAAATTCGAGTGAAAATGACTAAGTTGTAGGTCGGTTTGGGAGGTTTAGTAAAACAGTTAAGTTGAATCAATTAATAATTAAGCAATATATATATATCTAAATCCAATCCATTACATAAACCCAAATCCAATGCCTAAAACTCAAAAATTAAAATGAATTAATAATTTATACATAATACTAAAAAATTAAACTTAAAAATACTAAACCTAATAGCATATTATCTTCAAATCTTAAATTTAATTTTTTTAAAAAAAGTTATTCTTTTAAAACAACCATTTTATTAATTTTATGGGGTCAAAATCTCATTACCTTAAAAGCAAGACAATATTATCAGCTTAATAATTTCACAATTAAAAAATAAAATATAATGTTGGTTAAGTTGGTTTCCTGTTCGAATCAACCAAAAATGTCTATTTGGTTTTGTCAAATTTATAGGAAAATCAATTCGCTTTCTTGTTTTTAAAAAAGGAAAGTTGATTAAGTTAGTTATTGAATTTTTTAGATCGAATTAGTCGATTAATCACCCCTAGACATCAGTTCGTTAGTGATGGCAATGGGGTGGTCTGATTTTTTCCCGCCTTGCCCCGACTCGGTATTCTATCGTCACGTCTTGTCTTCAATCCGACTTTGATTTAAAAATAAAGTTAGCTCATTCGAAACTTGAACTCGAAAATTAATTGTATACCTGATCCAACCTGCTCGAGTTCAAACTTTTTTCTTTTTGAAAATGTGATTGATTAAATTAAAAATAAATGGCATCACTCCCCCCATTGAATTTGATGTGGTTTTTTTTTTTGTTAAACATAGAATTTATTGTGTTCATGATTTGCAACAAAAACCATGCTTGAGATGACTAAATAAAAAATATATATTACATCACAAAAGGAAAAAATATAAGGAATAAAAATGAGAGGGAAATTTGGGAAAATTAAAAAGAGAGGAAAGAAATAGTGTAAAATGATAGTAAATGTGGTAAAATGATGTTGGTAGCAATAAATTTTAAGGATTTTTAACCGAATTAATATTATATATATATTATGAGGGCAATTTCATGCTAAACTTGATCTAACTCGACCAAAAACTTGATTTCAAAAAAAGAAAAAGAAAATGAAACACTAATCTTATCAGGTCGGATTAACTTAGAACCTATTGATTTTAGGTTATTTTTTACTATCTCTAGTTCAGTATAATTAGCTAGAAGCGTTTGAAAAATGTAAAAGGATGAAGTTAAAATGTATGATTGTTGTCAGGATGGAATAGACTAGGATATAATGAAAATAAGATTTTGTTTGAATGAAATAGAGTGATGATGATTTGGTGTTTGCAGAAAGGCTCCTCTAGGGAACGGGCTCAAAACTCATGAATTAAAGCTTGATAGCATTCTCATTTTGTCACTCAATTCCCAGCTTGATGGAAGATGGTGTAGACTATCCAATTACACACATTCAGAAATGACCACAGAGGATGCCCACCATCTAACAAATGCAGTCCAAACCGCGCACGCTTCTCTAAGTTTCCTTTTTATGCCATCTTTTGGGGTCTTCTTAGTACAAAAGACGATAGGATTTAAATTGCGATCATAAATGTGTTTTTGTCATGTTTTTCAGTAATTGAATGCTGCCATGGGTGATAGTACCCTAGTCTTTTGGGCACATTGCTAGCAAGTAAGATTTGATTTGCCTTTTTCTTTACTATATGCAGCTTAATTATAAGGCATTGAAACACTAGTGGGCCATTGATTGACCACAAGTCCCATGAAAACCCCCACTTGGAACAAATATTATTGAAGTCTGGTTCTTGGGTGCCCCACAATCTTGGCCGCATAAACTTTGGGGCAACTCTATCACTTTGGATTACTTAGTTTTAAATCTTACCCTCTTTTAATGTGCTTGTTTTTAACCAGTTTAAACCCCATTGAATTGATTCAACTTAAATTTATTAAATATCACTTTTTAATATCCACCTATAAATTAACTAAATTCAAGCTCTCCATCAAACTGAGTAAAAATATTTGCGTTGGAGCATCATAAATTTGGTTGAACCCTACTCTTTCCCAAAATAACTATTAACTTGTTTGAAGGGTTAATTAATTAAGATTAGATCTAATATTTGCTAAGTAAAAAGGGCATAATATATTATTCAATTTCCTTTAGGCACGAACATCAACCCACCCCATGTGGGTTCAATTCGTCTGCTTCCGAAGGAATAATTAAGAATGATAATTGTTATTTCGAATCCCACGTGGATTTCTCTAAAAATGCCCCATGCTTTTTAATAAACCATTATTCACGGACGGATGAAATTTATGTGATTATCATACTTTTTCCTAACTTTTTTTAAAATTGAAATTTTAATCCCTAATATATTATTCATCAAAATTCTAGATAATGATTTGAACTATGGTTGCAGATTAAAATTTTAAAATTAAAAATTGTATAGAAAATAAAATACATATATAATTTAATTTATGCATAGTAGGGGGACTAATAACACAATTTGACCATGAATATATATTTTCTTCGTATCTAAGTTCAATTTAGATTGTCCACAGCGTTGGAATCACAAAGCACGTAATCAAACAGTAAGTAAGCGACAACGTATCTAATTCCACATTATATGTTGACCGTATAAAATACAGTAAAATGTATTACCGTATTTTTGTACAATCAAGACCACGTCTTCTTTTTTTTTCTCCATTTCAGAAACAACCAAAGTAGAAAAACATCAACTCTGCCTCTCTCTCTTTATCCTGTCTTAGTTCAGCTTTTTTTTCACCCCTATCTCTCACTACCTTCATTCACTTTCAGAGACTTCACTGAAAGAGAAATGGAGTTTTTCACAAACTAAATTTACAAAGTATTGTTTTGTTTTCAACGTGAAGTTGGAAATTTGTTTCTCTTTATTTTATGTTATTTGGTTTCGGAATGTTGATGGAAGAGGTTTGAGTTTCGGAGTGAAGAAGGTGACAGTGGAAATGAGTTTACCGACGACATTTTCGGGAAGGAATCCGGCGGACGCGGATCTCAAGCCGACGAGGAAGCGGACGACACGGAACACGAGGTGGAAGAGGGTCGGTGCAGCGGTAGTTGGGAGGCGGAGCAGGCCGGAGACGCCGTTGTTGAAATGGAAGATGGAGGAAAGGGAGAGAGTGAGAGATA
This sequence comes from Gossypium hirsutum, assembly GCF_007990345.1. Taxonomy (NCBI): domain Eukaryota; kingdom Viridiplantae; phylum Streptophyta; class Magnoliopsida; order Malvales; family Malvaceae; genus Gossypium; species Gossypium hirsutum. Next base: position 50,158,538 of record NC_053449.1, on the reverse strand, counting down.
AAGGCGGTGGAGTTGAGAAGGAGCTCGAGGAGGAGGAGGATGGTGGTCGTGCACGACGGAGGAAAGGAACTTCAACTGTGTCAGCGAGGAAGCTTGCAGGTGGATTGTGGCGGTTGCAGTTGCCAGAGACGGTGACGCTGGGTGGGGGAGAGAGGAGGAGGGAACAGTTGGGGTTGAAGGTGAGATATTTCAACCTTTTCTGGCTCAAAGATCTGTGGTTTTATTTATTTTTGTTACAATGGGAATGATGTGATGAAGAAGTGTGATTGTTTGGATAATTTTCTGCTTAAGTTTGAAGCTTTAATACTGAAAATAATGCTCTTCTTTTATAATACAATCATTGTTAAAGTGTTATTTTCAATTTTTAAAAGTGAACTTGTATATATATAACGCTGATCTTTATAATGTTTTAGATTTTGCCTGCATGCCAAGAAAATGAAGCTTTCTACTTTTGCTAGCCCAAGAAAATGATCTTTATAATGATTGATAAGATTTTGTATAATATAATGGACTTTTCATTTTTCTTAAAGTTCACCTTTATTAATACATCTCCGGGATATTGGTATTGCGGTAAGACGCAAGATCTTTTAAAAACATTAAAAAAAATTTTGATATATTGATATTGCACATATGATCATTTCCGACAATCACCTTTTTGATGCATTGATCATGTTTGAAGTTTCTTGTCATTGTAAGCTATGGTCTGGTTTTTATTGTCATAATTCTGAGAGGCTTTTATGAGTAGTATTTTACAGGCTTTCTATGGATATTATCTTTGAAAAAGGGTTATAAGATTAGTTGACATTTACTATTTGCTTGATCCTCTATACATTTGATAATTTGTTTAAATTACATCTGAATGTTCTTCTGCTTGCTCTGCTTTTACTGATATACTTTTCTGTGTCTTGATTGATTTATTGTAGTTAAGCAATTTGATTCATTATTAGGACCTTATGAGTTTAATTACCTTGTAATTTTCTGCAGGCTGGTAACGGTTTTATCGGTGTCCCGTTTCTTTATCATCACAAGGACAAATTCTATGGTTCAGAGCCAAAGGATCCATTACAAAGCCCTAGTTCTGTCTCTCCTGCAAAGAACAGCTTTCGGCGTAAGGTATGCTTGCCTCCTTGAGCTTCACCGTTCAATCTTGAACTTGTAATGATCTGATCAATATGTAAAACATTGATAGAAAACCAAACCATTGGTATCTCACTCGTGCGGCAAATGTGTCGTGCATTGCATTCTATAGTTTCTCTTAGTGGGATTTGTTAGGTTCCATTTTGATGATCTTGTAAAGAAAATAAAATGTTCTTGTTCTTTTCGGCATCTCAAATGTTACCAACGCGAAAGCCTTGGTCCCAGATAAATGCAGAATTTATTGGTATGAAAATTAATTGATTTCTTACTCTTCTGATCTTAAGCTACTTTTCTCCTTTTTAAGGTCGAGCCTTTAATTCAATTTTCAAACTCTGCGATGGAGGGGGCAACGAAGTGGGATCCTGTCTGCTTCAGAACAACAGATGAGGTACGGCAAATTTATAGTCGCATGAAGCGTATTGACCAGCAAGTAAGTGCAGTATCAATTGTTTCTGCCCTTGAAGCTGAGCTAGAGCAGGCTCGAGTTCGCATCAAGGAGCTTGAAACTGAGTGCTGGTCCTCAAAGAAGAAACATGAGCACTTCTTGAGAAAAGTTAGTGAGGAAAGAGCTGCGTGGCGAAGCAGAGAGCATGAGAAAATACGTGCATTTGTCAATGATGTCAAAGCTGATTTGAATTGGGAAAAGAAAAACCGGCAGAGACTTGAGATTGTCAGTTCCAAATTGGTGAAAGAGCTGGCTGCTGCCAAGTTATCAGCAAAGCAATATATGCAGGACTATGAAAAGGAAAGAAAGGACCGAGAACTAATTGAAGAAGTATGCGATGAGCTTGCTAAGGAAATTGGAGAAGACAAGACTGAAGTGGAAGCATTAAAGAGAGATTCCATGAAGCTTCGAGACGAAGTCGATGAGGAAAGAAAGATGTTGCAGATGGCCGAGGTCTGGCGTGAAGAACGTGTACAGATGAAGCTCATTGATGCAAAAGTAGCACTTGAAGAAAGGTATTCACAGATGAACAAGCTTGTTGTAGATTTAGATACTTTTCTAAGGTCAAGGACCGGAACTCTGGATGTGAAAGATATGAGAGAAGCAGAATCACTTCGACAAGCTTCTGCTTCAGTTAATGTCGAAGAAATCAAGGAATTTGCATATGAGTCGGCAAACCCTGATGACATTTTTGCTGTTCTCGAAGATGTGGTGTTAGCTGAGGCCAATGAAAGGGAAACTGAACCATCTGTTGCATGTAGTCCAGCCAGCCATGCCTCTAAAGTTCATACGGCAAGTGCTGAAATGAATATGATGAAAAAAGACGGTAATCTGAGACATTCGAATCTGTATGGTGATCAGAAAGATGAGATTGAAGAAGATGAGAGTGGATGGGAAACTATCAGCCATATTGAGGGTCAAGGCTCAAGTTATTCACCGAAAGGGAGTGCTGCATCTGCAGATAAGTTTCATCGGCACAGCAATCTCTCTGGGAGTGGAACTGAATGGGAAGGAGATACCCCAGTGACAGAAATTAGCGAAGTTTGTTCCTTGCCTGCAAGACAGTTGAAGAAGGTGTCGCCCATTGTGAGGCTTTGGAGATCAGTCCCAAAAAATGAAGAACATTTCAAGGTAATCTCAGTAGAAGGAACCAATGGAAGGCTTTCTGATGGAAGGAAGTGTAACGGCAGTATCATGTCCCCAGATAAAGGGTCAGATAATGGTGGGTTCAGCCCCTTGGACCTGGTGGGACATTGGAGTTCACCTGACCTGGGTCATCCGCACATAATGAAGGGGATGAAAGGGTGCATTGAATGGCCTCGCGGTGTACAGAAGAAGAGTTTGAAGGCAAAACTTTTGGAGGCAAGAACCGAAAGTCAGAAGGTCCAATTGCGGCATGTCATTAAGCAGAAGATTAAGTAGATGGTGATTTTAACTGCGAAGCTTATTCATCACGGTAGCCAAATACATCCATCAGACACTAGGCACCTTCTGCTTCCAGTTCAAAATTGGTTAAAAGTTGGAAGGAGCATGCTAAAACAGGCATCATGTATAAATTTATCAATTCTTGGGTTTTCCGGTTCTTGCTCCTTAGCTCATGCTACACTGAGAGTTTGGTTTTGTTCCTTATGATGATATCTTTGGATGATGCTGTTGATCAAACAGTTGGTCTTATATCTTTTCATCTGTAGCTGTGATTCTGCATGGTAGCATAGTCGATTCTCTTTGTAATTGAGAAAGCAAGGTACGCCTTTTGTATTGTCATCTTAGATCCGAGGATATCAAGGGAAAAAGATTCATGGTAGACTGAAAATAATAACATTTTTTTGTAGCTAAGATTTGATGTAGTTCTCATACAGAACTCATGGAGTCAAGATCCTCATTTTGCAATTTGAAAGCAATAAAAGTTTCTTCTTCCCACAGCAATGCATCCCACCACCTGTTTTCTTCTTTAATTGCCTTTCCGTTCTTTACACTGTTTTCACTCTGATTCTGCCAATTTCAATATAAATCTCCTTAAATACAGGAAAAGGTCAGGCTCTCTCATCAGCACATATATCCTTTTCACAATACAACAAACTTTGGATTATTATTAGCATTCAAGACCCCTGAGTTCATCAACTATTGAAGGAAGTGATTGGAAAATGATCAGTCAAAGTTCCTCTGATCGTTTTCGATGTTCAGTAACACATTTCTTGAACATAATGTATGATTCACTAATCTCCATGAACAATGTGAATCAGATCATTCAAGTTTTTTTTCTAATGGAGCTCACATGTTATGATTGTACATTCAAAGATTAGATGTTTACAACGTGTACAGATGCTCTTTGCTTACTCTAGTTATTGTTTGATGCAAGCCCTCTGAATCCTGCCGCAGAGTTTTCTATCTCCATAGCTCAAGATGATTCGGGTTTAGATGCATTCTTTTGCAGATGTTCAAGGAATTCGATCACCACATTATCAGTCCAGGGAGCTCCAAAGGGTGCGTCATCACCGGCAACCCAGCCTAAATGACCACCCTGGGGTGTTACTATCAGCATGCAGTTCGAGTTGTCCTTAAAACATCAGAAAGTACACTTCATTAGTTATGGAAGTCAATGGAGACATTCTTTAGTGTGAATAGGATACTCCGGATTTTCCAACATGTTTTTGGGATGCCAAGCATCTATGCTGATTAAACATTTAGTATGGTAGAATGAGTCACAGGATGACCTACACTTACCTTGATATCTGAGTAAGGAGTTGCCTCAATGGGCGCAATTGGATCATTTGCAGCCTGCAAAACACCATTAATGAATCAGGTTTTTAAAGTATAATGGATGCTGAAAATCAATGTTTTAAACTTTTGAAACCAAAACCAATCACAGTATGAACTGCCCACAAAGCTACCTGGACGCAAAGCAAAGGGATCCGGACATGTTGTACGACATGACAACTACATGAATTTGAGTAATATTCATCCACTGACTTGTAACCTAATGACACTGCAATGTGTTACACATAGCAACTCTAGTCAGTTGTTAAATCTGTCATCAAACAGACATTGCTTGAAAAGCAAGGAAAAAAAGGAAAGCAAAACTACTTTGATGCTAAGGTCATAGTTTCATATCAATGTTCATTGGATACATAATGATATCAAACCCATATCATATTCGATACTCACTCGATCCCTAGTTCGAGTAACACAGGTTTGATGTAAGAAAAAACATACCTCGTGTTATTGCTTCATCGTATTCCCGTACGGTACGAGGATTCAAACCCGCTTGGACATTATATTCATCATGCATTTCTTCGAAGAGGGAAGCATGTCTAGCATGGTAGAATCATTTCATGTTATATGGACTCAAAAAAGGATATCTTCAAATTTTAATGCAATTAACAGTAAGAGGAAATTCATGTATAATTACTTGTCAAAAGTTCTAGAAAGACCTCCCCTAAGTGCTCTGTCATAAATATTGTTGAAGCCCTTTCGGAGATTTTCATCTGCAATCACTAAGTTGAAAGGATTGCACAGTGATACAGCACCAGAGAGAGAGCACCTATGGTGCTCCTGCATGCCAAAAATTTAATAACTTATACATGAGGCGGGTTATGTTATTCAGACTTTTCATTTTATGTCCGATATATGTTCGGACCTTAAAAAAAAAAAACCGTATTTCGCTTACCCTTCCCAAGTAATTGACAAGGATATTGCCTCCAAGAGACCAACCAACAGCATAAATACTTGCTTTGGGGTACCTAGATGAAACATGATCTACTACATGACAAGTATCTGCTGTGAATGAAGCTGTTTGGAGCTGCAAATCAAGGATAAAATGAGTATAAGTCCGCAACCGTAATTTAAATCCGTAAGAAAGCAATTTATTAGTAGTATAGTACCTGAGGAGTAGTAACAGGACTATTTGCACAGCCCCTGCTATTGAACACTACAACCCTCCAGCCTTTGCTCTTAGCTTTCACCAGCATATGCTTCACATATGAATCTTGACTCCCTCCAGTTAGCCCTGGCTGCAACATTCAATTTCAATAATCATTCAACTTTTCCCACCAACCAAACAAAAGGGTAGAAAATCAAACCCCTGAAATTGAATACTTTTCCCTCCTTTCATCGAATTAAACAAAAGGGTATTTAAAACAGATAATACACAAACCAGTAAAATGAGGATCGGAGAGTCGGAAGGCAAGCTGCGGTGGTCGCCATAGACCCAATCCAAGGCTATGGTGCCATTGTCTTGGGTCCGGAGGCACTCACGGCGGTACTTAACTTCGGGGACAGTACGGAAGAAGGCAGCAAATATGGTCTCAAGATGGCGGTTCCAACCAATGATGGGGAAAGGCTTGTAAGGAAGGTGAAGGGTGTTGAAAGCAGGGAGAAAGCGATCAGCTCCTCCACCAGTGATTTCGAGTGAAGGGTGGTGGTGGTCTGGCATCCCGGTGGTTGTAGTGACGGTTGCAGCACTGACACGGACGGTGGTTAGTGGTGGACGTTGGTGGCGTAGACGGGTGATTGATGGTGGTTTGGAGGTGAGAGACAAGGGAGAAGTCGCCATATTGGAGTTAGCCCAGATTTTGTCCTAGACTTATGCATTTACTAGATTTTAAAGTTGTGTGGCTGACAGGACGTGAACATAGATTTCGTATGATCTGAGCAAAAGAAAAGACAGATTTTGTCTGAGTTCATTACATTATTATTCATGAAGAAAATTTTGACAACGTGATTGAGCTTGGGACCATTTTGTCACGTTTTTATTGCATGTACCCCATGGAAATGACACAACAGAGAGGGTCTCACTAACCCTGTTGTTCAATTCCAAAGTTACTTTAAAATATAAGCATTCAACGTCCGAGCTGGTTTTTAGATTTTTAATATTTTATAAAATTTATAACATATACAAATAAATTAAATATATAGTAATATATAATAGTAACATTATCTCTATATATAAAATTTTAATAAATAAAGAAAACATTAAAATATTATATTAAAAATAGTATTTGATAACCTAAAATAGGCTTGGACTTATTATTTATAAATATGAATGGATTTGAGCAAAAAATTAGGTTCATATTTTAGGTCTAGCTAAGCTTGAGCTACTATAAAAATGTGTTAATATGATGTTTAAGATCGGTCCAACCCTGAATACCTCTAGATTGTGATTTTTTATAAAGCTAATTTACTATCTTGTGTGATGCACGGGTTGCTCGTTAGTTTTATAAAATTGTTATTATTTAATATTGGTTTATTAATTAAAATTGTTCATGAAACAATATTTGGGAAGATATAAACCATTTAAAAAAAAAACTTAATAATATAATGTTAAACCGAAAATATTAAAATGTGTGCAAGCAAATTTAATAGCATATTTCAAAAAATATAATCAATAATCTTTGTTCCTTCAACGTTGCAGTGTCTGGCTTAAAAATAGATTTTAAAAAATATTGTTACAATGCTAATATAAAGAAGAATTCAACAAACTAATTATTTTATCATTTTATATATTTTATAATTCAATATTTTTATATGATTTATATAATTATATGGTATTTTTTTCTATGTACTTTTAAAAAAATATAAAATTTAACTTTTTATATTTAAAAAATATTTTTTTCTCAATTTAAATATTTTAATTAAATTATTTACAGTCTTTTTAAAAAAAAATTATCAACTATATTTTTGCTCAATCTTATATAGCATCATATTAGCCAACTTAATAAGTTCTCAGTTTTTTGTATTTTCATAAAAAAAACGTGTATCAACTAAAAATTCAAATAAAAAATTTGAAAGGATTTAACTTTTGAAGTGTTAAATATAATAACTAAACATCAATTTTTGACAAAATGTATAATCATGTTTGTCACACCCAAAATATATACGGTTAGGAATTAAAATTAAATAAGAAATGAGCCTTAGGCTTGATGGTTAAGTACTAGTTCCCTTCTTAGAGGTCTTAGGTTGAGTCCCTCTTTCGCCATTTCATTTCTTTTAATTTTGGCCAAACTTTGGGATATTTACCATTGTCACCCTAGGGTTTATAAGCCCTAGGTATTTAACCCATTTTTTCCTAGTTAGATTCTACATCTTGCCTCTTTTCAAATCTTAATAGAATTTGCTCTCCATCTTATTTTTCTTTTTTTTTTCTCCCATAATTTTTACTTTTGAACTATCAATTATTTTTCTTCCCCGTATTAAATCGACCCCCATTCATTCAATTTCTAACGGTGATTAGAGTTTTCGTCGTTATCATATGTTACCTTTGCTAAGATCAGTAAGTGCATCCGTTTCGATAATTAAATTTCGTTCGATTAATCAATTATTTTTCGAATCTTACCAATATTTGATAATCTTGCCCAAATCTTGATACCAATCATTAATTGTGTGTATTTACCGTTGAAGAACCGAATCTAGGTGAATTAAATCAAAATTGATTGTAAGGAACGCCAATCGGGCTTGTGGTGAAAGGTGTGTGCTTTTTCCAAGTGAATCGGTGGTGATCGTGTGTAGGTTTAGGGCCACACAGTCTACCATGTGCCCCTTTAAATTGTAGGGTAGTTCGTCTTCCACATGACCTCAGCCTTTTACACGGCCTACCATACAACCGTGTCCTTCCTGTAGGCTAATTCATCATTTTCTACATGACCTCAAATTGTTACATGGCCTGGCCATAGGGTAGTGTAACCCTTCTACACGGCTTGGCCACACGGCGGTGTGATCTTTATTTTACAATTTTACCCAAAAGTTTATGAATTATTCAGTTTAGTCCTTATATAGTCCCTGAATTGTTTTTAGAGTTTTTATTTACTCAATTGAGTCCTTGATATTATGTATATTCTAGAATCTGTGATTTAATGACTGAATTGCTATTGTTATATTGTATGATATGTGAATGTTACATGACTACTGTCATTGTAACTTTGATAAACTATTACTGCTATTACTGTTTTTGCCCTACTGAATACATGTTAAGTATGCCTATTGTTTCTGCACTATTCTGTTACAAGCATGTCATATTGCATTGCATGGAGGTGGGACGATATGAACGGAGGAAGTAGTGGTAGTTTAATAATTTGCAAACACTGGTGGTTCATCCACAACTTACTGGCAGTTTATCTGCAAACTTTATATATGGAAATACTGATGGTTTACCCATATTTTTTTTATTGACAATTTATTTGCAAATTAGTGGTGGTTTATCCAAAATGCAGTGTGTAGGGATGGATGAGTTTTGGGAACTCTTACTGTGGTGTATAGCGGAGTTGGGTAGGATCTCTTCTGATAAACTAAAATTACATTGCCATTCATAAGCATGTACATGCAAAACGGTGAATTCTGGAATATTATATTGATGTGTTGATCTGAAAAACTGATACTCTGAATTGCTATACGATTGTGATTATTCTAAGAATTATTATTTTGTATGTTTTGTCTATTGTTTTACACCAATTTTCTTGTGATTGGACTCACACTGAGCTCTCTAAACTTACCCCCTTAATTTCTATCTTTACAAATATCCCATAAGGTTAAGATGTGGACTTGACATTTGGAGGGCTTGTCTCGGAATATATTTTATAAAAGCATTTTAGATGTATTATTTATAATTTCTGTTATTTGAGAATTGTACTATTTATTTGAACTGTGACATGAGACTTAAATTTTGGGTTAATTTTGGCATGTATGACATTTAAGTTGATTAGGTTGTTGAAATATGGATTTTGATTTAATTATGCATAAAATTATGGTTTTCATTAAAACTATATTGAATATCACTTTTCCACAGCGATATTATGTAAAAGAGATTTTTGAAAAAAAATAGAAAATAACTTTTACTAAGTAAACATTAAAATCAATCGGTTTTTGGAACAATATTGTATCTTTAGAAGCATACTAAGTTTTTCTTCTAAGGTAAATAAATGTTTTAGAAAGATTGTTTTAAAAACTTCGATAGTTTTACTAGGTCATTCTGGTGGCCAATTTAATCTTCCAAATTCGATCATAACTTTTAGGCCGGGTTGGGGAGGTTACATTTGTAACGCCCTTAACTCGACCCGAATTATCGAGTCTGGATCTCAGATGCTACCACATATAAACATATAGCTAAAATTTAAACTATTGGCATATATGTACTCATAAACATACTTCTTATTTCTTTTTATGGTTTTTAGGATACAATTGTATATTATATAGTTGCATCAAAGTTCAAAAACAACACCTAACATTTTTAAAACGGACTCCAAATGGTTTTGTTTAAGTATACACTATACACTATGGTGTCCTTTGTATGCATAATACCGTGACTAAAACCGCCATTTTGGCGCGCTCCTGGCTTGGTCCCTCTAGCGAACTCATTCGTACATTAACACTTAAAACATGAACAAACACTTGTAAGTTCATACAAACTTAGTGAGTTTTTAACACAAAATACCTTGGAGCTTTTCTGGTTGTATTCCTCATCTCAAAGAAATTTGGATCACACTTTAGTGTTTGGCTAATACTTTATACTATCAGATATATTCCTATACTCCAGCTTTAATACTAAACGTATCAATTCTCATTTCACGTCTGGCTGATCCCCAAATCTTATCAAATGATATTTAAACATTCTTCTTCAAACAAACGTTGAATATCTTTCTCCATGTTGGATGATCCCATATATTAATCTCTGGCGGATAACTTAACTAACTGATCTTACATTTGACAGGTACCAAATAACTCAAAATTTGTCTCTTCATAGTGTAGATAACTCAGTCCAGCTAATGTTTACACCTTTCATATATGTAAATATGCCCATATCCTGAACAAGCCACTCTGTCGGATACCATACAATTTCTTTAGAACTGTAGAGGCATACCCTTAATCGCGATACACTCCTTAAACCTTATTCCATTTATTCCAAAGGTAAATAAGCCAAGTTAAATATAGACTTATCAGATCCTTATCACAAAATTTTCCATCGAAGAAATCCCAAGACTTTCCCAAATCTTACTGCATAGACGATTAACCAAATTCTATTACATAGACTTCACCAATTACACTACATAGACATTACAAAATTGCCTACAAAGACAAATACTGATTATGCTATTCAGGCTTAACAGATCACGCCCCACAAACTTTGTCGAATACGTCACAAAGGCCAATCAAAATACACCACAAAGGCTAATCATAATACACTACAAAGGCTAACACAAAGGCTAATCAGAATACGCCACAAAGGCTAATCAGAATACGCCACAAAGACTAATCATAATACACCACAAAGGCTCTATTTGGATGCCACTAAGGCATCACATGAATTTCCGTATTTGCAATATGGATTTGCCTAAACTCACCATTGCGTGAGGTTTTCCCATCATCACCTCGGGACGTGTAAAAACCCTAATAGATAAATACGGTTTATTCATCCTTATCCCTACACAACTCCCAATCAAATTAAAACCCCAAGTCCACCCTAACACATCTCATGCACTGCACACGCAAGAAAAAAAAAAGAAAATAAATACACCTTAATGCTTGCACAAGGGTTCGAACTCCAGACCCCGAACACACTTGCAAATCACTTAACCACTGAAGCATATACTTATTTATGACAGAATTCATAAAAATAGAATTGAATAAATCATGGCGTTACAATTGTAGTTTTGGTGTACCATTATATGATGAATTATGGTGATAGTGAAAAAGGGACTAAATCAAAAGAAAATAAAATATGTTATGATATTTTGAATATGTGGAAAGTGGGTTTAGATGAAGTAACTTAAAATTTATAGTGTTGTATGTGAAAAAAGTGAAGAGAATTTACAAGTTTTAGCGCTATTATTATGATAAGGACTAAATTATAAAAAGTACAAAGTTGTATTATTTTCTGTCAAGCGAATGAATGTAAAGGTTTAATAACAAGAAAATCCCATGTAGACGAGTCTCGAGCTATTAGGATATTGATGTGCCATTAAGGAAAATTAACGCGCTTATCGTATTATTCCGCACTTCAATGCTTATCGTTGTAAAAATTTGCAGTTCGATGCTTATCGATATTATTTTGCACTTCGGTGCTTATCGTTATTTACACTTTGTACTTAGTGATATATGATATGCATTAACAATGCATTATTGATTCATTTCCATATATCCTAAGTGTTTAGCTAGTTTACATTGGGCTATAGTATCGTATTCAACTATTATAAATTAATGGTTTACGGTAAGTAATGAACGGTAAGTATGATTTTTGGAAAATGTTAAACTTTGGGGATTAATTTGATATGAAGTAGATGTCTATATAATGAATATAATTTAATTTTATTAGTAGTAGTTTTTAAAAATCTTGAAGTACTTACTAAGTCTTCATAGACTTACCGAGTTAATTTTCTAACGCGTAGGTGCAGTAGATCCCATCGAGTTAATATCAAGGTCGAGTGCATCCCATCTTATCACCACTCCAAGAGGCAAGATTTTATGTATGAATTTTGGGGTTAGTATGGCATGTACATAGGTTCTTGGTATAGGTGAATATTAGATAAAATAAAAGGCAAACTTTGGAAACCTTATTAATTTGATGATCTAATAACATATTTTGTTAGCTTTTGAAATGAATTTATAAGAGTTTAACATATGCATGCATATATGATGTTATTATATGGCTATCATGATTAATTTTAATGTGTTTGAGGTTAAACGAATTGTCTTTGAAGTACTGGACTATTTTGAATCAATGTAGGGGGTTTTAGTAATTTTTTCAACTATTTTTGTCTCAATTTAACCTAAGGTATTGATACATGGGGGTAAGGTATCAATACCTAGGCCCTAAAATAAGAAAATTTCGAAACAGAAAGAAATTTTGGTATCTATATTGATTTTGGTATCAGTATTGAAGGCTAGGTATCTGATAAGTGATGAAAGTAACATATTTTAATCATGTTCTTAATGCATTTTTGGATGATTATTTATACAAATGGGTGAATTTTATGCTTCTAATCCTTTGAATTCATGTTTCTATACTTAGGTGATCATTTTGGAGTAAAAGGATCGAAAAACGAGTGAAAATTGGACAAAAAGAGCAGATTTCAGGAGCCACATGGGCTGAGCCTTCCCATACGGGCCAAACACATGACCATATTCTAGACATTGTCGATTTCGGAACATGCATCCCAAACATGCGGAGAAACACAATTTTTAGGCTTTCTGGGCATTCTAAAGTCTATAAATACCAAATAGAAGAAGAGAGATGGGAGCCATCAGAGAATATTGAAGAAAACAACTCGAAGAACACCATTGGAGCCAACTCTGAAGCATATTTCCATTAAGATTGAAGACCTGCTTTTAATTTCTTCTAAATTTTTTATGAGTTTCTTTATTTCCTGTGGTTATTTTGATTTTGAGATGTTTTTATTCACAATTATGAACTAGTTCCCTAGATACCTAGGGAAAATGAAACCTATGATGAATTCTATTATTTGATTTCTATTTTACCCGATAAATACTTGATTCTTGTTCTCAGTTATGTGTGTTTATCTCTTGTTTTAATATTTTAGGAATATTAATTCATGTTTAATATGCTTAAATTAGAGGAGGAAAAGTCTTTGTTTTAGAGGAGATCTAGTATAATTGAGTGGAGTTTCATGCAGTCCTAGAAATAGAACGATATAAATCTACCAGATTAGAGTCAAATCCAATAGGGGAATCCATAGGTTGAGTTAATGGGATAATAAAAGTTTTAATTAGAAAGAGATTTCAATTAATCAATCTAGAGTCAGTTGCTCTTATTCTTGAAAGAGATATTAGCATAATTTAGGGAATTCCACGGATCAAGATATCAAGTGAATAAATCGTTTAAATCAGATTCATAATAATAGATGAAGTCTAGGTGGATTCTTTCCTAGGTATTGTCTCTCTCATTGGTTATTATTCAATTATTTTCTTGATTTATTCTCTGTTGAGTTCTTTAATTAGATTAATTTAGTAATTTTAGTTTAATACCAATTTGTCAGCTAAATAATAGGAAAACGATAATTACTAGTACTTTTAATTCTCGTGGATACGATATCTCTACTCACCATAGCTATACTATTTATCGATAGGTACACTTGCCTTTGTCTTATTTTTAGTTAGTCTCGTGACTATCAGTATTGATACTTAAGCCTAAGGTATCAACACTTTCATCAAAATTTTGAAATTTTGGTATCAATACTCATCATAGGTATATATACCTCATGTTTTATTATTGATACTTGTCCCCGGTATTGATTGAAAATCATATCTAAATCATTTCTAAACATATTCGGTTAATCAGTAATGTTCCTAAACTTCTAGAATAATATTACTGGATTGATTAATTGAAAATTTCATCGTTTAATGTTCAAAGTGCTTAATGATTAGTCATGATTGCTTTGGCATCAAATGTAATATTCCTATATCGGGTTTCGAGGGTCAGATCGGGTATAAGGGTGTTACACTAAGTATGTTATTACACCAGTTAGAAAAAGGCTCCCCGATATCAATTTAACAACAGATGACCAAAACAAGAATGAATTCAAACGTTAGTGCCTAAATTGAAAAAAAAATTAAAGTTAAGTGACCAAAACAGAAATACGGGCATAATTAGATAAACATTTGTATAGTTTATTTGAAAAAAGTATTGTAACTTCTATATAAATATTAAATGCATAAAATGTAACTTAAAAGAAAATGAATGGCAATTAACAAAACAATTAGTAAATAAAAAGCATAAAACGTAACCTTCAAAAAGAAAAAAAGTATTAAAGGTAAGGATTAAACAATTGACAAAAAAATCAATAAAAAAATTCATGAACAAAAAATAAGAAAATAAATAAATGAAATTGATTAATTTAAAACATAATAATAGATGTAATAATTATTATTTTATCTATATTTAATCTTATAAGGTAAAAAGAGTTTAATTTTAATATATTCAATCTAAAAGTCGCTAAAATAAAATTTATAGTAATAATTTAGAAATTTGGCAAAATAATATTTTTTTAATGAATAATTAATTTTTTTAGTTGTACTTGTAATTGTAACAATTCTCATTTTTGAAATATATATATGCTCAAAGATTTAGAACTACACGCATTCAAAAAAAGCTTATACAAAGCCTAGCACTACTCATAATTCCTTACTAACTCTTAAATATGAGGATAAATGTGTTTCAGTACGCTTAAACTCACGTCCTCTTGTAATGACAACAATATCAATATCAACTAAATTAAGATTCAACATAATATGTCAAAAATTATTTTAAATACATTCCAAAAATAATAATGTACTACCATGAAAACAATATTTGCAAAATATTACATAAACAAACAAATGAAAGAGAGAAAACAAACTTGAAGAGAAACCAAAAGATGAGTTATAATTTTGTAACCTTCAAAATAGATTAAGACACAAAAAAGTAACATCCAAAACAATTGTAACCTCCCAACACAAAATTACAACTTGCAATTAATGGAAAGAATTCTCACAACCTCCACAATTAAAAATAAATCCTTATAAACTAACCTTTGTAATGTAATTGTTAAATTTTAGGCACAAAATTATAACATAAAAACAATCATAATTGACTGTTAAAAGAAAAATAATTAAGACACAAAATTATAATTATTAAAAATAAAAAATAATTTTGAATAAATGAACGAACATTATTGATGGAAAAAACAATAATTATAATATGCTTAAAACTCAAGAGAGAGTTGAAAATGCAAAAATAAAATACAAACAAAGCATATAAAATAATATTAAAACACAATCAATTTAAAATAAAAAAGATAAATGATGAGGGAAGAAAAATTAAATTGTTGTGAGAGATTGGGAATGTTGTATATGTGACGAGAATAGGGTAATCCCTTCCAATCTTCTTCATAGATCTTAAGAGTATACATAATATTTATATTTAGATATTTCTAAAAGATAATATCCCATAATAATATGTTAATATTGGATTTTGAGTTTTGATAATTATATTAGAATAACAACATTCTAAACCGAGTTTTTATTTTATTTTATTTGCTTAACAAAAATGTTACTAACTGCATTTCAATAGCCAAAGAATTTTTTTAAAAATGATAATAGGGTATAATAAAAACTTTGGGGTAATCCTAGAATTTCTTTCTTTCTCAAAATATGAAACATCCAAAATTATTTACCATAATGTGTTTTCCCCTTCATAAAAAATCATATTATTGTTTTAAATTTGGGAAGTAAATCAAAAGGGATTTCCCCGTTTAATTACGTTATGGGTCTGAAAAAACCATATAAAAAACTATGAAATTATAAGAGCACATCTTATAATTTAGAGGGCGGAAAATGAAGATATCTACAACAACCACACTTTTATTGCTCATGCTCTTTCTTCTTACACCCGGTAACTATAAATTTTTTATTTTTATTACTCATTTATTCAGCAGTTTCATAAATAATATTTGAGTTTTTTTTTGTATTTTAACTTGTTTTTTTCGATAGAAACTATGTGAAGTAATGGTGAATAAGATTGCAGGTGTGGTAGAGGAGGTTCAGGCAAAGTTTTTTTTTTTTGTATTTTAACTTGCATCACTCGTCAATGTGTTTGCTTCGATCATATGGAATCCATCTTCAAACTAAGTCTTAGATTTATTACCTCTTGTAATTGAATTTTAATGTCAAAATAAAAAAACTAATAATAAATATTTTTCTACTCTTTTTAAAATCAATTCCCTTTGTTAACTTTCCTTTTTTTTTCCAATTCAACCATATTCCATTGAAATATTGAAAATCAACTTGTCTCCCATAAATAATAATTCACCAATCTCCATCAAAAATTAAGATAAACGGATTTGAGAGACAAAATACCAATAGGTGAGCCATTCCAACCAAAGACATCCTTCGACTCATGGAATAAGGATACTAGTGTAGCCATATGGGAAGGGAGATCAAAACTTGTCCCCTCAAAAGATCCTCATCATGAGTCAAAGACCCCTAATGAGGTTCCTAATAGAACCAAGCCCATTACCAGTTATCCCACCAAATATTTTAAGTATCGAAACCATTTGAAACGAACCATCTGATGCCCTTGGAAAGGAGGCTTAGAATGCTTTTCAGAGCGCTCTAAGTAGGAGAGGACTAAGAAGCTAGCAGCGCTTTGAAGGTATTTCAAATGTAAAAACGCAACTAATATATTGCTTGGGTTTTGAATAAGCCGAGAAGGAGTAAAAGAATTAAGGTTGCTACCATTTGTTGTGAAGTGACCATCCATGCAATAGCAAACCCTGAACACAAGTCTGCAAGCTCATCAAATGTATGAGCTCTACAAAACTACGAGCTCATCCAGGGTTCAGTGTCGTGACACACCCTGCAGTTTTGAAATTTTGGGAAACTATCTTCCCTGTCGCGACACGAAAGAGTGGTGTCACGACGTCAATATGATTTTTGTAATTCCTTACCATTGGACATGGTGTTGCGATACGGGATGACCGTGTTGCAACCTTGACTCTGTTTTCCCAACTTTCCGATTCTTATGCTTCAAGAACTTGTTAGCTCTGTTTTCAATCTTCTTGTAATATTTATTGGCCAGTGAAATATACAATGTTGTACAGTTAGTTAAAGCTTACGTAAAAATGTTAGGTCTTGTTGCCAGACTCGTCTGTCAGCTCAGTTAGTATGCATTTAGGTGCTTCTTGTAAATTATTTATGTCTGCATTAGTCCAACATCTATCGTGCCATTCTATTCGTTTGCAGTTATCTCTCTCTCTGAATTTACCTTTTCAGCCTGCCCTAACTACTGACAATTCTTTTCGCAGATCATAACTATTAATTACTTGCAAGATTACGTATCCATGCAACCACATTAATTTCTACTTGACATCTTTGCTCCATAGGAAGGTTGAGAATCTTGATTCATATTTGTTGTTCATTATGTATTTGTTCATCTCATCTATCAGGAATAACTTTGCAGAAATATTCTCTAAGTCTTGATTAGGAAGGAATTATGTACTACACTACTTGGATTCCAACTCCGAGAGCTTTCGAATTTTTCCGCTTGTTTGCAGATAACTCTCTTGAGTGGTTCTTGTAGTAATTGAACATTTCGTGGTTTCTGTAGCTCGATCTCCAGGCTTATCAATTGTCCAGCACGGTTGATGCCTGTTATGTGGTCATAAGTCCTATCAATATATATTTTTCCAGTTCTTGTCAGCATCTGGAAAATTCCTAGATCATTGAATTTTTGAGGTTTTTGGTTTAATAACATGCAAAAGATAGTCAAATCAAGTTTATCAATTGGAATCACCGATTCATTCTTGCTTTTCTTTGTAAGCTATTGAATTTTTGGGGTTTCTTCCACTAGGTTGGCCACAAATATCATTGTCTCCATTTGTAGGTCTGTATTATACTGCTCTTGCATTCTGCCCCTGCTAAAAGAACCTAAAGCTTCTGGGAAGATGTTTCCATGCCTGCCTTATTCTTCCATCCACTCTCCATTTCCTCAATTGGTTTCATAGCTTCCTTTATTGCCATTTCGTTCGATTCATCTTGATACTCTTCTGTTTGTTGGGATAAATGATAGTCCAAGAGTTCCTTTTCCTTACAAGTGCTTATCATTGCATTCTTCTCATTGATCAATCCTTGGTTTAAGTCATCTTAATAACTTCTTGAGTGTACACTATTGTTGTTGCTATCATCTTAGGAAGGGGTTGAGGCTTCACCTCGGAATTGACTCAATTCAAGCATCAGTAATCGTTGGTTCTCCTGTATCTCTCAATTCTCATAGATCCCTTCTTCATAAATATCGGTGTCATAATCTAAGTTTTCGTCTAACCACATATAATTTAAATTATCCATAGTCCTGTTGACTGATCTCCTATAATTACCATGGTGATAGTTTGTATCAAGAATGTTGATAACTCTTAAAAAGAGTTATAACTCATACTTTTAGACCTAGTTAATTGCTTGTACTTAAGTAAAATTAGCTTTATTTTAGGTAATTGCATAATCATTTTTTGTTAATTAAGCACTTTATTTAGGAGCTTGAGATGGTGATTACTTTATTGCATCTCTACTTTTAATTGCTTGCGGAAAGATTTTGATGTAGTTGAATGGCAGGTTTAATGAAGAAGGATTACGGAGGATGGAGGTTTACTGAGGTATTATGAGAAGTTGCCATGGCAATGCTGGTAAAGAAAATGATAACCACCCAGTCAGCAATGAGAGCACTTAGCAGTTGGTCCCCCCACATGCACGTGTAATGAAAAATATTCACCTCAAAATTAGGGAAAAAGCAATCATTGGTTGGCGGGTTCTACCTTAGAGGAGGACCTAAGTATAAAAGACAAAAGAAAGGACAAGGAAAGAAGAGACGAAAAAGAAAAAAAAGGAGAAAAAAATAACTGGCGGCCACACTTGAGGTCTGCTATTAATGAGAGTTGAAGGTACTATTGAATGCAAATTTTTAAGCTTCGATAGAGGTCTCATTGCAGCAAGGAGGGCAAACTGAGCTACTATGAGCATTGGTGAAGCCAAGCAACAAGACGCTGAGTGGGAAATTTGTGTTTCGAACCCAGGTTTCTTTCTCTACATTTGGTTTCCATTCTCGGTTCTAAACTATTATTTGGGATGATGATGATGCGAACAAACTTGCATTTGTGTAGTCCAGCCATGAGCTAACTTCATACGGTTGGAGATTGCTTTAGATGATGTTTAAACTTTGACTACTATTTGTGGATTAATATGGTTCACTTGTTTTATTCAATGGTTGTATTTGTTTAATGCTTGTTATGGTATTGATGAATGCTCATTAAGCCTTAAGACAGCTTAATGCCGACAGGGTTAGGCTACTTGCATCAAAGTTGGGTAATATAAGTGAGTGTTGAGTGAAGCACTCGTATAAACTCTAGACATATAGTCTTACCTTATACGATTTAGAGGGTTATGCTTAGTAGTGGTTATTACTCCCAAGCCTATAGTTGTATAATGCATTATGGGTAAATAACCTTAAGTTTTGCTTTCAACAGTGGTAAACCACATTAGTACCTAATCGAACAGTAAGTTTGCCATAGTTTTTCCACGACATTGTTCACAGGTTAGAACTGATCCCTTAGTAATCCCAACCTTTACGATCAATATTCCAATCTTGCTAAAATTTTTAGTACTCTTGTTTGAAGTGTTGCAATTGGAATCTCTACTAATATACTTCATTACTCTTATTTCTAATGTGTTAATCCCATTTTAATTTCATTTAAATATTGTTTAATACAATTATCTTTTCTATTCAATTGTGGTAACTTAGACAAAGAACGCCCATCCAATCCTTGTGGGAATGATACTCACTCATAACTTTATTACTTGATTCGACGTGTATACTTGCACAATTCGCACATCATATTCACACGAGACAAATGTGTACTAGGGTCCTCCTAAAAAATGAATAAAATCAGTGATGTTAATTGGTTAAACAAAATAAATTGAGAATTGTATCTATAACCTAAAAATTTCTTAATTAGTCTTACTGAAGTGCAAAAATTAAAATTAAACTAGTGACGATGTTTCCCAAGCAACAGTGCCAACAACTTGACCGCCTCCGAACGTACTAATGTCCAGAGTGCAAATACTACAAAAAAAAGATATATAGAAGTGAGGTGGTATCCGCAAGTATACGGGTCAGGTTGTAATATATTTACAACGGAGTAGGTGAGTACTCCAAGCATCGTACCCAAAAGAAGCTAGTACTAGACCAATTTCAACCTAAACACCAAAAGATTTAATTAGTACTTGAAATAGGTTATATTACACAAATATAAATAAAAGAGATTTTTGGAGTTTTTTATAATAATAAAAATATAACAAATAAATAAGTATCAAGAAATTGAAAAGTGAAATTAATCAAATCTGATTATGGGTGATTAGCTCAATTCGATAATCTTCATCAACTACCGCTTCGAGTTCCTCATCAATCAACTAGTCGATCTCCTAGCAGGATCTTCTGATACGTCCATTAGAATAACGAATCAGTAAGTACTACTTATCTTCTGACCTCAAAGTCCAGACCCGTTTGGTGTTAAGGTGTTAACGGATAGACCAAACCAATTTTGGTTTAATTCCCATATTGATAACTTCTTAGGGTCGTCAAGCCTAGAGTTTAGGTTCTTCCTTTCCCAAACAGTTGATCCGTTGAGTAACCCTACAAAATAGCTAATAGATCATACCTCCACTCGTTAATCCCCCATGATGGATTCGTTCCTCATGGTTTCCGTAAACAATATAGAATCGATATAAAGTGTAAACATGATAAATGAATTGAAAGTATAGAATTTAAGAAAACGCCTGATTTTTATTATGAATGAAAGTGAATCCACAAGGTTTGATTGTATCCACCAATCAGATCTCCTGAAATAGAATAAAGAACAAACTGAAAATAAATCTAAAACCTAAGGAAAGAAAAACTTAAACTAAAATTAAAAGAGAGATTCTAAGCTAAGTAATTGGTGTCCATAACATGTGACAAATGAGCCTATTTATAGATTTGAGGTGGTTGTCGTCCTTAACCCTAGGTTAGCTGACGTTCCTGAGTTTTAAACTTGATTATGTGGACCAAAACACCCCTTATCTTGTATTAATTTCTATCTAGAGTCAATGTCGCGATATCAAAGTCAATATACACTTCTTAAGGGAGTCTTTAGGGGTATGTCGCGACATCCTTAGGCTATGTCACGACATCGAAGGCGGTTTCAGAATTTCTCCATTCTGCTCCCTATGCTGAGACATGGATCCCTCTGTGTTGCGACGTAGTGACCAGTATTGGTTTAGCACACCTTTTAATGGTCTCCTGCACACTTACAAAGTTCATTAGCTCATCCTTAGGCCTCATTCGGCCCCTAAGGTTAATAAAAGACTCAATTTGCACATTTTATTGAATTTAGTTAAACTTACTAAAACATAATTAAATCTGAATGATAATGCTTATCTTCAAGCTCCAATAGTGCGAAAATTAGTTTAATCTGATACACCAAATTATGGCAAATCAAATGCACAACATATTTGCAAATAAAAATTTCCATTAGGTTGTGGATGTACAACATATTTGTAGATAAAAACTGTAACTGGGTTGTGGATGCACAACATATTTACAGATAAACTGCCACTAGGTTGTGGATGCACAACATATTTTCAAAAAAAAAATTGTCATTAGGTTGTGGTTGCACAACATATTTGCAAATAAAAATTTTCACTAGGTTGTGGTTGCACAACATATTTGCAGCTAAAAATTGTCACTGGGCTATGGATGCACAGCATATTTGCAGATAAACTGTCACTCTTCCTCTGTACATATCATCCCACCCCATGAAATGCAATATGTCATATTTGTAATAGAACAATTTAACACTAGCAGTGGACATGCTTAACATGTATTCAATTTAACACTAGTGGTAGACATGTCTATCATGTGCGCAATAGGGCGGTAACAATAATAACACTAACAGTTTATCAATATCACTTTGACAGAAAGCATGTAATATTAATTTATCATGCGATGCAACAATAGCACTTTAGTAATAAAATCACAGATTCCAAAAATAACATAATATCAGGGACTTATTTGAGCAAATAAAAACACTAAAAACAATTCAGGGAATATACAAGGACTAAACTGCACATATCATAAATATTTGGACAAAATTGTAAAACAGGGATCACACGGTCGTGTGGCTAGGCCGTGTGGAAGGTTATTGGACGTGTGTAAAACGGGATACCTTAACATAACAGTAGCACATGGTCGTGTGGTCCACACGCCTGTGTGAGAGATCGTGTGACCCTAAACCTACACACGATTTGCCCCAATTCACTTGGTAAATAATATACACCTTTCACCGGGGGTTTGATTGATGTTCCTCACGCCCGATTATGATCCAATTCACCTAAATTCGATCCTTCAAATGAAATTTATACACAAATTAATGTCTGGTTTCAAGATTTGACAATAATAACAAAAGATTTGGCAAGAACCGTCAAAGATTGATTAATCGAATGTAAGATTAGCGTCAGATAGAAATATTACAAAAATTCGGGATCTAAACATCGAAAATGAGATGTACTTATCGATTTTTGGCAAGCGTAAGGATGCCATTAACAGAAATTACAAAACCGATAGAAAGAACGATTGAATGGAAGATGATTTGATTCGGGAAAGCAAAATAATTATCAATAATTATGATGAAAATAAGGTGTAAAGAAAAGGGAAAGAAAATAAAAGAGAGGAAATAAATTAATAGGGTGCAAATTCTACTAAGATTTGAAAAGGGGCAATATGAAAATCTAATTAGGAAAAAAAGAGAAAAGGACGATGAAATTCTAATTCTATTAGAATTTTGAGGAAAAACAAGAGATGAATTCTAATTAGGAAAGAATTGGTTAAATTCTTAGGGTCTATAAACTCTAGGGTGGCACATGCAATTTTTCCAAGTTTGGGGTGTATTTGATGAAATTACGAAATAAAAAAGGGAAGGAGGGCTCAAACTTGAGACCTTAGGATAGATGCTCTAACTCTTAACCATTGAGCCTTAAGCTCATTTCTTGTTTAATTTAGATTCTTGACCGTGTATATATATTTCAGGGTGTGACTTTACCCTAGGTTGCCGAAAATAATAAAATAGGAGGAAGAGAGCTCAAACCTAAGATCTCTAGAGATAGTTACACTACTTAACCACTAGGTTAAATACTCAAATTTTTTTAAACTCTTACAAAATTTATTCTTAAAATGAGGTGTGACACTTGCTAAGGTTTGCAGCAAAATTGCATAAAATAAAACTGATGTGAGGGAAGGATTCGATCTTAGATTTCCAAGACAAATTCACTGACACTTAACCATTAGACCAGTAACTCATTTATTTTCAAACGCACAAAGATAACCTTTATAAATTAAGGCGTGACCACTCTCGTTTTCACAAACCTGACCAAATGTGGTGGCCAAACCTGGTCAGGACAGACCGACCCGAATCTAAAACGTTACATTAGTCACTTATGTGACCTTCGTACAACCACCAATCACACCACACAAATTTACATACATGCATATTCATCAATCATATAGTTCAAGGTAAACAGACAACTCTAAAAAAACATGCTTTTTGCAGCGCTACTCTTGATCAGACCAACATCAGAGGTAAAATCGTTATTTAACATACGAAAAAAGTAACATTTGTAATTCAACAATTAAATCATATGTACAGTATAAAATAATTTAATAAGAACAATAATTGAAGAAAAATACCAGAACTGATAAGTAAAACTTATTTAATTTTTAAAGCAAAGTTTAAGGACTAAATCATAATTTTAGTAAAAATTTAGTAAATCATTTTTGTAAAATCGAGAGTAAAGTGATGGAATTATACATATAAGATTTAATCATGCAAATTTTAAAG
Source organism: Gossypium hirsutum (assembly GCF_007990345.1). Lineage (NCBI taxonomy): Eukaryota > Viridiplantae > Streptophyta > Magnoliopsida > Malvales > Malvaceae > Gossypium > Gossypium hirsutum. The sequence continues at coordinate 50,134,559 of NC_053449.1, read as the reverse complement.
TCATTTCATAGCATTTAAGGACTCCAAGTCCAAAGCATAAAAATCATGACTCAATTGCAAAGATAACAAAACATGCCTAAAACCTACATATGACACATTATCACCTATCCACACATACTATTTTGTGTTTTCTTTCCAACTTTCCTATTTTAACATATAATATAACATACATAGATCATACAAATCATGCTCAATTAAACTAAAACATACTTTAACACTCTAATCAGTTAGCTATACTAGCATGCAAACCTAAAGTCACAATTCATATTACTCAACATGTCAAATTTGCATCTCATACATTTCTAAGTGCATTATAGGCTCATACATTACCACTTGGTCATTTTAAGTTCGTCTCAATATTCAGCAAGTCATTCAAGCATCTATAACAATAATTGACTAAGCACATGCATATCATCTACCATGCAACCAAAACCTAACAATTATGTATATTCAAACTTAAATTCAATCAATCAATCAACTACAAACTCAATTCTTCTAACCCCATTTTTGGAATGTGACACTTGCATATGATTGAATTTGAACATGACCATTTATATCAATAAAACATTAATTTTACCGTTAAACTAAAATTTATTTTAATATAATATCTACATTTTAATTGTATTATGCATACTTTATTACCTCAACCAATGGAATATACATCCTATATATAAATATTTTGACTAAACTGGTGTCACCCATAACAAGACCCAACTCAGTTATTAAATTACAAAAATGCCTCTATTTTAACAAAGCAATAAATATTAATTTAAAGTATTTTTTGTCTTTTTATATAAAATCTATAATAAAAAAAGCTTGTGCTTATGATAAGATTTGAACCCAAAATATCAAATATAATCTCTCCCAATTTGTCATTTCAACTAAAGTAACATATAGTTTTTATGTAAAGTCTTAATAAATATATTATATAATTATTTTCACTCACATCGTGGGTATGCTATAATCTTATTGATAATGTTGTCAATTGAGTTTGTGTCACAAGCATGGTGGTCGATTCCTCACTGATTCCAATCATACCAACCGGTGCATACCGTTCTAGTGCTAAACCAAAACACCCAACACCCTTTTCTGCACCGGTGAAAATTCCGATCCATATCGACTGCACCAGCTTGTTCTAGTCAATTTTAGTCACACTGACCGAAACATAGCACACCGTTCGGTACATGAATAATATTAAAAATATAAAATTTTTACTTGCTTACTATTATGCTAAAGACTTAATTGAAACGTGACTAATCAAAAAAGGCTTACTATTATGCTAAAGACTTAATTGAAACGTGACTAATCAAAAAAGACTACATCGGAATGTAATGTTTAAGAAAGTGTTTTTTGGCACATACTTTCACATTTAAAATATAAAATATAATTAACAAAAATTCACTCACCTGATTATCAAAGAAAAAATATTTGTTTACCTTTCAACTTCTTTTATAAAACTTTTATAAAAAAAAAAGAGAAAGGAATTAAATCATTAAAATTGCATATTGAAGGATGGATTTTTATTATTAATTTTAGATTTATTTGAATGATAGATTTTTATTTGTTGAGTTTATTAATGAGTATTTTATATAATTGATGACTATTTTATATTTGAATTATTTATTTTAATTAATTTGATATTTGTAAATATATTTATATACATATATTAAATAATTTTTAAAAAATATTGATAAATTTAAAACGATACAACAAAATAAATCGGTACAGGTATGTACCAATTTTGGTAAAAAAAAAGATGCGTTTACCGTGCGATACGAACTACCTTGGTCACAAATCTACTCATAACAATTCAAGAAAAATGACAATAATTTAATAAATAATTAAAATACATTTAATATTGTTAATATGATGTATTTACCTAATTAAATTAAATTTATTATAATTCCAAACATATTGCATGTGTGTTAATGTTAATTTGAAATTTGACATTTCAATATTTCTCATATTTTATTTACAAAGGTAAAGGCATTCATATGTTCTAAATACATAATTTCCATAGGCATACGTGTGTAACATAACTTTTAGTGTTAATAATATTGTTGATTGAGTTAACGTCACACACTAACTTAAGATCGATATATTCATTTAATATTTTTAATCTAATGTATTTATGTGTTCAAATTTCGTTCTACTTACAATTAATCTAATTTTTTATTTTATCAATTAATTTCAAATCATAAATTTCGCCATGTTATCTTTAAATACATGTTAAAATTCGTTGTTTCTATAAGAATGTGGTAGTTTAAATAAGATCAGTGAATTCAAACCGACTCCTTTCAACGGACTTCAAAAGTAACCGAATTCACTAAACTCATTTTCGCAAATTATTTTAGTCACCACAATTTTAACCGAGTTTTGCTCACCCTAAAGGTCACAATTTATAAATGGTAACTCTAATCTCCTAACTCAAAAAAAAAAAAAAAACCAGCGATTCGCAGCTCTGCTTAAGCAAGAAGCATAGACATAAAACTCATGACAACCGTAGATTCTTGTCTCGAAACATTATTCAGTTCAAACATCACATTCTAAGTTTACCAACTGTACCTGGTACGCAACAATTGCTTGTTTCAAGATGCCAAATGGGATTAATAACTGCAAATGAGACATAAACTCTTTAAGAGCTTAGTTTCCTACCTTATAACTTCAAACTCCCCTGTCATCATGCCTTGAGTGCCGCAATGCATTCAATTTCAATCTTGGCATCCAATGGCAATGCAGCTACCTGATAAGTCGAACGAGCCGGTGCTGGTGAAGGAAAGTCTGCAACACAAACCATTTTTAGTGATTGAATTAAAATGTAGTTTCTACAATGATGGCTAGTATGGAAATCATTTAATCAACATTTTTTATAAGCCATGACTTTCTACAAGAGGATTCATCGATCAACAAATACACTCAACACATAGCTCTTGTATTTTATTTCGATGCAATGCTCAGATTAATACGCATGGCCTAGAACAAGCTGGTTGATTGTAAAGCCAGCTGTACCATGTGAGAATTCATGGGTTAAGTCTACTGCACTTCATTAACTAAAATTTGAATACCAAGCTATATAACAATGACCCTGCTTTCTTTCATCAGTTTTGTCTATGATTATGGGGTTTAAGACAAACTCGCAAAGCCATATACAAAGCAATGTTTTGAACTTAAAACAGACTATTATACTCACATTTAGCATAGATCTCATTTACTTTCTTGAAGTCTTTCAAGTCAGCTAGCCTGCATCAAGAAAACCCGATAAATAATAAAGATCCCATTCATATCAGATAATCAACCCTTATCATCATAAGAAACAAAAACATAAGAGGAAATTAAAAAAGAATTACATAATTGTCGTCTTAACCACAGAGGAATAGTCAGCACCACTAGCTTTCAGTATTTCTCCCATATTTTTCAGTACCTACAGATTTGCATAGAAAACTTCAATTACCAACATGTCTTCAGCTATGAAATTCCAGAACATGAAGCAGCACATTCACAGAATCATTAGTCCGCATATTAGTACATTACCTGCTCGGTTTGATCCTCTACACTGTCTGAGATGAACTTTCCAGTCTAGAATAAAAAATCAACACACATGATCAGTACCATGGGCATATAACTGACATCTAGGACCTATGTTACCCAAACTTTTCATTTTCCCTAAAACTCCCAAATCCAATACATATTAGAACATGGATATGAGGGTATGATTCTCCAAATAGGTGTCTAAATGTGTTAGACACATCAGTATCCAACATTTATTATGAGTCCGGGTAATATAACCCAAGAATAAAACCTTGACATGTAAAGAAAGTTCAGTGAAGACATCACAAACCTCTGGAATAAGACCGAGAACACCGGAGACAAAGAGAAGATTATTGGCCTTGATGGCCTGAGAATATGGTCCCAATGCTGCTGGAGCTTTGTCAGTTGCCACAGCCTCCTTAATCCCTACAATCAAGACATAATCACAAACCTTAGATGCATCAAACGAAACCTATGTTGCTCCAACTCTTCATTGTTTGACACATATCTAGAAATGGATATGAAAATAAGGAACCTCCAAATAACACTAACATCCAACTCTTCATTGGGTATAGAATCGAATCATAGCATCTGCAAACCCTTCACCATCGTTCCCCATCCTTAGGCTACTAAATATTTGACTTCCAAGCACAGTGAAGGTCATAAAATTGTAATAAATCAAATATAAATTCCCCAAATTTCTCTTACATAAACGACGAACAAAATAACTATTAGTTAAACATCATAAATCCAAGCCAAGATGTTTCATGACCATGTTCTTTCCCTTTCACATTCACTTGATTGAAAGTAACGCTTTTAAGACTGACTTAAAACTAAAATCCAAAGCCAAACAAATTCACCCATTTTTCTAAAGCAACCCATCAAAGGAAACCTAAAATCAAGCAGTAAAAAGAAACCCATTAGCTTACTGATCGTCTTTCTTTTATTACCAGGAGAAGTGGATAGGCTTAAGCAAGCAAAAGGAGAGCCATTTCTGGAGGAAGATCGCAAAAATGAAGAGCCGGCAACGACTCCACCGACAGCGGCTAACGGGGAGCGAGTGCGTAGTAATCCGACATCGACGGTTGGAACGTGAATAGACCTTAAACTACACCAGGCCATTTTCACCCTTAGTCTCTCTCTCTGCTCTGTGTTTCTTTGTCTTCGATTTTTTGGCCTTGTGACTGAACTCAACTGAAAATACAAGTTAAAAACAAAATGAAGTGAAAGTCGAGAGAATATTCCTGCTTTTTTTTTATGTAGACTAGATTGCCCTTCAGTTGGTGAAGCCTAAAATGATTACGTTAGTCCATGAATGTAAATTCATAATTCCAGTCCCGTGAGGTAAGATTATTTTTGGTAAACTACAAAAATGTCACTGAACTTTGGTGAAAATTTACTTTTTGCCACTGAACTATGATAAGTTCCATTTTCATCACTAAAGTTTTCGACTTCGAACGTTTTGGTCACTCGTCCGATAATTGCAGTTAACGGACAAGTGGAGTGGCACATTAATTCAAATATTAATTTCTAATTTGATTCCTGAATTATAGCTAAAACATTTAGTTTGGTACTTTTACAACATTTTTAACGAAAATTCTGAAAATTGTATTTAAAATTTCTAAGAATATAAAATTTTTTTTGAAAATTTAATATTTATTTTTTGAATTTATAAAAATATTTTTTAAAATTATAATTATGTAAAAAATAAAAAATCTAAAAATTATATATATTTTTAAATTATAATTATGCAGTTCTTGGAGTTTTTTGGCATTTACTCAAGGTATGATCCTTTTTTCTTGTAATTCAAAATCCATGAATGGGTTTCTTTTGAATTTTCTGCTTGTTGTGGCCATTGCCTTCTTCCAGGAGAGTCCTAAGGATTTGATGAAATGGGCATTGGTGGAGGCGGTTGAGGACTCCCCCACCCCTATTCTCTTAAAGGTTTTCCATCAACTCCTGTCAATGTAGGTTAATCCTTTATGCTTTAAAAAGAAGGTTTAATGACAAATTTGGCCACTAGCATTTATATGTTTTGTCAAAATGGCCCTAATAGTATTTTTGAGCCTTTTTTAGCCATCAACTTTTTTTTTAAATTGCTTTTTTTAACAAATTTAATGAGGGATAATGTGAAATTTCATATATGGAATATTTTTAATGAGTATACTAAAAATATTAAATGTGTGCATTCATTTTTAAACTTTTTTAGATAATTACGTTTATTATCTTTAAATTAAGAGTTATTTTTTTAACTTCATGAATTATTTATTTATTTTATTTTTCTTACATGTATTTATTTTATTAGGTTACCTAAGTAATAGATTACATCTCATTAAAAATGTTCCACATATGAAATTCCACATTATCCCGTTAACTTTTTCAGTATAGATTATATCTCATTAAAAATGTTCCACATATTAAATTTCACATCATCCCGTTAACTTTTTTAATGGTACTTTCATCAAATCTATTAAAAAACAATTTGAAAAAAGGATAAAGGTTGATGGTAAAAAAAAGTTCAAAAATACAATTAAGGTTATTTTGACAAAACATGTATACATTAGTAACTAAATTTATCATTAAGCCTAGAAAGAACCCAAGTCCATGTTTTGTAATGACCCAAAATTCACGGGCATCGGAAAAAGAGTAGTATCGGGCCTCCGTCTTAGAAAATTGAACCTGTAGATAGTTATTAGAAATATTTATGAGTCTAGTGGTGTGTCTAATTATGTTTTAATTAAGTAAAATTATCCTAATTTAGAGTAATTAGTAAGAAGAGACTAAAGTGAATAAAGGTTAAAAGTTTAATTGTAGATTAGAAGGAAGAAATAGGGACCAAATAGGTAAATAAGCCAATGGCTTAAGATTAGCCGGCAATAGAAAAATCTTAGATTTTTCTTGATTTATATTATAAAAATATTATTTAATTAAAATATTATAAATTATATTAATTAAAGTTAAGATATTATATTATAGGAAATAAATAAGATGAAGACAATTGTATGGTGATAAAATAATAAATGTGTAAAATATATAAAAACACACTTGTAATAAAATAAAATATTTTCTTATGATTTAAGTAAAAGATATTTGTGAATTAAATATTATTATTATATTATTATTATTATTATTATTATTATTAACTAATACATAAAAGAAATAAAAGAAGAAAAGAAACAAAGCCCATTCGAAACAGGGGAAGGAAAAAAGAAAGAAAGAAAAGAAAAAGGGAAAATTAGGGTTTAAGGATTTAAGCTTTAATTTGGTAAGTCAATCAAGTCCTTTTCTTTTAATTTTGATGTTTTAGAATTCTTAGAACAAAGTTTTGTTGAATTTAAGCTAAAATTTTGTAAGTTCTTAGATTTTTTAATATGATTCATGTTGAACAAAAAAAATGAATTAGGGATTTAAATGATAGAATTTCTAGTTAGAATTGATAAAAGGATTAAATTGTGAAGTAAACTCTAAGTTTTATATTGTAGGGACTAAATTGAGGAAAATTTGAAATTAGTAAAATATGCTGAAAATTTAGTAGTTAAATTTGAGTTTAGATAAAATTTGAATAGAAATAGAGTGTGAATTAAATTAGAAAAGTAGATAAATCTAGTTAGGATTAAATTGGAATTAAAGTATAAAATTGGATAGAAATTTTATTATTATTGTAAAATTTGTGCTGCAATTAATTATTTAATTATTTAATTTTCGTAGCTAATAAAGAATTCGAGGTATCGGCACAAAAAGGGAAGGAGAAGGTCGTCGAGGAGTAACTGCAAAATTCGAGTTTGTATTACTATAATTCAAATTATTTATTATTTTAATGTTAAATTTAAATTATGTGTATGGTAAGCAAATAATAAGGTAAGTGAAATATAAGGTAAGTATTATTATTAAGTTGAAAGAAATTCAATTGAATAATGGATATATGTGTGGAATTGAAATGAATTTGACTTGAAAATGGAAAAGTAAAATTTAATTGAAATGTGAATTTGAAAAGTATGTGTTGGTATTGAATTATGTTTTGATTAGTGAATGAAAAAGTATAATTGATATTGAAAATGAATTCTTGAAATAAAGGTGAAAATTGGATTGTGAAATTGAAATACCCTATTAACTAGTCGGACTGAGTCAGATATAATTGGCATGCCATAGGATTTGGAAGAGTACGGGATTTATCGGCTTTGCTGATCAGGCACTTTACGTGTCGTATCTCAAGCACTTTATGTGTCGTATCAGGCACCTCGTGTGTCGTTTCAGGCACTTATGTGTCGTATACTGATAAGATACTATGTACCGTTTTAGGCACAATGTGCCATATTGATGTGCCATATTGATGTGTTTGGGTTGGAATCCGTGTATCCGTCAAATTCCAGATTGTTAATAGTGTGAATAATTGAAATGAGAAAATCAAATGAATTTGATCGATTGTAGTATTGAATATGAGGAAATTTAAAATTGTGGATTGAAATCGAGATTGAAAACAAAAGGCATGAACTTAATGTTCAAGTAGTGATTGAAATTATTACATGTGATATGTGATTGAAATTGAAGAATAGTTATAAATTTTATTGTTATTGTTAATTGGTGAAAGTTTAAGAATTAATTGATAATTAAGAAGATGGATAGTTACATGCTTGGTAATTCTATTTCTTTATTGCTATTATAATTTGAATTATGGTAATACCACTGAGTATAAAATACTCAGCATACGATTGTTTCCGTGCGCAGGTTAAAAAGAAGTCAGAGTCTCGGTTCAGCATCCAGGACAATCCCGACTCCAGCATGAAGATTTTGGTGATGTTTTCTTCCTTTAAGTGAAAGTGGCATGTACATAAGGATTATAATGGTTATTTTAGTATGTTATATAATTTTGTTGTAAAGAAAGATATTTGGTGTTTTGACGATTAAATTAGTAAAATGGTAGAAATTGGTTATGGCATTGGTATTGAATTGGAATGGCTTGAATAGTTGATGAACTAATTAGAAATGATAATAGGGTTTTCATTAATTAAGTTGTTAAGTCAATATGTCAAGTATGATTTAAGTATATTTGAGTATATAAATGTATTGGTTAAAATATTGGAATTGATTTGGTTGCGATTTGAAATTTGCAGGAAAGGTTCAATAATTATAAAGAGGTTATATTGAATTTTTTTTAAAAATGAAGCCAATTAGTATATATTTATATGAATTTATGATTATTTTATATATGTTTGTTATTTTTTTAAGAATTATTTGTAAATTGTCCGAAATGTCCAGTAATGTCTCGTAATCCTGTTCCGGCGACAGTTTGAGGTTAGGGGATGTTAAATGCTTTTCTCCCTGTTGAGCTTATCAGTGAATATGCCTTGGCTTCTATAGAGAGGTGTCGAGTGCAGAACAAGCCGCTAGTTCCGAGGTGGATTTGGTTTCCTTTAAGTGATGAATTTTATGAAGATTTTGGTGGGATTTTAGACTGGAGAAGGTTTGTTTTTGTTCTTCATTTCACATAATTATAATTTGATCAAATTTTTGTTCTAAAAAGTATGAATTTTTTATTTTTTATACATAATTATAATTTTAAAAAATATTTTATAATTTTAAAAATTAAATAATGAAATTTCAGAATTTTTAAAGTTTTTTTATATTTTTAAATTTTTTTAATATTTTTTTTCAAAATTATTGTTAAAAATGTTGCTAAAGTATCAAATTGAATATTTTAACTATAGTTTAAGAATCAAATTGAATATTAATCCTTAAATTAATAAGCTGTCTCACTTTTTTCTTCACGCTGTAAGGGCATTAACAACGAGTGATCAAAATGTTATAAGTGAATAATTTTAATGACCAAAATATAACTTTTTTTTAATTTAATAGTAAAAAGAAAATTCATCAAAGTCTAGTGATAGTTTCGTAATTTTATTTAAACCAGGTAAGATTTTTCTTTCAATAATTTATACCGGTTAAGATTAAATTAGTGTTAGTAAGCTTTTAGGGTTTGGTTTAAAAAATTTAATTTGGTTTGTGGTTATTGAGTATAGGTTCAGGTTTCGAATTTTAGAATTTTAATTACTAAAATTAAATTAAATTAATTAAGTTCTTAAATTATTTTTAATTAAATTAGGGTCAATTTAGTATTGTTTCTAAGAAGCATTTTTAAAATAAAAAATATTTTCATAATAAAAACATTGTTAAACAAAATATTTTTGGGCTTTTCAAAAGCAAATGCTTTACAAAAATACCTTTTTAGTCAAAAAATAAAAGCAAAAACTTTTAATTTTTGCTCAAAAATATTTTTTACTCAAAAATATATTTGAAAAATAATACTAAACTAGGCCCTACCAGTAACAAATACTGATACGTTGACACCTACATATCCTATAGATTAATACATTAACATGACATCATTAGGAAATATTAAAAAATTATTATAAAAACTAAAAGTTATTCAAAATTAGTATAGTTCACGTTGGTATAATTATTTATTTCTTGATTAAATTATAATGTAAAAAATTTAAAGGTTACAATTTGTTCAAAGTTTCGTATATTTGAAATTTAATCTTTATATTTTTATTTTTAAGAATTTAGTCTCTGCTTTTAAAATTTTAAAATTTAGGTCCGTTTGTTAACATTATTAAAATTCTTTTGTGTTGGTCTAGCATTTTGAAAAGAAAAAAAAACTTGTTATCCACATAACAAAAAAAATAATATTGTAATGAACTTGAATTTATTAAATAATTTTAATGGTGCTAACAATTCTTAAAAATTCAAATAATCATTTTAATTAGAATAAAATATTTAAACTAACTAATGACATTATAAAAGTTGAGGTATCAAATTATATCAAAATTAAAGTATATAGATTAAGTCTCAAATTTAAGCAAAATATAGGGATCAAATTAAAATTTAATCATTCTTATAATCTAAAACGTATAGGGATTATAATTGAAATTTATTCGTAATGTTCTCATGTCAAAAAGAGGAAATGAAAAAAAATGGATTGGTGTCCATTTTGGGAAGCCTTAGGGCTTTTTTTTTTAATCTAGTGTCTTAGGTGTAATATATTCGTCTTTATTCACTTGTATTTTTCAAAAAAATTGATTTAATAAAATATCCATTAATTACATTAATATTTCTTACAAATTGTCCTCAACGGTTTTTGCACGTGAAGTAAAATGGAAATAAATACCTGCTCACTAATTATCTAATGTTTAACTAATACTAGGTGATATTACGTGGTCAGATTATAATACGGAAAAACGGCTTGTATTAGTAAATATCAAAAACAAGCAAATCAATTGAAAGACTAATATGTAGTCTATCAAGTCCGATTGGAGATATGTTTTGTCTTGAACATCGGAGTGGATAACTCCCAAAAGATATAGATGTTATTGACTGGACTGATAGTACAGTATATTAGACATGACCCAAGTAAAATATATCCTAAATCCGTTTATGAATTTACTCACTTATGCATTTATAGTGTGACATATCTTAATCTTAAGTGGATGATGGACTATGTATGCGTGACTCATATACTTTGGTGTAAGTAAAAACTTGAGTTCAAATAGATAAAGAACCAAAACTTGGTGCATTGGGTATACGACTTTTGCAATATGTAGCATCATTCCACGATAGTGGAGTTCATAGCCCAACTAAAGGGTAAATGATATCTACGGGTCATATGTCATTGTGATAGATGACTTGATTACTATTTGATAGTAATTGACTTTTCATAAAGGAAGATGTAATAGTTACCATGTGATAAAATATAATCATATTAAGAGAACGAATTTAATCCAAAGAGATTAAGGATATCCTATGAGGGTAACACACTTATGAGGTCATTAGACGAGCACTTATTGAATAACTTTCATAATGTAATATAACTAAGGAGAGCTTAGTCACAATACTATCATGGAATGATTTCGTAGCTAAATAAGTTTATAATAACTTTGTAACTAAATAAATTTATAATTAATAGGTGAAAAGTTAGAACTTAATTATAAATTATTTGAACTATAATTATATATGTCTAATTGATCCCTCTGCTAGCTCGTTGAAACCAGAAATGAATTACATGTAAAATCAAATGGATAGAAATGGACATAAATGAATGAAAATGATAAAGTAAGAGAAATGAATCACATTTACAAATGAATACGTGTTCTCATTAAGTACAAAAAATGACTTGAGAATTAATTTAAGATTTTTTTAAATTATTTTTTAATTAATTATAATTAAATAATTGAAGTTCGAAAATGAAAAAACTAATTAGTCATTGTGAATCTGTTGAATAATGAAATTAAGGGTCTGTTTGATTGAAGGAATTGATTTTCCGGAAAATTATTTCCAACTTTTCTAGCGTTTGATTGGCGAAAAACATTTTCCATTTGGAAAATGAACTCCAAAACAAGGGAAAATGGGTTACATTTTAGGGAAAATGTCTTACCCTTTCAATTTCCGTAAGACATTTTCCGTGCTCTCCTCTCTATCGCCTCCTTCATTCCTTCCTTCATTTCCGATAGAAAATTGCTTCTATTTATCGATTTTCCAGTAACTTGTTTTTTTAATTATTCAATACTTGTTTTTTTAACACAATTACAAATATTTTATTTGATATTAATTTTTTTCAATTTATAACTATTAATATTGTGGCTTAATAATTGAGTATTATTATAAATAAATTATTACAATATATGTAAAAATAATTTAAAATATAAAAATTTATTAATATATATCAATATATGTAAAAACAATTTTTTCGAAAAATATTTCCAGGAAATTTGTCAAACAGCCGAAAATATTTTACACAGATTCAATCAAACACCAGAAAATATTTTCCAGTAAATCATTTTACAGAAAATTAAAACATTTTCCCGAAATCATTTTACGAAAAATATTTTACTGGCAATCAAACAGACCCTAAATATATTTCTTTATGAATTCTTTTACGGTAAGTTGTTATGATTTGAACAGAATTAGAATTGAGTTGAGAAAATTATTTAATTAATAAATTAATCTAGTTAAAAAGCACATATAATTGAATCAAATACATGAGAGGCCCAAATATCCCTCGTAAACATTGAGGCGTGACAACCCTAGTAATATTTATTAGGGTGTGTCACCCCTCCTACCCTAGTTAGAGTAGGAGTGTATTTTCAATTAAATAAATATTATTTGTCAAGAGTTTGTTCCATCAGGATTTTTATATCTCTTTCTATAAATAGATGATATCGGTCGACCTAAAATACACACTTCATGAGTTATCGTTATTCTGCTAGAAAGTAGTGATAATTTATTTACTTAGAATAAATTTTATTTTTTGAGAGTTACAATCTTTTATCTGTTTCTATAGAGAGGGATCACTTTCCTACTGAAAGTAATTAATTCATTTCTTTTTTGTTCTTTGGTTCGTGTTACTCGACCCCGCATTCAACAAAATTCAAAGTACGAGGATAATGAAAAAGATCGTTTGGTTGAAAGCCATGATCGACTTGAATCCATCTTCCACAAAGCACACTTAATATTCGATTCGAGTTTATTGTTATAAATATAACAAAATGGCTCAATTTTGAAAAATTTTAAAATTTTCATTATAACTTTAAAATCATTTTTTTAACAAGATTTTTTCGACACTTTTATAAATAGTTGTATCGATTATAAATAAATTATTTAAAAAATTAAAAACCCCTATTTAGAATCATAAAAAAGTTAATGAAATTTTTTAAAAAAATTTATAAACCAACTTCAGCTTCCGATCCCAATCAATATTCTACTAATTCCAATCATCTTCTTCCAAGCCATCTCATTTTAATACCCCAACCAACTCCATGCCAACGTCGCAGTTATAATAACATTATGATCCTAAGATAAACCCCAAGCTAGTTCCAACTCCAATAACAGGTGCAGTTGAGTCATATGAGTAAAGCCAGAGAAGACAACCTCATAACTGGAATCACAGACCTTAAAAAGAAACGCACTAGGGTTTCGCTTGGGTTGGGACTTCTCACACATGTTTGGAAAATATGCACATCGCATATATAATAAGAGTAATTACATGTTATTATTTACTATTATAAAATGTTAGTCTAAATTAAAAGTGATCTAATTTGATTAAAGTTTATTAGGCTCTAGTTATTAATAAATTACGTGCCAAATATGTGTATATACTCTAATAATTAATTTCTAATTTATGATGGGTTGTTTAGAAATTAGGGTTAATGTGCAAAAGTTATTATTAAGGTTATGATCCCCAAATTACACATAGGTAACTTTTCTAATATTTCATCTTTAGAAAAGAGTAAGCACCTTCTTTAAATTATTTGTGTGCTAATTTAAAAGATTAAAATCGTAAGATATGTAGATTTCAAGACGTTGATAAATTTAGGTACGCTTCCGCATCTAATTTTGTTTTATTATTTATTTTTGATGATTTGACATAATTGGTCCTGGTTTATAGTTTTAAGTTTATATCAGATCTTATTTTATGGTTCTAACAAGTGACATTCAAGTCTCATTATGTCGAATCATTGAGAATTAATTAAGTTTAAATTCTTTTTGGATTGATTTATGATTTTGATTATTTATTAAAATAAATATATGTGATTGATTCATTTATGATAGTATATTCGATCTATGTTATGGTTTATTGGCTTCATCGTGGCAATTAGACTTTATTAAATAAATATATAAGAAATTGTTTTATATGGCTTGTTTTAGGGTTTTATGGTGTTATATATATTGTTTTGGGGACACTTTAGTAGTTATGCGCAAGATTTTATTCATGTTTAGCAAATTGTTATGACTTTTGATTAGTGTGAATTCTTCGCTAAATTGGTTTGATGGATACCTGTTGAAACTGTTAATTTTATGTTATGAATATTTATTTTTAATAAAAAAAAATTGGTTTGGCCTCTTGCTGAAAGCTGAAACCACAAGCATCATGCTTTGATTTTTTTTAGAACTTGATTGATATAATTTTGAGTATGGTCTCTGATTAACTGAAGTGAAGTAGGTGATTGCTAAGCTTTTTTCAGAGTATGGCTTATGGATTTATGTTATTAATATACATGAAGTGGTTGTTAATATTTACATAGTCAATTATGTATATATGTGCAATCATGTTTTATGATTTGTAAGTTTTGGTGATTCCATGTTTAAAGATTTTTCTTTAAAAAAACAATTAACGATTAAGGTTTTCGACATTTGGATAAATCTTATTTTGAATTATTCTAGAAATTGTAGTGTATTTAGAAATTTCAATTCTAACCTTTGACTGTTATGAAAACTTTTAATTTGAATATTGAAATGTGTATATATTTTAAAAATAACTTAATCGAAGCAATAAGTCGCCAAAGTGATCTTTTTTTGTGTAAATTATTTTGTTTTAAAATATAAAATATTGTGTGCATGTAACTTATGTTATGTTAATATTGATCGGCTCAAAGGAAGGTTAATAATATTACATGTGCAATTATGGTAATAAACATGTGACAATTATTCAGTTTTACATGTAAGTAATAAATCGGCCCAAAGGAAGATTTATTTTTCGACATGTTTTTTATTATCAGTTTTTAATTACTACAATTATATATCACTTACAAGTTAATATTTTTGTCCAAAGATGAAATTAAAAGAAATATTTTGAAACAAATAAATTTAGATTTTTGCTTTGGGTTTTAATTAAGGTTGTCTATTATTTTAAATAAATTAGTCAAAACAAAATACCATCAAAGTGACCTCTTTTACGTAGTTTAATTTATTTGGCAGAATTTCAACGACATATGTGGTGATACATGTGTGACAATTATAAGGTACTTTATGTGAACAATAAGTTAGTCCAAAGATTGATTCATTGTTTGACATAATTTATTGTCAATGTTTGTGTAATGCACTAATTAATTTATTGTTGTTTTTGTGAAATTTGACACAAATATATATATGTTTTAGTAGTTAAGTGTTCTGGGTGTGTGTATGAGGTTCTAGGTTCAAGTCCCACTTTTGGCAATTTTGTTATTTTTTATCCTAGCCTTATTCCTACTGGGTAGGCTTATGTTATATTGCTGGTACACTTATATCAGAATGAGCTTGTTGGTTCGAGTGGTAAGGTGTTAGCATGTTAGAGGTTTTGTGTTTGAATCCTTGCGTGAGCAAATGCGATATTTTTGTTTCCGGTTGCCTGTTAGAGGTTCGGTGGAGTTGGAAGACTAAAGTGGTTGGATGTGGTTAGTGGGGAGGATATTATGGGATGTGGTTGTTAGTGGGAAGTTAAGATAGTATCAAAATCTTTATTTTTTTTCAATTTTTCACTCTCCTCCAAATTTCTGATGTTAGTTTCTGCCTTTCCTTTTTGGCTCTGTCGTTTTCATCTTTTTGTCCCTCCTCTATTTCTTTGTTTTCTTTTTCTTCCGTTTCCCTTCGCTTTTGTTCACTTTTTCTGTTTTCGCATGGTTTCGGTAAGTTTTTCGATTCTTTCTTGTCATAGTGGCATAACATTGTGGAGAATCTGATTTCTGCGAACTGTTGTGTAGGAGAAGACGGTGAAGCGGTGATTTTCGCTCCAACGGTTTAATTTATTGCGTGGGTCATTTTTACGGTGGTAAGTTTATGAACGTTGCTCGGTTTAGTTTTGTAAAATCGTAACTTGGTTGCTAATAGGTCATTGAAATGCTTTCTTTAGGTTCTGGTGGGCTCGAGATTGTTTTCACATCAAAATTATACCAGGTGTGTACCCCTAATGCAAGAAAACAAGATTTAGTGAAAGCCAAAAATGGAGTCTGTTGACACCACACGGGTGTGTGCCCGACCATGTGGCTGGCAGTGTCTCAACGAAAGTGTGGCCG
The DNA here is from genome assembly GCF_007990345.1 of Gossypium hirsutum. Lineage (NCBI taxonomy): Eukaryota > Viridiplantae > Streptophyta > Magnoliopsida > Malvales > Malvaceae > Gossypium > Gossypium hirsutum. The sequence continues at coordinate 50,118,210 of NC_053449.1, read as the reverse complement.
TGCATATGACACGACCGTGTGACGGTCTGAGTGTGGTTGTGGGGCCACACGGGCTAGGCCATGTTGGGCATGTGGACCACACAGGAGTATGGGTTTTGGGCCAGGTCGTGTGGGCCACACGAGCAAAGTCAATCTAGGCGTGTGGGCCACACGGGTATGTGGGCCCAAAATTCTGAAATTTTCCCTAGGGTCGCATAGGTTGATCTGATCGACTGTGGGCCTACCGTAGGGTCAGTAAGGGCTAACCAAACCCTAATTTATGTGATCTGATATTCTAATAGTCTAATTTGAGTAGGACACTGTTAATTATGTCTGACTGTTCTGTTTGAGTATATATATGTTATCTGTATATGAGCATGTTAAGCATGTTAATTCTGTTAATTTTGTATTCTGTATATGTGTTTGGGGTGGGATTTACATATGTGGAGGAAGTGATCTGTACGGTGACATTTCGCCTAGTAGCTTTACTGCATATTATTTTGTTATGTGTCGCATCGACACTATATGGTGTGTTGGGATGGGTGGGTGTTTCTAACCCCACATTGTGTGATGGGATGGTCGAAGATGGTGTGTAGAGGATAGGGGTAGGATTCTGTATATCTGTTCTGCTTAATCGGTTCTGATATCTGTATTTGTTATGGACTTCGGTCCGAATTTGTATGTGACTGTATATGAAATTTTACGTATGTTGCATGACTATTTCTGTTAGGTTACACACTGAGTTTACGAAAACTCACATTTGTTTTTATTTGGTAATAATTGTTTTATTTTAAATCTGGTTTTCTTGAGAGTTTGTAATTTTTGGGACTTTCTAGACTGTACGGTTTTAACTTTTGGATTTGGATTTTATTTTGCTTTCTTTTCGCAACGTTGACAAAAACATTACCCAAATAAATGGTTTTAACAAATGATTTTTGGAAACACGAGCTTGGTTTTGTAACACCCCCTAACCCCAAACTGTCGTCCGAACAGGGTTACGAGACATTACCGGACATCTCGGGCAATTTACAAATAATTCTTAGATAAATAACGAACATATATAAAAGAATCATAAATTCATATAAATTTATACTAATTGGCTTCATTCATTTTTTAAAAAAATCTTCAATATAACCTCTTTATAAACATTGAACCTTCCCTGCAAATTTCAAATTGCAACCAAACCAATTCCAGTATTTCAATCAATGCATTTATATACTCAAATATACTTAAATCATACTTGACATATTGACTTAACAACTTAATTAATGAAAACCTTATTATCATTTCTAATTAGTTCATAAACTATTCAAGTTATTCCAATTCAATACCAATGCCATAAACAATTTCTACCATTTTTCTAATTTAATCATCAAAACACCAAATATCTTTCTTTACTACAAAATTATATAACATACCAAAATAATCACTATAATCCCTATGTACATGCCATTTTAATTTAAAGGAAGAAAACATCACCAAAATCTTTATGCTGGGGTCAGGATTGTCCTGGATGTTGAACCGAGACTCTGACTCCTTTTTAACCTACGCGGAAACAACCGTACGTTGAGTATTTTATACTCAGTGGTATTACCATAATTCAAATTATAATAATAATAAATATGTAATGCAAAAATCATACATATAAATTTAAATTTAAATTTCATATTTCAACAATAACAATTTATCAATTAATATCATATATCCACAATTTGAACTTGGACACATCATGAACCTTAGGTTCATTCCTCAATCTCATATCACATTTCAATTCACAATTTAACTTTTTATTCTCATTTCAGTTGCTTTATTGATCAACTCATTAGGTTTATCATTTCATTATTTACCCTATTAACTAAACTTGGGCTTTGACGGATACACGGATCCAACCAAACACTCCAGTATGGCACCTAGTGCCTCATCGAATAGTTCAAAGCAATAGTTGACACTCAGTGTCTCATCGGCAATGCCGAAGAAAGTTGGTACCCAGTACCTCATCGAATCTATCCGAAGAAATATAGTGACACCCAATGTCTCATCGACTCGAGGTCGAAGTATTCCTGAACTCTTCCAATCCTATGGCATGCCAACTATATCCGACTCAGCCCGACTAGTTAATAGGGTCTCCAAATTCACATTTAAATTCAATTCTATTTTTTCACTTTCAATCACAATTCGATTCAAAATTCACTTTCCCATTTTGAAGTCAATATTTGATTCAATTCTACACATATATTCATCATTCAATTGAATTTCTTTCAACTTAATAATAATACTTACCATATATTTCACTTACCATACATATAAATTTAAATATAGCATTTAATAATAATACATACATACAAACCGTGATTTTCTTGAGTTTACTCCTCGATAATATTCTCTTTTCCCTTCCGTGCTGATGCTTCTGGTTCTTTGCTAGCTACGAAAATAATAATTTACACTATTAATTACAACACTAATTATAATAATTAATTGAATTTCTAATCGATTCCTACCTCGTTCTCAATTTAATCCTAACTAAGTTTACTTACTTTTTCTAATTCAATTCACACTCTATTTCTATTCAAATTTCATCTAAACTCAAATTTAACTACTAAATTTTCAGCATATTTCACTAATTTTGAATTTTCCTTAATTTAATCCCTACAACATAAAACTTATAGCTTACTTTACAATTTAATCTTTTAATCAATTCTAACTTGAATTTCATTCAATTAAATCCCTAATTCATCATTTTATTCAACATGAACCATATTTGAAAACCTATGAATTCTCAAAATATCAACTTAGTTTCATCAAAACCTTATTCCAAGGCTTCTAAAACATCAAAATCAAGTAAAAAGGGCTTGATTGACTTACCTATTAAGGTTTAAAGCTTCAAAACCTAAATTTCCTTTTTTATTTTTCTTTCTTTCCGTCCTTTCCCCTGTTTCGAAATAGCTTCTGTTCTTTTTCTTCTCTGTTTCTTTCTTTTACTTTCTTTTATTTGCTTTTTTGTTTTAATTACTTAATAATTAATATAATATCAATATAAAATATCTTATGCTTAAATATTAAGTAAACCAATTATTTAATTACTTTTGTACATATTTATTTTATTACACTTGTATAAATTTTATACCATTTATTTGTCAATTATCTTATTTATTTAATAAAAATCTATTTAACAACAAATAATAATATTACAAATGTACATATATATTTTATTCATAAATGTACAATATCATCTATACCATACATTTGTTATCATTTATTTTATTTATCACACAAAAATCTTATAATTTAATTATTTATCTAATAATTTAATATAATTATTACAAATGTATATATTTCTATCAATACATTTGTATTAAATCACTACCATACATTTGTCTTTGTTTAACTTATTTCACAACATAATAATAATAGCAATTAATATAATTTATTATTTAATATTAAACCTTAATAATTATTAATGAAATTTTAATAAAAATATCACAAAAAAATCTTCAATTTTACCCAACTTATGCAGCCTCATACTTGTGAATTGGCTTAATTGTCATTTTGGTCCTTTATACTTTCTTTTAATCCATAATTAAACTTTTACCCTTTACTCAACTTAGTCCTTTTTTGTTAATTACTTTAAATTAAGCTAAATTCACCTAATTAAAACCTAATTAAACACACTACTAAACTCATAGGTATTTTTAATTATTATCTACAAGTTTAATTTTCTAATACGGAGGCCCGATACTACACTTTTTCGATGCCCATAAATTTTGGGTCATTATGGGTTTTGTTTTAAACGATTTCCAAACTTCTGCTGTGAAATAAATGATTAACTTTAAAGAAAAACTTATAACGGTTTCAATAATGAATATGTTTATAATACTTGAACATTTTATCAAATAACTAAACATGGTTTTATCGAAGTATCGTTAGTTTCAAAACCCTTCTTTGTAACACTCCCAAATTCGGCCATAACGTCTAGGCCGTGTTTGGGGTGTTACAGTTTGATTGCTACAATAAGAGTATCGCTTACTATTAATATTACTGTCCAAAGACTTGATATTAATGTTATGTTTGGTATCTTGAGATGAGATTAACCACCATATTGAATTTATTGTTTACTTATGAATATTGAGCTTGTTTTTATCTATTTTGTTCTATATTCAACTTGTTTATCTTCTGCTGTCACAATATCTGCTAATATAAATTATATACTCATGCTTAGTGGGACTAATTGTAAGGAATGAAAAAGGCACTTTCTTATAGTGCTTGGTTGTATGGACATAGACTTTGCGCTAAGGGAAGAACAACCTACACCTCTCATTGCAGCAAGCACCCTTGATGCTAAAAGGGATTTTGAGATGTGGGCTTGTTCAAACCGCACGAGTCTAATGATCATGAAGCACAACATTTTATAAGCCTTTAGGGGCACAAAATTTGAAAAGATTACTTTAGCCAAGTATTTCCTTGATGATATCACTTCTGACTTCTTTGATGTCTATGAAACATAAGGGTCAAGGAAACGTGAGGGGGCACATTATAGAGATATTTCATGTTGCTTCAAGACTTAAGGTACTTAAGATCAAGCTTTCTGAGGAATTTATTGTTCTTATGGTTTTGGTGTCGCTTCCTACAGAGTTTAACGAATTTAAAATTAGTTACAACTATCAAAAGGAGAAATGGACTTTAAATGAGCTCATTTCTTATTGTGCGCAAGAGGAAGAAAGGTTGAAACATGATAAGTCTGAAAAGTGCTCATTTGGCCAATGTCTCTAAAGACAAAGGCAAGAAAAGAAAATATCATAATGAAACTACTAAGGGTCCAACTCAAAAGAAACAATAACATGTTACAGAGAGTTGTTTCTTTTATAACAAGCCTGGACATGTGAAGAAATAATGTGTCAAATATCATGCCTGACGTGCAAAGAAAGGTATAATTCTTTCTTTGGTTTGTTCTGAGGTTAATTTAGCTTCAATACCTAGAAACACTTGGTGGATAGATTCTGGTGCTACTACTCACATAAGTGTTTCTATGTAGAGTTGTCTGAGCTACCGAAAGCCAAGTGATGGTGAAAGACACATCTTCGTAGGCGATGGAAAATTGTTGGAAGTGGAAGCGGAAGCAATTTGGCATTTTAGATTGTTATTAGAAATTGTTTTTTTATTTGGATTTAAAATACACCTTTGTTGTACTGTCTTTTAGACGAAATTTACTTTATGTTTCTTTGCTGGAAAAATTTGGATATTGTTGTTCATTCGGAAACAATCATTTTAGTTTGTCTTTAAATTTGAATGTTGTTGGAACTGGTTATTTAAATACTTATGACAACATTTATTTGCTAGATACAATTGCATCCTATAATGAAACCTTACATGTGAAATCACGTGGTATTACAATATTTACCAAGTGATTATATCATTTGGTTTCGAGATGGCTTTGGTTAATGATTGTATATATCACAACTTTAGTAAGAGTAAGTATAGTCTCAATAAATGCCCTAAGAATGTTTTTGAGATCACGGAAATGCATAAGATTCCTTACATTTTAGCAGTGGGAAGTCTAATGTATGTTCAGGTTTGTACACATTTGAATATTGCGTACATTGTTGGAATGTTAGGTAGATATTTAAACAACCCTTGTATAGACCATTGGATAGCAGCCAAAAGGGTTATAAGGTATTTTTAAATAATAAAATATTACATGCTCACATATTGGAGGTCTGATTAGTTAGAGATCATCAGGCATACAAACTTTGATTTTGATGGAATACGGATACAAGATTTTGTCACTAAGGTGTAAATTGTGAAAACAAATTGTAATATTTTATTCCAATAACAATAGAAGCACACCAAAGTAAGAGCACATGGACTTTAAATTTTGGTTGTTAAAGTAAAAGTTTAGAGTGATCAGGTGTCTATAAAGTATATTGGGACAAACTCCATGATTGTGGATCCGCTTACTAAAGGACTACCACCCAAGGTTTTTCATGAGCACATTGCTCATATGGGTATAATGTCATTTAAGGATATTTAGTTTTAGCGGGAGCTTGTACTTTTAAATGTTTTTATGTTATAGACACATTTTCAGTTAATTCAGTTTACGGATATTAAGTTTATTTTCTACAGAAATAAAGTTTATTTGATTTATTCACACTCTGATTTTGGTAAAATTTGATCTCACTAAGGTTAAGGAGGACCAGTTGAAAATAGGCATGTTTGGATCATATTGCATGTAATTTCCATGCTACACTTTCCATACTTGATCTATTTCATTTTGTTGTGTTAATTTACGTGATTAGGGATGGATTTAGTTACGATATATGTAACAAAAGTCACCTTGATTTCATGTTAACATAATTAATGGACGAGATTGTTCGAAATGCCTTTTGGATACGATAGTAAAGTTTTGAGGTCATAAGGTTATATAATGACATGTAATTGTAGAGTAATTAGTATATATATGTGGTTCAAGTGTGAAATTGTTGGAAAATATGGACAACACATATATAAGAAGAGTAATTACATGTTATTATTTACTATCATAAAATGTTAGCCCAAATTAAAAGTGATCTAATGTGGTTAAGGTTTATTGGGCTTTAGTTATTAATAAAGTAAGAGTAAAATATGTGTAGTTACTCTAGTTACTAATTTCTAATTTATGATGGGCTAATTAAAATTAGGGTTAATGTGCAAAAATTATATATTAGGGTTATGGTCCCCAAATTACACATAGGTAGCATTTCTAATATCTCATCGTTAGAAAAGAGAGAGAGACATTCTCTAAATTACTTGTGTGCTAATTTGGAAGATCAAATTCGCAAGATCCATAGATTTTAAGAAATCGATGAATTCAAGTACACTTCGCATCTAGTTTTGTTCTTGGTTTATTCTTGATGATTTGACATGATTGATCGTTGTTTACAATTTTAAATTTATATTAGATTTTATTTTATGGTTCTAACAACACACCTATTCAAACTGTAAATGCATAGAGCTACTTTTAAGATACGAAAAAGAAAAAGCCATATTGAATTTTTTTCTTGAAGCTACAAAATCAAATTCTTTGAAGTTATTGTAATTATTTTTTTTAATAATTATTTTTATTCTTTTTGTAGTCTTTGTAATATTTTTATAATTTTAATAATTTTTTAATATTTGTTGACATGATATATATTATTAGTATTCTAATCCATATTGCATGCCACATGCCAGTATGCCAAGATTTTCATTTATCATGTCAACATCTGTTACCAATCAAACCAATCAAATACGAATTTCATTAATGGAGGGGACAAATTGCTTTAATTTTGGTCAGCAAAGGTTAATTTAGTTCATAAAATGTAAGATTACTTATGTTAATAAGATTAATGGGATATAAGATTACTTAGGCTTTGTTTACTATTGAAGTTGAAAAGCACTTTTTAACTCCAACGTTGATTTCAAACTATAAAATTTGATAATCAAACCATAATTTTCAAACTGAGATTTTAACCCAAGTCAAAAGGCAAAAGAAATTAGCTTTTGGCTTTTGTAAGAGTGCTTTTCAACGAAGTTATCATTTTTATCCTTTTATTAGATCTTTCACTTTACAACATCATATCAATAATTGGCATTTTATTTTCTTAAAACCTCTTTTTGACAGCAATAGTAAATACTATCAAAATTTTCAAAAATAATTTTTGAAATGTTTTTCAACTTAAATAATAAAGTATCAAATATGTATATTGTGATATTTCTTTAATAAATTAAGTTGGTATCCTTTTTCTCAAATTAATAAATTGAAATCGGAGATTAGCCTTCCTTTTTAATCAATATTAAAACATTTTAAGTATAAATTTGATCTAAACAATTATAAAAAATGATAAAGTTGTTACAAAAGTAATATTCCCGACATAATGCTAATTCTTTTTCAACTTATAATAATAAATACAGGGTGAATCTAGAACCCTCAAATGGAAACTCTTTTATTTTAACCCTTTTAAATTTTTAAAAATTTATTAATATTATGCTTTGCCCCCTTAAAAATGATAAAATTTTGATTTAATCATTTAAAAATTACATTTTTACTATCATAAAAATTATAATTTAATTTCGACCCCTAAAATAATTCCTGGCTTCACCCCCGAATAAATATATAATTGAAATGTATATTAGACAACTAGAGAATTTAATTCATTAGTTTATATAATTACTTCGTCATGATTTCAATAAAATGAATTAAAATTAAAATAAGGTAAATTTATTAAAAATTTCACATTAACAAAGTAATGTAACAATATTGAGGAAAAATGTGATATTTTAATATATTAGGAATATCATATTACCGAATCAAGATAATGTTTTTCGTTCAAACATAAAAATACGATTGTAAAATGTAAGATTGTCATCAATGATTTTAGATTTAATGAACCAAACCATCTTTAAAAGCGTAATTGTTTTCTACATAAGATACATTGTGCTTGAGTAATGTTTATATTATTGATTTATGTATTTGTATCATATTAAAAATTATATTTAAAAACGTTTAAAAGATATGTAATTTAATATTTAACATATTCAAAAAATTTATTTGATTGATTTTAATATAAAATTCAAATATTGATATATGAAAAGCACTTTACTTCAACATTTACTCTAAGTTTGAATAAAGATAAAATAAGAACTATATATTAATAATTTATGTAAATATATTTAAGATTAAAAATATTTTGAAAATTCAAATTCGAGTTCGATTTAATTTGTATATTTTCACATATAATGTTGAATATCAACACCAACTTATTGAAAAAATATATTTTGTCAATGTTTATATTGTAAAAAGTTTAACTTTGGTGAGTAGTCTTTAGGTATTAAGTTTAGTCTCAAGTTTTATGTTAGCAGGGGAATGAATCCCACATTATTTAGGAATAAAAAATCAAAGGGTTATGAGTTTATATAAAAACTCATAACCCACATAGCTTAAAAACATAAGGGTAGTTGGATTTTGACCTATGTTGTAAGTACTATTTGCATCAAATCAAATATTTAATTTTCTATTTGGTTCTTTAAATTCCTCCTTTATTTTCTTATTTTGGAGTTTTTAAGAGGTGTAGTTAAATTTTAGTTTAGTGGTGTTGTGAGCTTAGGTGTTCTACAATACTTCACAGCTCCCCCTCAACACAAGCTTACTTCCGTTCCAGCATGCCGAGCTGATGACAAAAACCTTCAATAGTGTTGTCACTCAACCCTTCGTGAATAAGTCTGCAACCTGCTCTTCCTTCTTAACATGTTGCAACTTAATCTCTTCTTGCAGCACCTTCTCCCTAATGAAGCATTATCTCCATATATTTAATTATTGCACGGAAAATCGGGTTCCTCCAAACGCATTGCTGACATGTTGACACAGAACAGAGGAGTAGCATACTCTGTTGGCTGATACAAATCTCGCAACACTTGCATGAGCCAAGTACTTTCTTGAGTTGCCATTGCTACAGCTACTATTGACAACTTCCCAAAGGTCTTGTCCTTGAAAAATATATTGAAAAACATCAATACCAACTTATTGAAAAATATATTTTGTCAATGTTTTTATTGTAAAAAGTTTAACCTTGGTGAGTAGTTTTTAGGTACTAGAGTTTATATAAAAACCCATATCTCACATAGCTTAAAAACATAAGGGTAGTTGGACTTTGGGTTTATATAAAGACCTATATTGTAAGTACTATTTGCACCAAACCAAATATTGAATCATTTATTTGGTTCTTTAAAATTTCTCTTTTATTTTTTTATTTTGGAATTTTAGGAGGTGTAACTAAATTTTAGTTTAGTGGTGTCGTGAGCTTTGGTGTTCTACATATAATAGGTCAAATTAATTATAATTTTAATGTATTAAACATGAAAACTTATTTGGTATACTTCCAGTGGAGTTTTTAGACTCCACAACCAGGGTTAGAAAGTTGACAAGTGTCTTATAGGGGTATAGTAAAATATTAAAAAAAATATGTAATACCCCATAACCAGCATGGACGACAAGGTCAAGCCTGGAGAATTACAATGAATAACAATCAAAACACACTCTACAGTTTATATTAAAACTTCTTTAGAGTCATATAAAGTTTTAATAAAGACAAACCAGTAATTCGTGATTATCATCCAACTAACTGAAACTACGAAACAACTAACATTATTAATAATACTAAACGGTATAAAACACATAACCGAGCTCCTCATCAGCCGACCCATTCAAGTCTATGATTTACTTGAAATCCATTCAACAATAATTGAATTAATATATTAGAAAAGAACCAACTATTTACATATTCAAGAGGGTATCGATAAAACCAAAATATCCAAGTGTAGATGTTGATTCAGAATCAAGAAACAATTCATTTAGTTACTGATCAGAATCATACAGGCATATAACAATTCAGACTGTAATCAGTTGTAGAACAGAACAAATGCAATTACTTAATACTAGCCCTACACACCACAAAGTGTCGGTCTGACACATTTCAGAGAATGCAGTCTAGCTGCCAAATAAGAACACAGATTCTAGTGAATTAACCATTGTTTCATAATAGAATACTTCTAGAACGACGAAAATGTGCAAGTGTACACAATCGCAACAAGTAATAAAGTGACAAGTAAATGTCGAGTTATCAAACTCACAGGGATTGTGAAAAGAATTATTTATGAATTCTATTTAAAAAACTTTGGTGAAGAAAAATATTTTGTTTGAAGAGGATGATTAGAAACTAAGATTTTAAACTAAGTAAACTAAATAAATAAATCTCAAAAGCACGATTTCAAAATACGATTTTAATCAAGATGACATAATTGTGTTAGATTAATTACTTTTCTTAACTTAGAATTATTAAACTCATGTTTATATTGTTACGAATAAGTTCACGGCAACTCAGTAATTTGCTAACTTATGAAAATACTCACCTACCAAAATCCATTTATCTCTTGACTATATCCCTATGTCAATTCAACCGATTAAACAAATCTTAATAGGCAAATATGTTATTGCACATACATACTTATTAAATCGAAATAATCTCTTGTACATATCCATATGTCAATTCAAACAATTAACTCGATTTAATAAGAACATAAAAGACTATGTGAGGTAACAAAGTATCCTTACGTTGAAACAGTTTAATCACAATAATCTTGCAAGTTATGCAAGGCAAATGTATCATCAGATACCGTTGCTAATCTAACCCTCAACTACCTTTGATGATTAAACATGCACTGATTAAGTACTGTATCCATTAATTACAATTTCAATCCGTTTAAATAATTAATTCATTAGTTACCTAACAATTGTAATGCAAGAATAACTTAGTCATGATTTTAATTAATCAAGCATTTTACCGAGGCCTATAACAACATAAAACAATTTTAATAATTTTAACAAACAAAATGCAATCAACCTAACAAGAATTAAATTCAAGCTAAATTGATTAAATTAACCATTCCAACAAAATAAATATTCATAGACATGTTCAGCATAACAACAAAAATTAAAGAGATAGGGAACAAGAATCAAATCCGGTGTTTTTCAGTGGCTTGACTAGTTGCTCTGTTCTTCCTTCAACCGTTGTCCTCGTCAACCAAGGCTGCTATGAACACTTAATTGCTACTCCAAATAGCTGATGAATGCCCCTTTCCCAGAGGAAAAATCGTCAAGAGAGCAAGGGAATTTTGAAATGGAAAAGAAGAGAAGAAAGATGTGAATGCTTGAGGTGTGTTTTTAAAATGACCAGCCTAAGGGGGTTTTCATAGCCGAGGAGGGCTGCTAAAAATAGCTAAAATTATCAGCCAAAGAGCCCTCCCTTGGTCAACCACACATGTGGCAAGGTTGATAGTTTCAACTTAGCTAATTTAGGCTTGGGGCAAATCTATAAAGCCACCAATTGTGAAGGGGTTTGAATGCAACTTAAACAAGTCTTCAAGGGCCTCTTTGCAAGCTTAAATAATCAGCTAATAAGCTGATTTGAGTCAACTCTTGGGACGGTTTTTGGGTTGTCCATTTCTTGGTCGGTTCGGTTCACTCGGTTCAGTTCAATTAGACCACTTTTTCATAATTAATTAATAATAATTTATTAACCCAAATTAAATTAGATATAAATTAAAATTAATTATATTATGAATTAATACATATAATTTTGGACCGTCTTAGGCTGAAATTTAGTTCACCTCGATACTTCAAATTGCTTCTCAATTTTGCGCTTCTAGTAGTGTCTGCCGAGTCATTTTTCGCCCTTTGTGCAAATCTGTTGAAAATAACCAAAATTCATCAAAATTAATTATGAAATTAACTAAAATTCAATGTCATATTATTATTTATCGACAAGAATTTTATCGAAACTTTATGATTTTAAGTTAAAAAAGATATGTAAAAATGTATAAATTTTCATGTTTTCAACTTCCTCTTGATTCAATTCTCAATCGATGCATATGTAGACTTCACATGACAGTTAATAGAGAGTTTTATGCGAATAGTCAAATACCGCTCACACTCGAATACAGTAAATCAATTCCATTAACATTAATCAAACACAATACACGTTGATAATCAGTACTGAAGTTTCAGATCACAAAATATCAATTTATACAGTTTAATTTAGTTCGACGGCCTCACAGAAGGCTTGTATTTGGCTTGAGCGATGCTCGAGATATGGAAAAATTTTGTAAACTAGCCCACACGCTTGTGTGGTCTCAAACGACCTAGGTAGTTGACCCGTGTGGCCCCACATGACCTGCACACGCCGTGTCTCTCACACAGCCTCATACACGACCATGTCTTTCGCTCGTGTGATTCCTAATTTGTAAACAATGAGCTACACGGCCGGGACACACACTCGTGTCCTTGGCCCGTGTGAACCCTGCATCATCAAGGCCACACACGGTCTGGACACACGCACGTGTCTGTAATAGCCCGATTTTAGGCCTAGTCGGAACAGTGGTTTCAGGACCACAAATCTGACGAGAAAAAAAAATGTAATGGCCTGAATTTTTAGAGGTGTCGAGACGGTGATTTGAGATCATTAAATTCGACAAATGGGTAGAAAATATTATTAATTTAGTAAGTATAAGTTAAATGTGAAGTTAGGAAAATTTTTGAAATAGTGAATAGTGCACTAGAAATAAATATTAAAATAATTAGAATCGAAATAAGGTATCAAGACCTCGGAGATTTTAAACCGAGCCATAAATATTTTTATAAATATTTATGGAGTGTTAAAAAGTTAGTATTAAAGTTTCGTTAAGAAATTTTAAAGTTCTGATAATTAATTGAACAAAAAGGACTAAATTGTAACAAATGTAAAATTTTGGGAAATGATTAAATAGCTTAAATGATAAAAGGAAGAGAGCTTAAAAGGCAAATAGACCCAATGTCTATTTGGGCTGGACGGCAAAGGCATGAAATCAGCAAGAAAGTAAGAAGAATTAAGGGCAAAATTGGAATATTACAAAATTTGCTTAATAAAGTTAGGACCAAAGTGGAATTATCTAGATTTCTCTTCATTTTTCTGAATTCTCATCAGCTAAAACACCATGGAAGGGCTTCTTCAAGCTGGTTCTTCATATTTTTATTACAAGTAAGTTCAATTCTTGACTATTTCTTGAAATTTTTGTATTTTTATGACTTTTACAACTAGGCCCACTTGTTAAATTCATTAGTTTTTGATTTTATGAAAGAAGTTGAAAGTTTATATGAATATGTTCTGGAATTATATGATGATTTAGCATGAAATTAGAGCTTTAAATTGTTCATATGCTGATTTTATTGAAAGAATTGAATAGAAAGTGAATGTTTGAGACCTAATAGTAAAAGAGTTTGAAGATAGAGTTATATGTGGAAATTCTGAATTTCAATAGTTGTGTAACAACTTATAATGTCTAGGTAAAGTATTAATTGAGAAAATTAGATTAATTGAGGGGTTAATTGAGAAAGGACCGAATTGTATAAACTGTGAAATTTGGGACAAAATGGAAATCAACATTTTGCACTAAAGCAGTTTTGGACAGCAGCAGTAGTCTAACTTTGAAAAATCACCAAAAATTGTAGACATTTAATTAGAGGATGAATAAAATATGAAACTAAAGCTTATTGAGTTTAGTTTCTTATAAAAGAAACGGTGTGAGCAATAGAATTGTAAATCATGAGATATAATAGATTTTGTGAGACAAGGTCAGAATGAATTCGGGTTCCCCTGTTCTGACTTTGGAAAATCATTAAAAATTGTAAAAAATTTATTATGAGTTATAGTTTATATGGTTAGAATCCCTAATGAGTCTATTTTTATAAGAAACAAACTAAAACATCATCTGGATTCTGTACAATGAGATAATTAATTTTTAGTGAAGAGTGGTCGGAACTGTCAGATAGCGAAACAGTGAAAACTTTAAAGAATAAACTGTACTATTTTGCCGAACCAAAAATTCTGAAAATTTTATGGTATGAAGATATGTGAGTCTAGTTTCAGGAAAAATTAACGGATCTTAATTTGGAGCTCTGTATCTCCGGATAAAAATAATTTAGGTACTCTGACTCGGATAAACAGTTTTGAATATACATGTGAGTGAATAGTGAAATTATAGCTAATGTTGTTTAAGTGTGTTATACACATTAAGGATGTGGAATGGAGAGGAGGAGGAGGAAAATTGGGAAATATATGAATGATTTGTGTATAATTGGTCATATGCTTGATTTTAATTGATAAACGATGAAATAGAAATCATGCTTATATTTGTGCATTATTGGTCATGGTTTAAGCTCATGTGTGAAAATAAAAGTTTCATAGTATGTGTGTATGGTATATTCGGTATATGATTTGGCATGAAATAATGTCATGAATGGTTTATGAATTAACACATGTTGGTAAGCCTGATACATGAATAAATGTTGTGCTCATCCATGCTTATAATGCTTATGCTATACATGTATTTGGCTAACATATTTGGTGTATATGCTTAGACTTTGGCCAAGTAGTGGGTAGATTATGCCACGTTAAATTTATAAGTTATGCATTGAAATGGTTTATCGTGTGGTTAGTTCCAAAAAGAGTCATGTTTAAATACACTAGCTTGCAACTATGGTTGAATGATATGCTTATATCTTGTGTGATGTGCATAGAAACAAGTGTGGAAAGATAATGAAATAATAAGTTCATATGGCTGAAATTTAATGATTAAATGTTAATTTCATGAATTATACAATGTATGATGAAATGTATTCACTTTTGAAATGAGAATAAAATAAAAATGTGAAAAAAAAATCGAATAAATGATCAAATTAAGTGGAACGCCGGATTTGAGTACTTCTGATCAAGAGATAAAGTGATAAGTGGTAGCTTTAGCTACACTTATCTGATCAAGTGAAAAAGTGATAAGTGCTACACTTATCTGATCAAGAGACAAAGTGATAAGTGGTAGCTTTAGCTACACTTATCTGATCAAGTGAAAAAGTGATAAGTGCTATACTTATCTGATCAAGTGAAAAAGTGATAAGTGTTATACTTATCTGATCAAGTGACAAAGTGATAAGTGTTAGCCTTAGCTACACTTATTTGATCAAGTGAGGAAGTGATAAGTGGTAGCCTAGCTACACTTATCTGATCAAGGACAAGTGATAAGTGATCATACGTAAGACCATAGTTATACTATGGCAAAGTGAAAGTGAAGTACTCAATTTTCCGTAACCGTTCCCTAATTTGATTAAGGATGGTAAGTGACAAATGGACCCAAAATAATTAAAGTAAATGGATAAGTGGTAGTGTATTTATATCAGGACGGTATTGTTATTCAAGCTAAAGTGATATTTTCATTGCAAAATTGAGAATTTCATAAATGTGTTATTGAATGGTATAATCAATAAACATTGAGTTAAATGGTAAATACGTATTAGTGTTGAACTTGATGTCATTGAATTGTACGTGAATTAAATGGAAATTGTTAGTGATATGATCTAAATCGTGAGCATGAGAAATTGTGAATTGAAAGAAATGGAAATGAAGCATTGAATTGCATGAGTATGTATCGGGTCTCGTAAGCCCTAATTATTATGATTATAACATTTTGAGGATATATTGTGAAAAGTTATAGGAGCATGTTAATTATTTTGAAAGTTTTAATTTAGATGTAATTTTATAACTCGGTTAAATACGTTTACAAGTACATGTGTTTTGGTAATGCCCCGTACCCTATTCCGGTATTGAATACGGGTAAGGGGTGTTACAGTGTCCCTTGCCCGTATGGCTCTTTTTTGGTGAACAGTGAGTTACACGGCCTACCACACACCCTAGCACATGGCCATGTGGCTCACACAGCCTGACACACAATCGTGTGGCGTTGACAGTCATATTTTTCGGTGTCCAAAATCCGTAAAAACTCAGGTTTTCGATATGCACCTGAAGTAGTTTCGAAGCCGGAACAACGTAGAAGATTCTGGAAACCTAAAATGATCAGTCCATAACCAATTAAACAGTAATTCAAAACAACACTAAGATTATCACACAACCAACCCCGTCGAAACGTTTCGACACAAGAAAATCCTAAATCGCAAAATAATTACCTCCACACCACCGCAATCACGAATCTAGGACGTTAGAGGGATCGTTTTCTTTGAGAACCTCTCCTAAAGAACAATAATCAAACTTGTAAACAAAGGATTCAAATAGTTTAAGCAAAAACTTAATTTTTGCCACAGTGTCAACAACCAATGACGATTTCAGAAATTTAACAACCGAACTTACAAAATTAACGAAAACGAACTTACCTGATAATAGTAGCAAATAAGAAGTACGAAACTAAGCCGACAGCAAAAAGGAAAAGAAAAGAAGAGAAGAAGAATAAAACGAAAAAGAGGAAAAAGGAAAAAGAAAGAAAAATGAAAAGAGGAAGGAAAGAAGAACGTTTAATTCCTGTTTTAAAACTACCAATCAGAATTCTAACAATTAGCAAAAATATTTTCATACCACGTTAAACACGACTCAAACACGAGACCAATAAGGAAACATATACTTAACCATTGAACCAACTGGCTCATTCTTATCATAGATTTATACAGAATTCAACTTAAGCCAACAAATCAAGGATAGAGGTTAGTTTAGAATAAAATAGCAAAAACTTTCTTAAAATATGACTCAAACTTCTGACCTCGAACACATAAACAGAGTATATAACCACAGATGTAGAAATTTAATTACTACTAAATTCTACAATTAAACATTCAAATTTTTGGGGGCGTTACAAATTAAATAATTTAAAAAGAGAGACACATGCCAATTTTTTAAAGTTGTATGTGGAATAAAAAAAATACACTATCAGTGTACCAAATACTCACCCATTAAACATTACCAAATTAACCATTAAATTTTAGATTTATGGTCAAAACATTAATTTCAATTTTTTTAGTTTTAATATTAAAAACTAGTTTCTTTAACATTTTATATTTAGAATATATTTTCTAATTTAAAATCAAATAAATTTTGTATTAATTAAAAATAAATTCAAATATAATCAAATCAAACTTCATAAATCTTGTTCAAAATCGACTTATTACTTTTAACTTTTTTTTCTAGTTTTATAATATTTTCTTTTCCTAAAGTGAAAACTATTTAGATTAAATAGTCTAATTTTATTATAAAAAAATATAATAATAAATTAAAGTTTAAATGAAAGTTAAAAATAATCAACTTCAAAAAAATAATTAAAATAAAATTATGTTTGTACCAAATTAAAAAAATTTAACTTTCTAAAAATAATTTAAATAAAAATTAACAAAAATTAATTATTATAAAAATATTTAAGTATTCTAAATCTTCATCTTCTTCCTTAATCTATCATTCTCGTCATCCTTATGATAGCATGCTATAAAACAAATACATTGATTACAGCAGTACCATGGCAGATATTGATGACAACAGTAAAGACGAGGGTGGATCTGAAACCCATAAAAAAAATTACTCCAAAATAAATTTATAGATTGCAGTGAGTGGGGTCATATTCACCAGAACTGATATTTTCTTTTGAGGATTTTCAAATTAAAAAACTAAAGTTTGAAAAATTGATATAATGAAAGTTTAGTGAATGAGTTTGAATAAATTCAATATTCTTTAATAAATTAATTACAATTACTAATGCCGTGCTTAGCAACTAATCTCTCGTAATCAAGACAAACTTATTAATAGCATGAAAAACTAGAGAAGTTAGGCTCTAGCCAACAACCTTGCATAAGTACATAACAATAATTATATGATTTAAAAAATTTAAATGACCACACAAATATTCTAACCCATCAACTAAATATTTATAATTAAAATAAAATATATGTAAGAGAATTAATAAAATTGGGTTAATATATATTTTGCCTACTTTTTTCTAGACCTAGTTCATACTTAAATTTGTATTTTATCACTCAGGTTGATACCTCCGCACTAACACTATTAGTTTGTGCTGACGTGGTATTAATAGCCAATCTGATAGTGACATGTGGCAGCCTCTCAACATGTCAAGTAACAAATATAAATAAAATAATTTTTAAAATATATAATTTAATAAATATATATTTTTTACATAAAAAATGAACCTGGACAAATGGTTGTTTAAATTCATTCCAGATGTGTTTTATAATAATTTTAATTTTTTTAAAATATCTTGTAGTATATATTTATATTATTATTTTAAAATTAAAAATATAGGTAGGTGGTTGTTTAGGTTCAAATGTATATCGACAACTATTTCTCCAAATTCATTATAGATGACGTTTTTTTACTAATTTTATATATTTCTATATTTCTATAAATTTATAAATTTACAATTATATATATTTATATGGTTTTTTTAAATTCACAATTTGTTTATAAATTAACATATTGTTTATTTTATATTTTTCAAAATAAAAATAACCTAAAAATTGATGTTTTATAAAGAAAATTAAAATTATATAAAATTACTAAAAATAAATCTAAAATGAACTTGGATAAATTGTTGTCCAAATATGCGAAAAAAATTATTATTTTTAATTTATATACTTTTAAATAATTTTTTGTTTATATTTGACTACCACATGTCACCATCAGATTGGTTATTAATATCATGTCAACATAAATTAACAGTCTTAATGCGGTGGTACCAACATGTGTGATGGAATACAAATTCAAGTACTAATTAGGTAAAAAAAAAGATACCAACTAGGTACAAATAGCCAAGTTCAAAGAAAAAAAAATATTAACCCAATAAAAATAGATTAGATCTCACAAACTTGAAAAATTAAAACTTCGACATCTTTTAGGGGTTTTTTACCCAAATAATATTAAAAAATAAAATATATAGTGAAATAGGATAAGGGCCCTAATATTTACCAATCTAGGCAAACTCAACAGTGTAGAACCGGTGCCGCCTGACCAATCGATGACACCCCTCTCCCTTGCAACCGATGACATCACATTTAAGAATAATAATATTTTTGGGTGAACAATCGGCGGCACCAATATTTCAGACCCAAAAATACATGATTTTTTATACTAGTAAAACGAAAAAAAATGTTTATTGGTGCCGCCGATGCATCAGACAACACCCGAATATTTTAAAATAATTTTTTAAAGCTGAAAGTAAAAAAAGGAATATATTCAGGTATTGAAACCTGGACCCATCAGGCCAGTGCCACCTGACAGCTCGAGGGAATCGACCTGACGGCCTGCCATCGATCTGACCCGTCAATCACGAGTCTGGGTTCCAATACCTAAATATATTCTTCTTCTTTCTTTTTTTTTACTTTCGGCTTTAAAAAAATTAATTTTATTATTTCATTAGTTTCATGATTATTATAAAAGAGGGTTGGTTTGGTCCCCAACTCTCCACAGATTTCTCAATTCAAAGGAAAATATGTTGAAGGTCCTTAACCCCACCGAAAATCAAAAGAGAAGAGAAGGTATGTTGTATTTTTTTTAGTATAATTAGTTATACTTTAGTAGTAGTTTATTAAGGTTAGTATTAAGGCATATTATTTGTGTTAAAAGGTTAGTATTATTTATAATTAGTATGTTGTATTCTTTGATTTTTTTTTATATTACAAACACTTTGAATGTTAAAAAAATAATTAGGTTTTAGTATGCCAATTTTGTAGTGTAAGTATGTTTATATTATTTTGTAGTATATGTTTATTTTATTTTGTAGTGTATGTTTATTAAGATAGGTTTGGTAGTACATGTTTATTTTAGTGGAATTATTAGAATTGTTAGAATTTTGTATTAAGATAGATTTGTGTTGAAAGTAATATTAAGATTGGTTTGACTATTGTATGTTTTTTTTAAAAATAATAATTTGTATATTTTAAGATATAAAAGTGAACATTTTATGTTTGTTTGAGTAATTAGATTTTTGTTGATTACGAAAATGGGCTTCGGAAAAAATAATTGTCGTTATTTTTATATTGTTTATTTGTTAAGTTGATGATTAAAATTTTAATTGTTTGTGTAGATATTGATATGGATTCTTTAATTACTGCAAAAGATCACACTGTAAGGACGATCCATTTGCCAAAATACAATTAGGGCTCCCCGTGGACGGTGATGCGGTAACCCGTTCACGCCTCATAGCAAATCTTGCGATGCTATACTATGACCTGCTTATATACAAGCTTTGTCGAATTATGCGACCGAGAGGGAGAAGATACAAGCTGCTCGGGCTTATATACTACATCTTATAGGGGGTACGTATGCCGGATTCCGATAATAATAAAGTCCACTTGATGTACCTGCCCTTACTGACTGATTTGCAAGGTGCCCGTTCTTACAGTTGGGGTTCAATAGTACTAGAGATGCTATATCATGAGCTTTGTCGAGGGACAAATCACAAAACACAAGACATAGGTGGCTACTTGATACTGCTATAATCTTGGGCGCTATACAGGATGCCATTTCCGGCATTAGTGGGTCACCAAGTACATGTGTTCCCACTTGTGAATTGGTAAAAAAAAAATTAAACTTGGATCAAGAATTTTTTCATGAAAATATGTTCTAACGAGTTTGGTTTCTATTTTTAGATGGTATACTTGTCCGAATATCGGGAAGTCAGAAACACTCATTGTAACACCCCGTACCCGTCCTAGACGTTAAGACCAAGTCTGGAAACTACATCAAACTGTTAGAAATATCCAACCTTAATTGTCTAAAGTTAACAGTCGAAATAATTTATATAAACAAACTCATGTATAACTCCAATTTATAAATTGAAACCCGAACTAAACGCATAAAAGCATAAGTCTAAATAAAACATTAAGTAAAAAGAAAGGAGATGACCAAGCTCCTGCCACACCGACCCGCCTAAGCCTGCGGGTTACCTGAAATTCAGACAAACAATCCAAATGAGTTTATAACTCTGTGTGTGTGTGTGTAACTTATATTCAATAGTAATTAGTAATATGAAAACATAATTTCACTTTCCACAGATCAACCATTTCTCAGAAACAGATACAGAAATAGAAACAGAGAATATCATGTACAGATGCAGAACATATCAGATACAAATTAGATTATTACCCTCATCCGCTACACACCATCTCTGTCCATCTTGACACACTATATAGGGGATCAAGTACCCATCCATCCCTATACACTGCGTAGTGACTATATGTCACGTTTCAAAATAATTGTGGCCTACTTGCCAGATTAGAATGCGATAAATCAACAAAATCAGAAATGTTTGTGGCTTAGCCACCAGAGTTGGCAAATTATTAAACTGCCCACACTTCCTTCTTTATTCAGTCCTAATCCAGATGCAGATGTAGATTTAACAGATACCAGATACAAGTACATAATAATACAATTTTAGATCGTGTTCATGTAACGCTATCACACTTATTTATTAGATCATAGAACAAATGTATATATTTATATCAGAATAATAGGTTATTCAATAATAGATTGTAAGATAGCGTTTCAATATATGAATTAGACTATACGGACCCTATGATAGGCCTACGTTCGATTCGAAAGACGATTATGGTCCTAGGGAAAAAATTAGATTTTTGGCCCACACGCCTGCGTAGATTTACACAGCTTGAGTGGCTGGCTCGTAGCCCACACGGGCCTAGCACACACCCGTGTAACCCTCTTAATGTCATACACGGCTGGCACATGGTCGTGCAACTCAAAACAGTGAGTTGTACAATCTAGCACACGGCCAAACGCAAGCTCGTGTAACTCAAAGCTTGAATTATTTCTCACATGGCCTGGACACACGCTCGTGTCTCTAGCCCGTGTGTTCGTAAATCCAAAATAGTAAGTTACATGACCTATACATATGCTCGTGTGACCCTAATTGGTAAACAGTGTGTTACACGACCTGACACACAGCCGTGTGGTGTCGACAATCATGTTTTTTGGCATTCAAAAATCATAAAAAATTGGGTTTTCGTTACACACATGGTATAGTTTCGATGTAAGAACACCGCAAAAGAATCTCGAGACCTAAAACGACCAGCCAATAATGAATTAATCAACCTAATCAAAAAATTCGCACGATTTAGCACTTAACTCACTATGTCAAAAGCTTCGACACAAAACCTCCAAACCAATCTAACATTTACCGACGAGTCAATGATAATTGCTCAAATTAGTGTGTTGGAGATCATTACCTTCGATATCTACACCTAAAAAAAATCAAACGAATGTTTAACAGAGAGTTCAAGTAAATCAAATAGAAACCAACTTCGAAAGAAATAGACAAAAGCAAACATTTAACATAAATTCTATAATAAAACTCACACAATTAACCTTTCAGTCGACAATAATGAAATGTGCACTTCCCCAAACATACAGCAGCAAAAATTTAACGGCAAACTTCAACGATTGAGAAAACAGAAAAGAAAAGAAAAGAAGGGAAAATGAAAGAAAGAAAAGAAAAAAAAGAGAGAAAGAAATAACGTAAAAGAGAAAAAAAAGTTCAGGAAACCATTTAATTTTTTAAAACAAAACTAATTCTGCAGAGTAGCAAAAACATATCCCCGTTTCACTTACGCAAAGACTCGAGCACAAGATCAGAAAGTATACAAAAACTTAACCATCGAACCAACAGGCTTAATCTTGACACAAATTAACATAGAAATAAACTTAAGTCAAATGTTCAATGATAAGGGTCAAGTTAAACAAAATTTCCGAAAGTGAAGTTTGAACCCCTAACCTCCAACACACAAACAAAGCACTTAGCCACAGATACAGAGATTTAATTATATTAGAATTGAACAAACAACACTTAAATTTTTGAGGCGTTACACTGATTGTATACTGGCAGATGATTAAGGCATATACCGGGGATGGGGTAATTTATTTTTAAAAAATAAATTAAATTAATGTCATGTAATTAGTTTATTTATTAAATTACGTTATAATTAGTATTTTAATCATGTGTTTAATTGTGCAATTCGTGTAGATGTCGTATATCGTACCAGACGTTGCTTCCGTCATTCCTCCGTCGACTACAACCCATGCTGTAACACCCCCTACCTGTATCCGTTGTCGGAATTGGGCACGAGGCATTACCGGAGTTTACTGAACATTTTTTATAATTCTGAGTCATTTATTATTCATATTCTGAAAATAATCATAACGTCCCTCAATTGGGCCCTCGAAGCTCAAAACATTCATTAGGAACCTACTGGGATTAAATTGGAATCATAGGGAATTTTTTGCAGAATTCTAAATATATATATTTTAAATTTTTTTATTTCCGAATTAGGTGCAGGATTCATACGGGCGCATCACATAACAAATCTTTTCATAAGAAATCACATAACTGAAACATTTCCACTCTTTCATAAGCTCAATTATATTTTCATCTAAGCACTTACCATTCCAATGCACCTTATAATTAAACATATTACCATTCAACAGTAATTTGGCACTTGCCTAAACTTCAAGCAACAACATTGGTTAGCGTACTTTAATATTGACAAACTTATTTTCTCGGCATGTCTCACTTAAATTTGTTACTTGTCTTAATACACATAATTTTCCTTGTATCAACGTATCAAAGATAGTCTCATATTTACATGTCATGATACATATCATTTTCTTGTTCTTTCTTCTCATATTTACATGTCATGATACATATCATTTTCTTGTTCTTTCTTCTTAAATATAAATCATTCAATTCATTATGACAATATTTCATGTTCCATAATTTTCTATAAGTTCAGTGTATATTTATTCTAGTAGCAGTTCATAATCTTGAATATGCATAATTATCAGGCAAGTTTCACATATATGTATTTTCCATGTCATATTTCAGTATATCAAATAATTATCATTTCTATGTATTTCAAGTTTAATTTCATGATTTTAAGTACTTATCATTTTCTATTTTTATCCCGTTGAATTTCTCGAAATTTCGATGGATTTTCAGCTGTACACTTTAGTGTACAAATTCGGGTTCGTCAATTCATATTCATGTGCGCACATTTTCCAATTCAGAGAGCACACTCCCGTGAACCTCATTTCTTACAGCGGGATTACCAGTCCAGGCTAAATCCCCTACAACGACAATTACTCTAATGAGCTTGGATCTGAATTACCAGTCCAGGCTAAATTCAGACCCTAATTCGGATTACCCGTCCGGGCTAAATCCATTTTCCACATATTCTTCGTGAGGGCTATATCAAGATCACCCGTCCGGGCTAGATCTTTTTCACACATATTCTTCGGGAGGGCTATATCAAGATAGGATCACCCATCCGGGCTAGATCCTTTTTACCGTCAATTGCTTTTCAGAGATTCATCGAATTTTCCTTTTATTCAACCGAGATTTCTTCCCCTTTTATCAAATATATCAATGTTTCATCAATTTTCAAAGAATGAACGCTAAAATCATATTCACATCAGTAACATACATTTCAAGCATTGAAGAATATAATTCAAGCTATACGAACTTACCTTGTTACTTGTTCGTTTTTACAATTTCACTAATCCGATGTCTTTTATTTTCCACGTTCAAGTCTCGTATTTGAGTCATTCAGATATTTATAAATAAATTTGATCATCATTTTCATCCATTTCATATTCTAATACATTCAATTAATGGTCTAGGCAAGATTACCATTTTTCCCCTAAGCTTTTAATTAATGACGATTTTTAATCCTTAGGCTCAGAAAAATAAATTCTTGTAATTTAAATAAATAAACAATCCATTTCATGCAATTTGGTCATTTTTGACATTTTTACAAAATTACCCATAAAGTTTTACTTTATTCAATTTAGTCCCTGAGCCTAAAACGTGCAAAGTATCCATGCTAGCTGAATATTCATATATATATATTCCTCCTCCTCCTCCTCTCCATTCAAAATCCTTAATTTAGATAACATACTTATAAGTAACATTATCTATGATTTCACTATTTACTTGTAAATTTATTCAAAATTGTCCATTTGAGTCATAGTCACTAAATTATTTTTATCTTGAGCTACAGAACTCCAAATAAGGATCCTCAAATTTTCCCTAAAACTAGACTCACATATCTTCTTACCATAAAATTTTAAGAATTTTTGGTTTATCCAATAAACCTCTGTTCTGCTATTTGACAGTTCCGACACTTCTTCACTAAAACTTAATTATCTCCTCGTACGGGATTTGAATGATGTTACCATTTGTTTCTATTAAAAATAAACTCATTCAGGATTTTAAATATATAAATTTAAGCCCCTAATTGTTTTTATTCAATTTTTGATGATTTTCCAAAGTCAGAACAGGGGAACCCGAAATCATTCTGACCTTGTCTCACAAAATTTATTATATCTCATGATTTACAATTCCATTACTTACGTCGTTCCTTCTATGAGAAACTAGACTCAATAAGCTTTAATTCCATATTTTGTTCATTCTCTAATTAAATTTTAATTCTACGATTTTTGGCAAATTTTTAAAGTCAGATTACTGCTGCTGTCTCAAAACTATTTTAATGTAAAATGTTGATAACTAAATTTATAACACTTTCCTTTCCTTTCCTTTCCTTTCTCTTCAATATTTTATATCACTTTCTCTTATTTCCCTTTACTAACATAACAAGAATATAGAACCTTATATAAGGAAAGTCTACATTAACATTAATTTCCTACTTTTTCAATAATATCAAACTCAAAAATATATTGAAATCTTAATGTTCTTACATTGTGCTATTGACTTCAATCTTTAACTTGATTTTCTGTCTCCTCCAGCTTCTATTTCTTGAATCTAACTTGATATTCTAGCTCCCATTGTCTCCTTAATATTTTTCTCTCTTGGAAGCTATGGAAATTCTTTTGAAATTCTGTCCTTGAGTCATCACTTAATTTGGTAAAATTATAATTTAGTCCCTCAAAATTCTTCACCTTTTCAATTTGGTCCTAATTCATCCAATTTCCTTAGTTTCTAGATTATTCCACCCTTAAAATATTTATACTATTGATCCTTCAACTTTTTCATATTTACACTTTAACCCCTCAAATTTTGGGTATTTACTCTTGGGCAACAAAGTATTTCTCACTTTTGTGATTTAATCCTTTCTTGAATTAATATGTCATAATATACTTCCCAATGTTGACATAACTCAAAATTACCCTTTTTATCACTTTAGTTCCTTATTTTACTATATCAAGAATACCTACTCTCTTACCGTAATAATTTTCGAGATCACATATCAATTTAGACCTTTTAAATAAATTGAGTGCTCAAACATCGAAATTTTCGAACGAAATTTTCACGAAATCATTCCGTGAAATTGTAGACCATAAAAATAAAATTTTCCTCGTCAGATTTGTGGTCCCGAAACCACTGTTTCGACTAGACCCAAAAATTGGGCTGTTACACATGCACTCGTGTGGTGTGTTGATACACTTGTGATCAATTTTCAAATGGTGGTGTGGCCAAGGATCGGGTGCTTCGTCAATTTAGGTGCCATCAACATATTCCAAACATTCCTATACAATTGGGTAAAGATGTTCACGGAATTGAGAAGGGGAATCATGCAAATAATTGGACATTAGAGCATTAACCATATATTATGTTGTGGAATGTTTGGTTGGAGAGAAGGCATCATCTGTAATCATATTTTCCTAATTTCACTCCCTTGAGGGACTACCAGCAATGGTACATGCGGAATAGGTTATCCTACTTATATGGTAACCAATTGATGGTAGTACCTTCACATATGGAACGACGAGGTCCCCTACAAAGTCGACTTCATCAACCGTCTCCTCCTTCACCACCCGAGCCTGAGCTCGAGCCTAAGCCAAAGTCGACACCTTCATTGTCATACACACACTCGACCGATAGTTCCTATCATCCGAAGATCGAGGGTTACAATTTTGTCTTGGAGTATTCGGGTTATGCAATACACCCAGAGATGGGCTGTTGCAGTTCTTATCAGCAATCGAGCTCACCAATGATGTTAGACATATTTATCCCATTATCACTCTAGTAATACACCCTTCCGATTAAACACTTGTGACACATAATTTTTTGAGTTTGCTTAGTACACCCTAGGGATTGCCTATGAGTGATAAGAATGTCGGTTCAAAAAAGATGGACATTAACCATAGAGAACACCCACAACGCAAAAGAAGGCCACCACAACGATACACCCCACAGACAACCCCGTCAAACCATAAATTTTGATAGTTAATTCAAATAATTCGAATTATTGTAATGTTCAATTTATTAAAAGTTTGTAATTTTATTTCAAGCTAAAGTTTGTCTCATGTTAATGAAATATTTTATACAAGTTCATGCAAATATATCTACCAATCAAGTTTATTCAAATATGTTACAAGTTTAAGAAAATATACGTGACAATCAAGTTCATGTGAGTATATGTAAATAATTGAATTTAGTACAATAATGGAAATTCAATGCAAAATAGAAGACATAATTCACATTCTAGTCAATCGAGACGACTATCCCGAGTGGTAGTTTTGATGCGGGCATTTGTTTCGATTATGACTTATTGATCTGCACGCGCCACAATGTTTAGTGTCGACCCCCTTCCTTATGTTCATTACATTTCTTATCCGAGTGATATGCGGGCAACCTTTGGGCTTCCTATGGAGATTACAGTATTGGAGCAACTTGATATATTGACACATCCCGTATTGTTGGGAACTCATTTCCCCAAATACGTAATTTGCATTCTAGTGTGTATACCTCATTGATATATTGTTCGACATTGATGGAGGCATCAGCGCATGGTACAACAATGTGCCCACACGAGTAATGAAGTGTCTGGAATTTTTCACAGTCGCATCGCCTTTTTAGAAAATCAACTCCGTATGACCTAGATGAGATACCTGGTTGACAATCGACAATCTCTGTCACCCAAAAAGTTTCAAAATGTCAAGAATATAATTGAACGTTCATGGTCATTGTTGTTCGACTGTTGACTGCTATTACCTTCCTAACTACCTCGACATGCACAAACCCCGCTTTCAACTGATTTACTTGTCTGAACCTTATTCTCGGCATCAGTGTGGCCATCCGGTAGAAAGTAGTTGAGAATACAGATGCAATTGAGAGATAGTGTATGCCACAATACCATATAAAAGATCTTTGCCAGGTTCGTGATTATATAACCATATCGCGAAATATCATCGAAACTTTGAGCCCATTGCCAGGGCTTTATACTCCCAAACTACTCTTGTAATGTAGTATTCGTTTGACCTTACATATCAGCTTGGAGGTTAGCTAGTCTTCATTTGAACCAATGTGGCCAGGGATTTAAATAGCGATCCGTTACCGAAATAGCGGCCCTTATATGGTGGTAGCGGCACCGTCCGAAACCGTTACTACCGAAACCACTATTATATTTTACAATAAGTTGTGTGAACTTTTTTTAAAATTCACGACCGCGATACCCGCAATGACCGCAATAGCATCCGTTATGTTCGCAACCGCAATAAATGCAATGCGACCGAAAACGCATTTAAATTCTTGGATATGGCTCTAGTTTGTACCTTGGATCATTTCAACATCTTACGTGTCATTTCAAAAACTCTAAACATATGGGGAAAAAATGAGACAGATAATTACCCATCTTCAACACTTGTTTGCGTCAATCCGTATTTTTGAATTCCTTGTAGAAGTTAGTTGTAATGTGCCTGATGCAATAGACGGATCTCCACAGAACACCCGAATGCCTAATTGCGACAATTAGCTCTTTTGATCTATCGAAAATGATGTAAGCGTTGTCTTGAGTGACAACATACCTTTACAAGTTCTCCAAGAAAAATTCCTACGACTCATTGTTCTCTCCCTCAACAATGGCAAACACTATCGATAACAAGTTTCAGTTCCCATCTACCTGTATAAGTGGCTTACAGGGGGGAAAGGCTCCAATGCATAGATTGAATGTCCAAAAGATCTGGTGAAAAGTTCTTTTCCCTGGATGTAGTTGGTTGTCCCAGTCGTAATAAGACAATGTCTATAACTTAATGATAGTCCCTAGAACGTACTCTCGCATTGCGGCTATCCATCCTTAAAGTTTGTTGTATAACGCATTTCAATCTCCGTACAACTGATCCATGGTTATTTGTTTAGCCAACCATGCCTTCTAGTATAAAACTCGGTACTGGAATCATTCTTGCATTTCGACAATCAGCACCAACATAGGAATGGCGGGCATGTCTTTAACTGTTGCCATATGTAGTTGCAGATGGTTTTTGAATCAAGCTTGTGGTGGTCTTGCATCATACGTGCAGAAGTACATGTATGAGGCCCAACATATTTATGTATCTCCTACTACTAGAATCTCTAGATGAATGTAGCTTGTACCTGCCACTTGCACATTTCTGTCAACTTCTAATACTCACCAACATAGATCGTCGGTTTAGAGTCAGTCACTCTGTAGTCTACAGACACCTTTATACTATATTACTTGATGGCATTGATACACTCGTCTTTACTCGTGAATCTTTTACCCATGAACAACTCTTCTGATTCAGGATCTGCTAACATCAGGTGAGTAGGTATTATGTCCGGGTACTCGGGGAACTCGGAAGCATGCGTCGCATCTGGATCGACGATCGGCATATAGGCCCCGGGATCGTTGTGTATGATGATGCCACAACTTGGATTTCCGATCGAAGGGGCGTGATCATTTCCATCATCCGGTCCTTCATCGTCGATATCATATGGGACATCGTCTAAATCCGGGTCATTAAAATCTTCACATTTGTGATCAGAAAAACCATTATTATTGCATTCATCTTCACCAAGCGCATTGGTTTCAATAACGACTGGATATATCTGTAATCCACCATTGTGCTGATCTGAACATCCAACGTTTAGATTGATGTCAAAACCACACACAAACGACCTCCTATCGACAGATGCTTTGGGAACCTCTATATGCAGGTTTCAACTCCATATTGTTGATTTAACTGAGTTACATTTTCGACGAGCTCCACATCTGCTAACTCAGCAAATAACTAAATTGATTTAGTGTTCAACCTCCCTGGCGGGTAATACAATGCGACCATCTCGACATCATCATCGTCTAAAAGTTCTATCTAGGTAAATTTGATAGGATTTGATGAAACTGGAAATTTGTAGAATAGTATTGTCATCCTCCTTCCACAATGTTGGAAAATTCTTCACTAACCTTCTTTTTCATATCACCGACGGACACATTCCTATCAAATATCATTCCTAATTTTTGGCGAGTTTCAAAAATACAACCAACGATTGTTTCTAAAATAACACCATTGAATTGAATGGCTGCAAAAAAATTGATTCTCTATTTTTTTCCTAAAACTACAAAAATACAACCAAACATCTTAGTACTAATCTTAACACTAAATACACTTTTAACACAAATAAACTACTACAAAAATAAATAACTAATAATACTAATAAAAAATAACCTTAAAACTAACTAAATACACTAACATTTTTTTTCTAATTTTCGGTGGGGGGACCTTTAGCTCTTTTTGTTTGAATTTTTTTTCCTTTCAATATTTGTGAGGGGGGGGGGTTGGGGGACCAAACCAACCCCTTTTTATAATATTCATAATATTATTTTTTATTATATATATACATTTAAGCAGAAAGTAAAAGAAACTTATATATAAAATAATCAGGTATTAGAACTCGGACCTGTGATCGACGGGTCACATCAGTGACAGGCTGTTACGTTTATAATATTATTTTTTATTATATATATATTTTAAAAAGAAAGTAAAAAAGTTGATAAATAAAATAATTGGGTATTGGAACCTAGACCCGTGGCCGACAGGTCACATCGGTGGCAGGCTGTCAAGCCGGTGCCTTTTTTATTACTTCTAGCTTTAAAAAATTATTTTAAATGGCACCAATAAAAAATATTTTTTTTGTTTTACCAGTATAAAAAAACAATGTATTTTTACGTCTGAAATGTTGTGCCACCGATTGCTTAAGTGGCACCCAAAAAAAATTATTATTTTTAAAAGTGATGTCATAGATGACAGGGGAGAGGGGTGTCGCAGATTGCTCAAGCAACACCGGTTTTACATTATTGAGTTTGAATAGATTGGTAAATATTAGGGTCTTATACTATTTTAGTATATATTTTATTTTTTATATTATTTAGGTAATAAAACTCCATCTTTTAACTAGAAAAAAGAGTTTAGCAGTTAATGTTGAAAAGACAACACAATATTAAAATAATATGGCTATATATAATTATGATAGTAAAATCAATAATGTTTGAATGAAATCATGTGGACAAAGAATCAGTCAAGATATTGGTTTGGAGAATGGTAACAAATCTGATGAATTGTAACGAGTACAGATTGGTTGAATCAATAGTTAAATTAAAATTTTAATATTTTATTTTTAATAATTATTTTATTAGATCAATCAGACTAACAAATCGGTGATCTAATTTGTTCAACCACCGTTTTGATTCTAAAAATATTTCCTAAAATGATCTATTTATCAAAAATGGATGAATGGAAAATAACACATATTCCGAGAACACAAAAGGTAATCACATCACTAAATTGATTTTTAAAGGGTTGAGGTCTTCGGTTGCTTGTAAAGAATCCGTTTAATCTAGGTATAGTACAATTTTTTTGGGATATTGACATATTTTAACTAAAGACTTGAAGGTCAGTTTTGGAACATTTTTAAGCTTTGAATGCTGAAATAGATGGATTAAATCCTTTATGAAGGCGGTGCTGCTCAGATTTGGAAGTTCATATTGAGTGTTCAAATCCACTGATACCTTCACTGCCATTGATGCTAAACATTTTGCATTGAAATTTCCAATAAATTATATAAAATAAATAATTTTAACACAATTTTTACCAGTGACGAATTTAAGGTACTGAGGTCCTCCTAAAATATAAAATTATTTTAAAATTTTTAAATTAATAAAAATAAAATTACATTTTTAACTCTCTTAAAATTATAAAAAATCGATTTAATATTTTAAAAATTATAAAAAATTAAAAAAATAGTTATCGCTCCTCCCTTGATTTTCATCATTTTCATCAATGTATGAAAAATATGACCATTCAAATATTTTAAATATATTGAACCAATACCCAAAATTAAGACTTCAATCTAAATCTGAATAATATATAATATCACCGCTACTTTACTGCTTTGAAATATCAAAAAGTTGCTACAAAACCCTTGTGCAATGGTCTATGACTCTATATATACACCAGATTTCAGAACAAAAAAGGAAAACTCAATTTTTTGTGAATCAAAATTTCCTGATTTACACTTCTTCACCATCATCGTCAAGAACATGCTCTCTACACATGGGACAAGTTCCTTGCCTGCTTAGCCATTCATCTATGCACTTTAAGTGAAAGATGTGCCCACATCTGGGAAGATTTCTTGCCATTTCTCCATCCTTTAATCCCTATAGGAAAATATATATATACATGCAAAATATTCATTTGACTGCTACACAAATCGAAATGAATAGAAAAAGGATTGCAGATATCGAGATTTGGTTTACCTGTATGCAAATTGAACAATAAGATTCCTCCCTTGATTTGATCCTCTCAATAGAATGAAATTCCTGCATTGGAAGCTTTTGGATACAACTTCTAGATAAACCCTTTCCTCCATTTACATCATATATGTCTGAGATTTCTCTATATGTCGAGTCAAGTGAATTCATCTGCAAAATTTTTTCATCAACATAAGATGAACAGTGTAACCAAAACCGAAATATTACTTTGTTTGGCAACTCAGAGAGTTACTTACTTGCCATTGGTATGCTTTTAGCACTGCTGGACTTACCCATTCAATGAAAACCTTCCCATTTACTAAGCTAACCAATAAGGCCACCTATAAAACAGCAAATTAAATAAGGAAATTTATACTTTATTATTTTTTTATTTTTATATTACAACAAAGGGTTAATTAAAATAGAAACTTTTCCACTTGAATGTTTAACTATTAGTGAGGATGAAATTAATGCGAATGGTGACCTTAGACAATGACTCCCCATCAGCCAATGATTCCAGCAATTGAACGGCTGTGATCGCACCTGCAACAGCCCCAATTCCAGCTCCCCTGAAAAACCCAGTTTCTGTTGTTTGCCCTTTCATTGCTCCTACTACAGTTCCCACTACGGCTCCTCCTACAAGCAAATTTGAGTCCAAAGTTCAAACTGATATAGCAGCTATAAATAGGGAGGATCGGTCCTCCAAACTATACCCAAATCAGAGTAACATTTTATAGGAGTTTAGAAGAGGTAAATATTGCACAAACTTTAGGAGTTTAGAAGAGGTAAATATTGCACAAACTTTCTCATTTGTCAGAGACAAAACCAATACAATATATACAAGAAAATGGGATCTGCAGGAAAAGCCAAAATCGATGAAAAAACAAACCCAAGTAGCTAAAAAAGATAACCAAAAAGTGTAAGTACAAAACTTGAAGCAAAGAAAGCATATTACCTAAAGCAAAAATGCAGATGAAAGCAGCAAAGAGTGATCTTTTGAAGAGTTTAATTAAGAATCTAATCCTAAGATCTCTCATTAGAACAAAAACCCAGAAAGCAAGAGCTTCTCCACATCTAAATGCTAATCCAGGGAACCAGTCCTTTAACATCGGAAGAAAATATCTAAAAAAAGGGACAAAAGGAGTGAAGAGAGAGGGAGTGTGAAAGGTTGAATTGAATGTTGGAAGTGAAAGACGTGGGTTTTTAATGTTGGAAGTGAAAGACGTGGGTTTTTAACGAGTGAGGGTGGGGAAGTTTCTGGTGTAAATACAGAGCATTTATAGCCGGCGGCCCAAAGCTAAAGTAATACGGTAAATTACACATAAAAGTTCTATTTTTTTAAAATTTACTGAAATAGGTCCGGTATTTTATTATTTACTGAAATCGGCCATTTTTCCCGAAATTGCGACCACGTCAGTGCGATGTCAGGGGATGTGTCAGGAAACCGCGTCCACATCAGCGCGATGTCAGGGGATGTGTCAGGAAATCGCGTCCACATCAGCGCGATTACTTACGTGGCAACAAATCGCGTCCACGTAAGCGCGATTTGCTGACGTGGAAGTAATAATTCATGAACAGTTTATGTTTTTTAGCTTAGAAAATTTTGAAAGGCCATAACTTTTGGCTCGGTTGTCCGATTGAGACGATTTTTTTTTATTTCGAATAACTTTTCGAGATCTACGCGCTGACAAACAGCCGAAGGCGGTTTGCCGCAGTTTTCATCGAGAAAGATCCTTTTTTGCCTCTAAATTTTGATTTTTTCGGTTTAAAATTGAATTTTGAAACATTCAAATCATTATTTTCCTTATTTATTTGAAGTAAACACCGGATTTTTTTTTACAGAATTGTTGTATTATTTTTTCTGATTTGACACGTGTATGAAATATGTCCGATAAATCATTAGAACGTAAGTAATATAATTAAGATAATAACAGTATTTTTATAATATGTCAATTAATTAGTTTAGCTTAGTTGGTTAAGATGCTTGCTCTTTTCCCTTAGTATCTTGGTTCAAATTTTGTTGGTAATAATTTTGAATCTTTTTTGTACTTGTTGCATTTATTTTTTTAATCAATTAACTCTTCAATATTATATTAATATATATTATTAGTACAATAGTAATACATACATATGAATTTAAATGAAATGACATTTTTTTTCATAAGAAAAAGAAAATCAAGTACTAATACATGGGGTTATTTCCTTATTGGAGATTGCATTTTTGTTGTTAGTGTTTCAAACAACATGTCTAAACAATTCATTTCCTTTGTTAATCAATCCATTTTAAGTTTTTTTATATACTATTATAATTTTTGAAATTGCGTCATATCATCACTTAAATTTTTTTAAAAGATAATATAAAATTTAAAAATAAAGAAATTTTTTTGTAAAATCAAACGATGATATGGCACAATCTCATCACCATACTTTAACAGAATTCAAGTTTAGGGACTAAATTAAAAAAAAACCTGTCTAATTATAAAATTAATATAAACCCAAAAAAAATTAAAAACCAAAGTAGAAAAGTTGTGAGGTTTAAGACTAATAGTGAGTTTGAATGGGTGGTGCATTTACCCTCTATTAATATAAAAACGGTGATGATGATAAGAGTAAGTACTATAATGTGGGACAAAAAGTAAGCTAAACGCATCGTAACCCTAAATATTATTACCTCCTTTAATTAAAAACTTAATTGAAGAATAAAAAGACTAAGTTTGTTTTCACCCAAACCAATTTATTTTCAAAACAAATAAATACATGGACTAATATTTGCCCTTTTTTTTTTCTTTTTGAAAGGGTCATCTTTTAAAATATTATATGTGACTATTTCACCGACATAATGAATGTCATATAACTTAGTTGTTTATTGAAGTAAACAAAGTCCGTTAAACCCATTTTATGTGAGATTCTTCTCTTTTTACTTTCCCTGACAACATAATGAATTTGGAGGAAAAGGTACGTGAGTTTATTCAAATAAAAAAAAGCTAGTTAATCCCATTTTATGAAAGAGTAAAAGACAACTAATACTACCAAGTGGAACATGTGGTTTGCTGTACACCATGAATTTTTACATCCCATCATCACTTGTATATTTCTCTTATGTTTCTTTTTAGTGAGAGGTGGTTGTAGCATCCCACCTCATTCACATTCTCGCTTTCCACTATCACATTATGGTATAGTCATTAGACTAGAGTTATGGAGCTAGAATTTTAAGCTTGGTAAGCGATTTTTTTATTTCAAATTTGTATAAGTCAGCGGAAATAACTCAAAAGCAAATGAACAACGAAAAAGTTTGAAATCCACAAGGAAGCAATGCACACCAAATGTTACTTAAGAATGAAACAAAATGGGATCAAGGGAATGACTCTATTTATAGTTGAGCTTCTCTAGATCTGACGGTACAGATTGAATTACATCAACGGCTGGGATTAGAATCTATCTATAAAATGAGGGTGTTAATGGATTTAAACTCTTTCTATATTTATCCCTTAGGATTTACAATAACTACTTTCATAACTCTAATTTTACTGGAGTATTCCACTTTGCCATCAAGGCTTCAAGTAAATGGTTTTCTCCATGTGTTCCATAAATCCGATCAGTTTAAGTGGGTCAAATAAGCCTCATTTAATCAGTTAACCTCCATGGGAGACTTTGATTTGTGGCTCGTGATATTCTACCTTACCCATTCTCGTAACAATATCGTCGAGTCCTTAGAATGACATTGGTTCAACTCATCTCGAAATTGTCTCTATGCCTTGGCCGATTCTCAACCATTCTCTTTGTTGGATGGATTCGTCTCTCAAAACATTTGTCTCGGTTTATGTCACATGAATGCCCTTTATCAAGCCTTATTCTTGTGTCTTAATTAATAATGTCGAGATACCCTACATATACAAAATAAATTGTAGTTTGGCGTAAAAACTAAGAAAAGGGAAATAATTTTTTAAAGATGTCTTGCTAATATTTTATATAAATTATTTTATAAAAATCATTATTTACTTTCATTTTCTTTTTTAATTTTAACTATAAAAACAAAATACACATGTATAAATTATTTTTCCTTTCCTTTCCTTGCACTTCCATTTTGTTCCCTTTCGTGTCTTTTGTAAATATGTACCCAAAAATAGTGCAAGAAAAATAAAAAATGAGAATCGCATATATATTATACTTTAAAGTCCTAAATCAAGTACCAACATAGGTAAAAACATGACTAAAAAATCATTCTTTTTTAAATTATATTATTATAAGTGTGTTTTAGACTTTTTTTTAATATTTTTATATAAAATCAATAAACACCTAAACATTTATAAAACACAAAAGATGCAAGTTATAACTTTTACATTTGAATTTAAAAGCAAAAACTATCTTTTTAGCCTTACTTATTGCTCCAAAAATATTTTTGATTTGAAAATATTTAAAAAGTACAAAATAAGAGATTAGAATATTGACCTGACATAATTTTTAGTGGCAAATTAGGTACTTTTCGACACTTAACAAACTTATTTTTAAGCAGTTTTAGGTTGTTTTATTGCATTTTCAATTTCACTAGTTTAGATTTAATTTATTGTAAAAATAAATATTTTTACGCATAATTTTAAGTTAGCTGACTTTTGGGTCAATAGAGGCCTTAAAATAGTTTTAACGAATTAATTGAGTGTGCAAGACACCTATTTTTAGGCCCAAAAGAATCAGGAATGACACTCAAGTCGCAACATGATCTTCCAGAGTCGCAACACAGTAGAATGAGCTCAAGAAGTGCGGTTCAAAGTTGTGTGTTGCGACATAGGTCTGACGGAGGGCAAAAATTAATCAATGGTGTTTTTGTTTGCACAATCCATATTTAGTGCAATTAAGGCATGTAATTGACCTAATTGGGCAGCTAACTTTGCCTATAAATAGCAAGGTTATGCTAAGGCATGAAGGGAGCCTTGGAGGCCAACTTATGGCTTTAGTTAGTAGATTTAGTTTTAATTAGTATTGGGAATTATCCATATTTATGGAAAATCAAAGATATGAGTATCAAATAATAGAAAGTCAAAGATATGGGTATCAAATATTGGAAAGTCAAAGATATGGGTATCAAATATTGGAAAGTCAAATATATGGGTATCAAGATATTGGCATAATAAAATCTGAGATATTTGCAATATATGGTCCCTAATTGTAAAGTGACTTTGCAAGTTGATCCCTGAACCTCAACTATAAATAGGCATAACCATCTCTCATTCTGTATCTCAAACTTGCCATTCTCTACTTAAGGCATTGTTTTCTCTCTCTCTCTTTGTAAATTCTCACTTGTATTTTAGAGTGAAATATATTTGGTAGTGCCCGAGGACGTAGGCAAAATTTGCTGAACCTCGTTAAATTCTTGTGTTCTTTATTGTATTATTCTGCATGAATTGTGTGTGTGATTGTAGTGATTTATTGTGCTATTAAATTACGATTGAGGGATATTCTGGCTAGGAAAGACCTGGTACTTAAGCGATCCTTGTGATCCACCTCTCTTTCCTGGGAATTGAACTTAGTGTGATTTTTTAGTACAATAATTTTACTCTTTTACACGCTTCCGCATAATAATTGGTATCAGAGCTAGATTCGTACTTGGGGAATACGATCGTTCACGGCACTGTTCACGTACTGTAGTTGGGATTGAGGAGAAAAAAAATGGAAAAGTCATCGTCAAAGACTACTGTGACCAATGCGAAATTTGAAGTAGAGAAATTTGATGGTACCAATAATTTTGGTATGTGGAAATGTAAGATCCTGGATGTCTTATGTCAGCAAGAGCTGGATATAACCCTTGAAGAAAAACCTGACAAGATGGATGGCAAGGAGTGGGCCAAGATCAATAGACAGGCATGTGGAACAAT
Organism: Gossypium hirsutum; assembly: GCF_007990345.1. NCBI lineage: Eukaryota > Viridiplantae > Streptophyta > Magnoliopsida > Malvales > Malvaceae > Gossypium > Gossypium hirsutum. Next base: position 50,079,411 of record NC_053449.1, on the reverse strand, counting down.
TCGCCTATGTTTGGCCAAAGAGCAGAAGTATTCTGTCATGAGGGAGACATCAGCGAAGAAGTTGTGGGATACACTGGAAGAAAAGTTTCTAACAAAAAGTCTTGAAAATAGGCTTTATATGAAAAAGAAACTTTATCGATTCACGTATGCACCCGGTATGTCGATGAATGACCATGTGAACTCATTCAATAAAATTTTAGCAGACTTGCTAAATTTGGATGAGAAATTTGAAGATGAAGACAATGCATTATTGTTGTTGAATTCCCTTCCTGATGAATATGATCATCTTACCACCACATTGCTTCATGGGAAGGACACGATCACATTTGATGCAGTCTGTAGTGCATTGTATAGATCTGAGACTCGAAAGAAAGATAAAAGAGATCACAGAGATACAACCGCAGAAGTCTTAACAGTAAGAGGTCGTTCACACAGCAGCAAATCTGGTAGAAGGGGAAAGTCCAAAGGGAGACCCGCCAAAGATGAATGTGCCTTTTGCCGTGAAAAAGGGCATTGGAAAAAGAATTGTCCTAAGCTACAAAAGGGCAAGGCTATTTCTAATGCATGTGTAGCGGAGCATGATGAGGAGTCAGACTTTAGCTTGGTTGGCATGGCAATGGCATGTCAAACGGATGAGTGGATTTTGGATTCAGGATGTACTTACCATATGTGTCCTAATAAGGACTGGTTTTCTAGTCTTAAAGAGCTAGAAGGTGGAATTGTTCTTATGGGAAATGATAGTGCTTGTAAGACAATGGGAGTGGGTACAGTCCAATTGAAGAATCACGACGGCTCAATCCAAGTCTTGACAGATGTTCGCTACGTACCTAGCCTGAAGAAAAATCTCATCTCATTAGGTGCCCTAGAATCTAAAGGGCTCACAATCACTTTGAGAGATGGATTACTAAAAGTAGTAGCTGGGCAACTGACGGTGATGAAAGGCACAAGAAGAAATAACTTGTATTTTTTAAATGGAAGTACAGTTATTGGATCAACATCAACAGTTTCTACAAAAGATGTAGATTCAGAGGCTACCAGATTATGGCATATGCGATTGGGACATGCTGGTGAAAAAGCTTTGCAGACATTGGTGAAGCAAGGCTTATTGAAAGGTGCAAATTCTTGCAAAATGGAATTCTGTGAACATTGTGTTCTGGGCAAGTAGAAGAGGGTAAAATTTGGTCCAGCAATTCACAATACGAAAGGAATTCTGGACTACGTTCATAGTGATGTGTGGGGACCTACCAAAGTAGCTTCTTTGGGAGGTATGCACTATTTTGTTACTTTTGTTGATGATTATTCAAGAAAAGTATGGGTGTATCTAATGAAAAGAAAAAGTGAAGTTTTGGATGCATTTCTGAAATGGAAGAAGATGGTGGAGACTCAGACTAGTCGAAAGGTCAAACGACTTCGATCAGATAATGGTACTGAGTACAAAAACGATCCATTTCTACAAGTATGCCAAGATGAGGGCATTGTGCGACACTTCACTGTTCGGGATACACCACAGCAAAATGTGGTGGCAGAACGAATGAATCGAACTATACTGGAGAAAGTTCGATGTATGTTGTCCAATGCTGGATTGGGCAAAGAATTTTGGGCTGAGGCAGTTACATATGCGTGCCATCTAATTAACCGTTTGCCATCAGCTGCAATAAATGGAAAAACTCCTATGGAGATGTAGACTGGTAAATCTGCTACTGATTATGATTCTTTGTATGTATTTGGTTCCACTGCATATTATCATGTAAAAGAATCTAAGTTAGACCCAAGAGCAAAGAAAGCCTTATTCTTGGGTATAACTGATGGAGTAAAAGGATACCGTCTCTGGTGTCCTGATACAAGGAAGATTGTTTTCAGTAGAGATGTGACTTTTGATGAATCAACCATGTTGAAGTACAAGGATTCACAAAAGGATGACAAAACCAGTAGTACTTTGCAGCAGGTAGAGCTTGAAAAGGTTAACGATGATCCAGCTAATATTGAAGGGACAAATGATGAAGAGGTTCCTACCCAAGAATCTCTACAGCAACAAGATTCAATTGCATATAGAAGGCCAAGAAGAGAGATTCGTAAGCCTGCTCGCTTTGATGATATAGTGGCCTATGCACTTCCAATTACAGATGATGAAGTTCCTTCTACTTACACAGAAGTAATAAGTAACCCTGATGGTGTAAAGTGGAAGCAAGAAATGAATGAAGAAATGCAGTCTCTTCATAAAAATAAGACCTGGGAGTTGGTGACACTACCCAAGGGAAAGAAGGCAATTGGATGCAAATGGGTATATGCAAAGAAGGAAGAATTTCCTGATAAAAATGAAATTCGATACAAGGCTAGATTAGTAGCAAAGGGTTACGCTCAGAAAGAAGGAATAGACTACAATGAAGTGTTTTCTCCAGTTGTGAAGCATTCGTCTATTCGGATTTTGCTAGCCTTGGTTGCGCAATATGATCTTGAACTAGTTCAGCTCGATGTGAAGACCGCATTTTTACACGGTGATTTGGAAGAGGAAATCTATATGACTCAGCCAGATGGATTCAAGGTTACTGATAAAGAAAATTGGGTTTGCAAACTGACAAAGTCGCTTTATGGATTGAAACAATCTCCAAGGCAGTGGTACAAGCGATTTGATCAGTTCATGAAAGGGAAAAGGTATACAAGAAGTAAATTTGATCATTGCGTGTATTTTCAGAAGCTACAAGAAGGATTTTTCGTATACTTGCTCTTATATGTTGATGATATGTTGATAGCATCTAAGAGTAAAGTTGAAATTGAGAGATTGAAGACTCAACTCAACCTTGAGTTTGAGATGAAAGATCTAGGTGAAGCTAAGAAGATCCTTGGCATGGAAATATGTAGGGATAGAGCTCATGGCAGAGTTAGTTTATCTCAGAAGCAATATTTAAAGAAGATACTACAGAAGTTTGGCATGAACGAGCAGACTAAAGCTGTAAGTACCCGTTGGCTTCTCATTTCAAGCTTTCTGCACAACTATCTCCTTCGACAAATACGGAACAAGAATACATGTTACAAGTTCCGTATTCTAATGCAGTAGGTAGCTTGATGTATGCAATGGTGTGTACAAGACCCGACATTTCACAGGCAGTTAGTATAGTGAGCAGGTATATGCATAATCCTGGAAAAGGACATTGGCAAGCTGTGAAATGGATTCTACGGTATATTCATAAGACCATGGATATTGGATTACTGTTCAAGCAGGATACTACACTTGGTAAAGGTGTTGTTGGGTACGTTGATTCTGATTATGCCGGTGATTTGGACAAACGAAGATCAACCACTGGTTATGTGTTTACTCTTGCTGGAGGACCAATAAGTTGGAAGTCTACACTGCAGTCTACAGTTGCGTTGTCAACCACAGAAGCTGAATACATGGCTGTAACAGAGGCTGTAAAGGAAGCTATTTGGTTACAAGGTATGGTTAAAACCTTGGGATTGGTCCAGGAGCATATTAATGTGTATTGTGATAGTCAAAGTGCTATTCATTTAGCAAAGAATCAAGTCTATCATGCACGTACAAAGCATATCGATGTACGTTTCCACTTTGTGCGGGAAATTATTGATGAGGGGAAAATTCACCTTCAGAAGATTAAGACTGCAGATAATCCCGCAGATATGATGACCAAGGTGGTAACAACAATCAAGTTCGAACATTGTTTGAACTTGATCAATATTCTGCATGTTTAACAGTTGAAGAAGGCACTATCAAGTGTTGTTGACAAAGGCAGAGAGAATTGTGTGAAGATAAGATTACTCGAATCAAATCTTCAAGGTGGAGATTATTGGGAATTATCCATATTTATGGAAAATCAAAGATATGGGTATCAAATAATAGAAAGTCAAAGATATGGGTATCAAATATTGGAAAGTCAAAGATATGGGTATCAAATATTGGAAAGTCAAAGATATGGGTATCGAGATATTGGCATAATAAAATCTGAGATATTTGCAATATATGGTCCCTAATTGTAAAGTGACTTTGCAAGTTGATCCCTGAACCTCAACTATAAATAGGCATAACCATCTCTCATTCTGTATCTCAAACTTGCCATTCTCTACTTAAGGCATTGTTTTCTCTCTCTCTCTTTGTAAATTCTCACTTGTATTTTGGAGTGAAATATATTTGGTAGTGCCCGAGGACGTAGGCAAAATTTGCTGGACCTCGTTAAATTCTTGTGTTCTTTCTTGTATTATTCTGCATGAATTGTGTGTGTGATTGTAGTGATTTATTGTGCTATTAAATTACGATTGAGGGATATTCTGGCTAGGAAAGACCTGGTACTTAAGCGATCCTTGTGATCCACCTCTCTTTCCTGGGAATTGAACTTAGTGTGATTTTTTAGTACAATAATTTTACTCTTTTACACGCTTCCGCACAACAATTAGATTGTATTTTAGTTTTCTAAACGGTTTATTTTCTTATTCTTCAACTTGGATTCGATTTGAATCAAAGACTTCATTTTGAAGTATTTTTTTTATTTTTCTTTCACTTCTTGCTTGTCAACATTGATATCTTGCTAGCTGTTAAAGAATTTTGTAGAATCGAGCGCATTGAGCTTATCAAAGGGATCAATTTCTATCCTTCTCTCGTTTTAGTTTATTGTGTGTTTGCATGATTAAATTATTGCTAGGGAAAATAGTAATTAGATCTAATAGTGGCTAAGTCCTTTAGGAAGATTAATGAGCGAATGTAGGAGTGGTTAATGAATTAACGAGGATTTCCATTATAATTAGTTGACTTAAATTTTTCATGCTTAAACTCTAGGATTGACGACACTAAGAAGTAATCTAGGTAGATAGGCCGAGAGGATAAGTCTACTGAGAAAATCATAATTTATCTTAGTTTAGAAAGCAAAGACGAGAGATAAGTGAGTATTTATCGATTAATTAATCAGTCGGAGGCTGAGAGATAATAATTGGTTAGTTATTAGCTAATTCACTAAAACTCGAATTCTAAAATTAATTACAACCATTGAAGTGAGTTAATCTTTTGCCTGTCAATCCAAGTTTCTTTGTTGGTTAATTTCTTTCTAGTAATTTTATTTTATTCTATAATATTATTTCTTTTTATTTATTTTAATATGATTTTCAGTGATTACTGTTTAGACCTATTATTTAAAAATAATTTTAGATTTAACCCATCCTCCATTGGGTACGATCTTCAGTGTACTTCTTGTTGGAAAAAAATATATTTTTGGAAGTTTTGAGGCATATTTTTATTAGTAAAGGTAGAGATTTGAATCGTAAAATTATGATTTTATATTCTACGCCATGAGACCTTTACAACGATATATCATATGCTCAAAATGGTTGAGTGATGAATAATAAATTGATGCTCAAAGTAAGCCACTTATGAATTTCGTTGAGGAAAATGGAAAGCTTAGTCCCACATTGGTTAGATATCAAGTGTAGAATATGTTATATATATGAACCAACTTGGTGGTTATTGAATGACTAAACTTTTGTTCTCCCTCGTGTGCAGGGGGAGGGGAACCAAGCTCGCCGGGGTTGGGGGTGTGTACCCGCACTACATGGGCGACTCGAAATATTTAGACCGGTCGAGCCTTTCTAGGCCTGCGGATATTTTAGCCCAATACATAATCTTATTTTTCCCCAGTAGAGCTTATCTGTTTGAAATTAAAAGGAGTTGATGGCTCCTTTAATTCAAACGTTAATTTGGGCACATTAGTCAAAATTTCCAAAAGTTATTCATTTGAATTTTATTTAAAACCAAATAATCTGCAAGAAAAGATACACACTAAATTTTTCAAAATTTTGAGAGATCTTTTCCCTGCATATTTTTCGAATTGTTGTCGATGATAGACGAAGGCAAAGTTATAGTTCGTTGATCACTACAGTCGTGCTACTACTGTGCTCATCTCATTGTTGTATCTTGGGAGTTAGTCGACCAACGTTTTCTCCAGCACTAAAGGAGCTGCCGAATCTGTCTTAAGGAAACTGTGAAAACATGCCTCAACGACCAATCCATTTTTTCTGCCTACCTACGAGTATAATATTTTGATCCAGTCTTTATTTATGTTTTTCAGATTATATATATGTATATCTATATTGTTCTGGTTCGATCTTGTAATTTAAATAAATATTTTATATTACTATTTATTTCACTAACGTGTGTGCAACAATCTTAAGACAAACTTCTTTAACACTTTCTAATCCGAGACGAATAGGACACCGAGGAGAAATTATATTATGTTTGTAAACAAAAATCAATTGAACAATTCTATTTCAGGATTTTATTCCTGTCGTTTAACAGGATTTGTTCGATTTTTTGTTTCAAACAGAAATCAATTGAATATTTCTGTTTAAGGATTCTTTTATTGTCGTTCAACAAAATTTATTCGATTTTTGTTGTTAACAGTAATCGTTTGAGAGTAACAATTCTGTTACCAGAAATTGTTATTGATTTTGTTTCAGAATTTTTAGTTCCTAACTAAATTCTGTCGTTTAACAGAATCCAAGGGTAGTATAAACTGGAAATTAAATTTTTTGTTTATTATTACTAATTATGGTTCTGTTTCTAAAATCTTAACAAAAAATGGAAACTCCCACCAATTTACTCAATTAGCAATTTAGAGCGTTGGTTCCATGTAGGCTTTAAATCAAAACTCAATGTTGCTGGTGGCTGTAAGCCACAATGAAAAGCCTGTGAAATTCTCTGGACAGAATTTCAAGACATGGCAACAGAAGATGCTGTTCTATTTGACCATGTTGAACTTGACCAAATTTTTGAAGGATAACCCTCTTACTATTAAAGAGGGTGAGGTAGATGATGTTACTGCCTTCACTACTGTTGAAGCTTAGGAGCATTCTGATTTTCTGTGCCAAAATTACATCCTAAATGGGTTGTCGGATACATTGTGCGAAGTATACTGAGTCAAAAAGACGACTAAGAAATTATGGACGTTATTGGACCATAAATACAAAACCGAAAATGTTAGAGCTAAAAAATTTTGTGTTGCCAAATTCTTGAATTTTGTAATGGTTGATTCTAAACTAGTTGTGAATCAAGTGTAGGAACTTCAACTGATCATTCATGGAATTCTTGTTGAAGGGATGGTTATAAGTGAATCCTTCCAGGTAGCAACCATTATTGAGAAGTTACCCCTTGCTTGGAATGACTTCAAGAACTACCTAGAGCAAAAAATAAATAAAATTTCAGTGGAAGACCTAATTGCTAAACTTCGAATTGAAGAAGACAATAGAGGTATTGACAAAAACCTCAACAAAGCAGCAAATGTCAATGGTGCTAAGACAAACGTGGTAGAAGTCAAGAAGAACTTCAAGAAGAGAAAACAAACTCGGAATAAGTCTAAATTGGGACCAAAAAGTGGTGTTTCCAAGAGCCAGTCATTTGACTGTAGGCTTCAAAAGAAAGTCAGAGCTAACGAGACCAATGTTATAGAAGAAATTTCCAAAGAAGTGTTTGATATGGACTTATGTGCTGTGATTTCTGAAGTCAACATGGTTGACTTAAATCTAAGAGAATGGTGGCTTGATACTGGTGCCACACGTCATATCTGCTACAACAAAAACTCATTTTCTGAGTTGGTGCCTTGTGACAAAGTGGAGAAGCTCTATATAGGAAATGTCGCGACTTCCAAGATCAAGGGAAAGGGTACTGTGGTCTTGGAGATGAATTCTAGCAAAGAACTCAAGCTTCAAACTATGTTGTATGTGCCTGACATATGCAAGAACCTTGTTTCTGGGACACTCCTCAGTGTACACGGCTTTAGGATGGTGTTTAAATCCTAGAATCTAATTTTGTCTAAAGGGGGAATGTTTGTGGGAAGGGGATATGTATTGAATAACATGTGGAAACTTAATGCAATATCTATAAAAGCAAAGACAATGAATAAGAATGTCGCTTCTTCTTATTCTGTTTATATGCTTGAGTCATTTAATTTATGGCATGGTAGGCTCGAACATATTAATTATGATACTTTACATAGATTAATTAATTTAGAGAACATTCCTTCATTTCACATTAATTATAATCACAAATGTGAAATTTGTGTTGAGGCAAAATTAACAAGGTCTTCATTTCAAACTATTGACAAAAGTAAAGAACCACTTGATCTAGTACATAACGATGCTTGTGACTTAAAGTTTATTCAAATCAGAGGAGGGAATAAATATTTTATTACCTTTATTGATGACAGCACAAAATATTTCTATGTATATTTGCTTAAGAGAAAAAACGAAGCTATAGAGAAAATTATTTTCTATAAATAGGTGGTTGAAACCCAACTTAATAAAAAGATTAAGATGGTGAGAAGTGATCGTGGTGGTGACTATGTTGAACCATCTGGTGAATATTGTACACAACATGGTATTTTTCATGAAGTGACACCACCATACTCTCTTCAATCAAATGGAGTAGCCGAGCGAAAAATTAGACTTTAAAGGAAATGATGAACGCATTGCGAGAAAGCTCTTGGTTACCACAGAACATGTAAAGGGAAAAAAATAGATTTTTAAAAGCTTTGAGGCCTATTCTCGATTATAAAATTATGGTTTTATATTCCAACCCATGAGGCATTTACGATGGTATATCATATGCTCAAAATGGTTGAGTGATGAATGATAAATTGATGCTCAAAGTAAGCCACTTGTGAATTATATTAAGGAAAATGGAAAGCTTAGTCCCACATTGGTTAGATATCAAGTGTGGAATATGTTTATATATATGAACCAACTTGGTAGTTATGGAATGACTAAACTAATACCCTCCCTCGCACACAGGGGGTGCCAGTCCAAGCCCATTGGGGTTATGGGCACACCCGTACGACGAAGACGATGCAAATGTCCGAATCGGTTGGGCCTTTCTAAGCCTATGGATATTTTAGCCTAATACGTAATCTTATTTTTTCTCAACAAATCTTATCTGTTTGAAATTAAAAGGCATTGATGGCTCATTTAATACAAATGTTAATTTGGGTTTAATGACTCTTAATTCACGAATGTTATTGGCTCCTTTAGTCAAATTTCCAAAAGTTCTTCGTTTGAATTTTATTTAAAACCAAATAATCTGTAGGAAAAGATACATACTAAATTTTCCAAAATTTTAAGAGATCTTTTCCCTGCATATTTTTTGAATCGTTTTCAGTGATAGACGAAGGCAGGGCTACAGTTCGTTGATCACTGCAGTCGTGGTACTACTGTGCTCATCTTGTTGTTGTATCCTGAGAGATAGTCGACCAATGTTTTCTCCTGCACCAAAAGAGCGGTCGAATTTGTCTTAAGGAAACTGTGAAAATAGGCCTCAACTACCAATACATTTTTTCTGCCTACCAACGAGTATAATATTTTGATCCAGTCTTTATTTATGTTTTTCAGATTATATATATGTATATCTATATTGTTCTGGTTCGATCTTGTGATTTAAATAAATATTTTATATTATTGTTTATTTCATTAACGTGCGTGCAACACTTCTGATATCCCATTGTACAATACTATACTAAAATTTTACTTGTATATTTACGGACACCACTACTTTAATTCTATATCTTTTGTTTCAGTATTTCTAATCAAACATGCCAACATTTAACCGTGGTCAAATATCAAACTCCTTTAAAACAAAATATTATGTGCATTGAGTGAGAATAACATCTTAATCAAATAAATATGGAATTTAGAAGTGCTTCTATCAACATGCATGAACAAATTAGAAAGCTACATTTTGGCCGTTTTATATCTAAATACATAATTTGAAGAGTATGTCCACCAAACATAAACATTGTCCCAAGGATTTAATTTAATTTGTTTGAGCAGAAAAGTAAAATCTCCTACAAGCAAAGAAACCTCATGAATTTGGGGTTACATTAGAGGCAGAACCCTAGAACTTGTCAGCAACACCTAATGAATTGGAATTGAGGGACATAGGTTGCCCAGCCATACCCATATTAATGGGTGAGGAGAGAAAAAAACCAAACCAAAACAATGGGCACCCATTAGCAGAATAAGGTAGATTATTAATTCCTATATTTACTAAAGATATTTATTTCACTTGGTCTACCAATTAGATATCAATCTAATCAAGAAATAGTGTCAAAAACATCTTTTAAGAAATAATATCTATTGTTTTTCGTTTTTATAAATAATTTTATATAAAATTTTTAAATTAAAACAAATGTATAATTAATAAAGGTTCAATTTATAAACATATTTTTTATAATTTATGAAGTATATTATGTATGTACATTTTTTATATTTTATTTGTATAGTATGATGGTGTTGAATCTCAAATTTAAAATAAAAATTTAAGTGAAATTATTTTTTTTAAAAGTGAATTTATTAATTCATTCAATAAATGGGATCATACAATTTAAAGAAAAAAATAACAAACACTCGTCATAGATGGTGAAGGATAAGCTCCACCAACACAACAAAGGCTTTAGCCTCAACATCAATAAAACATTATGACGCGTTGACAATTGACTTTATCTCAACTCAAGCACAACGTATCTAGAGTGACTGCAAGTACTTAATACGATGAGGAAATCAACCTCGGATGGTCTAAAATAGTGAGCAAAAATTAACAAAAAAATCGAACATTTACCAAACTAGAGAGGACGACAACAAAATTATCCCTAAAATTAATTGTAAAACTAAGATTACATGCATAAGCAAGACTAAAACCCGTGCTACAAGAGCAGACAAGAACTTCTAAAACTGAAGACTTATTAAACAATGGAAAAACAAACAAAAAATATATAAAATTTAAGACAACACGGGTCCAAATCGACACGTGAAATCATTTATTATTCTAAAATACTCTCAACATATAAATAGATTAATAAGTTGATGAAAAGTCACTCACTTTCCAAGAAAAACTACTGGTACTAGTGGAGTTTTTAGCGAACAACAAAAAATACTCATAAAATAGATCTACAAACTGAAAAGAAATAAGACATGTGTAGTGAATAAGAAGAAGAAAGAAATAAAAGGTTGATGGGAAAGGAAAAAGACAAATAATAACCAACCCAAAAACTAATACCGTCGTTGAGCAAAACAAAAAATAAAAAACAAATTACTTGAAAGAAAAAAAATTTCAACCATTTTTTTGTTGTGAAACAAGAGAAACCATGTGCTAGGGTTGAGGAGAATATTGATAGAGGCAAGTGGTGAAATTTTAATGGCATTAATTGAATTTAGCCAACTGTTATTACCAAGAAAGGTTTGCTTCATTTATTCTTCCCCCTTGGATATTTTTGGGTGCTTTTAATGATATTCACCGGAATGTATATTATTCTCTCACACTTTGTTTTTTTCAAATCAAAATTATACTATGGGTAAATTACTCGTTAACCACTTTAAATTAGAGTATTTTTATTTTCTCCATTTTAAAAAAGTTGTTAATTTAAATCGCTGTTAAAAAATTTGATTAAATTGATCACTCCATTATTTACTTTAATGTCATGCTCTTATGTCATGCTTTTATTTATTTCATCTTCTTCCTTTTAACCTAAAATTTTAGCCGCACTTTCCTTTTAAGATGTTCTCGCTTTCTTTACAAGTCCATTCTTGATATTTTGGGGTTTTAAGCGAAACAATAAATTGCTCTTTTAGAAAAATTATAAAATGTAATGCAATAAAATAAAATCATATACTAGTAATTTCGTTAAAATAATACGCTTTATTACATTAAATGAATAATATATTTTTCCAACAAAAAAAAACATTTTTCATTCAATCTACTCCTATGTCATCAACTACAAAAACACAAAAAATCATTAAAAAATGGTTCTATTAGCATTTTGATATGCAAAATTATTAATGATAACATCAATATCACTGTTTTCCAAAAAATTCTTCTTCATTTTTTATTTTAAAATTAGTTACTACTAATAAAAGAGACAAAACTCAAAATTACGCACGAATTTTAATCTAATGTGTAATGTTATACATGACTATTAAGTGATCTTGTTTTATTTTAAAATATCATATTAGTGAACTTATTAGAAAAATTGGACAGAGTTAACAATTGAATCCGAATTTTAAAACATGAAAAATAAAAGGATTAAATTTCAAATATACAAAAAGTATAAGGATTTAAAAGCATATTTTAAGCTATTATATATATAATATCTATTTTAGTTACACCTAAGTTACTGTTGTACAAATCTCGTAGATTAGATTTTTTTTAATTAGGTTTTTATATAAAAAAACCAATTATAAGTGGATCTGGCGTGATGGCTATCACAACAAATCTTAATTTTCGATTTTAATGCGTCAAAAAAATATAAATTCTATATTCAAGTAAGAAAAAAATATCTATTTATACTATTATTATTTAAGAATTTTACTTAACTATATGATGAATTAATCCAACCTCAATTTAATTGTGAATTTATTAAAAAAATAATTATTTTATATATTGTTATTGGAGTAAAAAAATTCTATCTAGATTGATGTCATTTGTTTTTAGAGTATAATAAAATAATAATTAAAAAAACACTTGGCAGTAGTTTAGATATGCTTGTTGAGTTTTTTTACTCCATTAATATTGAACAGAGTAATTACCCTACTAAAAATCTATTATTTATAACAAACAACAAATAATATTTAAGAATCTTTTTATCTGAACTAAATATTATTTTAAAGATACTTTTATCTTTTGGGCCTCTTTTATCATTAATGAAATAAACATTTTTTGGGCCCCTTTATCTTTGGGCCATGGGCGGCTGCACCTCAAAACAGCCCCCAGGGGCAGCCCCAAACCTTTGTTAAACCACCGGTGATGAGCGTTGTCCTATCATTAACAACACTGAAGAACACTTTTTTCTCCCTATTTTCTATGTTTTCCTTCTTTTTTCTTTTCTTTATGCACAACTGTTGCTTCTCACGTCACTGTTCTGATTGTCTGACATCTTCTCTAGCATCTCCAACATCAGATTGTTGATGAAAACCCACCAAAATGAATCCCAAAGCCTCCCATTCAAATCTATATGATTATATTTCTCAAAAAACAAACTCCTCAAAAATTGTGAGGTCACTCCCAAAGCTTGAGAATTTTCATGCTTAAACCTCACTAATCCCGTCGTTAATATGACCTGATTTTGAAATGTCTTTCTACTTTTGAGCTTGCCAGCGGTGGCCCAATGGAAGCAATGACAACATTTTTAAATGAGGTAGCGGCTAGGGTTTTTGGGTTAGAAGGGAGAATATGAAGAAGAAGAGAAGAGATGGAAAAAATAAGGGAAAAATGAATAAGGAAAGAAAGAAAAATTAAATAAAAATAAAAAATAGATTTAACGATGAAACAGATGGATTTAATGGTTAAGTGATCAATTTAATCAATTTCTTTAACAACAGTGATCAAATTAACAAAAAATTTTGGGTGGTCAAACTAAGAGCGGTCTAATTTTAAAATGACTAACTGGGTAATTTACCCTTAAATCAATAAGGAAAACAATTATTATTTGATATGACACAATAACAAGGATCGAGTTCAAGTTGTTTGACATGAGAGAATTTGAATGGAACAAAGAAAACTCCTATCTTGGCAACCAAGTAACTTGAAATGCAAGAAAAGAATTAGCAAACAAATTCAATTTTAAGTATCTTAAAAAACAAAGAAAAGAATGGAAAAGATAAAAGGAATTGGGAGATCAAGGTTTCTCAAAAAGAAACCCTTGGATCTTGAAACCTACAATTAAACAAGAAGGAAGAGCATTATAAAAAAAAATTCAAATGAACACAATCAAAATTAATAAAGATAGCGGAGAGATGAAAAAAGATTGGATGAAAGGAGATAAAAAGGCAATAACGTATGAAACCCTATAAAGAAGAATCTTCAACAAGCTTCACAAATGGTTCTAACCAACCTAAAAAATGAAAAAAAAAAGAAAATAACTTTTAAAATAAATAAGAGATGTCTTGTAAAAGATAAAAGTTAAAGAGTTGTACTGAATCAAAATGATGAATGGTGTCCCTAATGAATAATGAAAATGCCTTTATACATGCTAGTTAATTATATAAAAATAAAACTCTTAAATATAATAAAATCTAATTAATATAAACAAGAAACAATTCTAGTGAAATTAAATTTTCTTGTTGACGAAGGAACATAAAAGTTCTAAACAATTGAAAAAATTGAAAGATATTCTAAATTTGAAATAAATAAATATATAAAACTTAATAAATACAATATTGGTATCATACATAATCAAAATTAAGCCCTAAAATCGAACCTAATATGATTTAAACTAGAATTAAAGCCCAAAATTCATAATTTCCCGTAATAAACCTATACAGAAATTTTGCTCGCGTAGTCTTCACTAAAACAACTATAACTTGAGCTTCGGAACTCAAAATTGGATGATTCAAAGTGCATTTTAAAGCTAAGAGATGGATATTTGGTTAATATGAATACATCTCAACCTAGAAATATATGGATCCCATCCAAAAACTCATCGCAAATAAATTAATCTTATGACCTTGAAAAACAACTTTGATGAATTTAAGTTAATAAAATTTACTTCGTATCATATTTAAAATTGGACTTCAATTTTTGTGATCTTTTAGGCTTTTCAAATAGGCCTTGTAAAAGATTAAGCCGAACATATTCTTGGATTGGAATTTGGGTCCCCCATACCCATATAATTATTACTATTGAGTTAAAAAATGACCACAAGCTTGTTAAAAAAACATCAATTGCACATTTGATTATTTTTTCAAATGTGAAAAATGTATTATTAATTAAGTTTTTTATTAATGGCTTTTCATGGTTGATTGTTATTGTACCGACGTGACTATTAATGATCATTGAATCAATTATCATGATGTTGACATAGTAGTATATATGAGCAAAAAAAAATATTAAAAATTCAAACAAGTAACCATTAAAAGAATTTAAGTCCAAAATAAATTTAGGCATCCAAGTTCGTTTTTATATGGACAAGGGCGTAACTCGGGGGCTAGCAGGGGCTGACAGGAGCCCCTATCCCCCTAAAATAGAAAATTTTCTATTTAGGAGTAAAGGTAAAATTACACTTTGCCCTCTTAAAAATGATAAAATTTGATTTAATCCTTTAAAAATTATAAATACATAGGCTATTGAAATGGTGAAATTACATTTTTTACTATCGTTAAAATTATAATTTAATTTCGGCCCCTAAAAAAATTTCTAGCTTCGCCCTTGTATATGGACATTCGAGACATTGTATTTTAAATTATAAAAATTGTAAACATTAAAAAAATATATAAAAAAGAAAAATGCTGTTTTTTTTCTTTTCTTATTATCACGTAAAATATTTTTTTAATGTTTTTTATAGTATTGTACAATAATTTAATAAATTTTGTTGAATATTTTAAAAAAGTTTTTTTTTATAATTTAAAATACTACACTTGAAAAGAACTTGAATAAATGAAGGTCCAAATTTAAATCAACTTGAAGATTCAATTGTCTAATTTCATTCTAAACTTGAATTTGCAAAATATTTTTATAGTTTATAATTTTTTTGTTGATGTAGATTATCATATCAACACCACGATTGTTAACTTAGCGGTCGTTAACAACCACGTCAGTACAATAACGATTAATAATAGAAATTATTGATTAAAAAACTTAATTGATGTGATTTTAATGTTTGAGGATTTAATTGGACATATTTTTTGTAGAAGGGTTTGGTGTAAGTGTAAATGAAACATTAATCATTAGTATTTATAACATTTTCTTTAATATCTATAAACTTGAAATCTAATCCTATTTTTTAATTCTCTAATCGTTATGGTTTTCCATGGTTTGATTTTTCTACTCTTCATTATCAATATCTTCCCTCCAAAATTATCTATTTTTTTCCCTTTTTTTTACGTAAAAATATTTTTCAGATATTTTCTAATTTCTTTTTACAAAAAAAAAACTAACTTTGTAAAAATGATTTTTTTTTCCTTTTGGCAGGTTTGAGAGATTGAATAGGATGATTATGCAATTGTGAAACTTTGTTGTGATTATTTTATTTTATTTGATAGGTAGGCATAACAATTTTGAGATCTTGTTGTTATTTCATTTTTCTTTGTGAATAAGTAACACTGATAAATTCAAAAAAAAGAGAAAAAGAATAGATCCAAATTTGGAGAAGGAATCATGAATGCCATTGAACGCTACTTGGTCGAAGAGGTGGCTAGGGCTTTTTTGCTTTAGAAAAAAGGATTAAAGACCATGAAGATATTTGCCTTCTTCTTTAGTAATTATTAATATTTTTGAGTAATAATTAAGTATTCGGTAAATTAGCTTTTAGTCCTTATAGGTATCACATGATATTGATGACATTAAATGATGTGGCAAAATTTTCATAGTGTCATTTCCTTATTGGTATGACACCATGTCAATAACAGTGTAAAGGACAAGTACCATTTTAATAAATGGAATTAAAGTATGAGTATTAAAATGAATAAATTAAAAGTACAAGTACTATTAACCGCTCTTTAGCGTACATACTATTAACCACTCTTTAGCGTACACACATCAAGTAAGAACACTGGAAACAAATAAGATAAAGTGCAATGTTCTGCAAGTGTTACAAGTCTAGTTATAATATTTATGTGTTTCAATGGAACACTAAATATTCCAAAGATCGAATCCAAAGGAGATTGGGTGATACAATGAATTAACAAAAATAAAGCATGCAAGTAAAGAGTCTACTTAGCTACTATCTAAACAACATAGTAGGACAAACCTTGAAATTGTTGAATTAAACTAATGTATTAAACTAAAAGACTAAATTGTAAAGATACCAAAATTATAATTGAAATAATCAGAGAATAAAGTAGTAGTTGATTAATGTCTATGATAATAACTAATTTTCGAATTAGGGAGCTAAATTTTTTAATTGGTTTAATTTTACCTCTCGGTTATTAATTTAACCTATTAAGCAATCTAGTCCAGTTAATCTCTTGATATCACTTAGACTAAATAGGAACAATTGAATATATCCTTGATAAAGTCTCCTCTCGGTCTCACTTATCTATTTATTCACCTAGAATCATCAATTCTAAGTTTCTATGTTTATTCAATTTAATCTAAATCCTTTCAATTTAGTCCCTAATCTTGAAATTAATTAATATTTCAATTAATCAACTATAGTATAAAATTAATTCATACCCATATTCAACAAACAAA
Organism: Gossypium hirsutum; assembly: GCF_007990345.1. Classification (NCBI taxonomy): domain Eukaryota; kingdom Viridiplantae; phylum Streptophyta; class Magnoliopsida; order Malvales; family Malvaceae; genus Gossypium; species Gossypium hirsutum. The sequence continues at coordinate 50,062,247 of NC_053449.1, read as the reverse complement.
ACCCGATCATTTTCATATTCATTGAAATAATTATGATCACACAAATACAATAGAGCTTAGAAATGCTTAGAAATACGATAAAGTTCTAAATTTGATTGTTAAAATGATGCGTAAACACGAGATTCCACAACCCTGAGTATAGAATTATAACTTTGGATTAAGAAATCAAACTAAATCTATTGATATTTGATGTAAAACTCAAAAATACAAAAAGTTCCTCGTACCTTTGACTGTAAAAAGATGAAAATGTAGAAAAATTCTATTTAAGATCAACAACCACTAAACTTAAGCTCTCTTTAAAAATGATTTTGAAGTGACTTATATAATTATGACAAAAGTTGACCTAAGATGGACAAAAATGACCCTACTTAACAGTTGACTTAGGCTTGAATTGACTGAGAAATACCTCTACAAAATTTTGCCTCGTTGAGCTTCGATGTAACACACCGTCCGACGTAGTCTTGTTGATGATCTGTTTGGGCTAAAATTTAAGATATGATTTGAGCTAAAGAGAATCTGAGTTATGTTCTATCTGCCAGTATTGTTTGAGTATTGTTTGTTGCTCCCTGATTGATAGACTGTTGGATTAATCTGGTAAGTCTAAGTTAAGTTTTGTAAGATAGATCCCTCTATTTGTATTCGCCAATGGAAAATTGTAGAAGTGTGGACCTGTTAGTTTCTGTTTGAACACGTGTGTTCACTGTTCAGTTTTAACTAAGTTCTTGTTAAGATCCAGTTAGGAATTAACTAAATTTTAATGATTATTTTATTGTATGATATATCTAGAATGTTTATGTTGGCCACATTAAGTAGTGAGTCAGCTTTGCATGTTAACCACGTGTTAGCCCTGAGAGAGAAGGCTCTAAGATATAAATATCGGTGAAAACCTTTGTAGTGGGGTTCTTTTTTTCTTTTCTCTTGCTTTGTTATACTCTGGTATTCTATTTTAAGAAGAGTCCTTCGTTGGAGAAGAATCAACAAGTGGTCGAATTGAAAGAAAGTTGTGCATGTATTGATAGTGATAGTGTAGCAAGCTATATTGAGATCATATGTAAGTATCCAGTCAATATTACTCTCCTTTGTGTTTCTCTCTATTTTGTGTGAATCGTTAAATTTTTATTGTTGAATCTTGGAGTTTAGGTGAAACTATTGTCATGAAACTTTGGAACTCTATTGCTTGTAAAATTTTGAATGTGCATGTTTGTGGCAGGAAATAGTTGTGACTTCCTTGGGGTGTAAACTCGACTTCCAAATATGATGAGCCACTAGTAGAACATGATAATTGCAAACCAAAATGTCTGATGTGCTTGACCACTGGCAGGGCATGTTAGTTGTTAACTAGATTGGCGACCACTGATAGGGTATGTAAGTTACTAACCAGTTGGCGTGAGTGCTAAGTTTTTGGTAATGCATGTTAGTTGCTAAGCAACCTAGCGATATGGGCACTGCCTATGATAAGGCATGCTAGTTGTTAACCATGGCAAAGAACCCTGAACTCACGGGAACATGCATGTGTAACAGCCTGATTTGGGGCCTAGTCGGAACAGTGGTTTCGGGATCACAAATCCGACGAGAAAAAAAATATTTTTATTATATTTTTATGGTATATGATTTTATGGAATGATTTTGTGAAAATTTCGTTTTTAAAAATTTCGACGTTTGGGCACTCAATTTAGTAAAAAGGACTAAATTGTAAAAAGTGCAAAAGTTGAGTTCTACATGTTAAAAGTGTCCAATTGTTATGAAATTTTAAATTAGAGGTCCTTAAATGGAAATTAGACTATTGTTTAACTTGTTGGAGAAAAATAGACATGAGATAAGTGAAATAGGATATTTTTAAGTTGGGGGCATTTTGGTCATTTAGCAATTAAAAGAATTAAAAAGGCCAAAATAGCCAAAAAAATTGTCCATCTTTAAGCCTTGGCCGAATTTCACAAGGGGGGGAGCCATAGTTAGGGTTTTCAAGCTTCCAAGCTCCATAGTAAGTGATTTTAAGTCCCGTTTTTAATATTCTTTACGTTTTTGTAGTCTCGGTAACTTGATTTAGCTTATTCTAGCAATAATTTAACCTAGGGTTTATATTTGGAAAAATACCCATAGGTAAAATGTGTTTATTTTGATGTTTTATGGTAGAATATGAAGCTTGAAATTATGTTAAACAACTTTTGCTAAACGATTTTAAGTGAAAACGAGTAAAACGACATAATTTGTAAAAATACCTAATGTTCATAAGTAAGTGTTAAAGTGGGAATTCGATGTTGCCATAGAAGGGAAAATGTCCAGCATGTCATAATACATAAGAATAAGGATGAAGTTTAATTTACGAGCTTTAGGGCAAAAGTGTAAATATGCAAAAGTTTATGGGCAAAATTGTAATTTTTCCAAAGTTTGAGTCAAGGACTGTTTTGATAAATGTGAGTATTAAACAAGTCAAATGCGTTATTATAGATCAAAAAAGAAGTGGAATCAACCTTGATCAGAGAAAAGAAAAGATTAAAGACTAAATTGCTAAATTTTTATATTGTTGCACCAAAGTAAGTTATGTATAAATAATAGCAATATATTTTTATAAATTGTGAATTATATTTGATATGTGAATTAATATTGAATGTGGAAGGAAAATTGTTCATGAATTATTCAAGTGATAAAGTGTTTAATATAAAGTGTTAAGTGTAAATTCCCAGTTGAACTTAGGAATAGAAGTGGATACAAGTGACATGTCACTAGAGACCAGTGTTACAGTGTTACAGTGAGTCTCGGGTGCTGGGTGATCTAGCATGTGTCGCAGACACCTGATAGCTTGTGTGAGTAGGCCCGTGGACATTTCCAGTGTTATTAATTATTGGTAGCTTCGGCTACATTTCAGTGGTAGCTACGGATACATATCAGTGGTAGCTTCAGCTATGTATCAGTGTGGCACTTATGTGCTAATTCTCTACGTATCCGTGTATATTCCGAGTGTTCAACGGGAAATTGACTAAGTGAAAATACATGAGATCATGTAACGATTCAGTGTAATTGAATTATGAATATATGTGTGGAATTGAATTGAATAGTGATCAAATGTGAAAAAGTGAAATTATGAAATAGTAGAATTAGCAACAAAATAGTTTTGGACAGAAACAATTGTGTGACTTTGAAAAATCACTAAAAATGGTGGAAATCGAATTAGAGAGTGAATAAGATATGAAATGAAAGCTTAATGAGTCTATTTTTACATAAAAGAAACAGAGCAAGAAAAAGACATATATTTTGAAATATTTTAAGTTTAGTGAGACAGAGTCAGAATGAGTTTGGAATCCCTTGTTCTAACTTTGGAAAATTGTTAAAAATTGTAAAAAATAATTACAGGCTAAAATTTACATGTTTAGAACCCTGAATGAGTCTATTTTCAAGTGAAATAAACGTAAGTACCATCCAAATTCTATACAGTGAGATAATTAATTTTTAGTGAAGAGAGGTTAGAACTGTTGAGCAATGAAACAGGGGAAACTTTAAAGGATAAACTGTACTTATTGGCTAAGCAAAAAATTCTGAAAATTTTATGGTAAGAAGATATATGAATCTAGTTTTAGGGAAAATTAACGGATATTAACTTGGAGCTCTGTATCTCTAGATAAAAATAATTTAGTGACTCTGACTCGAATAGACAGCTTTGAATATACATGTGAGTGAATAGTAAAATTATAGAAAATGTTATTTATAAGAGTGTTATGTACATTAAGGATGTGGAATGGAGAGGATGAGGAGGAAAAATAAAATATATGAATGATTTGTGTATAAATTGGTCATATGCTGATTATATTTGATAAACATTGAATTAGAAATGACATAATGTTTCATTTCAATTAGTTATTATGAATTGAATTGTAAATTCATATGGATGAAACCAAACAATTATTTGTTAGTATTATGCATGACATAATGTATTATTCTATATATATATTCATGGTTGAATTATGATTGTTGAGAAAGATAAATTGGAAAGAAAGTTCAAATTGAGTAGAATGCAGGGTTGAGTACTTTCGTTCAGTGATAAAGACGAATTGACGGAAAATACCATGGATGGACCATGACAATAAGTGATATGTAATTCCGTGTAAGACCATAGCTGGGCTATGGCATCGGTATATGTTATGTGATTACGTGTAAAACCATAGTTGGACTATGGCATCGAGAAAATAAAGTACTTAATTTCATAAGACGTTCACTAATTTGACAAAGTTGGTAAGTGTTACATGGACTCACACTCAAGTGATAGATTTGTTGTGATTGTTGAAGTTGAATTCAATTAAGTGATTTCACCAATTGGATATTGTATATGGCAAGATGTGTTAGTGAATTACATATTTATGAAATGATATTTGAAGTTTAGTAAGTGATATATGAAATTAATATGAAAAGATTTATGATTGTTATTAGTATTGTTTCTGACATAATTTGGATTCTTCGATGTTGAAATGATTTAACGGATTTATTTAGCATATGAATGAGTGTGAGACTTATACGAGTTAGTATAGATATGTACATGTGTCTTATAAGCTTTGAAATGATAAGACTTGTGAATTGTGAATTAATCTGTGTGAAAGTATATGGGATAGATTAGCGAATCTTTATAAGATATTGAATATTTAATATATTACAATGGTTTAATAGGAAAAATATGACGATACGAGAATATGAAATGATACGGATCAATTCAGGTACTTGCGAGAAGCAAGTAATAATTGATAAATTCATATGACGAGAAAGTGAAGGATTATAAGTTCATATATGGCTATGAAATGAACAAATGGTGATAGCTATAAGGCTTGGATCGAATGAGTATATATATATTGGGCCTTGTAAGCCCTAATTAACGATTTGAAGATAATAATTTGAAAGTTTTAATCTGTATGAAATTTTATAACTCAATTTAATACGTTTATAAATGTATGTGTTTTGGTAATGCCTCGTACCCTATTCCAGCGTCGAATACGAGTAAGGGGTGTTACAATGTGACATCGCCAGATTTGGCCATAACTTTTAGGCCAGGTTTGGGGTGTTACAGCATATGTTCAAAATGATAAGAAATGTGAAATCTATTCTGATATATGAATAATGGATTCGCGATTTAACCCAAGGAAGAAAATGAAAAGAATAAGTTAATATGACTACATATGTGTTATACATTAAGATATGAAAAGAGTAAACAAATATGACTCTATATGTGCTATATGCCATATATTGAAAAGAGTAAGCAAATATGATTATGTATGTGTTGTTGTTATGAATAAATTATGATAGAAAGAAAAGTTGAACGATAAGAAGCCAATTCTAACCCCTATTTCCTGTGTTGAAAATATAGTGTATTTATTAACTGTTGGAAACTGACGTATAGAATCCGCCCAACTGACAATGAATTTTGAAGGCGATTATGAAGTAACCTGATGAGATGTCTGAGAAGTAAGGTAAATGTTAGGAAATGTTGGGTTAAATGAGGAATGCCAGGTTTATTAAGTTCTAAGCTCTCTCTTTGGATGTAAGTAAGAAATTATATGCTTGATATTAGAGTTCGCCTGAAAGGTTATCCACCATGGTTAAATGTTCGCCAATGATATGAGAGTGCTCGCCCGTGTATCTTGACGTGTAGAGTTTAATGTATTAGTTTGTGTTTATGAACTTGTAGAGTAATTTCATTCTTGTTTAAGTGTCGAGATTTCTTTGCTGGAACTCACTAAGTTCTTTTGAACTTGCCCATTTTCATCCCCTCTTCCAGATGGTGTTTTGTGGTAAACTAGTTGAATGGACTCAGCCAAAAAGAGTGACCTTTGCTGTGAGCTTCGCCTTTATTAGTTTTTTAGCATGCATATGTTTTAGGGTGGCGTGCAATTCTGTTCTAAATCTGAATTTGTAATAAAATACTTTTCTTATTTAGTTACAATTTTATAAGAATGTTATGCCTTGAGGGATTTGTTAAAGTTTATTAAGTCCTGTCTTGTGAAATGATTTCTACTTGAATACACCAAACTGTTTAAAATTTATGAATATTGTCAGCATTTTGTTCTAAAGGAAAATTTTTAATTGAAAGTTTTAAACTCAATTATGATTGTTTTATAGTGTGATTTGTTTTGTCACTTAAAAATCTTTCTGAGTTATCACCCAGTTCAGTTGTTTCGCCCAGTAACTAAATTAAGATCAAACCTGTATAAGTCTGCTTCTATTTGCGTAATGCCTCAATTGGCAGTTGGAAATCGGGGTGTTACATTCGATGTCGCAACATCCTAAACAATTTTCTCCAAGGATAATTTACAACTCTAGTGTCGCGACCATAGTCCTTGATGTCGCAACTTGCACCCTTAGATGACTTGGACCCCTCAAACCTAATTAATGCCTACAACGTCGCGATCTTGAAGGCTTAATGTTGTGACCGTAAAGTTTGATGCTACAACCCCCACAGATTGATGTTGTGACTCCACATACAGTCTACCTGTAATGCCAAATTGTTAAAGTTAAGTCCTCGTGAGCTTCGATGTTGCAACACCAAGTACACCAAAGTTTTTGTACTCACACTCCACAACAGAATGGGATGGCTGAGCGTAAACATCGACATTTACTTAAGATAGCTCGCTCTTTAAGATTTCAATCTCATATGCCTAGAAAATTTTAGGGAGAGTGTGTGTTAGCAGCCTGTTTTATTATTAATCGTTTATCGACTCCTCTTTTAGATTGGAAAAGTCATTTTGAGGTTTTTTACAAGAAATTACTTGATCTTTCTTGTTTAAAGGTTTTTGGTTGTCTTTGTTACGCCACTACGCCTCATTATCGTGATAAATTTTCCCCAAAAAGGCTATATTTTATTCAACCTCCACAAGAAAACATTTTTTGTTAATCGGGATGTCATTTTTCATGAAAATATTTTTCCTTCTAAATTTCCTGCTCAATCTCCTTTTTTCTTCTCTACATCTAATAGTACCACTTTTCTTGACCTTGATAATTCTTTTTCCCATCTCCCTAATATCATTGCTTCACCCCCCGATTTATCATCCGTTCATCCTGTTTCTTCCCCCGATTCACCTATTGTTCCTCCATCACCTACACCACCCTCACGTTGTACTTCGCATTTTCCTAAACAACCACAATGGATGCAATATTATGTTTGTTCTAACCAATCCTCTGCTCATTCACTTGAGATAGGTCAGTATGCTATTTCTCGATTTTATTCTTCTTCTCATTTGCCATATCCTTCTCGTTCTTTTGTTGTTAATATTTCTGCTATTACTGAACCCCAAATTTATTAAGAGGCTATTCTGGATTCGAGATGGATTGATGCTATGAAATAGGAAATTCGGGCTTTAAAAGAGAATGGCACATGGGGGTGATGTGATTGCCTCATGGTAAGATTCCTATTGGCTGCAAATGGGTTTATAAGGTGAAATGTAAATCTGGTGGCTCCATTGAGCGGTTCAAGGCACGGGTTGTTGGTAAAAGTTATCGGCAGCAAGCAGGAGTGGATTTTCAAGAGACTTTTTCTCCAGTCACGAAACAAGTTATTGTTCATATTGTTATTAGTGTTGCTGCTATGAATGATTGGCCGCTTTTTCAAATGGATGTGTATAATTCATTTCTTCAGGGTGATTTGTATGAAGAGGTTTACATGAACCTTCCGGAGGGTTTTCGAGGGAGCATAAGGTTTGTTGTTTACTCAAGCCTCTTTATGGTTTGAAATAAGCTTCTTGACAATGGAATATGAAGCTGACTGAGGCTCTCTTACATGGTGGATATGTTCAGAGCAAACATGATTTTTCTTTATTCACAAAAAAAACAAGGTGATAAAATTGTTGTGTTACTTGTTTATGTAGATGACTTGCTGATTACTAGAAATGAAATTAGGATGATTGATGGGTTAAAAAAGGTTTTTCATAGGAGTTTTAAAATGAAAGATTTGGGAGAACTGAAGTATTTCCTTGGCATTGAGATAGCACGATCAAATAAGGGCATCATTTTAAGTCAGAGGAAGTATGCATTGGAGTTGATATCGGATGCTAGGTTTGGCGAAGCCAAGCCGCCCAGCATACCACTTGAGCAAAATAAGAAGTTTACCACAACTGAATATGATGATCTTGTACATTTAAGAGGCTGTAATAATGAGTTGCTACTAGATGTGTTAGCATATCGAAGACTTATGGGTCGATTGTTGTACTTAACAAATACACGGCCAGATATATCATATGCGGTTCAACACTTGAGCCAATTTATGCAAAAACCAAAGAAATCTCACTATGAAGTAGCAGTTCAAATTGTTCGGTACATAAAGAAGAGTCTAGGGCAAGGGATTTTTTTGGCTGTTGAAAACAAAGCGCAACTTGTTGCCTTTTGTGATTTTGATTGGGCTGCATATCCTGTGACTAGAAGATCAATCACTGGTTTTTGTATTAAACTTGGCAATTCACTTGTTTCTTGGAAGTCAAAGAAGCAAAGCAGGGTTTCACGTTCATCATCTGAAGCTGAGTATATGAGTATGGCATCAACAGTTGTTGAAATAGCATGGTTAAGTGATCTGTTAAAAGATATATGTTTTGATCAATTTGATTCAGCGTTGTTGTTTTCTGATACCCAAGCAGTATTTCAGATTGCAGCAAATCTAGTATTCCATGAGCGAAATAAACACATTGAAATTGATTGCCATTTTGTTAGAGAAAAAATACGAGAAAGGTTAATTCAGACATAACATGTGCTTACTGATGAGCAGCTTGCAGATGTGATGACAAAGGCACTTGGAGTCCAACAACATGAGTATTTGATGTCCAAGTTGGAGGTTAAGGATCTTTATCACCCTCCAACTTGAGGGGGAGTGTTGAAAGGTTGGTGTTGGTTACTGGTTAGTTTGTAAATCTAACTAAAGGTTGTTATTTAGTTAATTAGTTAGGGACTAATATGTTGATATATAAGTAGGTTGTGGGTGTAATTTAAAAATATTCCGTTTATCTCTTAATGAAAGCATATTTCAGATTACTTTTATTTCCCCTCTTTTTCATTCCCTAACTATCAATGCTATTACTTTGCTCTGTTTCTTTGCGATTATCACCGGCGTACCACTGACCAATGACGGTCACTGACGTTTTCCAACACCATTCCTTTAATTTAGCCTCCAATTCGCTAAAAAATTGAGCCCTCTCTTCATCATCATTTGGAGCATAAACATTAGCAAAACTGCATCTGAACTTTAATCCATTAATATGACCAACCAACAAAATAAATCTTGGAGCAATCAATTTGTCCTCTAAAGAAAAGAACTCTTCGTTCCAAATTGATAATAAACCGCTAGCAAAGCCGATTGAAGCCGAAAACACCCACCTACCGCCCTCTACCCCCCAAACTCTCTTGACAATAACATCTTTGACAACTTCGAGTTGGTTTCTTGAAAGAAGACAAGTTTCGGTTTCCATTTCATTACAAATTTCCTAGAAGCTCTCCTTTTCTCCCCCTTCCCCATACCCCTGGTATTCCGCGAGATAAGGTTAAAAGACATTGCAAAGAAAACACACCTGAGCTAAGCGAAATTTTGACGTATCTAGGGGCTTTCTCCCTGAAGCATGTTTCCTAGCCATTTTAAATTGGGTTTGCTCCTGACCCTGGGCCACTGTTTGCTCCAATCTCACCTCGTGAGAAAACCCATTAGCAAGACCAGTGTTATTTAAGCCCCCAGCCAAAGGATACTCAGCTGTGGGGTCCAAAGGTAAACCTCCAGCCTCATCCACCTTTGACTCTAACACGCTAAGGTTTGCCTCAACATCGAAGTGCTGCTCGTTAATTCTACTGTCTGCAAAACCGTTACCACTACATGCATCACTACAAGTAGGCATGTGTTCCAACAAGAAGGTTGGCTCAGCATCTCCATTGGGTTCCGAGCATTAATTCTCAACCTCCAAAGGCCGCAACCTTGAGATTTCATCCAGTCTGTTCGTATTCTGATGATCAACATCGCTCCTCTGACTGCCAATGCTTTCCCCGTCTACCCACTCCATTTCTGGATCAGCTTTCTCAGCTGAAACAAACATCTTATAGCTTTTACCTTTAAATGTGACGCTGGATGGGATTCTATCTCTACTAGCTACTTTAATAAAATATAATTAAATCATAACAAATATAAGAATCCACGCTCTACTAGAACAAAAATACATTCGAAAAAGAAAAACACAAAACATATCAAATATGTATTTCTGTTTTCACAGTCGATGTGGGATTGTTTGCGCTTTTTTTTTTCTTTTACAAAAACTGTGACATCTTCTATGTTCACTGTGGCATATCATTAATATCCAGAGTCATTTTGACTCTAAATCTCATGATTAGCATAAATTTTAACGTACGAGATTCACACTTCATTTCTGAAAACATATGTGACAAAAATGCATGTTAAGTTCATCGACTGTGTCGTTTTAAAAGTTTAGAATGAAAGTGACAGAAAGCAATTGAAGGAATAAACGAAACCCTTATTCATTGAATGAGTTTGCTGTATTTATTTTGCTAACAGGAAAGCCTAAAACTGACAAATTCAGAAAACAACATCATCAATTAGGCCATGGTCCCAATTTTGGAACTTATAGCAAAGATACATGTCCAATCTTTTGTTTGATATGCACATATTACGACACTTGTTTGGAATTGATTGACAAGGTGGTTCAAGTTTCTGGCTCATGTGACTTAACACTGCAACATTAATTGTAAAATTAGGCTATGGGTTACATATGGTTTGGATTCATGACATTCACAACTTTGTATAATAAACATGATCAGTATGATACGCACTTTTATTAATACACGTACGTGTACATGGATTACCATTATATATCTTCAACTCTTAACTAATATGGCAATGATCATTGATTGATTCAATTATTTGAAAACGTAAAAGTGGATCTATATACTGAAATAAACTAGCATGAAAACTGAAAGAGGAAACTCTTTCAATTATCATTTATGAATGATCACCATGTGATAACATTATTCAAGGAAACCTGTTTTTGTTAAAACAGCGTTTCTCACTTTCTTCAAATCCCTCCCTTTTAGTTTTCTACCAACACCTTCAAAAACTGAGAATGACGAAATCTGATTCCTTGCAAGCCTCCTTGCAAGAATTTCATGTGGTGGAAGCATGGAATTGTATTCATCATCATCGTCATCATCATCATGCCATGAACCATTCCTCATCTTTGTAGAAAGCTTTGACAAATCAGGGATGTTTTCTGGGGCTGATTGCTGCTTAACATCGTTAGCCTCATGACTGTAACTAGAACAACAACTGCCAATGTTACTGCTGGTATTAATTGCAGACAAAGTTCTTGGGATCATTCTTGCAGCACTTGGAACATGTCCTCTATCAGGAATGGAAGATTCACTGGAATGTCCAACCTTGTAAGTTGAATCCTTACTTTCCTTAAGAACTGCCCAAACATCTCCTTCCTCAAAATCCCCATCTCTCAAGGATGGAAAACTATATCTATCTTCCATTCCCAAATTTCTACAAAAACACCATCTGCTTCACTTTAACATCCAAAATTTCCCTACTTTCAATAAAATTTTACACAAATAGATAAAAGGGTACATCGACAAAACACCAAAGCATAAAAAATAAAAAAAGATTTATCTACCTTTTCTTGGATTAAGAACCTTCCAAAATGCAAAACTTTCCCACAGATTCTAAAGAGGTTATATCTGCATCACGACAAAGAAAAAACAAGTTAAAACATTCATTTCTTTATATTTTTTCAACAAAATCATGCAAAAAAGGAAGGTTTTTCTTCATCAGAATCAAAGTAGCTTCGGAATTCAGTTTTTTTCTTAAAGAATCTTACCTATAGAAAAATTGATACAAAAGCTTCAGAGATGGCAGGTTTTGCAAAGGGACTGAAATAGGATACAAAGGAAAGCCAAAAGGCAGTAAAAACAAAGAACTAACGAAAAGGACACAACTTATATTATATTCTCCTTTACAAATGTACTTCCTTCTCTGTGCCTGCTTCCTCAATACTCACTTTGACGGAAAATTAAAGGAAACAGAGTGTTGATCTGTTTTGGTGCATTTTGCTGACTTTCCTATACTCTTACATGGCCAGATTCTTGGAGGGTGAATCATATATATACATATATGATATGTTTGTCTATCTTATCATTGTATAAAATGTTTTCTTAGTCTGCATGGTGGATATTAAAATTTGAATTAAAATATCAAAGCTATTTATTCTATATTAGAAGATGTCAGAATGTGGATGATATAAAAAATGTTTTTTTTAATTTATTCAACAATAAATATAGGTAGAGTGATAACAAGCTTCTATATAAACTTTATTAAACATCTGTTCGATTTTTAAATTTATGGGTTTTCGATTTATTTTTATATTTAAAGAATATATAAAAGTATGAAAATAGAAAAGTATTATCATAATAATATTATGTGTCAATTAAAAAATGTATATTAGTCTTTTCCCAACTGCATTCATATTCGGTTAGTCCATGACACTAATTTAGTCAGGGTTTTATGATTAGTATGGATAAAAAAGTTTTCAACATCAACTTATATATATATAAAAATAATATTCCCAATATATATCTATATTTCTTATACCCAATCATCTCTTTTGATCAATCTTCACCAGATAAAGTGCCTAACTGAGAAGGGCTAGTCAGACTGATGGTCTCACATGCCTGTTATGTGGGTTACGTCAAGGTTCCGCCAATAGCTACTCTCATCACATTTAATAAAGTCTTTCATCGCTCTATCGTTGGATCTAAAAAAATTAGAGTCAGGCCATACTATATCACATCCAAATAAAGCACGCCACAGCTTAGCATAGTAGGACATTTGTCCATAGGGACTCTACCAAGCCCCTCCTTTATATAGGCTCCCACTTTCCCCAAAGATTAATACTCTTTACCTATTTCGAAACTCGACCTAAATATCATTAGAATCCCCAACTCCCCTAACTAACGACTCTTCGCACCCACGTGTGAACTGCTCACAACATCCTCCACCAAATTATGCATTAATACATCATTTGTGGGGAGGAAATAAAAAATAATGTTTATACCCAATGAGAGCATTTAAATATGCAAAACCTAGAGAATGAAATCAACTATTAACAATTATATGATCCATCTATATCATTCAATGTAGCTTACCAACACCAATCAACAAGGATACAAAACTAGGCCACCATAACTCCAACATGGTTATTACAATAAGTACTCTTACAATAACATTTACCATGTGTAACACTTCATACCTGACACAATTGTCGGGTCTGAGTTATAAGGTGTCACATTCGTTGCCAAAGCAACTACAATCAAATTAAATACGAAATCACACCATCAAACATACAATCCATAAGAATTACAAGTAAACAATATAAAAAATAATCATTATTGGGTATTATACAAGCTTTTGAAAGCTTAAAGTTAACCCGAGATCGAAATATGATTGAATCGTAAAAAAAAATTAAAAATATTTAGGGTTCACATCGTGACATCGTCAAATAGTTTGTCACGTCATGACATCAAGCCACTTGACGTCGCAACACCATATAATGTTTTGACCTCGTTGAGATAATGGGGTTCCTCATCTTGCCATGACGTTATATGTCATTTCTCATCATGATGTGATACGTTTGACGTCGCAATGTCACATACTATTTCTACAATTTCTAAGATTTTTTTCCTGCAATCTTTGCCAAGCCAAAACCAAACATATTCAAATCAGATTTAACTACCATATGCACTTCTTTAACATCATTTCATGACATAATTATATATATACACTCTACTCTCAATATGCAAATGTTCCATTTCAACAAAACTAATCCCTAATGCAATTCAATCTAACTCAAGCATTCACACCAATATCATTAAGATCATTAACATATATAGCATTATACCATTTCAACTAAGATTATTAACCATTTGCAACTAATAATAAGGAAAGCCAATACATACATCAACAATTGAAATCAAAAGAGTATATATATAATCAAAACAAATATATATCATTCTTAAAATACCAAACCAACATGACTTAACCTATTAGATACATGCCAACTATTAACAAAATCCATAAACGAACAAACATTGATGAGCCCAGGATCATTGATTGGATGTTGAAGTTAATGCTCAGGAATTTTGAATAGAACCTAACCTGGGCACGGAAAACAAATCGCACATTGAGCAAATTGCTTAGTGGTAATTTCTACAATTCAAATCAATATGAACAAATTCATGCAAATGCATATGTTCAATTTGTAGTCTAACTTATGCCAACATATGAAAAATAATTTCACTTTCATATATCTATGCTTATATTCATAATAGCATACCAATTCTTTATACATACATATTAACTTCTCATATAACATTCAATTTATTAGCATTTAGTTCATTTCTACATTTATCCATGTATAATGATACTTATTCATTCACTAGTATCACAATTAAGTTTATAAGTCGCATTTCACTTTAAAATTTCAATCATTTCCAAGTCTAATAGCTCTTTCATACATAATTGGCCACAATAGCTCGTTTTCAACTCAAATCGAATTGTGTCACAGCATTGTCATTCACGTGTACGCAACATTAACAAAATTAAAAAATGTCAACTTTTTCATTCATTGTGAGGTGATTTGACAAAAAAATATAAGTTTAAGAGCTAAAAAGGTGAAAAATTAAATGAAAGGCTAAAATGATTTTGTTTTTATAAAGTTGGAGGGGTACAAAAGTTATTAAGTTTTTATTTATTTATTTATTGATATGATAGCTTAGTTGCTCCTTAGTGGGATCTTATTTCATGAATGTCCCACAATGTCCCTTTTTTTTATTGATTGATTAATATATTCTTTATTTACTAATTATTTCCCTTTTATTTTGTGTATGTGTCTAGCAATATATACACACACACATAGCTTTTGTCCCACCAAAATTGGGTTGAAATGGTTCACCAATTGGATCAAACATGCAAAAGTTAAAAAATTGTAATAGATTAAAGGTGGATGAATAAACTTTATTTAATGCTTCAATTACTTGGTGATAGATTAATTTGTTTCAAATTATGTTTTGGAGGTTTGAATTTAATAAATTAACATATTTGTATTTAGAATTTTAAATTATAATTTCTTAATCCAGTGTTAACCTCTTCAAAAAATAATTTAAATTAAATTTTAGTTAAACTATTTTTTTGTATTTAAATTTTTACAAATATATTTAAGACACTTACAATTTTTAATATTAAAATTTTAAAAACTTTTAAAATTGAATTAGACAAAAATTTATTGGAAGTGTGTTTAAAAAGTATAGTAAAAGACAAATTGAGCGATATTTCATTCGTATTCATAAAAAAGTACGTTAAAAACATATAATTTAGGTTAAATTCTTTTATTACATTGTACTATTTGAAATTTGAAATTTTAGTTCTGATGTAGCAGTTAAATCTGTTTGGTTCAATTATGTCATTAGTCCTATAGTATGCGTAAAGTTATAGATTTAGTTCACGTTCACCAATTGGATCCTTTTTAGTGGCTATATTTTTTTAATTTCAAAATTTCAGGCTTAATGTAAATGGCAGTCATTAAATCTATTAATTGAATTTTTGTAAGTAATATGTGAAAATAACAAAATAGACATAGCATTATATATGTGATAATATGTTTAACACGTTAAATTTTAAAAATAACAGAACTTGACTTAATGAATTTAATAGTTATCATTTGGTTAGAACTAAAATTTTCAAATTCTAAAAGTATAGGGACTAAAAATGACCAAATACTAAGTCCACAACTTACATAAAGTATAGGGTCTAATAACGGAATTTAACCTATAATTTATTATTTCTTAAAAAGCTACAATGTGAAGTTTTAAAACTAATTCCTTCCTTGTAAAAAAATAGAGCTTAAGAAAGGGTTTTTTACTAAAATAATACAAAAGAAATAAAAAAATACTAAAATAATATATAAAAAAATTATTTACCAAAATAATACAAAAAAAAGACGGCTGAAGGAGGGTAATGGAATGGCGGCACCGGTGGTGCCTTTCTCATTGGCAGCACCTATTGGCGGCACAGGACTAAAATGTAACTATATGTAGTTTCAAGGACTTGACATGCAAATTTACCATTTTGAATTTTGAAAGTGAATTGGTGCCGCCTGGGTGTGTCAGCGCCAAAGCTGAAACTTGGCTAATTGCCTTCTAAGCCTTCCTTATTTATTATTTTCTTTTTATTCCCCTTCAACTCACTTTTTTATTTAATAAACAAGCCCTCAACCTATTTTTGTAGTTAAATAAGCTCTTAATCTATGATTTTTACTCATAAAAGCCTTTTATTTTATTATTAAAGTAAATATATTTTACCTAAAGTAAAGCTATTTAAAAAAGTATAAACTAATTCGCATTTTATGTATTATTTTGGTAATTTGATGAGAATAGTTTATTAAATAAAAAAATTTACTAAATTTATCAAAGGCTTATAGCTATAATAGTCCCTTAAGAAAAAACCAAAAAAAGTTACTAAGCCCCTTGACTTAATTTGAACCCAGTTGATCCCTTATCATTAACCTGAAAAATTAATTAAGCTCTTACATTAATAATTTTCACATTTCGTTACATTAACCATTAAAATCAATTAACGGACCAATTAGATGACGAAATATGACAGGCTGTGATTTAATCTTTCATATCTCCGATAAAAATCATAAAAATATCTATCTATAATATATATATATATATAAAAGCACGAGTCTTGAAAAAACTTTTGAACTGACAAAAATATCCTTTATTGTTAATTATATTACTAAACTACATTAGAATAATAATTTATTAATATTATTATATAATAATAAAAAGTAAGATTAATTAAAATAATAATATATTAATGTGAAATTAATTAATTTGGTCATATATTATAAAGGCTCTACTTAAAAGAAAACATAATATATTATTAATTAATAAAACTATAAATCTATAAAATCATTGAATATAATTGGATGAATTTAAAATAATAAGAATTCAAGTTTTTTAATTAAATAAAAAATATTTTTTACATATAAATACTCTTTATAAATTTAAAAATAATTATTATTATTTTTTGAAGCAAAGACTGGGATTTTATTAATAAATAAACTAAAAACAGACGGCCCAAACAATGGCCCAAACAAAGAAACCAGAAAAAACAACAATGAAAAAACTTAAAAACTATCAGACTTCTGTCTTGCAAAAGGAAACATCAAATCAATAAAAGGAAATAAAGCTTATTAAAACCTAACCTAGTCAAATCAATGAGCAGTTGGCAACCAATAACGTTTGACGATTTGTAATTTCCAAAGCTCCTAACATTTAATTAATAGCGGTCCTAAGCATTCATTCTTCATTTTGCTATCTGTTTCTGTCACATTTCCTCTGAAGCAGTTCCTCAATCTGGATTTCTTGGCCGATATCCTACCAAAGCCAGATTCTGACTATCCAGTTCCTCACCCCTCAGGTAAAACGTCTCTCCTTTCTCAAATGCAATCTTTGCTATTCTGTGAGCATCTAAGTTTTCCGACCTGTGAATATACTGGAAAATAAGATCTTGAAAGTCGGATTTCTTTTGTTGAATATCTCTGATGATGGCTCCAATAACTGATTTGTCTATAGAAGTCTCTTGACATTTCTTTATAACAGTTTTTGAATCCCCCATAAGTTTTACTGAATGGATTCGTAATGAAATCCCTAATTGATACGGGGTTGCGCGCGGACCAAGATCGAGTTGCCAAGTCACGAGAAACTCCTACGAAAACCCTAAACAATTAGATCTGAAACGAAACAGAAAATTAAAAGATTAGATTTTTGAATTTTCAGATCTGAAATAAAATTCCCAAAACAGTAAAGAATCAAATAGAGAATAGAAATAAGTGTTAATAAGGAATCTTGAAACCCTAGAAGAGATTGCGATTCTGCCAATTGAACACCCAGATAGTTTTCTCCAAATTTCGGCAATCTAATTTCTCCCAAAAAAGAGTATGGATGAATCGGTAAGAACCCTAGAAATTGGGGATTTTTCGGCTAATTCCTTAAGATAGAAAAAGGCTGAAAACACAATAAGAACAGAAAATAAATTAGATAAAGATTCGGCACAAGCAGAAATAAAGAAAGAATTGACAGTAAGAAATTAAAAGATAAGTCCTAAGAAGCCTTGAAATCTTGAAAGATCTCACAACTTCCTTCAAACGGCTCTAATCTCCCCTCCAAAGAATATCAATGGCAAGAAGAAGGTTGAAGATGGCTCCCACAATCAAAAAGATTGTTAAAACAACTTCTAAAGAAAACTCAAGAGAAAATCCTTGAAGGACTCAAAGAAAATTCTGCTCTCAACAAATCTGAAATTTTAATAATAATGATAAGTGTTTAACAAGGTGGACAGCCATGCCTTTAAATAGGCCTTATAACTAGTCCTAATCTAATTAGAAAACTAAAATAAAAAAACTCCTAATTATTTTAATATGGAAATTCGGTCAAAGGTCATTTTATCTGGGACTCTTGGACTGAATATTGACATAAAAATTTAAACTAAGTAAATAAATAAATAAATAAATAAAAATAAAAATAAAACTTTACAACTTGGGCCACTTTGACAATTTGGCCTGATTTTCAACTAAGTATGGATGGATTTCTTGATTGGGCTGGGAATTTGCTTATTGGGCCTCGCCTTCAAGAATTTGGGCTTTTGTGACTCGTATCATTAAATTTACTCCTTCTAAACATGCATGAGCCTCTGCTGCGAAAGGAGAAGGAACATTTCTATGAATAACTGTTTTTAATGCTATCAAGACTCCCCTCGTGTCCCAACCTACAAGGCCGGACGCTGAACTGGAAGTATTACTGTTGTATGCTGCATCAAAATGGATCTTGGCTGTCGGTGTAGCTCTTGTACTCTATAGCTTCTGCATGTGATCGCCTTAGTTTTTAAACCATTTAATCCTTTCTGTTCTGACACATATCTTTGAATGTTAAGTATTAAAGCCCTTCCTAGAATGATATTTCTCTCATGAATAATTTGATTTCTAGAAAACCATATCCACCATAGCGCATAGCAAAAGGAAAAGCATTGGTCATTGTTTCCCCTCTTGAAGACCCAGGTTAACTACTCCACATAGTATGGCTCCTATTGTCCAGAACCCATGCGAAATTTAACAAATGCCATACCTCTGCTGTCGTAGGGTAATCTCGAAAGACGTGGAGACTGCTTTTTACCTCAGAGCTACACCGGGGACATCTGTCGTTTGATACCTCTCCTTATTTTGAGGTTCACAAAGCTTTGAATAAAGTCCCAAGAGATCCGCCAGACTGTAAACGCAATTTTAGATGGTAGCTGAAGGCTCCATAGTTCTTTGTAAAAATCCTTTGTTTCGGTTTGTAATAAATAGTCACTAGGATCCATATTTGCATTTTGTAATAGTTTATAGGCACTGCGAACAGAGAACTTACCAGATAACTCCCCTTTCCAAGCTTGAAAATCATCATGCGCAGTCTCTGTAAAGGGAATTTGAAGGATTTTCCGAACTATGTCCTCAGGAAAGGTATTCTGAATTAACTCCAAGTTTCATTTTCTGTTTGAATGATCAAGAAGATCCGCAACTAACTTAATTTCCCTCCTGGTTGTTCTGTTGTTTATGTCAATTTTGTCAACCCCCTGAATCCAACAATCGTCCCAAACAGAGATGCTATCTCCTCTACCCACTCTCCAGCACATCCCTTTTTGGAGCAAACCTTTAGCAGCCTAGATACTCTTCCAGGTAAAAGAAGGTAAATTTCCAAGCTTCGCTGTTAAGAAACAAGAATCCGGATAAGACTTTGCTTTTAAAGTTCTAGCTAAAAGCGAATTTGGAAAATTAATGAGACGCCAACCTTGTTTCGCTAATAATGCAATATTGAACTGACCGAAATTGTGAAACCCAATTCCCCCATTTTCTTTCAAAAAACAAAGTTTCTTCCAAGTGCACCAATGGATTCCTCTTTTTCCCTTCCCTTTCTGCCACCAAAATTTGGCAACAATATGTTCCAGTTCATCACAAAGTGTTCTGGGAAATAAGAAGCATGCCATCGAATAGGTAGGTATAGCCTGTAAAATGGCTTTAATAAAAACTTCTTTGCCTCCTTGTGAAAGAAATCTAGTGCTTCAATTATCGATGCTTTTTTTGAACCAATCCTTCAGATTTTAGAAAGCTTCCCTCTTTCTTCGACCCACCATATTAGGCAATCCCGGATATCTCTCTGGTTCATTCGACCGTCGGACCCCCAGCGAGTTAACAACTTGTCTTTTATCCTCTTCGGAAGTATTTTTGCTAAAGAAAACAGATGTTTTTTCAAAATTTACACACTGTCCTGATTGAGATTTATATTCATCCAAAATGCCCTTGAAGATACTTGCACCCCTGCTTGTTGCTTCATCAAACAAAACACAATCATCTGTGAATAAAAGATGGGAGATTTGCAGCCCACTTCTACTAACCTTTACGCCATTGAACGAGCCTCTTTTTATTGCCTGCCTCAATAAGCTCGATAAACCTTCGCCACAAAAGAGAAATAAAAATGGACTAAGTGGATTGCCTTGTCTCAAACCTCTATTAGGTGAAAATGTATCCCCTTTATGTCCATTAATAACAACTGAGTAGGAAACGGTAGAAACACAATTCATAATGGCCTTCACCCATTCCGAATCAAATCCCATTCTTATCATAATTTCTTCAATAAAACTTCACTCCACCCTGTCATAAGCCTTACTCATATCAAGTTTTACGGCCATGAACCCTTTTTTCCCAGCCTCTTCTGTTTTAACTTATTCATTACTTCATATGCTAGTATCACATTATTAGAGATTAATCGACCAGGAACAAAAGCACTCTGGGTTTCATCAATACATTTCCCGATCACCTTTCTAAGCATACTAGCTATCACCTTAGCAATAAATTTGTAAATAACATTATAGAGACTAATCGGCCTGAATTGCGTCATTATTAGGGGATTATTAACTTTGGGTATAAAAACAATATTTATGGAATTTATTGAACTAACCTCCATATGTCCATTCAAAATTCGAGAGTAGTAAGCAATGACATCTTCTCCCACGATCTGCCAACACTTTTGGTAAAAAACTGCTGGAAGACCATTTTCCCCTGGTGCCTTCGTTGGCCCCATATCAAAAACCGCTTTCGTGATTTCCTCCCTAGTATATGGCTGTCCTCCTCATGAATGCATCTCTCAATACCTGCCAAAATCCGATTGTTATTCCTTCTTCGTTTAGTTGTGAACAGTTTCTGGAAATAAAATCTCGCATTTTCTTCAATTTCCTGTAAAATCTTCAGCTCTCTTCCTTCTTCATTCATCAATCTGTTAATAAAATTTTTCCTCTTCCTTTGTGTAGCTTGACTATGAAAGAATTTTATGTTTTTGTCTCCAAATGTCAACCAATTAATTCTAGCTCTTTGTTTCCAATAGCATTTGTCTTTTTCAATCTCAAAATTTAAGTTTAGTCTAGTGTCAATTAGCTCTGCTAAACTATTTTCATCCCTCTCCGCTCTAGCCAGTTCCTCAAGTTTTTTGTGAAGCTTCTGTTTAGATTTCTTTCTACTCATTTCCACCTCTCCTACCCACCCCTTTAATCCCGTTTTCAAAATCTCCAATCTCTGCAGCAAGTCTCCTGTCGAACTATCCCATATGCCTTTAACCACCTCAATAAAAGATTCCTCCAATAACCACCAGGTTTCAAATTTAAAATCATTATTCTCTACCTTTACTCCTTTTTTCTGTAGTATCAATGAGAATGGGACAGTGATCTGAAAATGAATGGGAAAGATGTTGAACCTTCACATCTGGAAACATTGTAATCCAACCCATATTCGCAACTCCTCTATCAAGGCGTTCTCGTATATTTGTCTCAGGTAAATTACCTCTTTCCCAAGTAAACCAACTACCATCGAAACCCACATCGTTCAATTGATAATCATCAAGCGTTTTTCGAAAACACTCCATTCTTCTCTCATATTTGGGAATCCCTCATTTCTTTTCGAAACCATACATAATTTCATTAAAGTCTCCACAAACCAACCATGGAATTTCCACTCCTGTGGCCAATCTTTTTAAAGTATCCCATGGCACATTCCTATCCTGAACATATGGGGAACCATAGAACCTTGTGAATCTCCATTTCATACCTTTCTCATTATCATCGACTAACACATCGATATGTCTTTTAGAGAAACTGCGAAGACCAACATCAATATCTGTTCTCCATGCCAAACATAACCCACCCTTTGTACCTTCAGAATCGACTTCAATGCCATTATGAAACCCACATCTCCTGCGAACTACTTCCATCTGTTTTCTGTTAAATTTTGTCTCCATGAAGAAGACAATTTGGGGATTTTTTAACTTCAGTACATACCGAAGTCTTCGAACCGTCCGATGACTCCCCAATCCTCGGACGTTCCAGAATAATATTTTCATTGCGACCGGTCGGCTAACCTCTTGTTAGCCGCCAATGATAAAAGTATCTGTCCTTCCATTTCACCCCTATTCCGCTTCTTCCCCTCTTCCCCCATTATAACTTCATCCTCTAGATCATGATCCATTAATGTGTGCTTCTTATATGACCATGGTTTCTCCAAAATTGTTCCTTTCCCTTCTAAACTGAAACCCAATATTGGATCCATGGTTTTCATCTCACTGACTCTTGGAATCCCATTCCTTGAACCCTTCTTCCCCAACCTGTTCTCCATCCAACAACCTTCCCTAACCCCCTCATCCTCTTCACGTAGCCAAATACTTTCTGTAGACAAAGCTCTACGTGATGGAGCCCGCAGAGATAAATCCCAACCCAACTCCATGGGATCTGATCCAAACATCATTTTTGCCTCACAATAAGAATCATTATGACCCAAACGACCACAGAAAAAACAAAATAGTGATAAACGTTCATACTTGAATTTGAATTTAACGTACGAGCAAACACCATTAGACATAACCTGCGTCTTTCTTCTTAATGGCTTCCTGACATCAATTTGCACCCTAACTCTCATAAAATTACAATTTTCCTTTCCCAGATTTGATGCATCATACTCTAAAAATACTCCAATAAAGTTCCCCAGTAACATTGCTAAACTTTTAGAGAATAAACCCATTGGAACATCATGGATTTGTACCCAGAACGGGACATATATTAACGGTATTTTTAATGGATCTTCACCTCTGTTCAGATTGCTCAAAATTAGTAGATGATTGTTAAAAGTCCAAGGAAGACCCTTTAGAACTCTCTCTATATCCATACTATGGAAGAACTTAAAAAGGTACCTTTTTTCCCCCAAATCACGAATCTGTACCCCACAGATGGGGTGCCATAAATTTGGTAGGGTGCTCTTCATAGCCGAAAAATTTATGATGCTTGCTGTTAAAAAACATCCCACAAGCTGATAATCGCCCACATCTGTATTTGGATGTAGATCATCCTGAATCTGCAAGATCTCTTCTTCTTCTTCATTAATTGATTACTGTGCTAATTCAGTCTCCATGGTTGCAGGAATTGAAGGAACGCTTCTACCAACCAATTGAAAAGAGAAACAATCGTGAACGTCGTAGGGGATAAAATAAAAGAGATCAAAACCCCTCAGAAATCCAAAAAAACACAAACACAACCTAAAACTAAAGAACCCGTGCCAGAGACGGCAGACAGAATCGTGCTAGAGTAGCTGACATCGGTTTTTTTTTTAAAAAAAATTTATAATTTAATAGAAGTTGTGAGAATTATATATTTCAAAATAATTATAATTTAAACTGCAATTATTATTAAAAATATTGTGCTAATTTTAAAATAGAATTGTTATTTGAATAGAACTCTAAGCATAAAATATAGGAAAAAGACAAAAATATTGTGATAATTATAATTATAATTTATTGTTATTAGTTAAAAAATTTGACGATGCTACTTTTATTAAAGTAAAATAGAGTTATTACTTAATTAGAATTTTAAGTATCTTAATTATCATTTAACTAATATTAGATTTAATTAAAAAAATTAATAGAAATACCAGGCATGCTTTATTGAAAAATCAAAAGTAATAATAAAACTGATCACCCATAAATGTAACCCAAATAGAAAAAATAAATTATAATTATAAACTATTCTTATCAAATTTAATAAATTTTTTTATTTAATAAACTATTCTCATCAAATTACCAAAATAATACGTAAAATGCGAATTAGTTTATACTTTTTTAAATAGCTTTACTTTAGGTAAAATATATTTACTTTAATAATAAAATAAAGTGCTTTTATGAGTAAAAATAATAGATTAAGAGCTTATTTAACTAAAAAAATAGGTTGAGGCCTTATTTATTAAATAAAAAAGTGAGTTGAAGGGGAATAAAAAGAAAATAATAAATAAGGAGGGCTTAGAAGACAATTAGCCAAGTTTCAGCTTTGGCGCTGATACACCCACATGCGGCACCAATTCACTTTCAAAATTCAAAATGGTAAATTTACATGTCAGGTCCTTGAAACTGCAGATAGTTACATTTTAGTCTTATGTCGCCAATGGGAATAGCACCACCGATGCCATCAATGAGAATGGCACCACCGGTGCCGCCATTCCATTACCCTCCTTTAGCCGTCTTTTTTTTGTATTATTTTGATAAATAATTTTTTATATATTATTTTAATATTTTTTTATTTCTTTTATATTATTTTAGTAAAAGACCCGCTTAAGAAATGATTGGAAAAGACACCATTCTAAAAGAAAAAATAAATTGTCAAATTGAAAAGGAAATTATAATTGGCAATCCAACACAAACTGAGCCATCATACAAAGAATTTGGCGAAATCCCAAATTGCTAAATCAAAAAAGACAAATGGAAATGGTGAAAGAAATCTGAAGGAACCAATGACAATTTTTTCGAACTTTTTCTTCAAGAATAAGAAAGAAAATATTCTTTGGCTTTTGCCACATTTATGTCAAAGTTTTCTTTGATAAGATTTTGCAGATGGTAGATTCATTGTTTGGAGAGGATTATGGCGGCCATAAAAGGTTAAAAATCTGATCATCAATCACGGGTCATTTTTGCAAAGCCGACACCCAAGTTTATTGGGAAAATATTTTTAATTAAAGCAAACAAGAAATGAAAGAGTACACCCCTCCAATGACCACATTGATACCAGAACTCCATTCAATCCAACTTTGACACCTACATCTCAGCCTTGAACTCTATTCCGTTGTGGCTCAAAGTCCAACACTCCAACAGTAGCAAAAAGACTATAAATGCTGTGAGGAGACTTGTATCCGGAGCTTCCACTTTGCAAAGGTGAGTTCCTCAGAAGTAGCACCAACTGGCCCGTCTTTCAAGAATCGCTGGATATTGTAATTTGAAATTTTTAGATTATGTTTGCTTATTTTCTTATATGTGTGGGTATATTATTAGTTGGGTTTAGATATGGATTTGGATATTGTATATTATATGTGTGATCCTATCTTATTTTACAGATATGAATAAGAATTGTGTTACTTGTATTCACATGTTATTAGTTGGTGTGATTCTATAAATAGGTGAAGTGTGTTGTAACTAAAAGGATGAATTGAAAACTAAGCAGAAGTAATTTTAAAAATTCTTTAGGAGAAAAATAGAGATGTCTCCTACATTACTTATAATATGTGGAAGTATTGACGTAATTTCATGGAATCATTCTGTCAGAATGCTACATGAAGAACATAAGCCAGGTGACGGAACGGGAAGACCTAGGATGTAGAAGATCATAATATGAGTGGTTCGACAGATTTGGATTCCTATATATTCACTCATGTGGTACTTCATTGTACAATATATATAAGAATTATACGAATCCATCTGAATAGATATCATCATCTACATCTAGAAAGCCAAACTAAAAAAAGAAATTCATAATAGAAGTGAGTTTCAAAATTCCTCTCCCTAAAATTGTTTCTCTCTTCCTTTACCAAAATCTTAGTGAGAAGAGATGCCTTCCTTATCTTACAAAAGACAACTATGAAAATTGATGCATCTATATGAAAGTTCTACTTGGCTCACAAGGTGTTTAGGAGATAATACAAAATGGTTATGAAGCTTCCTAAAATGAGGCATCGTTATCGCAACATGAAAAGGATGCTTTGGCAAAAATAAGGAAGAAGGATCAACAAGTCCTCACTCTTATCCATCAATATTTGGATGATTCGGTGTTGGTAAAAAGTTGCTAATGCTACCACTACAAAAGAAGCTTGGGAGATTTTGCAAAGTACTCTCCAAAAATTTGACAAAGTGAAGAAGGTTTGACTCCAAGTATTATGAGGTGAGTTTGAAACTTTGCGAATGAAGGAATTCAAGTCAATTTCGGATATTATTCAATGGTGTTGGCTATTGTAAATCAAATAAGAGATATAGAAAAATTTTAGAAGACGTTTTTGTGATCGAAAGGTATACTGTCAGTGGAGTTTTTAGACTCTACAAGTAAAATTAGAGGGTTGACAAGTGTCCTATAAGTATAGGAAAATATTAAAAAAATTAAAAATTTTACCACATACATATGCGTGTGGAAACTGCATATTTAGAACACAAGCATGTATTTTAACTTGTGGGACCAACTCAATCAATAATTTTATTAAAATATACAAGTAAAAAAGTGTACATAATAAAATTAAAATCTATAAAAAATATTAAAATGAAGCTTTGGTTAAATAATAAATTTAAAGTATTACTAATGCAATTGGCATAGTTTTAAATATCACCATGAGTATATTTTTAATATAACTTATTTTAACTAAAATATATATATTTGTAATTGCACTAATTAGATTAATGTTTAATTAACTCGTGATATTAATTATTTAAATAATAATATAGATATATATAATATTTTTTTTTTACTTTCTTCTTTTTCCTCTCTCTAAAATGGCGCATTATACACCCTAACTTTTTTAATCTCCCCTTTCTAGTTTATCTTTTTTCCTGAAAAAATCCCATTATATTTAAATTAAGACCATAAATTTTTTCTTTGGTTTTCCAGAGTCTTCTCAAATGATGGATCAGCTTCCATTAGACTCCAGCTGGGGTTATTTATTTCTCCAATCACCTACGTACATATCCTTAACCACCATACGCCGCCGGCTTTAACCGTCTTTCACCTTCCTATATAAACACCCTCTTCCTTTCTCTTCTTTCCTCATTCTATCAATTCCAACAACTCTCCTAGTTCTCCCTCAAGGTTCGGTTTCTAATCCAATGCCCCTTTTTCTTGTTTTCGTCTCTGGGAATTCTTTTAGCATGTCTTGTCTTGTTATCTAAGGATTGGATTAATGGTTTCTTCTGGATGTTTTTGTCTTTGCTTTGTTCATTGCAAAACTTGGTGTTCTTCTCTTTTGCAAGATGAACCACTTTATGCCGTTGTTTAGACCTGTGTTTGTATCTAAGTTGGTTGGTTCTTAACAAGTATAATACTTGCTGATGTTCTAACAGTTTAAGGTATGTTGATGCAGAACACTAGCTCGAGGAACAAGACAAGCAAGTCCAGATCAATCAAAGTTCTTATTTAACGAAGTACATGGTTGAGTTAGACATTCAAATCCCAACTACTTTTGATCCTTTTGCTGAGGCCGAGGAATTCGGAAGAACCGGAACCAAAGACTATGTTCATATCCGAATCCAACAGAGGAATGGCAGGAAAAGCTTGACAACTGTTGAAGGTCTGAAACAAGAACTGAGTTCCGATAAGATCCTTAAGTCTCTGAAAAAGTTCTGCTGTAACGGGAATGTTGTGCACGACAAAGAGCTGGGCAAAATCATTCAATTACAAGGTGATCAGCGGAAGAAAGTAGCACACTTCCTTGTTAATGCTGGAATAGTGAAGAAAGAGCAAATCAAGATTCATGGTTTTTGAGTGCTTTTTGGGCCGTCTTGTCTTTTGATTTTAATACCTCTGGTGTGTGGGAAGAACCCTAATGGAATATGATGTTGGAGTTTCAGTTTCATTTATAATAAATAATGGATCATTTATTTGCTTTCAATCTTTGCCTCGCACAAATATCCTTATTTTTCTTTTCATATCTAAATATCCATAACCGGAGATGGTGGGAATTCAATAGTATGCATATAAAACAAATGTACAGTATGTGAACTACCAGGTATCCTATGAGGTTTTTAGTTCAACGCTCTGGCGAAAACCAGAGCTGAAGAAACAAGAAAAAAAAAATCATATAAGCAAAACTTCTAAGCTTAAAACAACCTCACCTCTCAAAATCCGATTGAATATATGCAATATATTACACTCAAAATGAAGAAAAAGGAACCCCCCCCCCAAAAAAAAAAAACCCACACTTATGTGATGGAAACCTCCAAAAGGTATCTCTTAAAGCCAGCTATTGTTTTTTGCTGCAATTCTGGTCTTGAAAATCTAAAAGAGTTGCCCATGCTGGGTTCCACTTCTCATCATGTCACGGAACTCCTCGTAGTTGATTTTACCATCCTGTAAAGAAGGAATGAGAATCGATGAACCGTGCTGAAAATTGAAATGAACTTTTGAGCGACAAAAATGGAGCTTACATTATCGGTGTCGACTTCAGATATGATTTCCTTGATTGTGTCATCGTCACCCATTCCATATTCTTTCATGGCAGCTTCGAGTTCATCTCTTGTGATATGCCTGCAAAACGTTTCACAAACAAGTTACTGACATATCCATATCTCCCATGTAATTGATGTAGTGTGCCCCAAGTACAACTGATTCAGAGCAATCGAATCCTATGTCACTCAGGCTTGGGTATATGAGTGTTCGATATCAATACGTGTTCAACATTCTTTGAAGTTCTTTCACGTATTTAAAAGCATTTGGAGGGTCACATCCTCATCCCTATGTCATGTCCATGAAAAAATAGAAGTCAGATGATGAATTTTATACAGAGTACGGATATCTCACCCACTATTGTCCTTATCAAAATGTTGAAAAGCTTTATACAAATCTTCATCTCTTTCAAGCCTATGTCTGTGCATTGTAGCTGTGATAAATTCGATATAGTCAATGGTACCATTTCCATCCACATCAGCCTGCAAAATAAAACCGAGGTTAGTATGTCTATATTGTTAGAGCTCTTCATTTTTCTTGAAATACCCTTGCCTAACGTATATCAGGGCATAGATATAAAGAGATGACCCTCAAGGATCCTTCAAATACAGGGGAAAATGTACAAAATATTTAATATTCCCCTACCCAACAGTCACACGTAGTCCAAGTAAAACATAGTTTGTGTATGATATAGATTAAAACAAGGATCCAGATGTTATAGATTTAAATGATATCTTACAGCTTCCATCAGCTGCTGAACTTCAGTCTCTGTGAGCTTAGATCCCAGTCGAGCTAATCCAGTCTTAAGTTCATCATACGTGATTGTGCCACTGTTGTCAGTGTCGATGTTTGCAAACATCTGCTTCAGACCTTGGATTTCTTCTCTGGAAAGATTTTCTGCAATGACCTATAATCCACCGGGCTTGTTATCAGATAGCAACTAAATTAAGTTGTTCGAGTCAGGTCACACATTAGCATTGGAATAACTGAGGATTGCAAAAATGCCTCGCTAATTTGCTCTCATATATCAAAACAACTCATATCTCGACTAATGATTCACATGCCTCTCTCTTTCTCTCTCTCAATTTTACTACCAAGTTCCGAAAGGAAGAAATGATACCGTATAAATCAATATAAACTTACCTTTAAGGCAAGTTGCTTAAGTTTGTTCATTCTTCTGAATTGCTTCATTCTAGAAAGGACCGCACTGTCTAGTGGCTTGTCCGATGCATTTCCACCTTCTCTTATCCACGGATGCTCTGCATAAACCACAGAATTTCAATCTCTGGCTTGAGCTTGAGATGAACTATAATAACTCATAAGTTTGACGTGCATATATAGTGTAATTTTGCACTGTTGTAACCGAGATTAACTACTTCAATAAATGCCCAACAAAAAATAAAGGCTGCTGTAAAGAACTACCTAGGACTTGAGTAGAAGTAATCCGCTTTTTCGGGTCCTGTGTTAACATCCTGCAGACTAGATCCTTGGCACTGTCCGAAAGAGATGGCCATGGCTGACTTTCAAAGTCAATTTCTCCTTCCAAAATAGCATCAAATATTCCCTTCTCAGTTTCTGCAAGGAAAAACATACATCAAAATTATTTACCAACAATGAAATAGCAGTTTTGAAATTCAAAGGCAGTTTAAAAATGACAGCTTAGGTTTTCCACGAGTAACCTTAAGTTTTACCTGCCCAAAATGGAGGCACACCACTGAGTAAGATATACAGTATAACTCCTGCACTCCAAATATCGATCTCCTTCCCATATTTACGCAGTAAAACCTCAGGAGCAACATAGTAAGCACTCCCAACTATGTCCTGATAAACCTTACCTGCGTAAAGAAGGATAGTAGTTATATCACAGCATGATAGAACATGAAATTCTTTTTCTTTTCCCTCATTCTATATAGAATTCACCTTCAAGCATAATACATGTTACTGTGAATGAGCATGTGAATACAGGCATCCTATTGTAATTGTGTTTTTACATGCATGTTTATACTCAATAAAAGATAAATGTTGTGCAACCTTCACATGGTTATTGAGGTCAAATTCCACCATCAAGTAAATGAAACTTATTCTTCCAATTCAGTTTACAGGATATAGAGAGAACAAGTGTCAAACAATATTTCTGAAATTTGCCCTTCCTCTGTGCATATTTGAAACTTTTTCAACGCAAAATAAGTATGAAGATTACAGCATAAACATAGAGGCAACCACAATGAAAATGCTGGAAGCTAAAAACAGTTGCAGTTACTGTCAAGTTTCAGTTTTTATTTAGTAACAAATGAAGCTCCAAGGAGAAAAGGTTGATATTTTAAGATGCTATAGTCAAAATATCATATAGGTAACCAAATAAATTGTGAATAAAATAAAGCAAATGACATCTTAACAATGACATTCGAATATAATTTAGCTTAACGGACTTATTCTTCTTTCAATAGTCACAATATTATTTAGGGGTTAGGTAAAAACTTAGAATCTTCCACAAGTAGACTTAGGTGTTAAGACTTCAGACCAATATGTCCAAAACAAACTAACTGTACATAACTTTAATGGTTAAGGCTCCATGTCATTGATGCAGTGCGTCCCAAATATGACTAATTCAAAGCAATCACATCTTATACATATTTCACATAAGACATCTTACTATGGACTACTAGCCTAAAAAGCTGAGGCAGCTACCAGCATGTTTCTGGCCAACAATTTAAAGAAAACTCAACACAACAAGACAAGACAAGATCAAATATGACAGTCATTCTAACATGACAAAATACAATGTCTGCCGAGCTCTGGCTATGGAAAATTGCATTGAAAAAGGACATCAGTTAAGACAGACTAAAGATCCACAAGCAGAACAACTAAAACAAGAAGAATCTGCATCAAACTCATGCAAATTAAAATCATTAATTCGATGTGAAAATGATCAAAATATAAAAGATTGACAAGAATTTACCCTCTTCAATGAACACTGACAACCCGAAATCGGTGGCCTTCAAAAGAGCATTCTCACCCTTGCTAGACAACAAGAAGTTCTCAGGCTTAAGGTCCCTATGCATCACACCCATAAAATGACAAGCATGGACAACATTAACAATAGCCCTACATATAGAAGCCGCTGCCCTTTCACTATAGTGCCCCTTAGCAATAATTCTATCAAACAATTCACCACCAGCACATAATTCCATCACAACGTGAACAGATTGCTTATCCTCATAAGCACCCTTAAACTCAACAATATTCGGTTGTCCACTCAAATGTTGCATAATTTGTATCTCCCTTTTCATATCTTCCTTATCATTCTTTCTCACTAGCTTCCTCTTGGATATAGTCTTGCAAGCATATTGTTTACCAGTTGAATTCTCAGTACAATGATAAGTTACACCAAACTGACCTTTTCCCAGTTCTTTACCAATTGTGTAGTGCATCCTTATGTCTTCAAATGGTTTGCCTAGGATTGTGTCAATATTAGGGGCAGGCTTGGGACTTGGTGCTGGAACAGCAGGCTTCCATGGTGTTTGAGTCCCTGGCTTTTGAGGGATGTGGTAGACCTGGGGTTGAATTGGTGCAGGCCTAACAGGGTCCTGGTATCTTTGTTGATGAACAGCAGCTGTAGTTGTTGCTCCTGATCTATAGCCATTATGTTGGGGCATTGGATCTTTGTTTTTTGTGAGGCAACCACCCATATCTGGTTTTACTTGAAACTGCCAAAGTTAACCAAGATTGAAAAAAAAAGGGACTGAATTTGGATTGAAAATAAAAAAAGGACCCAGATGAAGAAACTGGATCAAAATTCAGTTGATCCACATTGAAAGAAAAAGAACCAGATTCAAAACAAAAAAAAAACACAAAAACTTAAATAAATAAATAAAAGGTTAATGTTTTCGCACTAACAAAAGAAGAAAAACCAAAAACCAAGATGAGACTGAGAATATGCTGAGGGATGTAATGAAAAAAAGAATACAACTTTAGGCTTGTGATTACAAAGTGAGGGTTTTTAAGGGTAAAAGCAAATCAAATCAAATCTGAAGTTTCTAGCTGTAACGCGATGACTATTGTGACAAAAGAGAGGCTTGCCTTGCCTTGCTTGCTTGCTGGTTTGGTCAACCATGGAGTTCTGTTTGAAACAATTGAATTCTTTTTATACGACGCAATTTGTACATTTTTGCCGTAAACTAGAACCTATACTCCTTAACTTTTGTTTAAAATTATGTTTTTAACCCTCAATTTTCAAAAGTTATATAATAGCCACTTATGTTATTAAATTATTACATTTCGATCACTTTTCCAATAACTTTCGACACTCTTATGTGACATGATCATTCAAAGAGGTAATAATTAATTTGATCATAATTAAAATACTATTTCAATAACTTTAAAATTAATCTTAGCAATTATTCTTAAAACTATAAAAATAATAAAAAATTTTCTAAAAAATCAATTAAGTCCTTCTGAACATTTTGTACTTAATTGAGCTTTAAATTAACAAAACTGATCCTTTTGACTAATGTTAATCATTAGTATTTAATGGTAATGCTGACGCAACCAGTAATAGACACCATATCAATACTGAATATTTTAAAAATAAGTATACAATAAATCTAAACAAATGATTGTCTGAATTGATTGAAACATGAACACCCATTTATTTGGATATATTCTGAAATTATAAAAAAAATCATTAAATTTTAATTATTTTTATATTTTTATAATTTTAGAATCAATTAAACAACTAATTCATTGTACAGTTATTTTAAGAATATATATTTTTTATTTTTATTAACATAGCAATGATGTGGTAGTTTTGCATTGATGTGTTACTACCACATCAACATTAATGCTGACGTGGTCATTAACAAATGCTACATCAACATTACTATTGAATGAACTTATTTAGTTCAGTGATTTAATTGGGTAAAAGAATTTAGATTGAATTTTTTAAAAGTTGGAAAGCTTATTTAAAAAATAAAAATTGTGTTGATTGGTTTTGAAGGAGATAGTTTGATATCAATCCATTTTTATTTATAAGCTCATAATGATCATACTGAAAATATAACATTTAAATTTTAAACCCACACCCAAGGTGCCCTTTTGAAACCAAAGCTCACTCCTTTCCTCTCTCTCTCATCCTCATTTTCTTCCCTCTATCTGAGTTTAGAAAAGAAACTTAGGGTGTTGGAGATTTTTCATGGATCCTAAACATGGACTCTGAAAATGCTTCGAAAATCATGGGTTACCTTGGTTAGATTGGTGTCATGGTTGGCCGATGAAGTCCACTGAATGGCGACGAGGTATTGAATGGAGGAAGAAGACGGTGGAAGATGGTTTCGCGATAGAAGAGAAGGTACATAATTTTTTTATTTTGGAAATTGCTTGTAATTTTTATAATGCTTTTAGAAATTTTAATATTTTAATAAAATTTAACTTTTTATCATTTTGTATATTTTTAAAATATTTTATTTACTTCTTTTAGTTTTATAAATTTTTTTAGAATTATTGTTTAAATTCTTTTTAAAGTATCAAAATGGTATTTAGTTATAATTTAAGGGTCAAATTAACTATTAACCCTTTGAATTAAAATGTCATGGCATTTCCTTAAGTTAATGTATGGGTGGTCAAAATCTAACAGTTTGAGAACATTAACAATTAAGTCCTTGAAGTTAAATTTTACATCAAAGTTTCTAATAGATCATTAAGTCTTAACAGTAAGACGACTAGCACGACTCAAACACAGGTCACACTTGGAGCGATGAATACCTTAATCATCAAGTCAATACATAGAATTAAAAAAAATGACGAATTTTAAAAATTAAAAGATGAATCAATAAATTTAATAGAGTAGCATGTTACTTAAATCTTTATAAAAAAAATCAAATATTATATCCTAAGCAAAATTTGAAAATTTTTAATGAATGTAACTAAAATCTAAAAATAAAATATGTTTTTAGGGAATTTCAACTTCAAAGAAATAACTCAAGATTCATTTAGTTGATCAAATTCTATACTATGGCTTGTAATCTCATGTTTCTAAATGGTGTCATAATGTTTTGATATAAAAGGTAAATTCATTACCAACTACTCTTTAGGTAATCTCAAATTACAAAGGTTTACCTTTTGTTTTTATAATTTTAATTAGTTTATTCTTTTTATCCTAAATAAAATTTAAGTTGAATTTTTTTTTGCAAAATAATAAATGTTATACTTTAATATTATAATTATTATATTTGTTTAAATAATTTATTTATTAGCATATAATTATATTTATGGTTGGTGATGCAATAGTTTTTTTTATGAATTATTATAATTATGATTTATAAATTTAATTTAATATCATATATTTATTTGTTAATATATAATTTATCATAATTTTATTCAATTAAGATTAAAAAATATTAAAAGAACTAATTTTATTTAAAAAAATAAAATGATAATTTAGTAAAATATGCTTCTAATTAATTTTATATTCCATAGACTAAACACTTAATTTTACATTCCGACCAAATTAACCAAACAATATAATATCAAACATTTCACCCGTAATATTACATTCTCATAATTTTATTACAAAAACATAAACTTACATTACATTTTTTTTAAAAATCAAACCTCCCTTTAAAATCTGTTTGGTGCATGAGTCAACATTTATGGTAACCTAAAAAACCCTTCTAAAAAGGCTCACCATCTTTTAACAGAGGCATCAATCAATCAAGCAAATTATTTACTGGGATTAAAATTTTTATTAAATCTTTTATTATTTTCAAAATTTTCATTTTTTATTTTTAAAATTTTTATAGCTTTTATTATTTTTCATATTGTTTGGAAATTTTTATAATTTTTTATTATGTTTTGAAATCTCTTTTCAAGATTCTTTTAGCGTTCTTTTAGAATTTTTTTTTTTGCTTAAATGTCAAAAAATCTCTAAAAAATAATTAAGTTGTTATTTGAAAATCATACTCATCTACTATGTCATCATATGCTCATCAACTATCACGTCATCACTTAGGGAACCACTGAGGGCTTCAACAAAGAAGTTAATTTCAAAGGCTTAATCGATTGTTAATTTTTATTTAAAACCTCAATTGAGTTTTGTTATGGTGTTTGTTATTACCAACTCACTATCTGGTTTCCCGATTAGAGTCGACCCACAACCTACATAGTTCGCGTCTTAGAGTTCACACATGATGAGTTTGCATCCTTTCATGATCTTGCATGGGGCGGGTTCGCATTACTATGCAGGTGAACTCGCACCTAGGGAATACGTGCTAATCCTAGAATAGGGTACATTTTGGCATGCATAGGGACCTACCTACGATGTCACATCCATGAACAATAATAGTATCATATAAATAAAGAATTTAACCTTTTGAGGGACACAAACACAAAAACACTCAACAATTTGGTGCAGTGAACGCGGACAGATTTTCAACCATCAGATAATTAGAAAACCAAGATGACTCACTTTAACGAGAATTTTCCCAACAGCTTCCCGTCTGTCTAAGCAGGAGGTTTTGACACTAACAATCAACCCCATGAAATGGATCTCTTTGCTGGTTGGTTTGTTGACCAACCAGAAAATTTGGGCAACTCAGGCCAAGTAGGTGCCTCCAATTCTTTCGATCTCAATGCTCTCTCTTGTTAGGGACCATTTTTCCCTCTTATCAGGGGGCATCATTGCAACAACTATTCAGTTTATAGAAACAACTAAGGTTGATGAAGGAATAGATGACTCAATAAAGTGCTAGGTTTGAACAACGATAATTGTTTCACCAAGAACTGCTGAGACAAAACGAAGAAATGAGAAGGAAGATGCAGTTGACCACTTTGATTTGTAGGATCATGTCGCGCCTCTTTAAGAGAAGGCTATGGGAGCACATGTAAAGCCATGGCAGAATGAGATGGATGCTTTTGCGTAGAGATGTTCAAGCATTTCACCCTGGTATACAATACATGGACTGGTTGTTTTGCTCAAACAACCCATTGTCTCCAGAAGTGGCAACTGTGAGTCTACTGTCTAAGTTCAAAGTACCTAAAGAAACGTTTGAAGGTAGAAGGGACCCTTGGGCACATCTCATGCAATATAATGATTATATGAATGTGTTAGGGGCTTCAGATGCAACAAAGTGTAAAGCTTTCTCAATGACTCTTAGGGGAAGCACGAAGGATTGGTATTTATCTTTGCCATAGGGTTCCATTCAAAGCTTCTCGCAGTTGGGTCAAATGCTTTTGGGAAGATTTCGAGCCCGTAAGACAATAATGAGCACTCCTGTGGGTTTGATGTCAGTGAAACGGAGGGATAGAGATATCTTTGCAGGATTATGTCAAACGGTTTTATGCAGCCACATTGAACACTAAGAACTTGGAGGACCAATGGGCCATTGATGCCTTCATTATGGGAGTTCAAAATGAGCATGTACAATATTCGTTTACTGCTAACAAACCATAAATTTTGGTAGACTTATACGAGAGGGCCCACAAGTTTTCTGAGACAGAGAAAATTAAAAGAGTAGCTCACAACATTTTCTAGAAGGGTGATAGGCAATTTAGGGGTCGCCAAGGTGTGCGCAGCCAACAAGGTCTTTCTTCTTAGAGCTTACGAGTCCAATGTGGAGGACAAAAGAGGAGTTACTCACAGAATGAATCGCCAAAGATGTTCCAGAGTGTAACACCCCTATACCTGACTCGACTACCAAGTCAAATATAGGAATATCACATTTTAATGCTAGAGAAATCCTGGCTAAATTCAATTATCTGAACCCTTTTTCGGTCATATTTTAACCCTACGAACATGTTTTTAACATATTTTCAGTGTACAACTTAAAATCGAGTGAAATTTTTCAGTAAAAATTCATCTTGAACAATTTATATGTAAAACAAGGCCTAAAGTATCGATACTAGCACTAATGTATCAATATCTAAACTTAGGTATTGATGCCTCTGTGCTTATCGATACCGTTTTGAGATTCAAAGTTAAAAATTTCAAGAAAAATACCCTATGTATCAACACCTTATCTGATGTATCGATACTTCCTTCACAATGTTGATCCTATGAGCTTGATATCAATACCAAAATGTCATTCGATGCTTTATTTTATGTCAGGGTTAATTTACCACCTTAGTTCTTTATATTTTAGCCCCTGTTTACTTGTCAACTTTAACCATATCAATCCATATACCAAATTATCTCCAAACATCCTTTAATCCTAATTTCATGCACCAATTCATAAGCATATAATTATCTCATATAATTTTAAGCAAATATCAAGTTTTACAATTAAGTCCTTTTTCATTTCAGCCTTAAAACATATAAACTTTATTATAAAAAATCATTACTTAACCACTTATTTCTTAAACATATGATGTTTTGTAATGAACCTTATGAACATGCCATTAATTCCAAATTATAAATTTAGGACAATTATCAACATTTTACAAATAAGTCCTTTAGAGGACTTACTCTAAAAATAGTTTATCCTTTCTACATGACATTATTATTAACATTTACAAATCAATTTGTCAATTAGGGCCTCCTTAATTCATTTTATATCAATTTCCTAGAATTTCAATAAAACATTTGCACTTCATTTATGTATTAGCAAAATCATCATTTGTAACAATTTCTTAGTATTATAACTTTTCAATTATTTTCCTCCTCTTGCTCTCCAATCCACATCCTTAATTTTTTTTATGTACATAAATCTTTGTCTTTTAACATATCATGCTTATGTGTGACATTAATTAAGGATTTTCTAATTACACATACATACTCTTATTAAGGCTTTCCATTTGAGTGGTAGTCACTAAAATGCTTATATCTCAACTTATAGGATTCGAAATTAAGATCCACGTGTTGTTTTTTAAACTAGACTCAACAAAATTTTCACCATAAAAATTTTAGAATTTGTACTTAAGCCAATCAATACAGTTTATTTTGCAAAATTTACCCTATTCTACTACTAGGCAGCTCTGACCCTTTTTCACTAAAAACCTATTATCTTTCAGTACAAGTATTGTATTAACTTACCGTTTATTTCCCTTAAAAAAATAGAATCATTAAGATTTCATCCATATAAATTTAATTTCCTAAACATTCTTGTACAATTTATAATGATTTTTCAAAATTAGAACAGGGGAACCCAAAACCATCCTGACATTGTCTTACAAAAATTCATATATCTCATAATTTACTACTCCTTTACTTACATCGATTCTTTTATGATAAACTAGAATCAATAAGCTTTAATTTAATATTTAATTCAACCTTTTATTCGGTTTCTACAATTTATTGTGATTTTTCAAATTTAAGCTACTACTATTGTCCAAAACTGCTTTAGTAAATACACTTATTTTTATCATGGAAACTTGATGCTTTGTATAAACTTACTAACTTACTATACCGTTTTATTTAAAGTAATATAGTATGCATTCTAATCATAACACATTTAACTCAATTCTTTGAAATAAAATTAAAGCTAACATGCAAACTTACCTCTTTTACCAAAGATTTCTTCCATTTTTGCTTCTTTTCCTTTCTTCTTCAGTTCATGACCATTCTTCTCTTTCTTTCAAAATTTTCTCCACTTCCATCTACTAATTTCTTGTTCTAAATGCATGTATATACTCTCTAGGATTTCTTCTTCATTTTTCTTCATTAGTGCTTAGGGAAATTTCCAAGAAATTTGAGAAAAATGGTAGAATTTCATGACAAAGGACTAAGTTGCATTAAAAGAAAAGCTTTCCCCTATTTATACTAGTGATGGACGGTGGGCTAATGAAGCTTGAAGAATTTTTTTCATGTTTCCATAAAAAATATGTCTTAACTAATTAATATTAAAATATTATAAAAAAGATCTATTAGTCATGATTTCAATCCATTGGTCACAATTTATTCTTACTTTTCAATTTAATCTAATGACCCAAATTTGTCCATAACCAAAGATATTTTCCCATAATTATCTTATTTAAGAAATGAAAGTTTTACCTTGTACTTTCTCTACAATTCCATCCTTTTTATGACATCTTCTTGGTGAAATTTACAATTTAGTCCTCATTTCTTCATTCGTTCAATTTGGTCATTCTAGATCCTTCCACCCTTAAGATATTTTCACGATTGGCCCTTTAACTTTTCTATATTTATACTTTAACCCCTCACATTTTAAAAATTTACACTTGGACCAATTTTTTTTCATATTTTTATGATTTAGTCCCTAGCTCAAATTAATATTTCACAACACACTTCTTATTTCATTTTGCTCTAACATCCCTTATCCTTTACTTTGTTTATATCTTATTTCACTAAAAATTTATCTTATATTATTTTCAACCAAAGGGCTTTGGGGAATGTTACATTTCTTCCCGCCTAAAATAAATTTCGTCCTCGAAATTTCCTTAGTTTTGCTAACTATGAACTTTATTACTTCTTTATTCTTTCAACTTTTTTTTATTTGATCATCTTCCCAATTCTTTTTATTCTACACTTTCTTATTATTTTGCATTTCCTACTACATTCTTCACTTATCAAACATTTTCTTGTAAGCTTTCATAACTTTTAAATTTAGTCCTTTATGACATAAATGTTCATTATTCACTAACTAATCATATTTATTCAATTTTCTTTTTTGTAACACTTTAATCATATAGTTTATTTCAATATCTCTTTTCACATAACAAAATTCCATGTATATCACTTTTCTTATTTCAACCACATATTTCTCAAATCTTACAATCTAGTCCATGTTAAAAATCCCATATTTTTCCACAATTTCACTTATTCAATACTTTGTGCATTCTTCATCCTATCATAACACATCCATATACTTTTATCTTAATTTCCTATTTTACATGCTAAATTATTCCACACTTTATTTTTCTAACTTATCACACATTTTACAAAGTTCACATTTTAATTCTTAAATAACAAGAAATTTCATTATTCACTTTAACTTCACCTTAACAATACTTAAAATCAATTCACTAACACTTGATGCTTCATTTTAATTCATTTCACGTACCTTTTTCATTTCACAAGATTATTCACTACAACAAGTTTACTTAAAGTAATTATTTAATAAACAAGGATTTTGCGCATTTTTTCTTGTGAACATTTCTTTTATATCATGTTTGCACTTCATGTTTAGTCGTGCATTATAAAATACACAAATTTAATCTTCTTATAAAATCTATAATCTTTGACTATCTTTTTCATCTATTATTTTTTTCTTATTATATTTCATTTACCAATTTATTGCCGATCTCTCTTTTAACACTTTACATTTTGGTCCATAGTAGACTTAATAGAACATATTGGATATACGGAAACAATATAGTAATGCACCGGAGTGCAATAATAGAACAGAGGAACACCGGAGTGCTATGTTAGAATAGAGGGCACCAAAGTGAAATAGAGGGATGAAAAATCTTCGTAGGATTATGTCAAACAGTTCCATACAGCCACGTTGAACACAAAGAACTTGGAGGACCAGTTGGCCATTGATACATCATTATGGGACTTCAAAATGAGCATGTGCAATATTCATTTACTGATAACAGGCCATAGAGTTTGGTAGACTTATATGAGAGGCCTCATAAGTTTGCTGAGACAAAGAAAATTAACATAGCAGCTCACAACACTTTTTAAAAGGATAGTTTAGGGGTCACCAGGGTGTCCGCAGCTAACAAGGTCCTTCTTTTCAGAGACTACGAGTCTAATGTGGGGGACAACAGAGGAGTTACTCACAAAATCAATGGTAAAAGGTATTGCATAGGCCTCAAGGTGAGGATATAAGAAGGTATGTTCCTTATGGAAAATTTGAAGCTTACACTCATTTAAATTCTTTACGTACCTACATTTTTAATCAGCTCAAAAGTTTGGGCATTCTGCCGAGCCCGCCACTTATGTGATATAGTCAGTCCAGGTCTAATTCAAGAGACAGATGTAGTTTCCACAATGATAGGGGACACAAAATTGAGGATTGTTTCTCTTTGAAGGATGTTATATAAGAGACTATTAGAAATGGTGAGCTAAAAGGTTTTGTGGCTCAGGATGCCTTGCTGTCAGGTCAAAGCTCTTGAGGCACTAATTAAGGTAAATAGAAGGTTAGAGGCACAATACATGTGATAATTGGTACAGATGAAGAGTGGGCGACCTCTAACATGAATAGAAAGGCTCATCTCAGAAGTGTGATGTTAGTTAGTTCATCGAAGAGGCTATGACAGCAAGAGAAGTCAAAAGTGGAATTTAATGAGGATGAGGATTCGGTATGTGATGAGGAGGGAAATGACCCTATGGTTGTATAAGCAACTACAAGAAGATTTGAGGTGAAAATAATTTTGGTTGATAGTGGAAGTGTCATGGAGGTGTTAACTTGGGACGCATAGCAGAAGATGGGGCTAAAAGAATAGGCTTTAAAGAGGAAAGTGCTTAATTGGAGTCAGGAGAAAACATGGATGACCCCTATAATACAAGCTATACAAAAGGAAACTGACTATCTTAACAAAAAAGAGCTCACCAAAATACCACATAAGATTCCAAGGTAGGATGCTGTTATTTACATTTAATATATCCTTATATTTACAAACCTACTTAACTCTCATTCAATTAAAACTATTCAATCCATTACCTTTAGATATATCATGTTAAAGGGTGTGCTTTATAGAAAAGGTTACTCCCAACCACTTTTGAGATGTCTCACTCCCACTGAAGCTGAATATGTTATGAGAGATATATATGAGGGAATATATGGTGATCACCCTGGGGAAGACTGTCAGCACAGAAGGTTCTCAAGTAGAGATATTACTGGCCAACTGTATAGAAACATACACACCACATGGTTTACACTTGTGATTCCTACTAGAAACATGCTCAAATGCAGCGATCACTAGCTGAACCTCTACAAGTGATGTCTAGTCCTTGGCCGTTTGTAACTTGGAGAATAGATATTTTGGGTCCGTTTTTAATAGCCACAGCTCAGAAGAAATTCATAGTTGTATTGTTGACTATTTTACTAAGTGGATAGAAGCTGAAGCTCTGGTTACAATAATAGAGAGGCAAATGCAATCTTTTATCTGGAAATCCATTATTTGCAGGTTTAGCATTCCACATTTGATTATAACGAACAATGGAACCCAATTACAAGGAAAATTCAAGAACTTTTGTAAGGACCTACAGATTTCTCTCGCTCAAAACTCTGTAGAAGCACCCCAAACAGACGGTCAAGTAGAGGTAATGAACAAGAAAATCCTAACGAATTTAAAGAAAAAGGTTGATGAGGCTAAATGTTCCTGGTTAGAAGAGCTACCAGGAATTATATGGGCCCTACAAACTTCTCCTCACACAACAACTAGCGAGACAACATTCTCACTAGTATATGGGGTAGAGGCGATAATCCCTATTGAGATAGGACTACGATCCCATGAGACATCTTATTTTAATGAAAATGTAAATCAAGAGGCCATAAAACTCAACTTAGATCTTATTGATCTTATTGATGAAATCTAGGAGACAGCAGGAATCAGGAATGTTGCGTGAGCTCAGTAAGTTGCTCGATACTACAACTCTAGAATAAAAAACAAGAAATTTCAAATAGGTGATCTAGTTCTGAGAAATATTGAAGCCAATTTTTCAGCATCACAAAATAAGGAAAAATGACCTCTAATTGGGAAAGACCCTACACAATTGTCAAGCAAATAGGCTATGTAGCTTATAAAATAGCAAAAATGTATGACCTTGTTCTACCTCGTACACGGAATGCACGTTATATCAAGAAATATTATGTATGAATTTTCTACTCTCTATTTCAATAAAGATACATTCTTTGCAAATGTTATTTAATTTCCCTAGACAGGAAATACTGAAATATGTAAAACAAATCACTAATTTAAAGTCACAACTGATATTATTAATGCTCTCTAATTTACGATCACAAACTAAGTTCATTGATTTACTATCATGAAAAATCTTCTCTAAGTTAGTTGATTTACTATTGTTACTTTAAATAGATAGCTGATTTAAGGTCACAGCTGATATTATTAAGGTTCGTTGATTTATGATCACAACCTAAATTCATTAA
Organism: Gossypium hirsutum; assembly: GCF_007990345.1. Lineage (NCBI taxonomy): Eukaryota > Viridiplantae > Streptophyta > Magnoliopsida > Malvales > Malvaceae > Gossypium > Gossypium hirsutum. Next base: position 50,018,570 of record NC_053449.1, on the reverse strand, counting down.
TTTACTATCATGAATAATCTTCTCTGAGTTAGCTGATCTACTATTGCTACTTCAAACAACTCACTGATTTAATATCACAATTGATGTTATTAAGGATTGTTGATTTACGATCACAGCCTAAGTTTATTGATTTACTATCATGAACAATCTTTCCCAAGTTGGTTGATTCACGGTCACAACTCATGGCTCAGTTGAATAATGTAATGATTCATAATCACTATTCAAATATATTGGGTTAAGTTATATGCAATGAAAAATTAGTTATGTAGTTTGCTCAAACAAAATCACGATCAAGCACTACAAAGTTTCAACACTAAGAAAAGATAGTTTTTCCATTTGAAAATAAAAGGAAACAAGTGCAATGAATACAATGACACTATGAATTGGCACTAGTATCATTGGGCTTAATGAGCTCTTCATCTTCTTTTTTAACATTTTCTTCACATCTAGTAATGGGAGTTGCATTGGTCTTAGCAAAGGTATCGACAAAACAAAGTCTATTAAAATATTTCCATTTTTCAACAAATTCTTCCTAAACTTCTCTAGAAGGGAAGTGAATATCAAAGTCCAGTTGAACACCCGTGAGAAAATTGAGAGCATCAAAATTCACCCAATGAGCATCAAAGGGACCACCAAGTACTTGATCGTGTAGTAGAAAATTTGACTTTAGATTTGACAAGTAATCCTGAAAACTCTACATTGTATCAACCTTGTGTTTTTCCAAGGTTTTTTCATGGCTCTTCTCCAAATTAGATACAGTAACTTTATGCTGTTTATCCATGACTTTCACGATCGCCTCCAAAACAATCTTGTCAGCTCGCACACCCTCAATATCTCTATGCAATTTTTTCATATCTTTTTCAACGAGAGTGAGGTTGGAACACCCCTAACCCGTATCCATCATTGGAATAGGGTTACAGAGCATTACCATACAAACGAAACATTAAATCATTCAATTCATATGTCAATGCAAAAATAATCTAATTACATTCAATTACATTCATAATGTCCCTTAATTGAGCCATCGAGGCCTTAAAAATACTTTAGAAAAAAATTGGGACTAAATTGGAAACATTTGGAAAGTTTAAGAAAAGTTAGAAAATTTAGGCTGAAACACATGCCCGGTCTCAGGCCGTGTAACAAATGAAATAGGGACACACAGCCGTGTCCCAACCCGTGTAACTCTTTGAGTTGGGTCATATGGCCAAGTCACACGCCCGTGTTCCAAGCTGTGTAACTCTCAAAATAGCCTCACACACCCGTGTGCTAGGTCGTGTGCTAGGTCGTGTAACAGCTTGACTTGCATTTCACATTAAATTAAAGTTTAGGGACTATTCTGTAATTTTTCCTTTTCCACGAGTATCTATGGGATCTTGATCTAAAATATAAAATTTCTCAATTATCAGCTTACATTTCACATTCCAACCCATTTTACAATTAAAACCCTTTTATTTTTCAAATTTACATAATTACCCCAAACTTTTACAATTTTTTTACAATTTAGTCCCTTAACTCGAAATTCATCAAATTAACCATTTTTCTCAAGTAAGTATTCCATCCAAATATACTAGTGCCTTAAAAAGTCCCTAATGAACATTAAATTCACTATCAAACCCTAAAATTTTGACATTTTCACAATTTAATCCTAAAATCAAAAGCTAATAAAAATCACTTTACAAAATCATCAAACAACACAGTCGAAGCTCCAAATACATGGTATTCATAAAAAAAATTCAAGATTCATCAATGGAAACTTCAAAAATTTTTAACAGAATAAAAATCGAAGGTACGGGCTAGTCAGACCTAGTTGCAACGATTTCAAAAACATAAAAATTACAAGAAACCGAATCAAAATAGACTTACATGCAAACCCTTTATGCTAGCCAAATATGAAGCTTTAAAAATGGGGAAGTTTCCTTTTGGTTTTCGATGAAACATGAAAAAGATGATAATTTTGTTTTTGTTTTATAAAACTTTAATTTAATTACCAATTTACATGTTTATCCTTAAATTTAACTTTATAAATAAACTATTTAAAAACCCATTATTGTCCATCAATATCCTAATGGACTAATTACTAATTAAGTCTCTTTTCATTTCATAATTAAGCTATCAAATCAATGGAATTCAAGATTTACTAAAATTTGCACCTTTTTTAGTTTAGTCATTTTTTCCTAAATTAATTATCTAAACGTTAAAATTTCTTAGCCAAATTTTAATACGACTTTAATTACTCTATAAATATTCTAAAAATAATATTTAAGAGTCAATACGATGAAAATTTATGGTCCCAAACCACTATTTCGTCACCACTAAATCAGGTTATTATAGAGACAATCTTGTAACCTCTTATTTTACTCCACCAATTTCTTGTTTTCTTCATCCAATTTCTTATGTAGTTCACAAGCCCTTTCTAAGGCCCCCATGGTGGATTGGTGAGAATTCTCAGATTCTAACCTCTTTAGCTCTTGTTTGCTAATACACTTAGCGATCCCGACACTTACCATACCAGCTTCAACCAGGGCCACATGAAAAATAGTATCAACTACTTCAACGATGATTTCTTTGCAGAGCTGAATGATGTAGAAGGACAAACATACTCATTTTTTGTTTAAGGCATAGAATCTTTCCACTGTATGCTTAACTCAGCAGGGTAATAAGGAAACTTTTGCATACTTAAGTGCTCGCACCATGGAAACGCCTGTGTCTCATCACTAGTAGACATAAATTTTATTGAACCTCCAAAAGAACAATCACACCAAAGGTGTCCTCACTTGGTGGTATTGGTGGAGGTGGAGATTTAGAAGGAGAAGGAATTACAGCAGGAATTGTAACTGTGGTGACCACATCACCAAATGTTGCAGTGCGATCCTTTCTTTTCTTTTGACGAAGTTCCCTAACAGGGCTACCCTCATCTTCGTTGCTTAAAACAATACTGCCAGCTCCAGCAGTAGTCTTCTGTTTCTTTCGAATACTTGCATTTCTTTCCCCAACAAAAGCACCAAAGGGACCTCTTTACACATTTTGCATAAAAGATCAAACGTCTATGTATTCGTCGATCTCCTTAGATAAACTTGTTAGTTGCCCTGAACTCTCTTCAACAATACAAGCTGTGCCTGTATCACTAACAAGTCTATTATCATCACCAACATTAATCATAAAGGGGTTCGTGTTACCTTCTTGATCATTTGCAGGTTTAGAGGACCATAGACGAAGCTTTAATTTATAAAAAAAAGTATAAAAATAATGTGCAAGAACCTCCTTTTTCCCTAACAAAATAAGTCCTAACTCATCAGTGGCCCCATGTGGCCACGCAAAATGAGCCGACAAAACTAACATGGTGTCTGCACTATTGTTATTATCAACTGGCCTTCACCCATTAGGGGTTAGATTTGCGAGGCAATAGTGAAAACATTTCTAATAGTTAATATCTCCTCCAACTTCAATACACGACCTCGACTAGAATTGAGCCCACCCACCTTCAATATAATGACTTGTCTTCACAAGCACGCACTTTTTCTAAGTGTAGACCATTCAATGGAAAAATCAAAACCAGTTTCAAATTTATTCTTTACTTGTATGTATTTACAATGATTCAATCGAAAATTCAAATACCAATAGGAAACAATTGATTCCAGCCCATCGTGAGGAGTAAAAGAAAACAAACCTAATGAACCCCCATGATTGTAGGCCTTGAGTTGGTACAGATTCTGGAAAACAGAAATCAAAAGTCCCTCTTCCCACCAACCAAATTCAATGAACTAGGCCACCGTGACCCACCATGAGAAGTCGAATACACTAAATGATATGACCTCTTTTCAACTTCACGGTATTGTGGAGGCTCGCTCCCTGAACCACCACGATTACCCTTAATAATATGACCACCTCCTCTCACCCTAACCATTATACCCCAATAAACCCAGAAAAACCACAAAATTAATTTGGAAATTTTAAGAAAATTACCTCTGATTCACGGTTCTTCTCAACAATAGCTCATTCTAAAAAATTACAAATTCAAATGGTTTGATTCTTAGGGTTAAGGTAACCTCATTTTAAAGAATTTTACACTTTGACGATTTGTATGTCTGAGAATGAAGACACAATCAGCTTTATACAACTGTACTTTTCCTCAATACGTTGTGGAGCGTGTATGACAATTTAAAGTAAAAAACGTGTGTGATACGTTTCATTCTCAAAATTTCCCCACTTAGCAAAGCCAAGTTATCAGAAAAGTCACTTTATAACTCTTCTTTTAACTAGGTGGAGGACAAATTGTTATGGTGTCTACTATTACCGACTCGCTACTCGGTTACCCAATTAGAACTGACCTGCAACCTATATAGTTCGTGTCTTGGAGTCCGCACATGATGAGTTCGCACCCTCTCATGATCCCACACGAGACTAGTTCACACCACCATTGTAACGATCCGATAGTCAGGGGTATCGAAAAGTGCATTCCCGAGACTCTGTTCCCATAAATTAGAATCGTGAATATTTTCAATAAATATTTATGAAGCTAGTTGTGTAGTTAATTAGGTTTTGATTAAGTGAATTTACTTGAATTGGAAGTAATTAGGCATAAGGACTAAATTGCATATAGGGTGAAAGTTGAATTATAGATTAAAGAATAATTAAAGGGACTAAAGAAACAATTTTACCATTGTTCTTTAGGTGGGACGGTTAATGATATATATATTATATGTAAATTTAATTTATATATTATATTATAATATGAAATCTTAATTGTTAAGTATATATATTATATAATTATAATGAAACAAATAAGTAAAAGAAAAAGTAATAAAAGACATACAAATTAGAAAGAAAGAAAAAGAAAGAAAAGGAAAAAGAAAAAGAAAGAAAGGGAGAAAGAAGAAACGCACGTCCAAGGGCTCCAAAATTTCAAAGTTTAATTGGTTAGTTAATTTAGTCCCTTTTTCTTGTAATTTTCTATGTTTTTGGAATCCTGGTGTTAAGTATTACCCGACCCATATCAAAATTTTAGAAATGATTAAGTTTTAAGTGTTGTTAATGTTGATTAATTTTAGTATTAGGGATTAAATTGATAGATTTTTCAGCTAGAAATAAAAAAGGATTAAATTGTAGAATAAATTGTAAATTTTGAGTAATAGGGACTAAAATGTGAAAATTTTGAAATTTAGGAATTTAAGTGAAAATAGGGAGTTAAATTTAGTTTAAAGTGGAATTTATATGAAAATATAAAATTAAATGTGAAGAATAAAAATTAGTCTCAGTTAAGGAACTAAATTGAAATTTAGACAAATATTGAGTAAAAATTGAAATATTCAATATGAAATTGAATTGTGTTATATTGATGAATTTTAATTGTTTTAATTCTGTAGCTAACGTCATACCAGAATCCTCGACTAAGGAGGGGAAAGATAAAGTCGACGTCGAATAGCTCGAAATTCCTTGTTTGTATTTCTATAATCCGAACCTAGTTGTTAATTGATGTATTTTGATTTAATGCATATGGTAAGTGGTTGAGGTGAGTATTTGACACTTTGATTATTGAATTGATTTCATGTGTATATGAGATTATATGAAAAATTTATTTGGCACTTGATATTGAATTGAATTAAAATTGATTGAACTAATATATATCTTATGAATATATTTTTGTAAATGTGATAATGTGTAAATATGATAATTGGATATTGGTTGTATTTGGAAAGTGAATTGGAACCTTCTTAATTGTATAGGGCTGAGTCAGATACCAATGGCATGCCATAAGATAGGAAAAGTTCAGAGATTTCTTCGACTTTGAGTCGATGAGGCACTGGAACGACGGAAATGTGCAAGTGTACACAATCGCAATAAGTAATAAGGTGATAAGTAAATGTCGAGTTATCGTACCCATAAGGACTGTGAAAAGAATTATTTATGAATGCTATTTAAAACACTCTAGTGAAGAAAAATATTTTGTTTGAAGAGGGTGATTAAAAACTAAGATTTTAAACTAAGTGAACTAAATAAATAAATCTCAAATGCACAATTTCAAAATACGATTTTAATTAAGATGACATAATTGTGTTAGATTAATTACGTCTCTTAACTAAATAAACTCATGTTTATATTGTTACAAATAAGTTCACGGCAACTTGGTAATTTGCTAACTTATGAACATACTCACCTACCAAAATCCATTTATCTATTGACTATATCCCTATGTCAATTCAACCGATTAAACAAATCTTAATAGACAAATATGTTATTGCACATACATACTTATTAAATTGAAATAATCTCTTGTACATATCCCTATGTCAATTCAAACAATTAACTCGATTTAATAAGCACATAAAAGACTATGTGAGGTAACAAAGTATCCTTACCTTGAAACATTTTAATCACAATAATCTTGCAAGTTATGCAAGACAAATGTATCGTCAGATATCGTTGCTAATCTAACCCTCATCTACTTTAGATGATTAAACATGCACTGATTAATTACTGTGTCCATTAATTACAATTTCAATCCGTTTAAATAATTAATTCATTAGTTACCTAACAATTGTAATGCAAGAATAACTTAGTCATGATTTTACTTAATCAAGCATCTTATCGAGGCCAATAACAACATTACACAATTTTAATAATTTTAACAAATGAAATGCAATCAACCTAACACGAATTAAATTCAAGCTAAATTGATTAAATTAACCTTTCCAACAACATAAATATTCATAGATATGTTCAGCATAACAACAACAAAAATTAAAATGATAGGGAACAAGAATCAAATCTGGTGTTTTTTCGTGGCTTGACTAGTTGATCCGTTCTTCCTTCTCCGTTGTCCTCGTCGACCAAGGCTACTATGAACACTTAATTGCTGCTCCAAATAGCTGATGAATTCCCCTTTCCCAAGAGGAGAAATCTACAAGAGAGCAAGTGAATTTCGGAATGGAAAAGAAGAGAGAAAGTGGAGAGAATAGAGGAAAGATGTGAATGCTTGAGGTGTGTTTTTAAAATGACCAGCCTAAGGAGGTTTTTATAGCTGAGGAGGGCTGCTAAAAATAGCTAAAATTATCAGCCAAAGAACCCTCCCTTGGCCAGCCACACATGTGGCAAGGTTTATAGTTTTAACTTTGCTAATTTAGGCTTGGGGCAAATTTATAAAGCCACCAATTGTGGAGGTGTTTGAATGCAACTTGAACAAGTATTCAAGGGCCTCTTTGCAAGCTTAAATAATCAGCTAATAAGATGATTTAGGTTAGCTCTTGGGACGGTTTTTGGGCTGTCCATTTCTTGGTCGGTTCGGTTCACTCGGTTCAGTTCAACTGGACCACTTTTTCATAATTAATTAATAATAATTTATTAACCCAAATTAAATTAGACATAAATTGAAACTAATTATAGTATGAATTAATACATATAATTTTGGACCGTCTTAGGTTGAAATTTAGTTCGCCTCAATACTTCAAATTGCTTCCCGGTTTTGCGCTTCTAGTAGTGTCTGCCGAGCCATTTTTCGCCTTTTGTGCAAATCTGTCAAAAATAACCAAAATTCATCAAAATTAGTTATAAAATTAACTAAAATTCAACATGTTCATATTTTAAGTGCACTTTAATTATTTTGTAAAAATTAATTATTTTTTCGACAATAATTTTACTGAAACTGTATGATTTTAAGTTAAAAAGGGTATGTAAAAATGTTTAAATTTTTGTGTTTCCAGGCATTGGGTGCCAATTTACTTTGGTTTAACTGATGAGACACTAGGTGTCAAATTTATAGAGCACTGGGCACAATTACTACTTCGGATTTATCCGATGAGGCACTCGGTGCGAAACTGGTGTGTTGGTTGGGTCCGTGTATCTGTCCGAGTCCATGTTGTGTTAATAGGGGTAATTAAATAAAATTGTTTTATGATTGATATTGTATGTGAATTGAAATTGGGATAGTGATTTGAAACATGAAAATGAGATACATGAGTTATGTACTCATGAAGTGGATATGAAATGACTAATACTATTGTTTAAATGATGTGTGGATCAAATTGTGAAAAGTTATTGTATTGCAATGATGAGAATTAAGTATGGTATGAAATGATGTATTCATGAATTAAGTATTGAATGACTAATGTCATTGTACAAATAAATATGTTTTCATATGTGAATAATTATTTATATAGCAATTGTGTGAATGATGACATTGTTCAACAAATGAAATATGATAGCATATGATAGTCATTATATTAGACATTAATATGTGCTTAAAATTCAATTGTGCATATTATATTATCTTGTCTTTAAAGATTTAGATTATAAAAATACCACTGAGTTTTATTTAGCGTACGTTTATGTTTTCTGTGCGTAGGTTAGGTACTTAACTTTTGATCGCCGATTCAGCATTCAATAACGATCCCGAACTCAAATGTAGTGATGTTTATCTTTTGTGTCGGCATGTACCTAGGATGTCTAAATGATAATTTTTTATTGGATGGATTGTAAATAAGGTTATAAGTGTAATGTTGGTTTGGTATATATATAAACATGTGTTTGTGTTTGAAGCCATATTATGGCATGGTAAATTGAACCAAATCTAGATAGGTGCATGTGAATTTAGGTTGATGTTTAAGTGCTCATGAACTAGGCAAAATGGATTAAATTTGATATGTTTATAATTTGGATTTGACTGATGCTTTGATGATTTGAATTGAGGATATAAATGTGGTACTAATGAAGGTACATTGGTTAGGCACCTAGGATGATTGTTTTGACATGTTTTGATTGTATTTGATCGTATTTTGAACTAGTTAAATGAATGGTTTTTTGAATTGTTTAATGTCTAACCTTGCAGGGAATGGTAAATTATTGTTTAAGACACATTTTAGGTCCACACGGCCAGGCACACGAGCATGTGACTTTGCTGTGTGAGACACACGGCTAGCACACAGCGTGCGAGGCCATTTCGAAAGGTACACGGCCTAGCACACGGGTGTGTGGCTCAAGTCAGAGAGTTACACGAGCACAGATACGAGCTGGGACGCAGTCGTGTGTCCTTACTTCAAATGCCCACACATCCAGAAACACAGGCATGTGATTTGGTCATGTGAACCCTGCAGCTAAAAAATTTCTAACTTTTTCTAACAATTTTTAAATGTTCCCTATTTAGTCTCAAATCGTTTCTAAAGTGTTTTCAAACCCTCAAAAACTTAATATGAGATTCTATGCATGTTAATGATGAATCATTTTATGAGTTTTGAAATGTTTGAAATGAATGATTAGATTACGATTACTCAGTAATGTCCCGTAACCCTATTATGGCGACGGATACGGGTTAGGGGTGTTACAACCATGTAGGCGAACCTACACCTAGGGAACACATGCTAATCTTAGAATAGGGTATGTGTTGGCATACATGAGGACCTACCTACGACATCACATTTATGAACAGTAACAATATCATATAAATAGAGATTTTAACCCTTTTGAGGGACACAAATACAAAAACATTCAACAAGTTTGGTTTCCTTATTACAAGTTTAATTGATTTTGTAATCATTTTATGAGGGCTTTTATAGCATTTAAGCATTTTTTGTTAACTCTATTTAAAATTAGGTATAATAATAAATTTAGCTCTTAATTTTTTAATCTTTTTTTTCAATTTAGCCCCTACTTCTTTTCTTTTACCCAACTTTTTTTTATCAAATTGGACAAATTTCGTTATAATTTAATGGAATGATTAGAAATTATGCTAGAAACAGTCCCTAAGATAGTCCAAATATATTTTATGATTGACCTGTCACTATTCTTTCTTATATGTTTAACAAAATTTAAAAAATAATTTTATAAAAAAATACAAAAAATATTAAAAAGAGAAAAAAAATCCAAAACTAAGAATTAGAAAAAATGTAAAAAGAATACTATTTCACTACTTTGTTATAAATCTTCAATTGCTATGTTACACAATATAAATATAATTTTACTACAAGTATTTTTTATTTAAATTTTAATAAGAAAATTTTTAATAATGAAAATGAATAAATAAAAAAGGTTACGTTAAATTGTAAAAACAATAAAATTATTTCTTCCATAAAAATATAATAAATAATTTTTAAAAGACTTAAAAATAGCAGAAAAAGGAAAAAAATATTTTATAAGAATATTTTAAAAGAATATAGAAAATAATTAAGTAATTTAAAAGGCTAAATATATTTTCAGTTCAATTATTTTAATAAGAAAAGTATTTTTCTAATAACAAAAAGGAAAGACGGTTTTTAAAATATAGAATATAATAAAAAGGGAAATTTATAAAGATGTTGAAAAAGAATTCAAAAAAAACAACAACTATTAAATATTTTGGAACCATAAATATATATTTATTTTTTAATCAAATATTTTATAAGGATATCATAAAAGAAATTTTATATATAAAATATTTTAAAAGGATATTTTTAATATTTTTGGAGTTCACACTTATGCTTTGCATTGGTTAAATTTATTTAAGAAAAAACCGAGTAACAAGAAAGTAGTAATAGCTTACCATTAAGGCAGAATAAACGTTAATTCCATATTGCCAATCCACAAAGCAGCAACTTGTTTGAATATTGCCTATAATTATTTATCCATATCCCTCAACTAGCCCTCATTGATTCCGGTCCGGCTAATGTCAAATTTTAGGCCCACTTTTTAGGTTTGAGATCGACTCGACTTAAAAAATAAGTTTAAAATTTTTTTCAAGTCCAACTCAAATAAAAAATATCAAATCCAAGCTCGATCCGGTTCGCTTGTATTAAAATTTTTTATATAAAAATAAAATTTTAAAAATATAATACATCAAATATACTAAAAATATTAAAATAAATGTTCCCAATAAATTGAAAATACATTAAAAAAATCTTTATACTTAAATAGTAGCAATTGTCTTTAAAATAGTAGCAAAATTATTAAATAAAACAAAAGTTATACAATATCCAAATAATAACAATAAAATAGTAACAATATAATAGTAAAATGACATCAAAATAACAACAAAACAGTAGAAAAACAGTACCAAACATCAGAAAATTTTTTTTAGACATATTCGGGTTGGGCTAGGCTCGGGCCAAAAAACTTACTCGATGCCCAGCTCATTTTGAAAACAGACCTTATTTTTTTGTAAAAGTTTATTTTTCGAATCTATATTTTTGTCCAAACCCTCCCACTTTTTAGTCAGGTGGCCTGACCTATGATCAGGTCTACCCTCGACACACCAACCAATTGGATTGTAGCAAATCACCGTAACCTTCCAAGAAAACAATCAGCAACATGATCACTTTTAAGAATTCTTCGGGGAAGCTAGCAAAATAATTCAAGAAAGATACTTTTATTTCTCTATGTGAATGTTAAAGCCTTTTGTTTTTGTTCATATTCATGCAAAGCCTTTTCAAGGCACTGATAGTATCAACTCATACGCCATTAATCATTATCCTTGTTGTTGATCTCTGATATGCCATTTTTCTTTTCTTTCATCTCTCTGTCTGAATGTTAAAGATTTTTGTTCTTGTTCATTTCTCATACAAAGTCATTTCAAGGCATTGAAATTATCTGCTCATATGCTATTATTGTTATTGACCTTTTGATAAGCTATTATACTTTTCTTTTATCTCTCTATATGAATGTCAAAGCTTTTTGTTCTTATTCATGTCTCATGCAAAGTCATTTCAAGGTACTACAACTATTTGCTCATACAATGTTATTGTTGTTGTCGATCTCTTGATATACCATTATATTATTGTTTTATCTCATTATATGACTGTTGAAGTTTTTTGTTCTCATTTCAAGGCACTCAAATTATTTACAGATACCTCTTTATTGTTGTTGTTGATACCTTGATATGTCATTTTACTTTTCTATAAGTTAAATCTTTCGGTAAACTATCCCGTTAATCACTCAAAAATAAAATCTTCGTCTAAATCGCTGCAAGTACATACAGGTTAAATACAAGCTAAATAGTGGTTTTGACTTTCCCATTGAATGGTTAATACCTGGTAAGGATGTGTGTTCAAGGAAGCAAGAAATTATGACAGAGATAGGTTGGGGCAGTATTATAGACTTCGCAAGGGTCGCGTGCCTGCACAGCTCGCCTGGCCACATGGAGCTACTGACGAGTTGGGGTTCATATTATTGGGGAACAAAGATTAGCCTAAAAATTATTTTTATAGTTTTTGTAAATTAAAGCCCCGTGCGTGGTCTTCAAAATCTTTAAGGAATGCAGAAAATGGTGCGAACACTCTTATGCTAACTGCTGGTGCTGATGTTACACTTGTTGGCGATGCAGGCACAGCTTGCAACATTGAAGAAAGTTTAGAGGAATCCACCAGCTTATCGAAAGAGATCAATGAATACATAGACGTGCAATAATTTATGCAGAATATGCAAGGTGGCCCCTTTGGCATTGCTATTGGGGAATGAAATGCCAATAGTAGAAAGAGGCAAAGAACTATTTTTGGGATTGGTAACATTATACTAAGTAGCGAGGATGAGGGTAGCCCAATAAGGGAGCTTCTTCGTAAAAAGAGAAGGGATCGCTATAGACCTTCTGTTGAGGTAACTCCTATTACTACAATTCTTGCCACCATTCCATCTCCCCATATTTCTCCTATTGCTTTTCCACCCCCACCAAGACCAGCAACTAACAAAGTCTTTGGAGTTGTTGTTTATCATGGCCTTCTGGTGGTTCCATAAAGTTCACTGCTTGTGGTGGTGAAAGAGGGACCTTATTTCCATGGCGAGAGCATTTCAATATGCAAAAGTTTCCCTTTAGTCCTAATGAGGTGAGGAAATAACGAAATATTTGTATGTCTGAAGAAGCAAAGAAACACATCTGCCCATCTGAGTCATTTAGCAGTTCAAGCAAACCTTTATTGCAAGATTTAACACTCTCTTTGCAAGTGATGTTAGCTGAAGCTGGCGTGGGGTATATTTCTCCTATTGCAAGGTTGCAATATCCCTAGACTGGGTCTAGTAGTTTTGGGTATATTTTTCGGGTTCCAAGCGTGAATTTAGGAATTTATCGGGTTAATAGTAATTTTTAATTTGATTTAGAAGGTTAATTTCATCTAAAATTGTTTAAACAATAATCCAAAAAAAATAAAAATATTTTTTAGAAAATTAATTTTAAAGTAATTAAATAATTATTAGTGAAAATAATTAATTTGGGTCGAAAAAGAATTTTAAAATAATTTTTATTAGGGGTTAATTTGAGTTAAATTTAAATATTAATTAAATTAGATTTAATTGTAAAATAAGAAAAATTTTGGAGTATTTATTTGGCAAATAAACTTTTAAATTTAGAATTTTGGAGGGAAATGATCAATTGGTAAAGTAAGGGAAGTGTGAGAGTGGCCATTGGGCAAATTTCGTAATTTTTAAATTTTTGGTGAATTGTTTCAGTTTTAAATATAATGCATCTAACCTACTTTTCACACCGTTTACATTAGATTAGAGAGTTATAAAATTCGTTTTCTTTGCATGGTTTTAAAGATCAATCATCAGAGAATAGATTTAACAAATTTCGTTCTCAAAATACTCTCTTTTCACCCGAAATTATTCATTAAAGTAGCCAAAAATATTTTAAAATTTCTCAAGATTCTTGAATCATGATTTTCAATCAAAGAATTTAGAACGAATCAAAGGTAATTATTATTTCTAAACTTATTTTTATGATGATTAGAAGCATATAAACATGATTTGAGTGATAATTACATGATATTTTTTTTATCAATGTCATATTCTTCAAAAGCTTAAGGTGTTTTAATGCTAGATCTTGAATTTTGAGAGGGAATCAACAAATCAATAGATGTTCTAACTCAAAATGAATCTCTTAGAAGGTTTTTGATCTTATTTATCAAGATTAAACATGTTTTTTAAAGTAATTTAATGAAATTCGAATTTCATCATCTTCATGAACTAATTTTCTAGATTTTTGTGAAATACTTAGTATATGTTTATTTGGTCTATTATTGATGTTTGGAAGTGATTAGGAGGGCTGGAGTGATCGATTTTGTGAGGATTGAGTTTTCGACTTGATGATACTAATCCGGTAAGGTAACTTTGAGTGAGAATTTCGTGTAACCTAGTTGATGAAAATTTGTGTTTATTAAATCTTTAGAAAGGTGGTAATATCTATTTTATCTCTATTGAAGCTCCAAATCTTGAAGAGGATTGAGCTAATCAAAATTGAATCTTGGATTTGCTTGGTTGATCACTTGTTTGTGGTTGAGTTAGTTGTGTAATGAGTGTTATTAAATGGTGATTTGGTAAATTGACCCTCACTTATGCTTAATTGGATGATTAATTACTGATTGCAAATATTTAATTGAGTGTTTGTTGGTTAATTTGCAAGATTATTGATATATGTTTAAGTGATGAATTTTTTGTTAAGTGTTGGTAAGTGAGCATCTAGTGATTTTATGTGCTTGATTTGATTGATTATAATGGTGAACTCAGCAAGCATGCTGGAGTTTTTGGTTTATGGTATGTTGATATTTCAATTGATAAATAAACTTTGATAATAGGTAATTGGTATGCTAGATTTAATTTGATGTTAAAATGACTATGTTACATGATTCATATATGCATTTTGGCACTTTAAATTGAGCACATTATTGACTGAAATTACGTTATGATTGATTGGTTATATTTGCATTATAGCATGGTGGATCCCTTGGATATAGTTGGCATGCCATAGGATTTGTGAGTACTCACCATATTGATATGTTATTTGTGAGAAATGAGGCTATAGGTGGATTGGTTTGGAGTAGATAAGGGAGTGTTGTGTAACACCCCTAACCCGAATCCGTTGCCAGAACAGGGTTACAGAGCATTTCGGAGTTTACAAATCAAAAAGGAAAAAATGCAAACATTTCATATCATATAATATTCATATCAAAACCAATCGAAATCAAACATATTGTCCCTTATACAAGCTCTCGGGGCCCAAAATACGCGTTAGAAACAAATTGAGACTATTTGGTTACTTAAAGAATTCTTTCAGAAAACATTGAAATTTTTCAATGCTGTAGGGATTACACGGCCGTGTGGCCAGACCATGTGATTCACATGGCCAAGAGATATGCCCGTGTCTTAGGCCGTGTGGACATTCGAAATAGGGACACACGGCTGTGTCCCAGCCCGTGTCTGTGCCCGTGTAACTCTCTAACTTGGGTTACACGGCCAAGGTACACGCTCGTGTGCTAGGCCGTGTAAGCATATTGACTTGCATTTTAAATAGATACAGGGGACACACGACTGTGTCATTTGGTCGTGTGTCACACATGGATGAGACACTCCCCCGTGTCTCTGCCCGTGTGGACGAAAATAAACCCTTTTCCAAGCCATATTTCTCACCCAATTTGATACCAACCTAAACTCAACATCTTGCACATCAACAAGTCATAACAAGGCATTCAAAACAAGCCAAAATTGAGTCTTAAACATGAAATATCACCACATACAACCAATATGCCCTTAAGCACCTCAAATGACAACTTAAAAACATGTCAACCAAGTGTCTCAACTTACCTAAATGACCAAATACATATATGCATATTCAAACCACATTTTTTACTTTCTTTTATTCTACCATATCAAACACACATCATACATGATAAGGCCACATATATATACTTCAAAATATACCAAACACAAGCCATATAAATGGTTAACCTCAACAAAACTCTTATATGCCAACATTGGCCAAATTAAACTATACATGCCATTATAACCGAATTTAAATATCTGAAAGTACCAAAAGAGTCGATGGATAGTGTGATAAAGCTCCAACAAGCTTCCAAACCGGACAAGCTTCCAAATTACTAAAAAACATAGAAAAATAACACAGAGTAAGCATCTAAGCTTAGTAAGTTCGTATAACATGGAATTTAACTTACCATATATCCATAAAATAGATAAGTAAATATAACATATCTTAACCAATTTGGTCAAAAGCCTAAGCACATGATCACTAACATATTAGCCACGAAAATCACATATAAGATCCAACAAACATGGTTTAATTCATCAAATAATCACATTTTATGTATTTCATGTAAATACCAGTAATAGTTCATATAGAACTCATATAATCTCGTAACAGAATTGTGCCCGTTGAACCATTTAGAATAATGTTGGATAGCAGGTAGTACACACGAGGTGTACTGAACTGTAATCCGTCAATTCATGTACATGTTTGCTCATACAAGCTATAAACGGTAAGCTCCACCGAGCTGAGTAACGGTAAGCTCATATGAGCTGAGTAACGGTAAGCTCATATGAGCTGAGTATCAGTAAGCTCATAAGAGCTGAAATCGGTAACCCTAATGATATGTCATATGTGTCCTACGAATTCCTAAGGTTCAAACGGGGCTCGGTAATTATCGAATATACTACCGGTATTTATTCATGGAAATTATACAATTCACAATCAAATATTCAATTTAAAACATATAAATGTATAATTTAATTACATGAACTTACCTCGATGAGTGTACGTAAACATGGAGGTGACTGATCCGATATTTTCTCTTTACCTCGATCTAACTTTGTACGAGGTCTGACAGGATCTATACAAATAAATTTAACTCATTTCAATATAATCCTCATTCAATTTAATCTATCATGGAATTTTGGAAAAATTACCTTTTTTCCCTATACTTTTAATTCCTTTGTAATTTAGTCCCTAAGCTCAAAAAAATGGAATTCCTACAATTTAATCCTTACTCAAGCCTAGCCGATTTTTATACATATTAATAGCAGCCCATATATTTCACAAAATTCACAAATTTTACCATAAATTTATCACCTTTCTCAATTTAACCCCTAATAGATAATTTCATCAAAATTCTCTTTACAAAAGTTATTTATCTAACAACAACCATTCATTTTCTATTATCAAACTTCAAAATTCAACCATACTCATCAGTGGAAAAACCCAAATACTTTAACATTTTTGCAAATTAATCCCCGATCTAGCTAGATTAAGCTACTATGATCTCGAAAACATAAAAATATTAAAAACGAGACAAAAATTCATACCTAATTGAGCAAAATAAGCTTGCCTAAATTTTAAGCTTCCATGGCTAGTTTTTTTTTTAAATTTTGGTGGAAGATGATGAGAATGGATGATAATAGTTTATTTTATTTAATTTATTTTAACTTTAATCACTAATTTCAAAAATTAACCTTAATATTTCATTCAGTTTCCAATGATGACTATTCATGCTTATCCAATAACAACTTTAATGGCTAATTACTATATAAGGACCTCCAATTTAAAATTCTATAGCTATGTAATATCTTTAGCTATTAGAACTTAACTTTTGCACTTTACGCAATTTAGTCCCTTTTATCAAATTAGGTATGTAAACGGTAAAACTTCTTAACGAATTTTTTATACAGTATTTCTATCATACTGTAGACCATAAAATAATAATAAAATAAATTTTTTTTGAATTCAAATTTGTGGTCCCGTAACCATTGTTCCGATTTCACTAAAAACGGATTGTTACATGTTGAGCTTGTGTCTCTACTCAACGGGACTGATTTAAGACGATATAAAGAAGCGTGTGGCCTCGGCCCGCTCAATCTGGGACTGATTCTAATTCTGATTGGGAGTAAGGAGATCCATTCATTCGACGTATGATCACCCGATTAAGCTATGATTGTATATGCCAATATAAATGTATGAAATGTTATATGCTAAATTGATGATTATATGCCATGAGTAACTCTGATTTTAGATAGATGGTTGAGCATATGACATTGAACTATTATGGATTGATATTGTGATTGAAAATTTATATTTGATTGGTTTCAATTTAAGCATGATTTTGGTGCTAATTTACTCGTCGTTTTATTAACATTCATTGAGCTTTTTAAGCTCATACCCTCAAATTCGTGTAGTTAATCGACGGGATTGAGGAGCTGAGGAGCCGAGCAAGAGAGTTCCAAGAGATTAAGGCTTGGTAGAGATTTAGTTACACGTTTTAGAGATATTAATCGGGATTTGTGGAACTTTCGGGACTTAGTTTAATTTTGGTTGTAATTAGACTTGGGCATTGTACATTTTTAATTTTGGATCATTTTATAATATCATATATGCATGTTTGAGTTTGATTATTGAATAAATTACGACGTATTGTTGCTTGATAACACGGTGATTGGTAACACGGTGTGTGAAGCATGATGTTTACAATAACCATTGTTTAAATGAAGCTTCTATGGAGTGGTTTACTAGCAACTAAGGTATGCCACTTGTTTGAATTAACCGGTGGGTGATATGCATGAAATTGAATGTTTAATTCTATTTAATTGAGGCTTAATTGGTGTTAATAAATTCAATTGAAAGGGTATGAACATTTATGATATTTAATTGTAGTTGAATCAAGTTTAATTGGCCATTAAAATACTCAAAATCAGTTTTAAAATCAAATTTTTCGCACAAAAAAAACTGCAGTGGACTGTTGGGGTTTGAATTCTAGTCTTTTTAAATTGTCTCTCTAGTTTGTTTAAATTACAAATTAGTCCTATAACTTGATAAGTCTAATTAGGGCCTTAAATGATAAGGAAACTTGATAAAATTTTAGGATTAGACTTGTAATTGATACAATTTGTTAAAAACGCACTCAATTTAATATTCAAGTATAGTACTCATAGTTTGAAATTGTTACAATTTAGTCCTTAATGATAAAACTTGAATTAGACATAGAAAATAAACTCAGATTAAGCTAAAATTTTTAGGGCTTATATAAATTGACTAAAAGAGTGTTGGAAAATATATAGATCTAAATTCAGGTTAATTTAATCATAGGTGGTAAAATAATAAAAATGCCCTTATGTTAAATTACTTATAAAAAGTTTAAAATTGGTTCACATATTGCTTTCACATTAATAAATAACTAATAAATGGATAAGATTGAGGTGTTATAAGGTCGGGGTGTGTCTTGGGAGGTCGTTAGCCGGGGAGTCACTTAGCTGGCTAATGTAATGCTTCGAATTCAGGTCAGTCTGTCCAGGTCGGGTTTGGGGTGTCACAAAGGTAGTTGCTCTATGAAGTGGTAAGAATTTAGAACCCAAGGAAGCTGTGATTGAAGATGAACTTATTGATAAAGAGGAAAGTCAACCAACAGTTGAAATTCCTACACTAGAAGAGCCAAAACTTACAAAGTCTGATGAGGTAAAATTTAAATTAGGAATTTTTGATAATCTAACATCTTCTTTAGATGCAGATTTATCTCCTTAGAAAAATTGTCTAGTCCAACTCAAATCTCCATCACCTCCGTATCATAAAAAAATTCCAACCAAATAAGCAGAAACAAAAGGTACAATTTAAGAAGTTTCTGGATGTTCTAAAACAACTTCACATCAATATCCCATTGGTAGAGGCTTTAAAACAAATGCCCAGCTATGTCAAGTTCATAAAGGACATCCTATCCAAAAAGAAAAGACTTAGTGAGTATGAGACTGTAGTACTAACGAAGGAGTGCAGTGCGTTTTTTACAAAACAAGCTACTTCATAAACTGAAGAACCCTGGAAGCTTTACTAAACCATGTAATATTGGATAATCTTACTGTGGTAAAGCTTTGTGCGACTTAGAAGAAGGCATCAACTTGATTCCCAGATCTATTTTCAAGTTGTTGGGAATAGGTGAAGTAAGACCCACAACTGTGACACTTCAACTGGTGGATTGATCTTTAGCATACCCTAAAAGAAAGATCGAGAATGTTTTGGTAGGAGTAGATAAGTTTATTTTTCCTGTTGGCTTCGTTGTCTTAGATTTTAAAGTAGATAAGGAAGTACCGTTCATCCTAAGGAGACCTTTCTTCACCATGAGAGTTCAAGACAATTAGGTGACACTTAATGTTCTTAAAGCAATGAAATTTTCCAATCTAATGGAAGAATGTTCAGTGATGGAGGAGTTAGAAACCTTAGTTTCTATGGAATGGGAGAACAATCTTGTAGAGGATCCATTAAAGAAAACCTTAAGGTCTGAGCCATTGGAAGATGAATAAGGTAATGAAAATGTGGGTTTGATGAAAGCCAATACGAGGAATTATGTTCAACCAGCACAGTTTGAACCCTTAGAGTTAGAAGTTCGGGAATTCGCACAACTGAAGTTGTCAATCGAGGAACCACCGAAACTCAAACTTAAGGTACTTCCTTCCCATTTGAAATATGTTTATTTGGGTGATTGTTTTACTTTGCCTATGATATTTTCAGTAGAACTAATAGAACACCAAGAGGAGCAATTGATCAAAGTTTTAAAGAAATTTAAAAAGGCGATCGGCTAGACCATAGTTGAAATTTGAGGAATAAGAACTTCTTTCTATATAGATAAAATTATCTTATAGGAGGGTGAGTGAATTAGAATTGATGGGCAAATGAGACTCAATCCTATTATGAAAGAGGTAGTTCGAAAGGAAGTTATCAAATGGTTAGATGCAGGAATTATCTACCCCATCTTATATAGTTAATGGGTAAGTTTGGTATAATATGTACCAAAGAAAGGTGGAATCACAATTGTTGAGAATGAACGAAATGAGTTAATCCCTGTCAGAACGGTCACGGGTTGGAGAATCTATATAGACTACAAAAAATTGAACAAAGCCACTCGGAAAGATCATTTTTCGTTTTCTTTTATGGATCAGATGTTAGACCGACTTGCAAGTAATGAATATTATTGTTTTTTAGATGGATATTCGAGATGAAACCAAATAGTTGTAGCCCCAAAAGACCAAACCAAAACCACTTTTATTTTCCTGTATGATACATTTGTTTTTAGGTGAATAGTTTTCAGTTTATGTAATGCACCTGCCATATTTTAACGATGCATGATGGCAATATTTACTAATATGGTAGAAAATTTTGTTGAGGTTTTCATGGATGATTTTTCTGTTTTCAGTAATACTTACGATGTTTGTTTGAGTAATTTGGCTAAGGTACTGAAAAGATGCGAGGAGACAAATCTTGTCTTTCATTGGGAGAAATGATATTTTATGGTTAATGAGGGAATTGTCTTGGGGTATAAAATTTCCAAAAGAGGGATTGAATTCAACAAAGTGAAGGTGGACGTAATTGAAAATTTACCACCACCAGTTAGTGTGAAAGGAGGTAGAAGTTTCTTAGGCCATGCTGATTTTTACTAAAGGTTTATCAAAGATTTTTCAAAAATTTCCAAGCCTTTGTGTATGCTTTTAGAAAAAGACACCATTTTTTATTTTAACAAAGCATGCTCGAAAGTTTTTGAAGAATTAAAAATTCAATTAATCTTAACCCCAATAACCGTTACACCTGACTAGAACTCACCTTTTGAGTTAATGTGTGATGCAAATGATTTTGCTGTTGGAGCTGTGATGGGTCAAAAAAGAAACAAAATGTTTCATTTGATATACTATGCAAGTAAAACTTTGATAGAAGCCCGGCTTAATGACACGACAACTAAAAAAAACTCTTTGATATAGTTTTTTCTTTTGACAAGTTTCGCTTATATCTTATAGGTACCAAAGTTATATTATTTACTAATCATGCGACCATTAAATACCTACTCACAAAGAAAGATGCTAAACCAAGGCTGATTCGATGGATACTTTTACTCCAAGAGTTTAACCTTGAGATCCAAGAAAGAAAAGGTGTTGAAAATCAAGTACCTAATCATCTGTTGAGGTTGGAACAAAACGAGGTAACTCATTCACTTGTTTTAATTAATGAGAATTTCCCAGATGAGCATATCTTCAAAATAAGTCGATTTCATGAAATACCTTAGTCTGCTGATTATACAAATTATTTAGCATTTGGAATAATTCCTCGAGAAATGACATACCAACAAAGGAAGAAATTCCTTCACGATAGTCAGTATTATTTTTGGGAGGATCTATTTTTGTTTAAACAATGTGCAGATAACATAATCAGGAAGTGCGCAGCTGGAAGTGAAATTGATGAGATCTTGTATCACTACCATTCATCTCCAAGTGGGGGGCACGTTGGTGGTGCCTACATTGTAGCGAAGATTTTACAAGTAAGATTCTTTGAAAAACATATCAATGAAGAACAAGATGTCCTTGAAAAACATTTTAAAGGTAGAATTATTTGACGTATAGGGCATTAATTTTCTAGGCTTGTTTCCTTCTTCTTATGGTAACTTTTATATCTTAGTAGCTGTGGATTACGTATCCAAGTGGGTTGAAGCCGAGGCATACCCAATGAATGATGCTAAGGTTGTCATGCGATTCCTACATAAGCATGTGTTTACACGGTTTGGGACTCCTAAAGCTATAATTAGGATGAAGGATCTCACTTTTTAAATAAATGGCTTAAGTGGTTGCTTGACAAGTACAATGTGAAACACAAGATTGCCACTGCCTATCATCCACAGTCAAATGGGCAAGTTGAACAGGTTAACCATGAGATCAGAGGAATCATTGAGAAGGTAGTGCGACCTAATAGAAAAGATTGGTCTCGAAGGCTCGATGATGCTGTATGGTCCTATCGAACTTCTTTTAAAACACCGTTAGGAATGGCTCTTGTTGGTTAGTCTTTGGAAAGGCATGTCATTTGCCACTTAAGTTGGAGACTAAAGCTCATTGGTCTTTGAAATAATTAAATTTGGATCTTAAACAAACCGTTAAGAGAAAGATGTTATAGCTTGACGAGCTTGAAGAGTTGAGGTTATTTTCATACGAGAATGCTAAGATGTATAAAGAAAAGACAAAGAGATGGCATGACAGTCATATCCAACCTTATGAATTCAAAGAAGGTTAGAAAGTGTTGTTTAATTCAAGGATAACGTTATTTTCGGGAGAGCTCAAATCTCGATGGAAAGGACCTTATACTATCCACAAAGTTTATCCATATGGAGCTGTAGAATTGTATGACAACAATAAAGGTATATTTAAAGTTAATGGTCAATGTCTCAAACACCATTGGGATGGTGAAATTGAGCGAATTGAAACCCTGTTCAATTTAATAGACCCTTAAATTTTAATAATTTCATTTTTAATAAATGATATAGATAGAAATTATTTTTCTTGAATTAGTACATTAAATTAAATCTGTCTAAGGAGATTAGAACTTAAGCAGGACCATTTGTGACCCCTCCAACCTTTTTTAGGTTATTAATTTAATGTAATTTTTCGAGAAGAAATTTTCTAAGTAATCTATTTTTTAAAAAATTTTATTTATTTGTTTAAGCTTAATAAGAGGGTCAATTTGGCCCAAGTTATAATTAGTTTATTTTTCTAGTTTTGTTTAATTTTTTTGTACAAAAAATAATTGCAGTTTGGGCTTGAGGCCTGAAATAGTGATGAGGAGAGAATTACCCATCATTGTCATCCAAAGGGTTCCCCAAAACTCTAATTTTTTCTGCCATTTCCCTTCCCTCCTTACCTTGTTGCCCAAGCATCCTTTATAGCTAAATTTTTGCTACAAATTCACCCTAATTTATTACTATATAAACCACTCTCTACAATCATATTTTCCACACCATTCAAGCAATTAGCTCAAAACTAGCCACATGCTTTTCTTCTCTTGCCGCAACCTCAAATCCCAAAAGATCTCTCTAATTTTCTTTATTTTTAGTAAAACCCTCCTATCGCGGTAGCAACATCATCGTCGAAGCAACCTTGTCGTCTCCACAATACAGTCGTTGTCGCAATCTTTCACATTGTTGATTCCTTATTCTTCCTTTGCTGGAATTTCTCTTGTTGTTTCGGGATAAGTTACCATGTCTTACAAAAGAACTAGATTTTCCAAAACTTTTGCCGAAACTCCAATTGTCTCTGTTACTTCACATGAAATTTAAGAAACTCTTAGTTGAATATGATTAGTAAAATGCATGTTTTTCTAAGTAAAAAATTTCGAAAGGAATTAATTTTGGTTTCAAACTCATGAAAGATAGAGTTGCCTTGGATTACTTTTCCAGAGCATTGTAAGCATGATGAAAATGATTACTTTTCCAGAGCATTGTAAGCATGATGAAAATGAACTAAGTTGAATAATGTGACTATTCTAGCATATGCATGTTATTGTTGTTGAAATTTGTGATTTTGCTGCTAAATTCATCTCATACATTTTAGTTAACTATCATACTTAGGATAAATTGCATTAGGGATCATCTTGCATCTAGTTAATTATTCTTTACATCCATCACTCAAAATATTGTGTTTTTTATCACCAACTTGTGAACTTTAAATTTACAATTAATTGATTAACATTGATTAACATACACAGTTCCTATGGAGACGATAACTCTTTTATTTACTTATTACTTGATAACACACTGTGTTTACACTTGCAAAGGAAAATTTTCCTTAGGGCAAGCTTTATTAAGGTTGGTGAAGTGAGTACACATTTTTCACTTTCCACTAGCCTTATTCACCATCACAACATTCGACATCCAATTAAGTTAGCCACTTCTCTGAGAATACATGCTGACAGTAGTTTCCCTACCTCTTGCCTTATTGCCTCTACAAATTGCGGAGCAAACTTTCTCTTCTTCTACTTAACTTATTTGACCTCTGGGAACACAATTAACCTGTGAACCATTACTTGAGGATCCACCTTAGACATGTCTGTAGCTGACGACATAAAAACATCGAAGTTCACCTTTAAACACTAAACCAAATCCTCTTTTTCCTCCTTTGCCAATGCTGAAGAAATTTTCACCAATTTATCCACATTATCGTAGAAAAATTGTAAAGTTTTCGTGACCTCTGTCGCTTTTGGCTTCCTAACTCTTTCTTCACCATTGACATCCAAGTTGTCCAAATCCAGGACTTGACCAGCCATTCATGTCTACTGTGAGCAATGCCCTTGTGGCACCTGTTTGTACGTTTGCTTGACTGACAACATATGACACTGCCTTATTGTTTGTTGATCAGACTTCATAAGACCTATCCCTATTTTTGTAGGAAATTTAATCTTCATATAGAAAGTTGCAACCATCGTCTTAGTCATTCTCATGATGGGACGCTAAAAAATGACATAGAATCCAGTGGATGGTCTACAATAAAAAACTGAATGTACTCTATCGTGGTATGCTCGCTACCCCTTAAGGTCACAAGTAAAGTAAAGCATCCCTTTACCTCGATAGGATGGTTCCTAAAACCATACAAAGGGATCGCCCTACTCAAAACTTATTCATTGAATCCCACTTTCTGGTAAGCCTCCCAAGTTAGCACCTCCACAGCACTACTACTACCAACCAATATTCTCTTTACCTCGAACCCTGTAATAGTTGCTGACACAACCCTCAGATCATTTCATTCTTCGTCAGAAATCAATTCCTCATTTTCATCATTAATTCCACCTTCCACTTTTCTTGTTGTTGCGACCTTTTTGGGAGCTGACTGACATCACACTTCTAAGGTAAGCCTTTCTCTTTGTGTTAAAGGTTGCCCAATCTTCATCAGTACCGATTATCACATGAATTGTTTCTCTAACCTTTTGCTTACCTTTGGCTTCACCTAGCGAACTTTGACCTAGCTGGCTAGTGACTTAAGCTATAAAATCTTTTAGCTTGCCATTTCTAATCGCTTCCTCAATAGCATGTTTTAGAGAAGAGCAATCCTCAGTCTTGTGTGCCTCATCATTGTGAAAACCACATATGTCTCTCGAGCTCGATCTTGGCACATGGGTGGAGGACTTGGCAAGATGCCCAAGCTTTTAACTTGGCTAAAGATATGCACGCGTAACATTTAAAAGAGTATAAGTCTTAAATTTACCATGAGGGGCATACCATCTTGTGTACTTTGGTCGAGATCTTTAGAATGCTCTCGATGATTCATTTTGTGAATGCTCTCATCAAGTCTGCCAAACTCAGTGGCCTATTATTAGTAAACTAATACTGCACGTGCTCATTCTGAACACCTATGATAAAAGCATTAATGGCCTACTGGTCCTCCAAGTTCTTTGTATTTAGCATTGTTGCATGAAAGCATTTAACATAATTCTACAAGGTTTCTCCCTCTCTCTGCTTTAAAGACATTAAACCCATAAGAGTGCTCATTATGGTTCTATGAGCTCGAAATCTTCCCAAAAACATTTGACCCAACTGTGAGAAACTCTAGATGGAACCCTGTGGGAGAAACAAATACCAACCTTTTACATTTCCCTTAAGAGTCGTTAACAAGGCCTTGCACCTTACAGAGTCAGAGGCTCCTAGCACTTTCATATAATCATTGTACTACATGAGATGTAATCGAGGATCCCTTCTTCATTCGAACATTTCCTACAGAACTTTAATTCAACAGGCAAGCTCATAGTCTCTACTTCAGGAGCCAATGGATTGTCTAAACAAAATAACCAATCCATATCTCGAGAATCAGGATGTAGAGCCCCTAAATCCCTACGCAAAGCATCCATTTAACTCTGCCACAATCTTGCATGTGCCCTAACATCCTCTTCCTGGGTGAGCATGATCTTGAGGATTGGAATTATCATATTACACCTTCCTCTTCAAGTCTTAATTCTGTCTTAACATTTCTTGCTGAAATGTTTGCTACTGCTCGAACCTACTACTTTATAAAGCCATCTGCTCTCTCATCAGCCTTAATTGTTCCTAAAGGACAAATAACTATGATGGGGATGCCTCTTGATGAAAGGGAAAGATAATCCCTGACTAGAAGGAACATTTAAATCAAAAGAATTCAAATCCCCTGCATAAGCTGACTTACCCAAATTTTCCATTCGTTCGGCAAACCAACTAGCAAATAATTCCATCTCACTGGGTTGATTGTCGATGCCAAAGTCTCCAGCTTGTACCGTTAAAAAATATTTGGGGAATTCTCATTGGGGTGAGCCATTTTGATATTTTACAAATTGAAAATCTGAAGGTCGGAAGTCTGTCCACACTGACCACATCAAATTGTTATGTGTTTTTCTCTATCTTATTTAGATGGTAAGGTTGTATATTTATATGATATGGTTACTGTTCATTGATGCGATATTATAGGTAGGTTTCATGCATGCCATCACGTACCCTACTTTAGACTTAACACGTGTTCATACAATGTGGGTTCGCATAAGAATTCACGGGCAAACCCATATCGCACGATCCCATATGTAACAACATTTAGCGTCATGTGAGCTCTCTACGCGAGCCCTATGTGCGAGCTCAATATGCGAGCCCAATGTGTGAGCTCAATACACAAGCCTAATGTGCGAGATCAATGTGTGAACCATTTAGAATCCAACCCGAACCCATTTGGGTTGTAGGTGGACAATAGTAAGTATCATAACAAAAATCCATTAAAAAGGGATTTTTGTTTATGCTGTGCATGCTCTTTATCTTGTACTTGAGAGAAGGTTCTTGGTTTTCTTCAACTTGTTTAGACTCTAGCTTGGTTTCTGTTTTAGATTCTTGTTTGGTTTTTGGTTTTCTATTTTTTTGGTAGCTATTAGAGAAAATTAATACCAAAGACAAAAACATTAATTTTCCCAAAAAAATTGGACTAAAAATATAGAGAGAAAGAGATTATAAACTCTAAGGAAATGCTTAAGAAGTGAAGTTTTAAAGAATGACTAAAAAATAAACTTAACGTCTAGGGAGTTGGTGCTGACTGGGGTAGCAAAGGAGCAGTAGCTTTTGAGAAATTAATTTGCATGCACTTTGATGGAATGTCAATTTCTTAAAGATTTGTTTGTCGACCATGGAACCAGGCCAACTGATGCACACGTCGGTTAAAATGCCATTTAGGTCAATGATACCTTGAAGGGTGTTGGAATACGAGTGTTTTGGGTATTTTCCCATTTGTTTCTTATTTAAATATGCAGTAGCGGTGGTTTTCTAAGTGCTGACTGGAACGTGAGTGGTGTAGGTCGTGCTGACGACATTTGGATCTCGATGACTGTTTAGGTTTTTTTATTATTGATTTTTCATTTTAGTCTAACCCACTTATCATTTTACATTGTTTTAAATGTAAGGAAATTTTGACCTTTTAAATATATGGATAATAGGTAGATCCCAGGCTGGCTTGGCTTAGTTTTCCATTAGAGAGGTAATAGTTGAGTGACTATTTTGAAAAAATTTCTAGCGATAGTGACTAAACCGAGAAAAAAATTTAGATAACCATAATAGGAATGATCTTATTTTAGAATAGCTAATGAAATAATTTACCCTAAATCATTTTGTTCTTGTGCATGATTTCTCATACAAATTCATTTTAGGCACTGAAATTATTTTCTCATAGGTATTGTTCTTGTTGTTGATCTCTTATATGCATTATACTTTTTGTTCTTATCTATATCTCATATAGAGAATTTAAAGAACTCATTCATTCTTCTTGTTCATCTTTCACATAAAGAATCCAATAAATCTTTTCATTTCATTCGAAGTAATATGTGCAAGATAAGCCATTATGTAATATATGTTGGATATTGAGATTTGAAGTTTTTTATGTTCATCTTTCACAACATAAGAAGGATGTTTTGATGAAAACAAGAAAGAACCTTTATCTACAATGTTTGGATGAATTGGTTCTTGTGAAAGTGGCTAATGCTACCATTGCAAAAGAAGCTTGGAGATTTTGCAAAGTTCTCTCGAAGGGTCGACAGAGTGAAGAAGGTTTAACTTCAAGTATTACAGGTGAGTTTGAAACTTTGTGAAGGAAGGAATCCCAGTTAATTTCATATTATTATCAAAGGGTGTTGGCTATTGTAAATAAAATAAAAAGATATGGAGAAACTTTAGTTCCAAAGTTTGATTATGTGGCTTGTGTCATTGAGTCAAAAGATTTAGACTCCATGACAATTGAACAAGTAATAGGAGAGTTACAAACACAAGAAGATAAATTCAAAAGGAGACAAGATAAGTCCTTAGAATATGTTCTCAAATCCAAGGTATTTTTGAAAGATAATCAAGAAGAAAAGAGCCAAAATATGAGATCGAGGAGATGGATACGAACATGGGCGCAATTATGGCCAAGTGACCACGCCGCGGTGTGCTTGCACCGATGCTAGATAAATAATACAAATAAAGATATGTAAGTGTGATATACTACAAGTATATAGGTCAAATTATAATATAGTTAATTGCAACGAAATACTAAAGTATTACGAAGACTGTACTCAAGGGATTGTTAAAATTGGTAAATGTTGTTACTAAATTAATTATTTAACAAAAGTACTAATCTAATCAAATTACGAATTAGTAGTGCAAATCCAGAATCAAATTGAAATAAAAATAATTAAAATAAAATTAATCCTAATTTACTAGCTACTAATGAAATTCTTATATCTCTATTAAACATGAAAAAATCAATCAATTAATTAATAATTAAGCTAAAATCCTAACTCGATTGAATTGTTAACTACATTTACCCAGAAATACCCCTTTGGTCTCTTCCTGCTTAAGGATTACTACCTAAGATATCATTTGTGTCTCACTTAGAGGTATACCTACTAGATTGATACACGAAAAAACATCTCATTTCAGTCTTATTTGTCTAGATGATCTACTAGAGACGTCAATTCTAGGATACTAGCAATTTATTGAAATCAAATAACAACCCAAACGAATCAAATTAGAAAATTAATTGAATAATTAATTTATACAAAATATTCATGTCAACCCAAAAATCAATCTCATTATTTTACAAGAATCCAATTACGCAAATGACAAATAAAATATAAAAGAGATTGAGTTGAGAAAATTCTCATTGATAAAGTTTGTTTGATCATGAAGTCTTGAATCATCTCCGAATGCAACGTCAAATCAAGAAAATAGAACTTCAATTCAATAACAAAAATAAGAGAAAAAAAATATAAAAAGAAAAATAAAATAATACAAAGTAACTTTACGAACGTATTTACCTAAGAGAAAACGTAACCTAAACTAATCTACTGACTAACTACTGATTATCTCCCCTAATTCTGAATAAAATGTTGATTATATAGTTACTAATCGAAAGACCAAAGTGCCCCTACATTTAATACAATAATTAGGATTTAAAGTTAGAGAAAGACCCCGAATTTCCCTTAAAACTGAAGTCAACACACGCAGGAATTCATTGCGACGTCGAGCATCTCCTCGTCGCAACGTGGAGTCTGTTTTGGATCTTCCTTGCGTCTGTCTTTGGTGTAGTGACTTCCATGGCCTATTTTTGTGAAAACAGCTGCAGTTTCATCCCATAAGTTGTATTTTCAGCTCCCGATCAATCCCACATAACCACATAATCTTATTTAAATGTAAAATAACATAAAACTACTAAATATCATACTTTTAATGCTTAAACTCTAAAAATATAAATTATCATTAAAATAACTCAATTTTACTTGCAAACATGCTAAAATAAGTGTAAAAGAATATCAAATAAGCATGATAAATTGTGACAAATCAAATCCCCCACACTTACCTTTCTACTTGTTCTCAGGAAAAGCAAAGTCTAAACACACCAAGCATGCAAAAAAAAAACATCCCTTGAATTATTTTAAATTTTATGAAACATGACAAGTAAATATTAAATTTTCCTCAAACCTATCTCACATGCAACTTAAGCTTGATATTTCGATAACTTGAAAACTCCTAAAGTAAATCTCCTTAGTTCATTAAGTTAAAAAGTTAACAAACCTAGAGGTAATCCAAGTAAACATATATTGAATTATGTTACCATAAATATAAATCATATGGATACATAATAGATATAATCATGGGAAAAAAAACATTCAACAAGTTAATTATTAGCAACTTAAGAGAATCATGCAAAGGAAATGCTTAAGTCATATAGGTCTTTTAAGTTTGTAACGTTCTGAGGCTTAAGACGATATGAATTCAAAGAAAATATGGCTCAAACGATTCAAACACTAAAAAAAGTAAGGCACATGACATTGTTCCTGTTCACTCCCAAATTTATCTTTTAAGCTCATTTCCTTATTTCTCCCTCTCTCACATTCCTTATCTCTTCAAATATGTGGATGATATGGTTTTATATTGATGAGTACAACAACCTCAGTAAGTTTTAGTGCATTGTAGAAATAAAAAAAATTTCTTTGAAGCTTGAAAATGATTTTTTGCTTAAGCACATGCTAAGTATTTCACTCTCAATGATTTTAACTCAATCCATGCTTTTATCCATTCACTTTGCTTTTAACCTTCATAATGCTTTTATTCACTCAAATATTTTTCATTACGCACATTTTTACAACAGTTCCATACTCACCATTTTGCACCATCTCTTCACTTTTCACTCAAACTTATTTTGGAACCGCCAATATGTCTCTACCTAGCCCCCCAATATCTATGGTCTAACGTCTATTTCATAATGCAATTAAAAGACAAGGACAAAAAAGGTTTTATGTTTCAATTCAGTTTCAGCTCAAGGTTTCAATCATGAAAGGTTCATCAAGAAAGAGTAACATAGGCTAAAAAATGGGAACTAGTTATACATAGCATAAAAGTAGGTTTATTTAAACATTGTCTATTCAAAGAATGCCTTAAGTCATCCCTAAGCATTCCACAAAACACAATTTCTTTCATGCCTTTAATTACACAAATGAATGATAATCAATTTAAACATCATCTATCTAAAGACATCTATACTACTTATCTATTATATGGCATAGAATCAAACATATTTACAAAGGTAGTTTCCTCTTAGTTTATTAAGCAATTTAACTAAGTAAACTAGTTAATCTACCTTTAAAATAACCAAATTATCTCCTATCAATCAAATTTTGCATGTTTGAAAAAAATCAACACATAATTTACTATTCACAACTAATATTCTCAGTATCGACATAATCCAAGCACCATGCAATTCAAACAAAAACAATTTTTTTGGGTATATAAAAAAATAACAACCAAAACAAAGCAAACCAACAAAACAAACAAACTAACTAACCAAAAACCTATGTACTCCCCCCACTCTTAGAACATACATTGTCCTTAATGTAAAATAAATAAAGCATACACAAGAAAACATCCTTGAATAAGGTCAAATCCTTTCTATCATCCAGCATCAAGATTACGTGTACTCCAAATGGACAGAATATTACCTAATAAGACTTAACACCAAAGTAAAATAAGACATAAAGAATGTAAAAAAAAGGAATAAAGTAACAAAATAAAAATAATTTTTTTAAAGAAAATAAACAAATACAAAGAATAAAGAAGACTTCCCCAAAGGTCATTAAAGTAACCATCATCGAACTCGTCCGCACTGTTGTAGTTGTCCTTGTCCAAGATGATCATTTTCTCCTTCGTTTTGCTTGTGGAAATGGGCTATTGAGGTGGAATCATAGGATCAACATTGGTGGGAGCATTCAATGATAGAGGTGGTTGTGGCCATGGGGACATCTTTAAACCATGCATGTCAGCATAGTAAGTCACTACTGACCCGAGACTTACTAAGCACCGCGTCAGATACTCGATGTACACTTGCATGTTCGGGTTCCCACTCATTAGAGCTGATGATATTTCTTTCTTCTGTTGTACCATCGGTGACACAGGTCTCGGTTCCTCCATGGGTTTCAAAATTTCGTGGTCTCAAGTATAATCTTTTTGAGTCACCGCTCTGATCCTACTCATATTGTCCCTGTTGAAGAGATCGAGGTTAGGCCAGATTTGACC
The DNA here is from genome assembly GCF_007990345.1 of Gossypium hirsutum. Lineage (NCBI taxonomy): Eukaryota > Viridiplantae > Streptophyta > Magnoliopsida > Malvales > Malvaceae > Gossypium > Gossypium hirsutum. Next base: position 49,986,006 of record NC_053449.1, on the reverse strand, counting down.
TTTGAGGAAGAGCCGGTTCAGATTCTAGATCACGATGTTAAGGTTCTGAGAAGGAAATCCATTCTACTGGTAAAGGTTCTATGGCATAATCATAGCACTGAGGAGGCCACATGGCAGCCTGAGGATGCAATGTGTCAGCGGTGTCCTCATCTGTTTTGATCAAGTAAATTTCGAGGACGAAATTTTCTTTAGGGGGTAGAATTGTAACACCCCAAAATTTTAATTTTGGGTATTGTGAATGTGTGACACAAAATATCTGTCTGCTTTAGTGGTTATATGTTCTGGGTGTGTTTGAGAGGTCCTAAGTTTAAGCCAGGACTTGGGCAAATTTTGGTATTTTTATGAATAAGCGTATCTTTGGTTAGTAGGCTTTTAAGTAAAAGTTGGCAAATAATTAACAGAATGGGCCTGCTGCTTTGGTTGATAAGTGGAGTGTTAGTGTGAAGGAGGTTCTTTGTTTGAATCTTAGCATAGGCATTATTTTTGCTCGTACGTCTAGGAGAGTTTGAGATGGACTAAAAATCTGAGTGGTGGATTTAGTGGGGAGTTTGATGGAGAGAAATAAGGGATTGGGGTGGTTATCAAATATTTTGTTCATCTTTTTTTTTCTTTTTTTACTTTCCCCAAAATCCCTCCACCCTCTTGTCATTTTTCTCTTTATTGCTGTCGAATTTCTGCTCTCTTTCACCCTTCATCTTCTTGACTTTTCTTTTCCCACTCTGCCTCGTGTGGCTCTACGTTTGTCTACGATCGTTCAGTAAGTTTTAGATAAGTGATTTGTCTCCGTTTGTTAACTTTCTTCTAAAGTGTTTAGTTTATGCCAAATAGGGGAGGATTCAAGGGCTCGTAATCACCAATCGGAGTAAATTGCTTGCTATTTGGACAGCAATAGTAGGCTAAATTTGAAAAATCTCCATAAATTGTGGAAATCAAATTAGAGGATGACAAAAATAAGAAATTAAATCCTATTGAGTCTAGTTTTTCATAGCAGAAACGGTGTAAGTAATGGAATTGTAAATCACGAGATATAATAAGTTTTGTGAGACAAGGTCAGAATGAATTTGGGTTCCCCTATTCTGAATTTGGAAAATCATCAAAAATTGGAGAAAATTAATTAGGGGTTAAAATTTACATGTTTAAATGATGAGTCTATTTTCAATAGAAACAAATGATAACATTATCCAAATTTTGTAGTAAGAGATAATTAATTTTTAGCAAAGAAAGGTCTAAGCTGTCATACAACAGAACGACGGTAAGATTGAAGATTTTACTGTACTTATTGGCTAAACAAAAAATTCTAAAAATTTTATGGTATAAATATATTTGAGTCTAGATTCAAAAACATCAAGCAGACCTTAATTTGGAATTTTGTAGCTTGAGATATAAATAATTTAGTAACAGTGAGTGAAGCAGACAGCTTTGAAAGAACATATAAATAAATAGTGAAAACATATTTGAATATTTAGCTAGCAGGGTTACATGAAAAATAGACCACGCGACCAAGGTCAATTTGGGCTGAGTGGGCCACACAGGCAGACCACATGGGCGTGTGAACCTATTTTCACTGAATTGATTGCTATGGTTGTACGGGTTGCCCAAGTCAACTGTGAACCTACTGTAGGGTCGGTAAGCATCACTTAGACCCCTAATTGTACTAACTGACTGTCTGATTTCTATATGTTTTGAGCATGATGATAGTATGCTTGTATACTGAACTGGTTATATGTACTTATGTCCTGAGATAGCATGTCATGACTTGTATGTTACATTGCATGGGGTTGGGTTAATTATATTTGGAGGAAGTGTACTGAAAAGCTCTTAAGCCTAGCATACTGGCAGCTCAGCTGCAAATTACTGTTTTGTGCCACATTCGGTACTACCTAGAGTGTAGGGATGGATGGGTTGATTTGATCCCCACATGGAGTGTAGGGTTGGACAGAGATGGTGTGTAGAGGCTGGTTGGGTAGGACTTTGTTACTGAATACTGCATAACTACTACTGATACTGTGTTGGGCTAAGGTCCTACTGCATATTTGATACTGTACTGAGATGGGCTAAGGCCCAAACTGTTATTGATACTGAAAAAGGGCTTAGGCCCAGGACTGCTTTAACTGTGCATTGTGATTTGCTATTGTTTGTTTTCTGTGGGATTACACACTGAGTTTTCATAAACTCACCCCTTTTGTTTAAATGTGCATAGGTAATCCCCAGATCTAGACGGTCGGTGCAGTAGAGGACTCGGCGGTGACCATAGTTTTAGGGTTTCATGGTTTTTAACCCATATTTACAATTGTACAGGCCCATTTTGACCTACCCAACTGACCAAACCCAACTAGCCTAGCCCAATACACCACAGCCCAAATCAGAAAATAATAAGCCCTATTACCTAAACCCAAATCAGGCCTAAAACAATTATTCAAACTAGGGTTTTAGCTTTTTTGAAACCCTAGCGCCGCAGCCGCCGCTACCTCTTCTGACCCCTGCTCTTCTGCTACCTGCCGCCACCTACTCTGTCGCTCACCTGCCCTGCCCACTTGTGCCTACACCTGAAGTGACAAGAATATTAAAAAATGAAGCTTGTATATTCGGCTATAAAGCCATTTTTAAACAGATTGTAAAAGGGGGGGCGATCTTTATGTTTGTAAAATAGAGGGCTCTCTCTTTCACGATTTGAAGAAATAAAAGCAAAAAAAAAAAGAATAGATTCGAAAAACCCTTCTTCGGTATAATCTCTATTTTTTTATTTTTCATTTTTTCTTTATTTTTCTTTCTTTCGTTTGCAATCGTTTTTTTATATTTATATTTTTCTTTTATTTTTAAACAACTTATAAACAAAGAAAAAAAGCAAAAAAATAAAATAAAATACCTTTTTGAATTTTCTGGCCACCACGGGCGGTGGCCAGCGCGGCGGCGACGAGGTGGCCCTGTTCGCAGGTTTCTGGGCTCTGGCCATATGCTTGAGAGAAAAAAAATGAATGGTTTTGAGTTTTTTTTTAAAGAATGGCTGCTAATGAGTTATTTGAAAAAAAAATTAATTTAAATAAGGGTGCAAAACAGCGCCGTTTGGAGCTAGGGTTAATAGGCTCCAAAACGACGCCGTTTAGCTCCTGACCCATGACCCGACCCGCCTTCCCAAAGGGGATCCGCGTGTTTTTTATGTAAGGGCTAATTTCACGTTTAGCCCTTCTGATTTTTAATGCTTGTAGAATTAGGTTCTTCTAATCTTTCGAATTTTGCCCGGAAATTTTTTTGTGTTTTCAATTTAACCCTTACCCGAACTACGTCGTTTTAAAGGAAGGGCAATTTGCTTTTCTGGTCCCTCCATGTTTTGTGCGCGTTCAGAGCAGTCCCGCCCTTTTCGTTTATTTGCGTTTTGAACCCCCGAATCTTATTTTAATGTTTAATCTAATCCTTTTGCTATTTTGTTTATTTTCCTAACAAATTTCATATTATTATTATTATTATTATTATTATTATTATTACTTTTATATATATACGTATTTTTACATATATATTTTTATTACTTTTTTTATATAATTTTTATATATACTTATTTACATTTTTTTATTTTCATAAATACATACACATACTTATATGTTTTTTATTTATGTATATATTTCCATATAATTTACATATACATACAAACTCATATTTTTATATATTTTTATAATTCATATATGTACATATTTGTATACTTTATAGCTTAAAACTATCTATATATATCTATATGCATTTTTATAAATACATGTATATAAAAACATATTTTTATACATCTTTTATAATATATATACGCATATGTGTATGCATTTGCTTGCTTACATGTTTATTTACAATAATTTTAAAATGTATTCATATATATGTATCCTTTTTACATTTACATTATCTTATTTATTTCTTTTTGTTTATTTCTTTATTTGTATTCATATTATTTAGAATGAAGGCTTTAATATTATTGTGTGCATGTTTGCCATGGTGTATTATATTAGTTTGACTTTTTATTTATTTTATAGCCTTTGTTTTTATGTTACTTACATTATCATCTTTATCATTGTTTTACATCCATTTTCACTTGGGTTTGCCAAAAAAATGAAAATTTTTTAAATATAAATAATATTCGGTATTTTGGATCTTCGAGAGAATCGAGCCCTAACGTATTGGGTTTCGACTTTCTTCGTTGGATTTAAATAATCGAGATTACTCTTTTAAAAATGATAAAAAGCTCGTTATCGAGAATTCAATATGTTGTGTCCTAACGCATTGGATGTGACATGTTGTTTTCTCGAGACGAGGATTTTTCGAAATAAATACAATATTCAATGTTTAATATTTTGAGAAATTGTGCCCTAACGTATTGAGTTGCGATTTCTTCATTTGATTTAAACAATTGAATATTCTTTTAAACTTCATTACACGAATCTTTTCAAACTCAAGTTTTAAACGATATCGGGAATTAAAAAAGGATCGTGTCCTAACTTACTGGTCGTGATCCCTTTTTTATCCAAGATAGTTAAATGTCTTTTGAACAAGCATTTTCATTCGTGTATCGGGAATTCGAGACATTGTGTCCTAACTTACTGGATATGATTCTCTTTCTCGAATAACGTGAAACATGCCCTTTTCCTGAAAATTTTCAACTTTTTAATACAAGGATCGTATTTTTAAATTCTTCAAAGTTTTCACTCTTCGACACTAAGACATTAAGTAATCAACTAGGTACCAATTTTGGGTGTATTGAGGGTGCTAATCCTTCCTCGTGCGTAACCGACTCGCGAACCCGTTTTTCTGAATTTCGTGGACCAAACTTGTTGTTTTAATAAAATCAAACCGTTTATTAAAAACAACCCCTTTTCGAGGTGATCCAATCACACCTCATAAAAAAAAGGATTGGTGGCGACTCCCGTTTTCATTTTCAAAATCCAAGTCGACCCCGTTTTTCATCCAAAAAAATGGTGTCAACAACGATAATTGGTTTTATTTCTATTCTATTTTTACTAGCTAAGTTTTTGGATTGTAATTGAACTTTTAGACTTTGTTTTTGGGTTTTAATTATCTTTACCTTATGGATTACAACTGCTAGTAGTAGGAAACCTCGGTTTTCAAAAGAAACAAATGTTTTTTCTAAACACATGATTGTTTAATCTGTTTTAAAAGCTTTCGCAAGCGAATAACGTTTTGAAACTATCAATTAAATGAGCAACACAATTTTGGAACTAATAATATATTAAGATAAGGAATTCAATGGAAATGGTTTTAATGTGACGACACAGTTTTCAACACCCTATCATGTGACATCGCTAGATCCGGCAACAACTTCTGGGCCGGGTTTGAGGTGTTACAATTCATTCATAAAATAGTTGCGTATAAAAATCAAATCCACGCTCCTAAATTAGTGGTTTGTCCATTTAACTGAAGAGCTCGATGACTTTTTGAGAGATAAATCATCTCTTCAACAGATTTGGAGCATCGCGTTCGACTAGTCTCCGAGTGGCTGTCTACTTTCACGATGTCATATTTCTAATCGAACAATCAATTTTAGCACACACACCACCAACAAGACTCAATATTCTAGTTCTATAAATATACTAGTAATAATATATGTTATGATTCAACAACTTAGAAATTTAGAGTTAGAATGATATCATCAGAATTTTTATTGAGTTGATGGTTGCATTGGTTTGTTCTTTGATTAGCAACAAATTCGCCCAAAAGAATTTATTTGCTGCACTAGATAGGAAGATTAGAAATAACAGATGAAACACTAAAAATTTCTATCAAAACTAGAAACTATAAGTAGAATAATGAAGATCTAAATGAAAAAGAAAGAAAACAAAGGTTGTTGTGGTGGAGAGCAAAAATGGCGAGAGGAAGAAAAAGGAAATTTGGGCAGTTGACAAGTAAGGATGTCGGAACATTAGGGATTTATAATTTTCACCTCATTGTGATGTCAAGGCCCTACTTGTCGGGACGCTGTATTTAAATTTATAAGTTCCAAAGCAAGCATATCACGACTCGTCGCAACTTTGTTAGCAATATCGTGACTTTAGGGTATCACATTGTGATGTCAAGACTTACCACATCGCGACATAAGTCAAAAACTTGGGTGTCTTGGTGTTGCATGTCGCGACATCGAGTTGCAAATTCGTGACTTCAAACTTCCTCATTGCAACCATGAAGCATCCCATGTTGCGACATCACTCATTGACTTGTGATCCCCTGCGCATTGCCATTTCAATGTCATGACTTCAAGGTTCCCATGTCACAATGTCGAGCCTAGCCTCTAAAATTCTTCAATTCTTTGATTTCTTTACTCCACGATATCAACACCCAATCCAAAAATCAAATAAAAATAATTATAATTAACACTTCAAATGTATAATATCAAACGAACAAATAAAAAAAAGAAATTGAAAGCATAAATCACAACAAAAATTAAAGAAAAACGTAAAAGTCTTTTATAAATTAAGACGATCCGTATCACCACAATAGAAAAACATTCAACTAATTCTTGATACTTTGATTCACTTCTTGTTCTCTAGGCGAAAAATATAAAATAACATCCTCATAGAATCCACTAATGTTGTCTTATCTTCGACCAACGCAACATGCACATTATAAGCCATTTGTCACCAAATCTGAGCCAAACCCATATTTGATTTTAGGGTATTATTATCTCATGCATCACCACCTCAATGTCGAATGAGGCCATGGTTGCTTAAGTTTTTCTCTCTTCAAATGAGAATGAAATTAAGTCACTGACTCACTCAATTGGCATCTCCCCAACTACGGCTAAAAGGCATATAGGCTCTTTTGCATCTTCACTCAGTGTTAGTTTAAGCTCAACTTCAACAACGAATTCTACATCTACTCCTACTCCTATGGCAATTGGATTGGAAAATATACAGCATGGAAGAGTGGAGACCAATGGTAAAGTGACCCTCATCTTCAAGTCAGAAGCATCATGCGTGACCTCTTTCATTGGAGTATTAACTTCTGACTGATATTGGGATGTTTCCAATATCTAATCCAACCATTTTTGGATTTGTTCTACATTAATAGCTATCTCATCTAAAGATTGAACCTCCTCATATCTATTAAGATTCTCATCCCAATTTGGATAGTAATACCGAGGCTGTCGCATATTTATACAATTCATAAGAAGGTTCATATGAATACTCATGCCTTCTGTATTCTCCTTCATAATACCACTAGTTTGCCGAGTCTCCGTTCAACCAACTTAATCTATCATTTTATCCATATCGATCATTGATCTGTCATAATTTGATATGGAAAATTAGGGTTTCGCAGTATACTTAAGAATCTTATTCTCGAGCAAAGTAACATCTGTTGCATAGATTTTCATAATTTTTAGATTTTAAGTCAATCAGTGAAAATGTCTCGTTTTTACTCATTTTGTGACCTAATTTAGCCAATAGTGCCATTGAGGGGCCTAACGTGTGACTGAGTGGTGTAGGGTTGTGTTGGAGGTTGAAAACGTGAGAGAACGACACCAAAGGAAAGGGTATCACGATATCCACACCTTGGAATCACGATACCTCCAACAGCATGGAAGAGTGGAGACCACCCTTAAGTGGTATCGTTATATCCACTTTGGGTATCATGGTATCCACCCTTCAAAGAAAACCCTAAAACTCAAAACTGCCCGAGGTGTCGTGATATAATCTTCTAGGTATCGTGACACCGATATCATGAGGGGGACAAAATTGGACAAAAAGGGTAGTCTTTATCACCCCAATCCACCAATCACCCAAGACCCTTGTATGGGCAAATTTGGCAACAAAAATTTATCAAAATTCAACCTAAAATAGCCAAAAATGGATGAGGAGGAGAGAGACACACATTACCTTAATTTTAGCCTTAGTTTTGTTTTAGAGTTTCTCTTAGTTTTTTTTTACTTTTTCTAGGGTTTTCATTTTTCTTCTTCTTTCTTAGTTTTAGAGTTTCTTTTTTTGTATTTACTTTTTGTTCTTGATGTTCTTAGTGTTAGTTAAGTTAGTTATCACTATAGCTTAGGTTTATTTACACTTTCAGTCCTTGTACCTTGGTTCTAAGACATTTCTAGCTTTAGTTTAATGTATTTCAGTCTATTTTACTTTAAATCAACTAAAATTTGTTCCTTTTATGTTTATTGTTTTATATTTTCCTATCGAATGTATGAAAAAATTCAGTACATGCAGTGTTAAAAAATTCACTTCCATTATCATTCCGTATAGTTTTAACAGTAGCTGAGTTTTACTTATTAGAAATGACAGTCTAGTTTGTTTTGCTAGAGGACATACAAAACATTGTTGTATAGAAGTACTATTGGAAAAAATACATGGTTGCAAAGGCATCGTATTCAACCTTGAAATAGAAGAATGCCAAGTTTGGAATGCTAGAGTAAAGACGAATCAGTAGTGGAAATTGTATGAAATGAGATGTTACCTATGGTTGATGCAGATTTTGGTGACATAATTGAAGCTAAATTTAGGGAAAAATAATTCAATAAGGATGGAAAATATACAGACCATCTTGTTCTCTACCAATCCCCTTCATTTTTCCATTTCAGAGATCCTGAAATATGCAGAACTGGGGATAAAATGAAACGAAACAATGCAAGTCTTTACTAATCTTAGAAATGGAAAAAAAATTATAACAAAAATCTGGTATATACAAAACATTGGCTAATTTAATATCAGGAGAAACAATACAAGAACCAGTATGTGTAATTGGTGAGGATGATGTACATGAAACAACACATTCTAAATAAGGAAAGTTAGATAGCATGTGGTTAGTAGTTCCAGTGTCCAATATCCATTCACAAGGTAAGACCATACTTGCCAAACTAGTCTCGGCCAAACTTGCAGCAAGCGTTACAGAAGACTCTTTATTCAACAAGTTTAATATTTGTTGATATTGAGCTTGTGTGAAGATAGGAGCTTGAGGAGTATGAGATGGATCAACATTAGCCATTATATCAACTGTGTCAGTTGCAATAACATTATTTACCACTAAGTTAGTGGAATTGGTAGTCTTCCTTTTTGTGAACTTAAAATCGGGAGGATATCCAATTATCCTGTAACAATTTTCCTGTTTGTGTCCCTTAATTTTACAATGGTCACAAACACCATTAAATCGTTTCTTTTGAGCTATATTAGCAAATAATAATGTTGGTTAGGAAGCAACCGACCCTGAAGCATGAAACCTTTGAGATCCTTCTTGCATCAACATAGAATAGGCTTGACTAACAGTGGGCAGCGTGGTCATTAACAGAATCTAACTATGAATAGCACTATAAGTTTCATTCAGACCCATTAAAAACTGGAACAAACATTGTTGAATAATATGGTCAGAATTTTGCTTTGAGTGTTCACAATAACCACAAGAAGAAAACGCAACAAGCACATCATACTCATCCCACAACAGTTGCATTTTGGTAAAATATACATACACTGATGTAGTCCCCTGACAATGAGAATCATTTTCATGATGCAAAAGGAAAACTCGAGAATCATCAACTTTGTTGAAACATTCACTAAGATCTGTCCAAACTGTTGCATCACTAGAAGCAAAGACTATTCCAGTCGAAAGCTCATTGCTAACAGTGTTTAAAATCCATGACAACACTAGAGAATTATATCTATCCTATTGTGGATACAAATCGACTAGCAACAATTCTTTAGAATAGGAACCACCAACAAAACCTAATTTATTCTTTGCCAACAGTGCTATTCGCATAGCACGACTCCAACCAGTAAAATTCTCAGGCCCAAGAAGTTGATAAGAAACTAATTGTGTACCTGGAGTATTAGACGGATGCAAATACAATAGATGTTTGAAACTGACAACATAATTCGAAGGAGTCACCATTCTAACTAATCAACAATCAGCAACAACCACACTTATGTCAAGAAAGTTACTGAATGGTGAACAATCAAACAGAAGAAATTTGTAGAAGAGGAAAGTTGTGTTGTAAAGGAAAAATCAAACTGAGAATAGACTCATGACAACTGGAAAAGAAGTAGCCGGCGGTGGCTCTAATACCATGCTAAAAAACTTTAGTGACCATCATCAGTCGGTGGTACGTTGGTGATAATCACAAAGAAATAGGGCCAATAGTTAAGGCATGAAAAAGAGGGGAAACAAAAGTGATTTGAAAGATGCTTTCATTAAAAGATAAAAGGAATATTTTTAAATTACACCCGCAACCTATTTATATGTCAATATTTTAGTCCCTAACTAATTAACTAAGTAACAAAATTTAGTTAGATTTACAAACTAACCAGTAACCAACACCAGCCTTTCAACAAATGGCAGGTTCCATAGTGTTTAGCTGGAGATTTCAAAGTCGTTAGAACACAAGAAGAAAGAATTGGGTGCCTCAGAATCTGATAACTATGGAGGTTTTCTCAAATTTCATTGAATCGCTCATGCTAGTTGACTTACCACTCAAGGGAGGCTAATTTATGTGGGGTAATAACAGGTGTATTACTACTCAGTGTAGGTTGGATAGGGTTTTGCTCTCACCCATTTTGTAGGAAATGTACCCTGGTTTGTCTTAAAAAATTCTTCAGATCACAATCCTATAATTGTGTTTCAAAATAGTTGGAATTGGGGTCTTAAAGAGTTCTGTGGGGTTGGCCTTGTGAATTTTAATATAAAAAACATGGCCATGCTGTTAAAATGGTTATGGGGAGAAGTAATTATAGCCAAATATGAACAGGAGGGGAGCTACCTTCTTCCTTTGAATCAGAATCCAAGTACATAAATCCTAACAAATTCAAGTTCTAATCAATTAATAAGATAATGTTGGAAAAACTGTTCCCCAACAAAATTTCAATAAAAACAATGAATGGTGATGAAAAATTGACTTTTAAAAAATTATTTTCAACAATGGCCTTGTAGTTAGAGACCAATTTCCTCGAATCTTTGCCCTTGCAGTCAAAAAGTGTGAGAAAGTAAGCGAGTTCAGTTGTTACAACAATAATTGCTGGTGTTGGAATGTTGCACTTAGAAGAAATCCCTTTGACTGGGAACTACATCAATATTTAGAGTCACAACATCAATAGTGGCTCTTCAGATTGCATTTTTTGGAAAGGTTCCAAGACTAGAATTTACACACTGTAGTCTTTTTGTTCGAATCTTTATAGAAACACCTTTCAGAGATCGGATGCTAGCAAGTTCTTGTGGGTTGGTTTCGCTCCACCTAAAATCGAAATCTTCACTTGGCAACCTATTAAAGGCAGGATTCTGACTAAGGTTGAATTGGCTAAGAGGAACATCATCTCGTAGGAATCGACATTGTGTACTTTTTTTTACTAAAGATTACAAGTCTGTTCATTTTTTCTTTAGCTATGAGGTTTGTTAAAATTAAGTGGCCCAAATCCTTATTTAAATAAAATACAATGGTAAAATAAAATAAAAGTAAAATCCCTATAGACTTATACTTCTTTTATTTTATTTTAGAATAAGGTTTTTTAAACCTTATTAAACTTCATCTATTTGATATTGATTAGAATAAGGTGTTTCATTCTTAATACACTCCTATTAGAATATGGTTTTACAAGCCTATAAATAGACATAGTCTACTCCTCTTGTAATCTATTCGAATTTGACATAGTGATTTTTCTTCTCCCCTGCCCGTGGTTTTTTCCCAAAAGGTTTTCCATGTAAAAATCTGTGTGTTCTTTATTTTTCTCTCTCTTTTTCTTTGCGATAAATTGTCATTACAGATAATTATTTTTTTTTCAAATTGGTATCCAAGTTTTCAGGTTTTCATCTCAATCACGGTAATGGCGTCTTTGAAGTATGAAATTTTACTGTTGGATCGCAACACCAGATTCGTATTATGGTAGATAAAGATGCATGCAGTTCTTGCACAAATGGATTTAGAGGAAGCCCTGCTAAGGGTAGATAAGATGCCTTCAACATTGACGGAGGAAGAGAAGAAGCATAAGGATCGAAAGGCATTAACACAGTTACATCTGTATTTGTCTAACGAAATTTTATAGGATATGATGAAGGAGAAGACCGCTGCTGTATTATGGAAGAGGTTGGAGCAAATATGTATGTCGAAAACTCTAACTAGCAAGCTGCAAATGAAGCAGCATCTTTATGCTCATCGTTTGGAGGAAGGTGCATCTGTGCACGAACACTTAACAGTGTTTAAAGAAATTCTCTCAAACTTGGAGGCCATGAAGGTTCAGTATGATAAGGAAGATCTAGGGTTGATTCTACTTTGTTCGTTGCCCCCGTCTTATTCAGCCTTTAGAGATACGATTTTATATAGCCACAAGTCTCTCACAGTTGATGAGGTTTGTGATTCTTTAACCTCGTATAAAAAGGTGAAACATCTTGTGGTTAAAACCGGCTCTCAGGGAGAGGGTCTCATTGTTTGTGGGAGACAAGATCGAAATGCTGATAATGATCATGGAAGGACACAGGAAAGGAATCCTCACGTTAAATCTAAGGGTAGATCGAAGTCTTCAAACAAAGGTAAAACTTGTAACTTCTGCAAGAAGAAAGGGCACATTAAATCCGAGTGCTATAAGCTACAGAACAAGATCAAAATGGAGGCTGCGAATCAAAATAGAAAACAACTAGAAAATTTCGGTAAAGTTGATGTTGTAGAAGACTACAGCGATGATGAACTTCTAGTCGCTTTTGTCAACAATTCTAGGGTGAGCGAAGAGTGGATCCTTGATTCGGGCTGCACCTTCCACATGAGTCCCAATCGGGATTGGTTTACAACTTACGAAACAGTGTCTGAAGGTGTTGTTTTGATGGGAAATAATGCTTTATGTAGAATTACAGGTGTTGGAATAATTAAAGTTAAGATGTTTGATAGGAAATAATGCTTTATGTAGAATTACAGGTTTACAACGTACGACATGTTCTAGAATTGAAAAGAAATTTAATTTCGTTGAGTACTCTTGATTCAAAAGGGTACAAATATACAGCTGAAAGTGGGGTTTTGAAGATTTCCAAAGGTTCCCTCGTTGTGATGAAAGGGCAAAGAAAGACTGCCAAGTTATATGTTTTGCAGGGTTCTACTGTTACTGGTGATGCAGTTGTCGCACCCTCTTCCTTGTCAGATGATGATATTACTAAACTTTGGTATATGCGCCTAGGGCATATGAATGAGAATGGCAGAATTGAGCAAAAGAGAACTTTTTGATGGGCAAGGAATTTGCAAGCTGAAGTTCTGTGAGCACTGCATTTTTGGGAAGCAAAAGAGAGTTCGATTCAATAAAGGAATTCATAACACGAAGGGAACGTTGGAGTATATTCACTCTGATCTGTGGGGGCCATCTAGAGTGCCTTCAAAAGGTGGAGCTAATAAGGGGTGAGCAAAACTCGATTCGACTCGAAAAAATCGAAAAAAAATTCGAATTTCGAGTTAAACGAATCGAGTTATTCGAGTTAATCGAGTTATTCGAATTAACTCGAATTTTTTTTTCGAATTTCAAGTTCGAATCGAGCTGAGTTTTCGAATTCGAATAACTCGAATATTTCGAATAATTCGAATAATTCGAATATCAAACTATAACATTTTACATTTTTACCCTAAACTCTCAAACTTTTTTACTTTTTCCTCAAAACTTTTACTCCTTCCCACTTTCCCCCCAAAACTTTTACTCCCCTCCCCTCCCAACCCCCCAATCTACCCAAAATCCATTTCCCACCAAAATTTTACTTTTCCATTTACTTTTTCTCAAAATTTTACTCCCACAAACCCTCAAAACCTTTTATTTTACCCCAAAATTTTTACTCTCTCCCACTTTTCCCCTAAAACTTTTATTCTCTTCCCATCCCACCTCCCATCTACCCCAAACCCTCCCCCCTCCAATTTTTTTTTTGATATTTTGCCTTTAAAATTTTACTCTCCCTATTTACTTTCCCTCAAACTTTTATTCCCCAAAACTTTTTATTTCCCCCCAAATAAAAAATTAAAATTATCCAAAAAAAATCACTAAACATAAATAGTAATAATTTTATTTATATATACTATTTATATTATTAAATTAAATTTCACATTTTATATTATTTATATTATTTAGTCATATTGAATATTTATATTAAAATTAAATTCTTAATTATGCCATAAAATCTTCGTGTTAAAATTTTATATTGGTATCAATTTCACATTTTATTTTTAAAATAACTTTTATTAAAAAATCATATTTTTATATTTAATATATTTTTTAATTCCAAAATACATAGTGACAAGAATCTGAAGATAATTGAAACAACTAAACAAACAAATAAGCTAACCAGTATATAAAAAATTAATAAATAAATTATGAGGTGATGAAAGTTAATAAAAAATTTGATTAAGGTGGACAAATTTTATTACGATGGGTGACAATGGTTACAAGGACCCAAATTTATTTTTTAAAATTTAACTCGAACAACTATATTCGATTCGATTCAATTCAAATTCCATCTCACTCAACTCGATTCGAGAAAACTTTAAATAAAGTTAGAATGATAAAATGAGACTCGAAAACTCGATTAACTCGAAAATTTTTTATTCGATTCGATTCGATTCAATCGAATGCTCACCCCTAAAGGTAATTATATACTAACTTTTATTGATGATTTTTTTAGAAAAGTTTGGGCATTCTTCCTGAAGTAGAAAAGCGATGTGTTTTCCGCATTTAAGTCTTGAAAACTATGATTGAAAAACATACGGAAAAACAAATAAAATACCTTCGCACAGAAAATGGCTTAGAGTTCTGTTCTGATGAGTTTAATAAACTGTGCATGACGAGTTTAATAAACTGTGCAAGTCAGAAGAGATCGTGAGGCACTTGATAGTTCGTCATACTCCATAGCAAAATGACATTGCAGAACGAATGAACAAAATGATCATGGAGAAGGTTTGATGTATATTGTCAAATGCCAACTTACCAAAGTCATTTTAGGCCGAAACAGCCTCTACTGCATGTTTTTTGATCAACCGATCTCTATCCGTTGCCATTGAGAAAAGGACTCCACAAAAGGTATGGTCTGGTAATCCTGTTGACTATTCTGATTTAAAGATATTTGGGTGTCCTACGTATGCTCATGTTGATAATGGAAAATTGGAACCGAGATCCATTAAATGTGTTTTTCTTGGTTATAAAGTTGGTGTAAAAGGGTATAACTTATGGTGTCTTGAAAATAGAGAAGTTGTGATTAGCAGAGATATTATTTTCGATGAAACTGCTATACTACCTAACTTTTCTCTTAAAGACTCTTCCAATAAAGAAAATCAAAAGCAGGTGGAGCATCAGATTAATCCAGAATCTATAACAGAGTCGACTCCTCAAGCCAGTACAAAAATTTAGAATAGAGTTGTTTCTTCACCACAATACTCTATCTCCAAAAACAGAACTAGAAGAGAAATTAAACCTCTAAATAAGTATGCCGAGGCTGATCTAGTTGCTTATGCTTTAAATGTGGCTGAAGATATAAATGCAAACCAATAGCCATCTAATTATTCTGAAGTGGTTAGCTGTGAAAACTCAGAAAAGTGGATGTTTGCTATGTAAGAGGAGATGGAATCACTCCACAAAAATAAAACATGGGATCTTGTGAAACTTCCTAAAGGTAAAAAGATTGTTCGTTTTAAATGGGTGTTTAAAAAGAAAGAAGGGACTCCAAGAGTTGAAGAACCCAGATATAAAGCAAGGCTTGTTGCAAAGGGTTACAGTCAAATTCCAAGAGTGGACTTCACGGATGTGTTCTCCTCAGTTGTGAAGCATAGTTCGATTCGAGCTTTGCTTGGTATTGTGGCCTTGCATGATTTGGAGCTTGAGTAGTTAGATGTAAAAACTATATTTTTGCATGGAGAACTTGAGGAGGATATTTACATGCAACAACCAGAGGGTTTTACAGTCTCAGAAAAAGAAGACTATGTTTGCTTGCTGAAAAAGTCTCTTTAAGGTTTGAAATAGTCACCAAAACAGTGGTACAAGAGGTTTGATTCCTTTATGACTTCTCATGATTTTAAAAGAAGTAGCTTTGATAGTTGTGTTTACTTTAAGAAAACTAGTGATAGTTCTTTTGTGTATATACTCCTTTATGTTGATGACATGTTAATAGCAGCGAAAGATAAAGGAGAGATAAGAAAGGTCAAAACCCAACTAAGTAAAGAATTTGAGATGAAAGATTTAGGACCAGCAAAGAAGATATTTGGTATAGAGATTCTCAAAGATAGAAAAGCAAGTAAATTGTACCTAAGTCAGAAGGGGTACATTGAGAAAGTTCTTTGCAGATTTAATATGCAGAATGCTAAGCCTGTTAGTACTCCTTTAGTAGCCCATTTCAGACTTTTATCGGCTTTGTCTCCATAATCAGATGATGAGATTGAGTACATGTCACATGTTCCATACACTAATGCAGTGGGATCTCTCATGTATGCTATGGTTTGTTCATGTCTAGATTTATCATATGCAGTCAGTGCAGTTAGCAGATACATGGCGAATCCCGGTA
Organism: Gossypium hirsutum; assembly: GCF_007990345.1. NCBI lineage: Eukaryota > Viridiplantae > Streptophyta > Magnoliopsida > Malvales > Malvaceae > Gossypium > Gossypium hirsutum. The sequence continues at coordinate 49,969,530 of NC_053449.1, read as the reverse complement.
AAAAACATTGGATAGCAGTTCAGTGGATTTTAAGATAGTTACGAGGTACTATTGATGTTTGCTTACAGTTTGAAAGAACCAGAGATAGAGACATTGGGTATGTTAATGCTGATTTTGCTGGAGACCTTGATAGAAGAATATCTCTCACAAGTTATGTCTTTACAATTGGAGGTTGTGCAATCAGTTGGAAAGCCACTTTGCAAACCACAGTTGCTTTGCCTACCACTGAAGCTGAGTAAATGGCGATTACTGAGGCTTGTAAATAAGCTATTTGGTTGAATGGGCTCTTTAGTAAACTCAATGAAGACCTTCAAATCAATATAGTATTTTGTGACAGTTAGAGTGTCATCTTCCTTACAAAAGATCAAATGTTTGATGAGAGAACAAAACACATTGATGTTCGGTATCATTTTGTTCATGATATTATTGCTTGTGGTGATATTGTTGTGAGCAAAATTAGTACTCATGAAAATCCTGCAGATATGATGACTAAGTCACTTCCTATAACCAAGTTTGAGCATTGCTTAAACTTGGTTGGTGTTCATTGTTGAAGTTAAACCCTTAAGGGGTTTTATGGAAGAAGTGGAGAACTTGTTCGTTGAGAGTTCGCGATGAAGAAATTGTTCATTAAGAATTCGTGTCAATGTGGAGATTGTTAGAATTAAGTGACCCAAATCCTTATTTAAATAAAATATAGTGGTAAAATAAAATAAAAATAAAATCCCTATAGAATTATACTTCTTTTATTTTATTTTATTTTAGAATAAGGTTTTTTAAACATTATTAAACTCCATCTATTTGATATTGATTAGAATAAGGTGTTTTAATCTTACTACATTCCTATTATTAGAATATGGTTTTACAATCTTATAAATAGACATAATCTACTTCTCTTGTAATCAATTCGAATTTGATATAGTGAATTTTCTTCTCCTCTGCCCGTGGTTTTTTTTCCAAAAGGGTTTCCACGTAAAAATCTGCGTATTCTTTATTTTTATTTTCCTTTTCTTTGTGATATATTGTCATTACTAATATTCTATTATTTTTACAAGGTTACATGGGAGTTTGACAATTTTTCTGCAAGCTATGAAGCATTGGTTGGGTTTGTCCAGTGGAGCCTTTGGACGCGTTCTTGATATGGCAGCAGGCTCTCCCTTCAACCTGTTGGGTTTCTCCCTTCTCAAAATGCATGGGTATGGCGAGCCCTCATTTAGCTGAGATGTTGGCTGTGAAGGAGGCTTGCGTTTTATTTTGTTTTTCAAAATGGAAAGGTTCTCATGCTCTAATGGTTGAATGCGATAGCCGGTTCAAGAATTTTTAAAATGCCTGCGGACCGACGAGTATTATTGCTAACGTTGAAGCCTTAGCTAAATAGGTGAATTGGAGGATCTAGCACATTCCTTGGGAGGCGAATACTGAAGCAGATAAATTGGCAAAATCAGGGGCTAACAGATCTAGGCCTTTACTGTATGCATGTGTTTAGTTTGATGCTGTAGGGTTATGTTAATGCCTACCAACAGTGATGGAAACCTCCACCGAGTGGGCATACTAAATTCAGTGTCAACAACCCCGTTTGTGGCTCCGACTTATGTAAGGAGAGAAGCCAATATGGTTGTGGAAAAGCGAATTAAAAAAGGGCTGCATATAACAAAAAAACAAACTCGGCTGTAGATCGGCTGGCCAAAGTAGGAATTAATCGCATCGTCAATCTTGTTGTGGTGGCTACCCTTTGAGTAGTGTTTTATGGAGAGGTTCTGCTGTAGAGCTAATTTGGCATAGGTTGTGGATTGTTCATAGCAACTTTGAGGTTTATTGATTCTTTCCAGGAACAGTGTACTTAGTTGGTGTTTTGGCACTAGCTTTAAGCTCAAATCAGTTATCTTTTGGTGTCGCGCTAGCTAAACCTGGTGCTTGTTTGTGTTTGTCTATTTGTCTTAGTTTTGTCTTGTGCTAGACTCTAGATGATTTATGGTTTGCGCGGCTGCGTGTTGCTGGATGCAAGGTGCTCTTCTTTTTTCCGTTCACTCTTTTCTTTTTTCCGCCGTCTTTGTTGGTCTGGGTTACGAGGGGATTTTTAACGAGCCACTCTTTCTCTTTCAAAAAAATATTATCATGATACTTTTGTTTTTTTTTACTTTTATATCATTTTTAAATAAAATAATTAAAAATTAAAAATATAATGATGAATCAGTGTTCAATAATATTAAAATATAAATTTATTATTTCAAATAAGACTATACTCAAATTATAAAAAAGAATGAGAACACTTGTGATTTATAAAAAAATATAAAATTATTTCTATTACTGAATAAATTTTATAAAAAAATATTTTTAATATGATTTTTTCACCTATATTATTGATATGATAAATTTTAATATAAATTTATAATGTATAAAATATGAATAAATCATTAAAATAAATCTAATTTTTATCTTGTATAATAAAATTTAATTAAAATTATTAACTATTAACTATTAAAATATTGGAAAAAAGAGAGTAAATTGAAGGAAGTGAGGGTATTGATCTTAGGGTCTGTTTGTTTGCTAGTAAAATGTTTTCCGTAAAATGATTTCTAGAAAATGTTTTACTTTTCTGTAAAATGATTTACTGGAAAATATTTTCTGGTGTTTGGATGAATCTGTGTAAAATATTTTCTGTTGTTTGGCAGATTTCCTGAAAATATTTTCCGGAATTTTTTTTTTACATATATTAATATATATTAATAAATTTATATTTTAAATTGTTTTTACATATATTGCAATGATTTATTTATTTATAAATAAATCAAATTAAATATATAATAATACTCAATTATTAAGCTAGAATATTAATCGTCATAAATTGAAAACAACCAAAGTCAAATAAATTACTTACAATTGTGTTATAAAAAAATAAAAAATAAGGATTGAATAATTATAAATTAGCTTCCAAACCACAATTAATACTAGAAATTAATAATATTATCCAAATGCATAATTAGTAGTACACCATATAATAATAACATTATCCAAGTGCATAACTAATATTACACCACATTAAAAAAAATATCAATATCTTCAACCTGCATTGGCTCAATGTTGAATAAGATCAAGAAGGCAAATCTGTTGACAAGTTGTATTACTGCCTCAATATCTCAGTTCATGCACAAACATAAATCAAGCATTCATTGGAAGAAATTGAAGCACTTGAAAAGCTTACTTGCTCCGCCTTTTTCTATTATAGGTAAAACTCCAAACATAATGGCATTTCCAAAGATCTACCATCAATTCTCTATTGACACTCTGTTTTGGTTAACATATGTTACGTTGTATTAAACTTGCAAGTAAAAAGCACAACAAATACCAAGGACATAAGTAAGCAAATGCAGTGAGTATTAAGACCAATGCTGGAAACTAAACAATGAAGTTGAATGAAGTCCACCACTGATCTTATGAATTAAAATCAGCCCATAACAAGTCAACTGCCTAAAAGAATTTAATTTTATGGATGCAACAACAATAATGGATCACAATCAACCATATATGACACTGAATGGTCCTATACAGATTATGACACAAGTTGATAGTCTAATAGTTGCATCCCTTTTGATCATTTTGCAGCACTCAACATATCCCATGAAATAAAAGTAGAACAAAAAAGCAAAGTCATGATTTGGATTCTAATAGAGTTCAAAAAATTATAGATATCATATGTTGTTGAGAATTTAAACGAGTTGAATTGAAATTGGTGTCAAAGCAAGAATGGTGGATACATTTTTAGTTCAACTAGTGCAGCAAAAGCATTAAAAGTGCCTTAAGTGCATTAATGCAAATCCTATGAGTTTCAAACTTGCAGAATTACTAGTTCTGCTTGACATGGTAAATAATCACAGTAAATACAACCAATACAAGTGCTATGAATTTGAAACATGCAGAGAGCTTTAAGCACCAGCCTGTTTGAAGAAATGGGCGTGCCTTTTACTCGCAGCAAAACTCCGGGAAGTCGCTGGTTCGAACTTAAACGTGGCCTACTTGAACTACTTACAAAAACTGGTTGTTGTATGACAAAGCCAAATTCATTATAGCATTTCTCTGAAAGACACTCAAAATATTCATTACTGAAGAAGTGGTACTAGCAACACTAGCTCAATGCACTTAACTGTTAAGTAATTTCCCCAAAGTAAAAGCAAATCACAAAGTAATGCAATATCAAGCAATCTTATCTATCTATATACATATTATATGTTATTGGATGAAATTTACAGCAATTTAGCTTAGGGCTCAGAACTCAAATAAAAATTATCGAAAAAATTTTACATTACATAACTACTTTTGTTCATAAACGAATACAAAACCCAAACCACATGAATGTCGATCAAAACAATTTTAATTCAAGAAAATTTTTGATTGGTTTGTTTCTCAAGTAGAAAGTCTATATATGAGCTGCTAACAATTTTTAATATTCAAGAAATAAAAGATAAAAACAATTTTAATTCAAGAAAATTAAAAGCGAAAGCTTCCCTTAGTGAAGAAGTGGGGGTCGAGTAGTGTTGGGAAGAAGAGGATGAGTTTTCATCCTTTTTCTGATTTTTGGAAAATACCAAAATATCAATAACCCCATTTCATTAACCCATTTTAAGCTGTAAACTCAAAAAATTCCTCCATGCATGGTTTAACAAACGGACCCTAACCCCATTTCATTGATCCATTAGCAATTTAGAAATTTAGAAAATTGATCATCATATCGGACTGAACAGAAAGCGAAGTTTAGAAATTATTGAGCCAAAAAAAAAAACTTGAAGCATATGGGTGACTCACCGGAACTGATCTATGGAGTAGAAAGATGAAGAAGGAAGACGAAGCTGAGAGATAGAGATAGCGAGGCAAAGATGAGGAGGAGAGGTGGAGGCTTTGAGGAAGGGAGAACCACTACTTAGAAGAGAAGGGAAAATGTCTTACGGCTTAGAAATCGGTAAGACATTTTCTGAAAATTGGCTTTGATTTTACCCGTGTTTTAGAGTTCATTTTCCAAATGGAAAATATTTTCCCCCAAACAAACGCTGGAAAAGTTGGAAATGATTTTCCGGAAAACCAATTCCATCAATCAAATAGACCCTAGTTCTCTTTAAAATGCAACTACAAAGAAAATAAAATATAAAATATAAAAATAAATAGAATAAAACCTTGTCACAGCTTGACATGTGTCAAAAAGTTAGCAAAGGACGTTACTTTATATATAGTTTAGATGGATTTATAGATGAGTTGTAGTTGAAATTGAATGAAAGCTAATAATGAACACATTTTTATTAAAAATTAAACTCGTGTCATCATTGGAGTTGAAGTCAAGTCTAAAATGAAATCAAATCTGACAAGAGATCTTGAATATAACAAAATAAAATATTAAATATTGGTATAACATCGATGGTTCACATTGTAGGGAACGCAGAGAGTTATTAAGGTAGGGATGGTCCATATTGTGGGAGGTGCGAAAAGTTCTTGTTTTGGAGACATATGGAGATAGTAAAGAGAGATCTGAGCAAAGTGAAGTCTAGTATCTCGTTCCTTTTTCTAGAACTCTTCTTCACCTTAGAGGAGTATTTATAGGAAAAGGAAGGTTAGTCGAGGACCCCATCTACTGAGCAAAGGTAAATACAAACGATAACAAAGACTACTTAACTTATTTGATATTTGTATTCCACCATGATATATGATATGTACGTTCTAATATACTGCTCGAACACTTCATCAATCACATACACTACACCAAAACAGGCTTTTAGCGGCATTTTTAGCGGCGTTTGGATAAAAAAAGCCGCTAAAGATCGATCATTAGCGGCGCTGTCAGGAAAACACCGCTGGAAATAAGAATTAGCGGCGTTTTCCAGAAAGCGCCGCAAAAAACCTAAGCCCAATGACGCTATTTACCGAGCTTTCGGGGATTTTGTGGCGTTTTTAAGAAAGCGCCGCTAATTCTCAGGGCTTTAGCGGCGTTTTTGAGAAAGCGCCGCAAAAAAACCTAAGCCCAACGACGCTGTTTTCTGAGCTTTCGTGGGCTTAGCGGCATTTTTAAGGAAGCGCCGCTAATGCTCAGGGCTTTAGCGGCGTTTTTGAGAAAGCGCCGCAAAAAAACCTAAGCCCAACGACGCCGTTTTTTGAGCTTTTCGGGTGTTTAGTGGCGTTTTTAAGAAAGCGGCTTTAATACTCAGGGCTTTAGCGGCGTTTTTGGGGAAGCGCCGCAAAAAAACCTAAGCCCAACGACACCGTTTCCTTAGCTTTCGGGGAATTAGCGGCGTTTTTCAGAAAGCGCCGCTAATGCTCAGGGATTTAGCGGCGTTTTTGGGAAAGCGCCGCAAGAAAAACTAAGCCAAACGGCGCCGTTTTCTGTGCTTTCGGGGATTTAGCGGCGTTTTTATGAAAGCGCCGCTAATGCTTAGGGATTTAAAATAATTTAAAATATTTGTTAAAAATGGAAAAATTAAAATACTATTATTTAAAATATTTTTAAAGTTTTTTGGATACATTAATGATTTTTTTAGTTTATATATTAAATAATTTCTGATATAATCGTAAAAGAGATAGTATTAATTTTAAAATATTGAATTAATTATCACTATAGTATATGGTTTAGAGTTTAAAGAGTAGGTCGGGGTATGGATTTAGGGTTTGGGATTTAAGGTTTAGGGGTTAGGTGTTATGCTTTAGGGTTAGGGGATTTAAGGTTAGGGGATTTAGGGGTTAGGGTTTTAATGGTTAGGTTAGAGTTTATGTTTAGGTTAATTAGTTTTATTAATTTTTATATTAAATATGTTCTTATATATTTCTAAAATAGATAATAATAAATTTAATTTATTGAAATTATGAGTATATAGTTTATATTATTTAAGAGATATATAATAGATAGATGATCACTTTATGCATGTAGATTGATACATGTATCAAATACTTTTAAATAAATTTTTTTGGATGGTATTTTAAGGAGTAGGGGGTATGGATTTAGGGTTTGTGTTTTGTGGTTTAAGGGTTATGCGTTAGGGGTTAAGGGGATTTAGGGGTTAGGGTTATGTTTTAGGGGTTAGGGGGATTTAGGGGTTAGGGTTATGTTTCAAGGGTTAGGGGGATTTAGGGGTTATGCGTTTAGGGTTAGGGGGATTTATGGGTTATTAAATTTTATACTAAATATGTTCTTATGTATTTGTAAAATAGATAATAATAAATTTAATATATTGAAATTATGAGTATAGTATATTATTTAAGATATATATAATAGATAGATGATCACTTTATGCATATAGATTGATTGGTTAATTTAGGGTTTAAGGTTTATAATTTATTTTCTTATTAAAATATACGATATTTATTTTGAAAGTATTTAGTTTTTTATAAAAATCTAATTTATAAAAAATAGTAATAATAAATGTTTTATAAAATAACTTAACTAATAATTTTTAGCAGATAAAATAAAGGATTTTTAGCATAACAAAACGACGTCGTTTTGTTCAAAATGAAATAATTTTTGTGGCGTTTTTTATAAAAACGCCGCTATTACTTACCTTTTCCGGCGTTTTTCATAAAAACGCCACAAAAAATCATTTCATTTTGAACAAAACGACGTCGTTTTGTTATGCTAAAAATCCTTTATTTTATCTGCTAAAAATTATTAGTTTGCGGCGTTTTTCGTAAAAACGCTACAAAAAATCATTTCATTTTGAACAAAACGATGTCGTTTTGTTATGCTAAAAATCCTTTATTTTATCTGCTAAAAATTATTAGTTTGCGGCGTTTTTCGTAAAACGCCACAAAAAATCATTTCATTTTGAACAAAACGACGTCATTTTGTTATGCTAAAAATCCTTTATTTTATTTGCTAAAAATTATTAGTTTGCGGCGTTTTTCGTAAAAACGCCACAAAAAATCATTTCATTTTGAACAAAACGAAGTCGTTTTGTTATGCTAAAAATCTTTTATTTTATCTGCTAAAAATTATTAGTTTGTGGCGTTTTTCGTAAAAACGCCGCTATTGCTTACCTTTTGCGGCGTTTTTCATAAAAACGCCACAAAAAATCATTTCATTTTGAACAAAACGACGTCGTTTTGTTATACTAAAAATTTTTTATTTTATCCGCTTAAATGAAATAATTTTTTGTGGCATTTTTATGAAAAATACTGCACAATATAAGTAATAGCGGCGTTTGTATAAAAACGCCGCAAATACTTTTAAAATAATTCGCGCCATATTTTTCCCAAATTCTCGAAATCCCTAATTTTCGCCCTCAAACCCCTAACGTTTCGTTCCATTTTTCCTCTTTATTTTCTAATTTTGGGTGTTATTTATTCTATACAGATTTTTAATTATAATTTTGATCATCTTCCAAAAAAGGGAACTCGTTTTTGAAAACCCTAAGCAGAAGGAAGAAATCAAAGTGATTTTAGCCACTGCCTCTGCTCCGCCGCCAGCCATGAAGGTTCTATCTTTCAATCATGAATGTATCTTGCTTACACAAAAAAATAAGCTTTACGAAGTTTAAAATTTAACCGTGCACCCTTTTCTTTTTATTATTGTTTTTTTTCTCTTGTATTTTAGCTAGAAATCGACGATGCCAGAAGAAGCTAGAAATCGACAATGACCAGAAACTATAAGTTTCCTTGCTTATCTCTTTATATATTATATGCTTATCTTTCAATTTTCTTTAGCTTTATTTTTGAAATGTTTTATTCCAAAATAACCAGCATTTGTAGCCAATTTTTACTTACTGTAGTATAAACTAATATCAAGCACTTTGCTTGACGAATGCAATTTTATTCATCGCAATGGGGGTTTTTGATTTGTTGTTTTTTCGTCAAATCTTTGTAAGAATCCGGTTGATGGGTTCTCGGCCGGATTGGTTGATGAAAACAATATCTTTGAATGGAGTGTTACAATTATCGGACCACCTGATACTCTTTAGTAAGTCCTCCCCGCCTTTTTTTTTTGGTAAAGTTTCTTTCTTTCTTTTGTTATTATCTTTGAAATTAGTTGTTCTTGTGCTTTTGGAATTTGTTTAGTCACAAAAGCTTGTAGCTTATGTTCCTTGTTACGTGTTTTGCCTTCCTGTTACTTGTTATCCTCAAGTAATCTTGACATTGAATTGAGTTAATGAAGGTAACTCCCTCCTTTAAGCCTTAACTGCATTTTGGTGCTTTTTAACATTTTGCTTGTTATAATGCTACATCAGTGTTCTCCCTTGTATGTTTGATGCTCATGAGTTCTGCAAATGTGCACTGCAGATGTCTTACTACTGGTTGGCTATGTTGCAACTATCAATCCCTTTTAATTTTCCTGTTAATTTTTTGCTTTTCACTGGCCATCTTCATGGTAGTTAGTTACTGCTGCTGGTCTCATTACTGATGGTAAAAAGTTGGGTTTTGGTATCTTATTTGAATTATTTGCAGAATTTGAATAATAAAAACATTGTCAAGTATCTTGGATCATTGAAGACAACAACTCACCTGCATATAATTCTTGAGTAAGAAACCTTACATTGTGACTGTAGTGTACTTTGAGCTGTTTGAAACTTGTACTTATTACTTTACATGTTTGAAGGTATGTGGAGAATGGTTCACTTGCAAACATTATCAAGCCAAATAAATTTGGGCCTTTTCCTGAATCATTGGTGGCTGTTTATATTGCCCAGGTTTGTTTCTACTGCAATTTATTGCTTCATTTCCCTATTAAAGTATCATTTCGATATTCTAATTACTTGTTGAACAGGTTTTGGAAGGTTTGGTTTATCTACATGAACAGGGTGTTATCCATCGGGATATCAAGGTGCAAATATTTTGACAACTAAAGAGGTAACCTACCAACTAGTTCTCTTTTTTCTTATTTCTTGTCCATCAGGAGTTCTATTACTATTTCTGGATCAGCTTTTTTTAGTGATTTTCTTGCTGTAAATTTGATTGTGGCGGCAGAGATCTAATAGAGAACAATACCATTTGACCTCCTCATTTTTGGGGCACTTAGAGACTGGTTGAATTTGGTTCACTTCGTTCATATGTTTCATTGTACTTCAGCTGCTTATGTTGTGAGAAATCTGCTAAGATAAAATAATAAATGAAGTTGAAGTTAGTCATTGTTATCCCCAGTTTGATGGTTGAATAAAGTTAGTCAAATTGGAAATTTGATCCTGTTTTTGGTGCATCCATGCACTTGGACCAACTGTTGTTGTTTTGAATACAGTTGGTCTTTGAAACAAATTGTTGTTGTTTACTATATATAATTTACTTGCTGCATGGATGGAGGAAATTTGGATAGTATTTGCCTTTCTTGACTTTCTATAAATGATTTTTCCTTTTGCTAAAGACCTCCATCTATAATGTGTGAGCTACAGTTTCTTGTTGTTCTGATTTAATGGATAATTGTTTGTTCCTCAAAATAAGATTGATGTGGTTTACTTTGTTCAATTGCATATTGGATTGTCATGTGTGTGTGTGTGTGTGTGTGTGTCAGTTTTATGGAAATGGCAGGTTTAATGTATGTTGTTTTCTTGAGCTTTCTTTTGGCTTTCTTACCCGTCCGATGCTACTTCATTTTAATTTTGTATTCATTGTATTTGTTAATGCAGGCGCCAAAGCCATCGTCTGGACCCCACAAGTTGAGGAATGTTTGCCATTATTGTCATTCTGCGAAACAGACTGAAGTATGCTTTGACATACAGAGAAGTGATTGCTATTCTTATGCAAAGGCATGTTATGTTAGATGGGAAGGTTAGGACTGATAAGACCTACCCTGCAGGTTTTATGGGTATGTGGGACTTGACATTGTGAATCAATTGAATACTTGTATTTTTATTCATATTATAAAGTCATATAAAGTAGGTTGAATATCTAGACTTTATTTTAAATTTTTTGTACATATTAATATTATTAAACAAAAGTTTTCACCTACACATATTACATATTTTATTTTATTCATATTGCATATGTTATTTTTAAATAAAAAATAATGTTATTTTTGTATGTGTTTTAAAATGCAAATCTAAGATTTAAAATCGTAATTTGAAGACTGTATCTTTTAAAGAAATTATCTTTTTATGTATGATCTCATAAATCTGGTAATATTTCTGGAAAGTGCCGTTTATAATAATTTTCTTATAATAATTTGTGGTGTTTTTATAATAATTTTTTTTATTTTTCGTGACCTTTAGTGGTGCTTTCTCTAAACATGCCGCTAAAGGTCTTGCTCTTTAGCGGCGTTTTCAGGTAAAGCGCCGCTAAAAGTCTTGTTCTTTAACGACGTTTTCGGGGAAAGCGCCGCTAAAGGTCTTGTTCTTTAGCGGCGTTTTTGGGGAAGCGCCGCTAAAGGTCTTGTTCTTTAGCGGCGTTTTTATGGAAAGCGTTGTTAAAGTTCTTGTTCTTGTTCTTTAGCGGCGTTTTTGGGAAAAGTGCCGCTAAAGGTCATGATCTTTAGCGACGCTTATTTCTAAAAACGCCGCAAATGTTAGCGACGTTGTCGATAGCGGCGCTTTTTGCGGCGCTTGTGAAAGCGCCGCTAAAGGCCTAAAAAACGCCGTTAAAAACCTGTTTTGGTGTAGTGATAGGATGTTGGATCAATGTTTTTAGCCAAATGAACTTCACTTGGCCTATTGATAGCATTCTTATATCAACTAGATGATGCTCAATCAACCTCGGCACTTCCACTTCAAGGTCAGTTTGAGACCCCTCGGTTTCAACAGCTCCTTTAATGGGAAGGTATATGATTAAGGCTATATATTCAAGGTGTTTGTGGCTTTACCGCATGAAAAGTGGAAAGTAATGGTTTCCAGTCTCCAACCTTTTCACTATGGTGCAGTGGTAGCTACATGAAAGTGAGCTATTTCCATCACCTTCAGAAAACCAATTACATCTAGCAATGCTCTTAATTGATGTTCCATCAAATTTGAAGAGTGCATTCTCGTCCTAGTGTCACGGGGCTAGACCTTTCGTCTCGCAATCCGTGCGGCCTTAGGCGATCCGTTCATCCAAACTCGCCCAAGTTAGCCTTAACTCCCAAAAGAGAGGATTCTTTTAGAACTCCTCCAAGGCACCAATTTATATAGCGGAAGCGATTGTGCCAAAAGAAGCCACAAGAGAACAACAGAAAGCTAAAGAAAGAAAGCACACAAAGTGTTTGAGTAAATGCTTAAGAATTCTATTACTCTTAATAATTCAAGTTACAATGGATGATTTACAAATGAGGGGGAGGCTCTCTATTTATAGTTGAGCTCCCCCAAAACCGACGGTCAAGATACATGTACATCAACGGACGAGATTCACTATATCCCTTAATTTTAGGGATTTACAAGATTTGCCATATCAAATCTAATCTAATCTTACAAGATACGATTCTCTTCTATCTTCTAAGATTAGTTACCGAAATTGCCTAAGTTGCCATGTCTTCATCATTGGGCCAACCAGGCTTTAATCTGATAGGCTTCTTTAGTAGCTCTCTGAATTGGGCCAGTTCTTGTGGGCTGAATGTCCCCCATCTAATCGATAGACCTCCATGGGGCGCTTCTTGCGGCATGGTCACGGGCTTTGCACTTTGGCCCGTGACATTCTCCCCCACCCAATCTCGCAACGCCCTCGTTGCGTTTTCTGGATGACACTGACTTGATTCACTATGAAACTTTCTCGTTGCCTCGGCTTCTTCCCGACTCGTCTTGCGATCGGGTTGTCCCTTCCTTCGGAACTTATGCCTCGACTTTCGTCGCCTCTTATCTTGAACCGTTCCACTCGTTGGTACATTTTGCTGGCAAGAAGTCTCCGTTATAACTTGCCCCAATTTTGACTTGTTTCTGTTGGAATCCCCTCGATTCTCATACCTCGGCTTCGTACCACCCACAGTTTCTTGGCCTCCTTGCTTATGAACTTTGAAAGGGCCCCTACGACCTTGCCAAGCCAACAAGTCAGAATTCAAAACATTATCAGAGTGTTTACAATGTACCTTACTCGTAGCATTTACTCGTCTCGACTGTCTTTGCATTGCTCCTTTTCCCTTGGAGCCCGATGCACAACCCACATTTCCCAAAGTTGTCGGTTCCACAGTTGATCTCGCAGGCTTCATATCGGTCCCTTGCGCCACTAACACTTCCGAAGGGGCTTTCATAGCATTCCGTTTCGACGAATCAATGTTTCTCCCATAAGAAACATCTTCGACTAGTTGGATTGACGATAACCCCTTAGTCCCAACTTTCACATCCCGATGCACCGGCAAAATACTCTTTGTTGATGGACTGGTGGCAATATGGATTTGATCGGCCCATAGTTGCAGAGTTGCCTGAATCCTGACATGGAAGTTTAAGCCAAGCACAAAATTGTAATCATCTAATTGGATTACCTCGAATTTTTCCTTACTTTTCCATTCGCCGATTTGTAGTTCCACATCACGAACTACTCCCACAGTTGGGGCTTTCTCAGAAGTTGCTACCTTGATCTTCTTATTTGATTTCCGAATCGACAGACCAAGCTTCTTCGTAGCCTTTTCCGACATAAACAAGTCTGATGCTCCCGTATCAATAAGAGCACTCCGCTTCTGACCCGCAATGTTGATGTCTACAAACATCAACCCATTTTCATTCCTCTTCCCAGGAATGTGCACCATCGAATTGACTTTCGATGTGTTTCCCTCGGTAGGTTTCGCCTCCTCCTTCGGCTCATCCTTCTTTGCCGAAATCATCACTTTATTTGGACATTTAAGCGCCATGTGTGGTCCTTGACAAAGGAAGCATTTCATCTTCTTCCTCTTGTCCCTTGGGTTGTCTAATCCCCGCTTCGCATCTCGTGGTTTCCCATTGCCACTTGTGCTATCAGTACTGTTGCCATCATTGCTATGTCCCTCTTCATCTTTTTCATTGTTTCTCTCACCATTGCCCCTTCCATTGGGCTTAGATGCCTCAAGCTTGTCTCCTGCCGGATCAAGCTCAACAAAGGACTCTGCTTCGGCCATGGCTACAGTAAGTTCGGTGATTCATTGCCTTCACAACTCTTGCTTTGCCCACGGCTTTAACTCATCCTCGAACCAATAGAATGCTTCTTTCTCGCTCAAGTCAGAGATTTGAAGCATCAACTCGCTAAATGTCCGAACATACTCCCGAACAGTGCCTTGTTGTGTGAGACGACGCAACTTTGCTCGAGCCTCCTTCTCAGCAAACTGAGGGTAAAACTGCTTCTTCAACTCTCATTGAAACTCCTCCCAAGTTCCAATATTTGTTCCTCCACGTTTCTCATCCGTGGACCTACGTCGCCACCACAAGAGAGCAACATCAGTAAAGTAAATCGAAGCAGTGTTTACCTTAATGGCATCATCCTCGATGCCCATCGCTCGGAAGTATTGCTCTATTTCCCACAAGAAGTTGTCCACATCCCTTGCGGATCGTGCACCCTTAAACTTCTCCGGTTTGGGAACATCCATTGCATGTTGCTTCGGCCTTGAAGACAACATCCCATTACTCAAAGCGGCTTTGTAAATCGCGAGCTCCCATTTGAGCTCCTCCATTTCTTTCTGCATGGCTAGCACCATATCCTCGAGAGCTTCATCCCTCTCTGCCAGCTTTACCTCAATGGACTCGAGTAATTCCGTTATCTTTTCCCTATTTGCACCGAGAGAATCCAACACAAAATCTCTGAGTTGCTCCTCCATTGAGTCAAACCCATCTGTGCGTCCCTCGACCAATTCAAGCGTCTCTTTCACGTTCCCTACAGATTCCTCGAGATTCACCACTCGATTTTCCAAAGCTGTCAGTATTTCCCTCGAGCGACTGGATTTTCTAGCCCTCCCACGGGTCTCCATTGGTTCACTCTGACCGATGACTTCTTTCGACATCCCAACAGTGCCTTCGAACCACTCGAATATAACTTGGTTCAAAACGTGGCTCGGATACCACTTGTCACGGGGCTAGACCTTTCGTCTCGCAATCCGTTCGTCCAAACTCGCCCAAGTTAGTCTTAACTCCCAAAAGAGAGGATTCTTTTAGAACTCCTCCAAGGCACCAATTTATATAGCGGAAGCGATTGTGCCAAAAGAAGCCACAAGAGAACAACAGAAAGCTAAAGAAAGAAAGCACACAAAGTGTTTGAGTAAATGCTCAAGAATTCTATTACTCTTAATAATTCAAGTTACAATGGATGATTTACAAATGAGGGGGAGGCTCTCTATTTATAGTTGAGCTCCCCCAAAACCGACGGTCAAGATACATGTACATCAACGGACGAGATTCACTATATCCCTTGATTTTAGGGATTTACAAGATTTGCCATATCAAATCTAATCTAATCTTACAAGATACGATTCTCTTCTATCTTCTAAGATTAGTTACCAAAATTGCCTAAGTTGCCATGTCTTCATCATTGGGCCAACCAGGCTTTAATCTGATAGGCTTCTTTAGTAGCTCTCTGAATCGGGCCAGTTCTTGTGGGCTGAATGTCCCCCATCTAATCGATAGACCTCCATGGGGCACTTCTTGCGGCATGGTCACGGGCTTTGCACTTTGGCCCGTGACACTAGTAAATAAAATGAAAACAAAAATAAATATTTTATGTTGAACAATATAAAAAATTAACACTAAAATTAAATATTAACAAGAAATAAATATTAACTTGATTTATAAATTAAAAAATTACCATATCTACAACTTCTAACACAATATGATTGTCTTCCCTAATAAGGTTTAAAAAAATCAAAATTGTAAGGTAAAAAGTAAGATTTTTGAAAGATTTTTGGCTTGAAAACTAAATAATGATAGACTGCGATCTTTGGCTATTTTAAAAAATAAAAGAAAGGATATCCATAAGCACAATAAAAAAAATTACATGGAACTTGACACCCATAAGTTCTAAGATCATTTTTTTTCTCGATAACTATCAAATTTATTAAAGAAAAAAGGCCAAACAACTTGAAAACAAAAGGCACCTCGTAAGAACAACAGCATTGAGCACAAAGCCAATAAACTAGAAGCAAAACCAAAGAGACGAAACAAAGGCAAAAGACGGAGAACTAATAGAATTACCACCAAGCCTTGAACAAGCAACAACAATGAACCTGCTTTCGCTAAACCATCCATCATACCATTAGCTTCTCTTTGAACATGGGCAAAGTCAACATCGCCTATTTCCAATTTGTTTTTATCAATCTCCTTAAATATCCCATAAATGCCATAGTCTTTTGTTTTCATTGAGGATCCATGAGATATCAACTATTAAATTTACCTTTTGCTACCATCTTGTTAATACAAAGATGCCCAAAGTTGTCTTAATAGCAAGAATTTTAATTGTAATAGCCTTCGAGGCAGGCAAGGACCCGAGAAAAAAGCTGAGGTTTCACCCATCTATTTTTGAAGCGCTCCGCCACACCTGGTAAGTCTCAGGCAAACTTTAGCTACCCCATCAACATTGAATTTAATGAAGCCAGGCCTTAGAGGAGCCCAAAGAAGAACACCTCTTCTATCGATAGTAGATGAAGAAATAACACATTGCTTAAGGGTTATCCCACCAAATTGTTTTTGAAATAAGTATCTCTTTAGTGTAAGCATTAGCCCATATCATTGACCTAAATTTGACAAGGAAAAAGCTTTTGTCAACTGGAGCCACTTGCTATCAAAACCCATATAGTTACTTGCCATCCAAAGTGTCCAAAGTGATAGTGGCCTCCCCCCAAATGAGAGATTTTCCAATTAGTCCCTTAAATTTTTATGAAATTACATGTTAGTATAATTATAAACTTATATTTTTACCCTTAATAATTTATAATTCATCTCTAATTTCTTCTAAAACAATTTTCTAGCTTCATTCTTGGAGACGCAACAAAATCGACCACTAACAAGGGTGCCAAGGTCCATTTAATACATTTTTTAGGGTTAGTTTAACCCCAAACAATAAAATTTAAAATAATGCAAATCTCAATACTCACGGGTGTTGAGCTCTATGAAATGCATTTATTAATATTAGAGTTTCTAAACAGTTCAAATTTATTTAAAGAAGAATTCAACACTCATAGGTGTCAAGGTGCTATTATAATTACAATTTTAACAATTAAAATTATATGTAGGTAAATTATATATAACTTAACACTCAGGGCATGTTTGGTTGGCATGAATAGTCATTCTATTCCTTGCCTATTCCCGCGCTACAGTAATTACAACCCTATTCCACCATTTGGTTCACCGTTTACTGATTCGGGAGTTTTGCTATTACACCATTATTCCCTCAGCAGTTGTAATAGGTATTCAGGGGTTTTAGCTTGGAATAGCTATTCATCGTTTTCTTCTTCACATTTGAGACCAAAATAGCCTGCCTTCTTCTCCCCCAAAAATTTCCCATCGATTTCATATCCCCAAAGCCAAATCGATTCGCCTTCATCTTCTTCCAACCAAAGGTCTTATCTTTGGCTTTGGCTTCTCCTCCATGCTTACGTTTCTCTTCATTCGCTTCTATCATTTTATTTCAGGTATTTTTTAATTATTCACTTATCTCTTTTTTTTTCAGATTAAATTTCATTTCGTTTTTTTTTATTTCAAGATTCTATTTTTAGTCCCCAATTTCACCAATTTTTTTCTGATTCTTTGTTCATTCATGATTCAATCCTATTTTTTTTCTTCTTTTTAAAAATTATCCCTTAAAGCTTCCAATATTGGAAGTTTTCGTAAATTTGATGGAAACCTAGAACATTAAATGAGTTTTTGTTGGAATGAGAAAAGAAAGATTGAAGTTTGGAACCTTTGAAGCATGCTATATTTAGAGATATGTAGGCAAAACTAATGGTATTTAATTCAATAATCTGTGAAAGAATCGAATCGCGAAGGATATTAGAAAATATGGTGGGATTGATTTGTCTCTTTTTAATTGTAGAACTTGTAGTATAAAGATGTGAGGAAAAGAATGATTAATGAGACTGTGAGAAATGAAAAGAATCTAAATCCAAGATCTCTTATTTGTAAAAAAATATATTTATATATATTAATTAGATTATATTGTAATTTCAATATTGTGGTACTATTGAAATGGAGACATAAATCTTGACTTAAAAAAATAAATTTATATATGTTGACACCATTTTTTTGATAAAACGGGGTCGACTTGGATTTTGAAAATGAAAACGAAAAAACGGGAGTCGCCACCAATCCTTTTTCATCTAGGTGTGATCGGATCACCTCATCATTTTAATAAAATTTAAATTTACTAAAACGATAATTTTTGGTCTACAAAATCCAGAAAATGAGTTTGGGAGGCGGTTACACACGAGGAAGGATTAGCACCCTCGATACGCCCAAAATTGGTACCTAGTTGATTTATTAATGTCTTGGTGTCGAAAATTAAAAACTTGAAAAGAATTTAAATATACTATCCTTCTTTACATTGTGTTATTATAAAATTACTCAAATAAATCAAAATGGAAAATGCCTCTTTGTATCGAAGTAACAAGATGTCACATCCAGCGAGTTAGGACACGACACCTCGTATTTTTGAGAGTAAGCTTGCCTTTTTATTTTTTATTTAAACCTCATTTATTTTAATTTTAAAAGGATATTCGATTATTTAGGATCAACGCGAGAAAAATCGAAGCTCAGTAAGTTAGGGCTCGATTTCTCGAATTTTCTAAATATGGAATATTGCCTTTATTTTCGAAATTTTACCCTTTTGAATTTTGAGTATGATTTAGTGGAATTGTTAAAAAAACAAATGCGTGCAATTTTGATTATATTTGAAAAGAAATTGTTCAAAACGGAAAGAATGTCGTACACGACCTATAATGAATATACAACATACACTTAAAATCCATAACATAATATGCATCATAAAATATACACATAGCATTGATACTAATAAATCGAAATGCATCACTACACCAAAACAGTCTTTTAGCGGCATTTTTTGTGGCGTTTGATTAACAAACGCTGCTAAAAATCGATCATTAGCGGCGCTAAACCTAAAACGCCGCTAAAACCTAAAGAACTAGTGGCGATTCTAAAAAACGCCGTAAAAGAACATAATTAGTGGCGTTTATTGTAAGCACCGCAAAATACCTTAACCAAAACGCAGCGTTGGTTCAATTGTATATTAGAATTCGTGGCGTTTTTATAAAAAACGCCGCAAAAGAATAGTATTAGCGGCGTTTAACAAAAAGCGCCGCAAATATCTTAAGGAAAACGCACCATTTTGTCTTGAGGTAGATTAATATTAGTGGCGTTTTTAAAAAACGCCGTAAAAGAACATAATTAGTGGCGTTTATTTGGATGCGTCGCAAAATACCTTAACCAAAACACAGCGTTTGGTTCAATTGTATATTAGACATTGTGGCGTTTTCTATAAAACGCTGCAAAAGAATAGTATTAGCGGCGTTTTCGGTAAAGCGCCGCAAATATCTTAATGAAAACGCACCGTTTCGTCTTGAGGTAGATTAGTATTAGTGGCGTTTTTAGAAAAACGCCGTAAAAGAACATAATTAGTGGCGTTTATTTTTATGCGCCGCAAAATACCTTAACCAAAACGCAGCGTTTGGTTTTGAGGTATATTAGAATTAGTGGCGTTTACGATAAAACGCCGCAAATATCTTAACGAAAACGCACCGTTTGGTCTTGAGGTAGATTAATATTAGTGGCGTTTTTAAAAAAACGCCGTAAAAGAACATAATTAGTGGCGTTTATTTGGAAGCGCCGCAAAATGCCTTAACCAAAACGCAACGTTTGGTTTTGATGTATATTAGAATTAGTGGCGTTTATGGTAAAACGCTGCTAAAGAATAGTATTAGCGGCGTTTTCGGTAAAGCGCCGCAAAACTACTTCAGCCCAACGATGCCGTTTTTGGCTTTTGGGGATTTAGTGGCGTTTTTATGAAGCGCCACTAATACTCAGGGATTTAAAATAATTTAAAATATTTGTTAAAAATGGATAAATTAAAATACTATTGATTTTTAATTTATGTGGTAAATTATTTCAAATACAATTGTAAGAGATAAGATAGTATTGATTTTAAAATATTTAATTTAATTATCATTATAGTTTAGGGTTTAATAAATATGGTTAGGGTATATATATGGTTAATTAATTTAGGATTTAAGACCGGTTTAGGAGGTACAATTTTAAGTTTTATAAATTATGGATTAGGGATTCTGGTTTAAGGGTTAATGTGATTTAAGGTTTATGGATTAGGGGTTAGGGGTTAGGTTAGGGGTTAGATGTTAAGAGTTAGGGTTTAGGATTTATAAAATTCGTGTTAGGTTAGAGTTTCGGATTTAGATTAATTAGTGTGTTTTAAGTATATATTAAATAAGTTTTAGGGGTTAGGGGTTAGAGGTCATGGGTTAAGGGTTTAGGGTTAAGGGTTAAGGGTTAGGGGTTAGGGGTTATGGGTTAGGGGTTAGGGATTGGGTTATGGTTTAAGGTTTAGATTAATTAGTGTTTTTTATTTTATATATTAAATAAAGTTTAGGGGTTAAGGGTTAGGGTTATGGGTTTGGAGTCGGGTTATGGATTAAGATTTGGATTAATTAGTCCTTATTTAATTAACATATTAAATAAGTTCTTTATATAAATGTAAAGGAGATAATAATAAATTGTAAAGATTATTAATTTAAAATTGATATGCAATATATAATAATTTGAATATAATAATTTGGAATTGTAAAAATTGTAAAAAAATTGTCAAAATTACAAAAAGTAAAATGAAAATAAAAAATAAAAAGAAATAAAAAAACTAAAATTTTTATTTTTACCTAATTTTTATAAATATTACTTAAAAAACTGAGATTGATAATTTTATCTAATTTTTTTAAATATTACCGAAATTAACAAAACTATTCATTAAAATCTGGCAAACCGGCGCCGTTTCAATAGAAAATTTAATGTAGTAATGGCGTTTTTATTAAAAACGCCGCTATAAAATAGACATTAGCGGCGTTTTATAACAAACGCCGTGAAATATTCTTAATATTGAAGATAAAACGGTGCAGTTTTTGGCTGAGATTCATACCATTTGATAAAAAACTGCGCCGTTTTATTATTTGCTTTTAGTGGCGCTTTAAAAAAATGCCGCAAATTATTTTAACTATGTTTTAAGATTTACGCAAACGCTGCCGTTTTATCTATATTATTAGTGGCGATTGGGCTAAAACGCCAGGAGTTCGAGTTAATCGACTGCATTTGGCCTAATATTTAGTGGCGTTTATGTATAAACGCCGCAATTTACAGAAATTGTTTACGAAAACGGCTCCGTTTTCTTATTTATCTTTAGTGGCGCTTTTAGTACACGCCGCAAAATTGTTTTAATTTTTATGGAGACGATGCCGTTTTGTCTAAAACGCCATGAGTTTTAGTTTACTAATCGGGGAACGACAGCGTTTGATCATATTACTAGTGGCGCTAGTATATAAACGCCGCAAAGTACAGAAATTGTTTAGGAAAACGGCTTCGTTTTCTTATTTACTTTTAGTGGCGCTTTTAGTAAACGCCGCAAAAATGTTTTAATTTTTATGGAGACGATGTCGTTTTCTCTAAAACGCAATGACTTAGAGTTAACTGATCGGGAAACGACAGCGTTTGATCATATTACTAGTGGCGCTGGTATATAAACGCCGCAAATGGGTTAATTATTTTGATGAAAACGACGTCGTTTTTTTCCCATCGTTTTGACTGAAGCTAAAACCCGATTCTCCCCATCCCCAACCTCTCTTTCTCCCAAACCCCTAAAATTTCCCTAATCTCTTACTGCATCACAACCTCTCATTCTCCCAACCCGTCTGCTTCACTGCATCAACGCCTCCGTCCGTGTCTGGTGCCGCAACCGTTCGGTAAGTTCAACTACTTCCTTCATCTTCTTCATGCGCGAATGTTTCTGGATAATCTTTGCTATTTGAACAAATATGGGTCTTTCGAATATTACTGGAATTTGGGGCTTTTGAGCATTTCGATTTTCTCATTTCAAATTGAATCATTTACTGCTGTTCTGTCGAAAATTAGTTTCCATTGCTACCATGTTGAATCATTTACTGCTGTTCTGTCGAAAATTGCAAAATTGTTCAAAATTGTTCAAAACCATGTCGAAAATTCCATTGCTACCATGTTGAATCATTTGCTATGGCAGGGCTACTATACTAATATTAGGAAAAATCCAATAGTGGCAAGGAACTGAACAATTTTCGACATTGTTCAAAACTTGTAAGTTCAAATTTCTAAAGAGCAAAGTAATATTTTATGTGTGAAATCTGAGATTCAATCTTATTTTTTTATTTTTTTCTTTGATAATATATTTAAAATTTATATACATTTTTAATATATAATATATATATAGTTTTAATTGCTACCATGTTGAATCATTTACTGCATGTTGTTCTGTCGAAAATTGCAAACTAGTGTTCAAAACCTATTGAATGATATCTATTAATATTTGCTATGGCAGGGCTACTATACTACTATTAGAAAAAATCATCAATTACAAGTGGCAAGGAACTGAACATCATACAGCACTGTTCAAAACTTGTAAGTTCAAACTTCTAAAGAGCAAAGTAATATTTTTGGTTATCGAAATGGGAGATTCAAATCTTTTTTTTTTTGATTTTTTTCTTTTATAATATACTAATATACATTTTTTGATTCATTCTCTTTATTATATATAGTTTTCTTTTTCTTTATTTAGGAACAGAAACTATAAACTGATGAGGGATTATAATTTAGACTTTGCTTAAATCATCAAATGTATTTATTTGTTTGGATTTCTTTCATGAAAATCAATTCTTTTACTTGGTAACAAATCTTGCAGCTTTGAAAGGAATATGGTCACAGAAATTTCTGTTTCTCTAGCATGTTATGTTTCTGTACCATTTTTATGTTTCTTTATTTTCTGTTTTCTGTTTTCTGTTTTCTGCATTCTGTTTTCTGTTTTCTATTTTTTGTTTTCTGTTTTGCTATTTTCTGTTGAATGAAGTGTTTATCAAGTGGAAACAAAAACCGAGTGGTTCCCCCACAGCTCCATCTTGAGGAGGTTGTCCAGTTTAGATTAATTTGTATCAGCAGTTTGCTAAACATTTAGAAAAATATTATTTGTCAAAATCATCAATTACAAGTTTTTCTTTTGATGTGGTTATGAGTTTTGTGATGACAAAAGGATGTTAGAGAGGATTGGTTCAATTTGATGATTCTATCGATCAAGTAACAACATTATCCACTTCTCTACTTGTATAGTTCTGTGTGCTGTAACGGAAATAGCAAAGATAATACATAGGCAACAATGATTTTGACACATTTTAGTTTTTATTTAACTTATTAATATTAAAAAAGTATATATTCATATATTTTATCATAACTTATTAATATTAAAAATATATATATGTTAATATTTTTAAAATTTAATTTAACTTATTACTAATACATATATTGTTCAAATATAATTTTTTAAAATTTATATATTACATTATGGGAATATATATATGTTAATATTTTTACAATTTAATTTAACTTATTACTAATACATATATTGTTCGAATATAATTTTTTAAAATTTATATATTACATGACTTAAATATATATATATGTTAATATTTTTACAATTTAATTTAACTTATTACTAATACATATATTGTTCGAATATAATTTTTCAAAATTTATATGTTACATTACTTAAATATATATATGTTAATATTTTTACAATTTAATTTAACTTATTACTAATACATATATTGTTCGAATATAATTTTTTAAAATTTATATATTACATTACTTAAATATATATATGTTAATATTTTTACAATTTAATTTAACTTATTACTAATACATATATTGTTCGAAGATAATTTTTTAAAATTTATATATTACATGACTTAAATATATATATGTTAATATTTTTACAATTTAATTTAACTTATTGCTAATACATATATTGTTCGAATATAATTTTTCAAAATTTATATATTACATTACTTAAATATATATTTTTAAGTATATTTTAGATGTCTTACAATATTAATAAATAAAACATATTTTTTACTAAATTTTACTCTTAATATATTACTTGAATATATTACTTAAATAAATTACTTAAATACATTACTTACTAAAATTTCGTTAAATTTTTTACTTAAATATGTTACTCAGTTACATTAATTACTAAAATTTGGTTAAATTTTATACTTAAATATGTTACTTGAATACATTACCCGCTATAAATTTAAGTATATATTACATTACTTACAGAACTTGTTAAAATATATTATAGTTTTAAATCGGTTATAAATCAGATACGTAATACTGATATACTTACATCATACATATCTTACATAACCAAAATTTGTATGTACAAGAACTTACATAATTTACACAACTTACTTAACCTACATAACTTACATAATACAAAGCTTACATAACTAAAATAGCTTACACAACTTACATAACTTACATAACTTACAGAAGTTATATAATACATAATAACTTACAACTTACATAACATACATTACTTTGATAACTTACATAAGTTACATAATACACAACTTACATAGTTTACTTAATACAAAACTTACATAACTTATACACGTACATAACCTACATAATTTACTTAATACATAAATATATATTATATGATATACTTACATAACTCATTTATACTTACCACTGAACAACTTACCCTTGTAATTTCTGGTGACAATCAGACTTCAAGAAATAAGAAATGGACCGTTCTTGGATGAATTTGTTAAGGGTAAGCGACGGTTATCGAAATGGAGTACAGACTTTTCTAAATTTTGCATTTCAATATGCAAGCCAGGAGAACATGATTCTTTGCCCGTGTAAGAAGTGTGTCAACATAAACTGGCATTATCGTGAAGTTGTATATGAGCATCTAATTGTTGATGGGTTTGTTCAGGTTATAAACAATGGTTTTTTCATGGAGAATGTCCGCCTAGTACTTCCTCTTCAAGGATGGATGTGTCTTATGACAGTACTACTTAACACCAGTCTAATAGAGGGGATGACATGGAAGGTATGTTGCGGGATGCATTTAATATGCACAATCATGGTGTCCAGTCGTTCCCAACGGACTTTGTGGCTTCTGATGATTGTAATATTTGGAGAAATGCTTTTACCGAACCGGGAAGTAGTGTACGTCATAAAGAACCGAACGAAGAAGCGGCAAAGTTTTACGCGCTACTTAATGACATGAACGACGACTTGTATGAGGGATCAAAATTTTCAAAAATGTCTTTCTGTGTTCGTCTTTTTCAATTAAAATGTTTGGGAGGGTGGACCGGAAACTCTTTGACAATGCTGTTAGAGTTCTTGAGAGAAATGTTTCCTTTTGCAAAAATCCCTCAGTCATGCAAAGATATGAAGAAATTGATAAAAGATTTAGGCCTTGGGTACAACAAAATCCATAGTTGCCCAAATGACTGCATGTTGTATTGGGGCGATCGGAGAAATCAACAGTGCTGTCATGTATACGGCCACTCCCGTTGGATAAGTAAAAACTTAGAAGGTGGGAACGACGATGAAAATGATGCACAGTCAAGAAAGAAGCCAGTCAAGGTTTTACGGTATTTTCCGCTGATACCGAGGCTTCAAAGGCTTTTCATGTCGTCGAAGACTGCAGAGTCTATGACGTGGCACCATGATGGACGAACCGATGATGGATTATTAAGGCATCTGGCAGATTCTTTAGCTTGGAAATCATTTGACAATAAATTTTCAGGCTTTGCAAGCGATCCTAGGAGTGTGAGGCTTGGGCTAGCATCTGACGGATTTAATCCTTTCAAGATCATGAGCACTGCGTACAGTACTTGGCCAGTAGTGCTTGTTCCTTACAATCTGCCTCTGTAGATTTGCATGAAGCAATCTTCCCTTATCTTATCTATGATTATCCCTGGAGAGAAAGGGCCCGGGAATGATATCGACATTTATTTGCAGCCACTTATTGAAGAGTTAAAACAATTGTGGGCTGGTGTCGAGACATACGATGTGCTGAGAAAGGAGAACTTTAATTTGCGTGCAGCTTTGATGTGGACCGTTAATGACTTTCCCGCTTATGCCAATTTATCCGGTTGGAGTACCAAGGGTCGTTATGCATGTCCTTGTTGTGCTGCAGAAACATGTTCGCAATGGTTGTACAATGGGAAAAAGTTCTCTTACATGGGGCATCGTCGGTGGTTACCGGAAAATCATAGATTTAGATTTCAGAGTTCTGTATTTGATGGTACTAAAGAGTTTAGAGAAGCTCCTTCGCAGACCAGTGGCTCTGAAATCTTATTCATGTTAGAAGATATGAATTTCATTTATGGGAAGATGAACCAACCGCCAAACACGCAAAGAAATAGAATATCAAATGATGAAGCTAATGATGACTCTGATGTAGATGACGATCCTAACGAGGCAGACTTGTGGAAAAAAAGAAGTATTTTTTTGAGTTGCCTTATTGGGAGCATCACCTGTTACGACACAATCTTGATGTTATGCACGTTGAGAAAAATGTCTGCGAGAACATTGTGGGTACAATTTTGAATGTCGAGGGAAAATCAAAAGACAATCTTCAGAGTCGACTTGATTTACTCCAAATGGGAATCCAACCTGATTTTCATCCCAATCCACTTCCAAATGGGAAATATCGGTTACCGCCTTCTATTTTTTCAATGTCGAAGACGGAAAAAGAAGTGTTCTGCACGGTGTTGAAGGATATAAAGGTTCCAGATGCGTATGCATCAAATATATCTCGATGTGTTAGCGTTAAAGATCGAAGATTATATTCGCTAAAATCACATGACTATCACATCTTGATGCAAGATTTACTGCCAGTGGCTCTACGATGTTGTATGTCCAAGAAGGTGACGTCTTGTATAATTGAACTATCCAACATAATGAAAGCCATTTGTGGCAAAGTTTTGGATGTTCAAGAACTTCAGAAGGTACAGGATCGAGCCGCTTTGACTTTATGCAACATGGAGAAAATCTTCCCACCTTCCTTCTTCACCATTATGGTTCACTTGATAATCCATCTCCCGCGCGAAGCAATTCTTGGCGGACCCATTTTCTATCGATGGATGTATCCCATAGAAAGGTGTTAATTAAAATTTTTAAATTTTTCCTTCATTCACATATATGCCTTTAGTTTCAATAATTAAGAAATGTTGTTATTGTGTTTAGGTTCCTATCCAAATTAAAGTCTTACTGCCGCAACAAGCGATATCCAGAAGGATCGATTGCTGAAGGCTACTTGGCAGAGGAATGTATGACCTTCTGCTCAAGATATTTGGAAGATGTTGAAACAAGGTTAAACAGACCAAATAGGAATGCTGGACTCACGGACCATAACTTAGCCGATACTTATTTGTTCCAAAGTTTTGGAGAACCAATCGGCAAAGTTGAAATTACAGAATTAGATCATTTATCGTGGGTACAAGCACATCGATATGTTCTGTTTCACCACGAATCATTGGAACCTTTACGGAAGTAAGTTCTACAAATTTGATAAATATTTATCAAACTAATAACTATTTATCTTCTAACAAGGTGAACATTTTTTTAACATAGTGAGTACAAACAAATATTGAGATCTCGTTCGCGCTCCCGAAGAACACAACATCGAGATATCAATAAGATGTTTACAGAATCTTTTTATGAATGGTTAAGCCAAACGGTATGCAGTTGGAGCTTCCGCTTACAAATAATAATGTTTTCTCATAACATTTTTAATTACTTAGTTTACTTTCCATTCAATAGGTTTGGAGTGGGAAGAACGTAAACGACGAAGTTAAATGGCTCTCCCAAGGTCCAAATCGAGTGGTTAAAAGATATAGTGCGTTCCTCATCAACGGATTCAGATTTCATACAAAATATCGCGAGAGGTTGAGGAGAACGCAAAATTGTAGAATAGTTGTCAATTCTGCAATTACAAGTTATGCTAGTGTTAGGGACAATAATCCTGTCGAGGGAAATGTGGAATATTTCGGACATCTAACTGACATAATTGAGTTGGATTACTACGGAAAATGGAAAGTTATCTTATTTCGAGGTGATTGGGCCGATGTTAATACAGCTCGTGGAATTAAGTAAGATCAATTTGGTTTTACAATGGTGAATTTTGACCGATTGATTCACACAGGACAACAACTGATAGATGAGTCGTATGTATTCTCATCTCAAGTCAAACAAGTTTTTTACTCAAAAGATCCAACTGATGAGGGTTGGTACGTTGTACTCCATAACATCCCTAGAGACTTGTTTGAAATGGGCAGTGGAAGTAGATATAACATCGACGACAGATCAGAAACTTTGCCCTTTCCAAAACAAAACTTAAACGACAATATCCCTAGTACTAGTGCACAATTTCAATGGGTTCGTCAGGATACCGATGAAGATATTTACGAATAATGATGTAGTAAGATTTTACGATTCTTTATTTATATGTAATATATTATAATTTAAATATTGGTCTTATTATATATTTCAACTGTTTTATATGTGCTGATATTGTTGTAATTAGTTATTAAGTTGTCAACTATTTTATGTGTATTGCAGATAAAATGCCTAGAAGAAAAATTCTAAGGGGAAGCATTACGAGGAATGATCCTAACTCGACAGAGACAAATAGTACTGAACAGCAGACAGCAATTGGATCTTCGAATGTTCCGATTACAGCTGAGGATCCTACAGAAGTTCAAAGTAATTTTACGTTTAATTTACATGCGTGTTTCTGTTATAGTTGATTTATTTTTCAAATTCTTATATTTAATATACCATTTGTAGCTGAAAATGGTGGGACGCGCAGAGGTCGAGGACGTACGCTACTTAGAGAGTTATACGAGTTAAGTCCAGTCGAGCGTGTCAAAGTTAGACGAAACAGTTTTGGTCAGCCTGTTGGATCAGAAGCTCGACTTTTAGCAGGATACATGGGCATTTTAGCACGAAATGCGAATATGTTGCCTATCAACTACGAGTCATGGCATCAAATGCCCGAAAGCAACAAAAACCAAGCCCTCGATAATATTAAGGTAACAAAATGTTAATGCCATTTGTAATGCTTGGGAAATAGTTTCATTTATATTTACTTTATTAACTTGTGTTTTTTGTTTTTTGTAGGCGAGGTTTGCTTTAGAGGTCTCGGATGCTTACGTAAAGAAAGCATTGGGAAAAAGATGGAGAGACAATAAAAGTACTTTGAAGAAAAATTATTATAAAACAAAAACAACCCTAGATGAGAAATTGCAAAATGTCCCGCCAGGTATGTTGAGGTACCAATGGGAAGATGTGGTTAGATTTTAGCATTCGAAGAAAGGCGAGGTATGACGTACTTCCAAACTATTGTAATTATTTTGGTTTATAGTATTTTCTATTTACGTACTAAAAATTTCGTAACGTAGGATCGTGAACAAGTTGGAAAAAGTAGCAGGCAGAAACAAAAATTCACCCACACAGCCGGGTCTAGAAGTTTTGCATGTGTAGCTGAGGGGGAGGTATTTTTATTTTTTTTTAATATTGTCGAATATGTATAACTTTCTGTTAAATAATATTTATACTACCATATTTTAGGAACTGTCATCCGGTCAAAAAGTTAGACGCCTTCAACTTTTTGAAATTACACATAGGAAGAAAGATGGATCTCCCATGACTCCTGAAGCTGGTGAAATAATGGTACGTTTACTCAATAAGATTTGACTTATTTCAGTTATTTTTAGTGTTTATTTTCTAATGGTATAATTCATTGCTTGTAATGCAACTATTGTTATGTTGCATATGTTTTTTAATATATAATATTGCGTTCCTAACTATGTGATTTATTTATTAGGAAAAACTAAAGGATAAAAAGGCGGAGTACGAAGCGATTGCTTCTAGTGATAGTTCTGTTCATCTTGAAGACATTGATAACCGGATTATTACTGAAGTTTTGGGTCCTGAAAGGTATGGTCGGGTTCGATTTCAAGGATCTTTTGTTAGCCCAACCCAATATTTTGGATCCAGCTCCCACCAATACATGGCTTCGGGGAGTCAGGCTCAAGCTGAAGTTCAGAGGTTGAAAGACCAAATGGCTCATATGCAAGCGACCACAGTTGAGGTTCAAAGGAAATATGAAGAACTCCAGCAACAACTTAAAGCAGAGGTGGCAGCGAGGGAAGCGGAAGCTGCAGCGAGAGAAGCAGAGCAGGCCAAAAAGTACGACAAACTCCAGCAACAGCTTCAGGCTATGATGAAGATGTTTCAGTCGCAACTTCCGCCTTCATAGTGTATGACATAAATATTTTTATCATTTTAACATTTAACATTTTTGCAAAAATATTATGAATTCACTTTTATTTATTGATATTAATATTTTTTTATTCGTTTAATTTGAAATATTATATAAATTTATTGCCTTTGGCTGGTTTAAATCTGGTTCCTTTTGATTTGTTGCTACAGGAGGCTGAAAAATGAAAATTTTAATATAAAAAATCCCAAAAAATAGTGGCATTTTTTCTAAGCGCCGCTAAAGAACATGTTCTGTAGCGGCGTTTTTTTTCAAAGCGCCGCAAAAGAACATGGTCTTTAGCGGCTTTTTTTTTTTGTAAACGCTGCAAACTTTTGCGACATTTTCGTTAGCGGCCTTTTTTGCGGCTCTTCTGGAAGCGCCGCAAATACCTTTAGTGGGGTTAAAAAGCGCCGCTAAAGGCCTAAAAAAACGCCGCTAAAGACCTGTTTTGGTGTAGTGCATGAATAATAATGTAAGAAACAATATAACAATAACATTAATATAATAACAAAACAAATACAATCCTAATAGATATAGATTTGAAAACATGTGAGGATAACAAATAAATAATTAATAGAATGAAATTGCGATAATGTTGGCAAGAATTAAAATAAACAAAATCAATATTTAAAATAGTGAATAAATAAATAAAATAAAACCTAATGTAAGTTTGATCAAAAATTGAAATAAAGAAATAAATAAATGGAATATTAAATAAAACTGTTTTGTTTTTTTTTAAAGAAAAGAAATAAAAATAAAATAAACGGGCTAGGGATCGAATTGAAAATAGACTAAAATTCGGGGGTTTAAAATTGTAAATAAAGTGAAAATCAGCTTGGGACCGAAAATGAAACACGCGCCAGGAACAAAGGACTAATTGCGCAATATTTCCAGCACCAAAACGTGGCGTTCAGCGCGAAGGACCGCACATGGTCAAAGGACCCGAATGAAGCAGGAACAAAATTTGCAGGCCCAAATCAGAAACGAAAAAAGGAGTCAGATTGCGTAACAACGCAAAAGCGGAGGGGCTAAACATGCAATTAGCCCCTCCAAGCAAAACATGCGGATCCTTAGCGTTACTGGGTCGGGTCACGAGTCAAACATCAAAACGGCGCCGTTTTGGCCACTGATGCTAAGGCCCAAAACGACTCCGTTTTATATCCAATATAAATACTAAAAAAAACCAAAAAAAAACAATTTAACCCTACTTTTCTAAAAAAAATAGAGAGCTTTCAGACTCTCTCTCTCACAGCCCTCCAATCCGGCCAATAGGGCCGTCATCGGTGCCGCCGGCCGCTGCTGCCGTGCACGGCGGTAGGACGCCCAAAGTTCGTCGCTTTTCGGTGATTCCAAAGGTACACCTCTTTTTCTTTTTTATTTTTGTGTTAAAAAACAAAACAGAATAAAATAAAATAAAATAAAAACAATCGGGGAAGACTCTAAAAAATAACTCTGAAATTTTCGTTTTCTATTTTTTTTTTCGTTTTTTAAAAATATAAAAAAATAACAATGAAAATAAAGAAAAAGGAAAGATTGAAATAAAAAACTAGGAAATCACCTTAGTTTTTGCTTTTTTATTTCTTAGTGTTCATAAAAAGGAAGAAGAGTTAAACAAGCATCTGATTTTGGCTTTATAGCCGAAATACAAAACTATTTTTCTCTAGAATTTTCATTTGCCATTTTGTGTTCTGTCGTTTTGTCTTCTCTTTTTTGTTGTTTTCTTCTTGCGTGTTACAGATGGTAGCAGACACATGGGTAGTAGCGCTTGGCGAGCAGCGGCGGTGGCCAGGGGATTGCATGAGGTTGGCAGAGGCGGACCTAGGTGCGGCAAACCTAGGGTTTCTGGCTCTCAGTTTTTGCTGAAAATTTGTTTAAGTTTTGTGGGCTGGTTGGACTAGGGTTTAGTTGTATTTGGGTTTGGGTTTTGTTTTGGATATTGGGTTTTGCTAGGCTAAGTGTGTAAGGTTTTTTTGGGGGGGGTATTGGGCAAATTTGGGCTTGTCCAGCTGCCCATCTTTGCTCGTTGTCGTGTAACGAGAATAGAGCAAAAACTAAGAAAGACCAATTTTGCCCGGTCTCGCCGAGTCTTGACTTCTTTAGGTGCTTCTCTTCTTCAAAGCCTCCTTCCAGTCCACTGTGTCTTATTGCTTTGATCCACTTCACGGTATCTTTAGAGAGATACGACTTCAATCTACTCTGCTGCAACTCCATGGGGATGAGATTGGTGGTTTTAATCCGCTCCACTGTAAATTCAGGGAGATAAGATTGGTTTATTTCATCTGCTCCACTACTGCTTAGGGAGATAAGACTTGAGGCGATCTGCTCCACTACTGCTTTGAGAGATAAGATCTGTGGTTCTGTTTGCTCCACTACTGCTTAGGGAGATAAGACTTGAGGCGATCTACTCCACTACTGCTTAGGGAGATAAGATATGTGGTTATGTTTGCTCCACTACTGCTTAGGGAGATAAGATTTATGGTTCTGTCTGCTCCACTACTGCTTAGGGAGATAAGACTTGAGGCGATCTGCTCCACTACTACTTAGGGAGATAAGATCTGTGGTTCTGTCTACTCCACTACTGCTTAGGGAGATAAGACTTGAGGCGATCTGCTCCACTACTGCTTAGGGAGATAAGATCTGTGGTTCTGTTTGCTCCACTACTGCTTAGGGAGATAAGACTTGAGGCGATCTGCTCCACTACTGCTTAGGGAGATAAGATCTCTGGTTTTAATCCGCTCCACTGTAACTTCAGGGAGATAGGATTGATTTCTTTCAAATTGACTGCAATGTCGGGGAAATAAGATTCGCCGTTGTAACTTCAATCTGTTCCACTGCACCGCCAGGGAAGTAAGATTCGCCGTTGCGGGTTCAATCTTTTAAATTGCAATGTCGGGGAAGCAAGATTCGCCGTTGTAGCTTTAATCTGCTCCACTACATCGCCATGGAAGTAAGATTCGCCATTGCAGCTTCAATCTTTTAAATTGCAATGTCGGGGAAGCAAGATTCACCGTTATAGCTTCAATCTGCTCCACTGCATCGCCATGGAAGTAAGATTCGCCTTTGCGGCTTCAATCTTTTAAATTGCAATGTCAGGGAAGCAAGATTCGCCGTTGTAGCTTTAATCTGCTCCACTGCATCGCCATGGAAGTAAGATTCGCCGTTGCGGCCTCAATCTTTTAAATTGCAATGTCGAGGAAGCAAGATTCGCCGTTGTAGCTTCAATCTGCTCCACTGCATCGCCATGGAAGTAAGATTCGCCTTTGCGGCTTCAATCTTTTAAATTGCAATGTCGGGGAAACAAGATTCACTGTTGTAGCTTTAATCTGCTCCACTGCATCGCCATGGAAGTAAGATTCGCCTTTGCGGCTTCAATCTTTTAAATTGCAATGTCGGGGAAACAAGATTCACCGTTGTAGCTTTAATCTGCTCCACTGCATCGCCATGGAAGTAAGATTCGCCGTTGCAGCCTCAATCTTTTAAATTGCAATGTCGAGGAAGCAAGATTCGTCGTTGTAGCTTTAATCTGCCCCACTGCATCACCTGGAAAGTAAGATTTGCCGTTGTAGCTTCAATCTGCTCCACTACACTGCCAGGGAAGGTAACTTCATTGATCTGTTCTCTGGGGAACATGACCTGTAGAATCCATTTCATGGACCTACTTATGCCTAGTGATTAGGATGCCATGATCAAAATGAATCAAATGCTCCTAACTAGATGTGTATGAATGATATTTGCATGAATGCAGAAATGTCATGAGAAATGATCCCTCAATGTTCGAGTTGGTATTGCTCATTGTTCAATAAGGCTTTATTGCCAACACGTCAGAATGCTATCATGCTTGGCTGGAAACACCCATCTCTTGTTTAACCGGACTGCCCCACTGTAATCTTCAAAGTTCAATCCACTATAATCTTCAAGGTTCAGTCCACTGTAATTTAGGGACATAAAAATTTGAACCCTCCTCCTCCTACTGTAGTTTAGGAGCATAAGATCTGGCTCTTTTTCAAATCTCTCCCACTGCAATTCGGGGATACAGGATCTGATTCTCTTCGGCCTCTTACACCATTCCCAGGGTGTCGTACCAAATGTTTATGCACAACTGTAAAACTTTTCTCTTCCGAGAAACTTTTTCTTAACACTCGGTGATCATTGCTCGTTTGTTCATTGAAGCATTTGTCACCAACACGACATTTTCTTATTTTGTTCAATCTATACTTGGACAATAAAATTAGAAAGGATAGTCTTAATTTAGACTTTTCCTTCTTAGACATTTCAACCTTTAAACTTGGTGTGTTCTAAACAATAGTCCTATTTCAGGTTCCTGTATTATTTAGAAGCTTTCAGAGTAAATGCAAAACTCCTTTTGCTTGAATATTCAGTCCATTAATCGTTATTTCAAAAATGCTTGAAAAAGATTATCACAATGGATAAAATTTTATTGAGAACAAAGCTCGAAATGAATAAATTAATCAAGATAGCAAATTTTGCTAAGATAAGATGAAAAAGATTATCACAATGGATAAGGTGAAATTTTATTGAGAACAAAGCTTGAAATGAATGGATCAATCAAGATAACAAATTTTTGCTAGAATGAGAATAAATTAATCAAGATGACGTATTTTGTTAAAAATACAAAAAAAAGAATAAAATAGAAATAGGTGCCCCAGATATCATAGCATGAGCTTCTCTGCCCCAAACTCCTTGAGGACCTTTTTGAACCTGATATGTGTTTAGAAGTCCTAGAAGACTTTGTTGATGCCCCAATATGTAGCATCTCTCCTTTTTATTAATTCGGATAGGACAAGACTACTGCATGCCCCACCTTCGATCAAATTTGAACTGCCCATTCCTGGGTTTTCAATTCGAAACCCCTTTGGTCTCAAGGCGCCCTTTGCGGGTTTTCACCTTGGCCTCTCCTTTTTCTTTTTTGTTCTTCTTTCTTTTTTTTCCGTTTCTTTTTTCAAGTGAAGTATTCATTGCTTGAATCAGAATTCTCAAGATTAGGCAGGTTCTTGCCATCTATCTTGGTCAATATCGACGCTTTTTCAGATAAGGTCTTCCACATAATATCCTTTCCAGTTTGGCATCCACTTTCTTCTAAAGTTCTTTTGTATGGGAAGGATCTTCTTCGATATCAGGTCCCTCTCATGAAATTCTCTGGAGCAAACCTTTTTTTGGTGAACTCGTATCATTCGCTTTTGGTACATCTGACCATAACGGATAGCTTTTAACCCTTACTCTTCGATCAAATTTAACTGATTATATCGGGCTTGGATCCATTCTGCTTCATCTAACTTCAACTCTAACAAGACTAGAAGGGAAGAAATATCACCTTCGATGGTAAGACTGCCTCTATTCCATATACCAATGAGAAATGATGTGCCCCAGTAGAGGTTTTTTTTGTTTTTTTTGTCTCTTTTGTTCTTTTTTTATTTTTGTGTTTTTGGTTTTTTTTTTGCCTTCACTGAACCATTCATTTTGGGGAAACATGGTGTTAATCTTGAACAGACTGCAAACTTCTGATGTCGCGCGGTTGTTCAAATTTAATGCATTGTCTAATATGATCCTTTTTGGCATTCCATATTGACATATGATTCTTCAAGAAATTTGCTGATTGTCAGCTTTCGTAACATTGGTATATGAGGCAACTTTTGTCCACTTAGTGAGATAATCGACGACCATAAAGATGAATTGATGATCCCCAAAACCTTAGGTGAGATTGGCTCGATGACATCCGTACCCCACATAGAGAAAGTTCATGACTTCCATTGGTTCTTTGTAAGGTAGGATCTTGTTCTACCATCATTAACAAATCAGGGGATAAGCTACAGTCTCAATTATCTTCAAAGTCCTAAGGCTCATCTAGACACATATCTTGCTCAAAAGGAAACTCTGAGTCAGTAGCAGTGTCGCTCATGTCTTTAATATTTGGAGACCTATTGTAGGGACGAAGGCAGATCCAAAGAATAAAAGAATCTAAGAATATTTATCCGTATAGTATGATTATGAATGGAATGGAAACAATAAAAGAATATTTGCTAAAAGTGAGAAACAAAGATGCATTTTATTGAAATAAAGATATTAAACATAAGCCTATCTCACAAAAGGATTCTTATTGCTCCTAGGCTTAGAGCAATAAGCATGTTTTAAACATTACTTCAAATTAGGTCTAAAATACAGAGATCTCTTCCACAGTCCCATTGTTCAAAACACTCCCAAGTATATAAGGGTAGACGTCTCATAAATTACCCTCTCCAGCTCCTTCTTCAGATACGGCGTTAACATTCAAGTTTCCTAACACTTCTTCTGGGCCTTTGACTTCTTCAAAGAATTCCAACTCTTTATTATCCATTAGACTTTGCACCAAGGCTTTGAATTCAACACGCTCTTGGATTTCATGGCCTTCTTTAACGTGGAACTCACAGTAGCTCCTCATCCATTTTGGTCTCTTCTCCAAATTCTGAATGATTAATCCCATGTCCATCATCTGTTTCAAAACCCATTTCAGTGGGGTTTTTACTTCTGCAATATTGGTTTTGGTTCTTTTTCCTCCATTCTCAACTATCGCATTTACTCCTAGGTCTGGATGACTAGGTAACGAATTTCCTACCATATTAGGTCCCGATGGATCATCAAACTTCACGATCCCCATATTAATGAACCTTTCAACTAACTTTTTAAAGGTAGTGCAATTTTCAATCGAGTGTCCCATAGTTCGTGCGTGATACTCGCATTTGGCATTCGCGTCGTACCATTTGGGGTATGGAGGTTGCATGGGTTTTGAGTAGAACGGAGCTACTACATGTGCATCAAATAATTTCTGATATAACTCATTATACGTGACTGGGATAGGTGTGAACTGAAGTCTTTCTGTGTTCGGCCCCGAGTTGGATTCTTGCTTCGAAGGGCCTTGATAGCTTGCTGCTGCTATCTTTGGCTGGCCCACAGTGATCGATTTTGAATGCCCTTTATTATAGAAACTCAGGTTGCTCACTTCATTTTCTTTGTGCTTTAGGGTTGATCTTTTAGCACCTTCCCCCGCATCTATCTTCCCCCTTCTTATGGCATTTTCAATCATCTCGCCAGACATTACCATATCTGAGAAGCTCATAGTAGCACTTCCTAACATGTGGTTAATGAATGGAGCCTTCAAAGTGTTGATGAAAAGCATTGTGGTTTTTTTCTCCAAAAGAGGTGGCTGGACTTGCGTTGCCACCTCCCTCCATCGTTGGGCGTATTGCCTGAAGCTCTCATTTTGTTTCTTCTCTATGTTTTGTAACATGATTCTATCGGGTGTCATATCTATCACATGACTGTATTGCTTCATAAAATTTTGCGTCAAGTCTCTCCATGAACTAACTTTAGCACGACTCAGCTGATTGTACCACTTGGCTGCAGACCCGATCAAACTGTCCTGGAAGCAATGAATTAACAGTTGATCATTGTTGACGTATCTTGTCATTATTCGACAGAACATAATGATGTGAGCTTCAGGACAACTAGTCCCGTTATATTTTTCGAACTCTGGCATCTTGAACTTAGGCGGGAGCACTAAATCAGGGACCAAACTCAGGTCCTTGGCGTCGACTCCATAATGGTGGTCGGTGTTCTCCATGGCTCTAAATTTTTCCTCTAGCCATCTACACCGGTCCTCAAGTTGTTTTGGCAGGTCTATTCTTGCTTTTTCCATTTCCACCATATCATCGAGATCAGGGACCACAGGATTGGTGGGGTTGCCCCCGGGATTAGAACCTGAGCCCGTTTGAAAGTGCATTGGTATCGAGGCACCAGCCTGATATTGAGGTCTAATATTGATGGGTATTCTTAGTGAGCACACATCTGGTTGTGCCTGGGTGCTAACTGGGGTGAAACCCAGAGGATAAACAGGGTCATCGTGATCATCCCCAGCATCAACTACAAGGCTTTTTCCTTTATCATTCCCTCCAGCCAATAACCGTTTCAATTGGTTCATCATAGCTGTCTGGGATTCTTGCATGTCCTGTTGGATTTTATCTAGTCGTTCTTGCATCTGATCTTGCATCTCTTTCTGTAATTACTCCAATATTTCTAACCTTTGATCCATTGCTTTTGTTTGGCAATGGGTACCGTAATGATATTTGGCTGGCGGATTCTTGTTGGTTGCCAGGGTAACTGAAATAATTTTACCTAATTAAGGTCCTTTTTTGAAAATCTAATGCATATGATGCAATGTAATGCATATGTATGGAATGAATGCAAAAAGAAAAAGAGGCATTGATTCTAAATTCAATTCCATTAGAACAACTTTTCCAGAAGATAAATTTCTTTACATAAAATGGAGACTTATACGGCCTTGCCATCATACTCCAAGCAAAGACATCAACCTCTTTCTTCATATCTGGACGTTAAGATCAAATCTTGTAAATTTTCCATTAGATGCCTCTACTAGTTCCTCTTTACTTGATCTGGGCTGCGACTCATTGCTCCCTTATCTTCGTGATGCTTGTTGGCTTCTTTAAGAAAGTTCGACGACTTTCGAATAATCTTTGTCAGCTTGAATCCTCGGGCAACAAAGCAAAGTCGTGTAGTCATCCATTAAACTATCATCATTCTCTTATCACATTTTCTTGGACCATATTCGAACAACCGTATTGTCATCCACTTTATCAAGAAACTCATTTTCTTATGACAAGCTCTCTGTTTAGCAACTGAACGTGAATCAATACCTTTTTTATGCTGAAAATGCAATGTGATCATAACCAAAACAAAAGAAAACAGGTTAGTACAAAGCAAAAGCAAGCAAGAATAAATAGAACAGCTATTCGGGTGACCACTAGGGGTTTGAAGTGGTTCTATCTAGGGTAAGCTCTTAGGTTCACTATATGCGGTTCGGCTCTAAAGCAAAGGTACCCGAACCAGTAGATTCCTCGATCCTCACCCATTATAGGCTCATACAGACCGAGTTCAGTTCAGGGGGATACATTTCCCTATGGCTGCACGGAGATGAAAATCTCACGAAGACATAGGTACGGATGTATCCCGGAAGCGATTCACTATCCTGCACGGAGGTGAAAACCTCACGAAGGACTAGTTTCCCACTCCCACTTAAAAGTTGTGACCCGCAGTCATGCAATGCAATATGCAGAAATATCAAAAGGCTTGAACGAAAAAAGTATGCATCAAAGACCACAAAAACGACGGACAAAATGCAACGAAATGATCGTACATTTAAACCAAGTTTTTATTTTTCGACAAAAAGACAAAAATTAATCAACTCGTGGCTTGACTCTCTTTTAAACTCCCCAGTGGAGTCGCCAAGCTGTTGACACCATTTTTTTGATAAAACGGGATCGACTTGGATTTTGAAAATGAAAACGAAAAAACGGGAGTCGCCACCAATCCTTTTTTATCTAGGTGTGATCGGATCACCTCATCATTTTAATAAAATTTAAATTTACTAAAACGATAATTTTTGGTCTACAAAATCCAAAAAATGAGTTCGGGAGTCGGTTATGCACGAGGAAGGATTAGCACCCTCAATACGCCCAAAATTGGTACCTAGTTGATTTATTAATGTCTCAATATCGAAAATTAAAAACTCGAAAAGAATTTAAAAATATGATCCTTCTTTACATTGTGTTATTATAAAATTACTCAAATAAATCAAAATGGAAAATGCCTCTTTATCTCGAAGTAACAAGATGTCATATCCAGTGAGTTAAGACACGACATCTCGTATATTTGAGAGTAAGCTTGCCTTTTTATTTTTTATTTAAACCTCATTTATTTTAATTTTAAAAGGATATTCGGTTATTTAGGATCAACGCGAGAAAAATCGAAGCTCAGTAAGTTAGGGCTCGATTTCTCGAATTTTCTAAATACGGAATATTGCCTTTATTTTCGAAATTTTACCCTTTTGAATTTTGAGTATGATTTAGTGGAATTGTTAAAAAAACAAATGCGTGCAAGTTTGATTATATTTGAAAAGAAATTGTTCAAAACGGAAAGAATGTCGTACACGACTTATAATGAATATACAACATACACTTAAAATCCATAACATAATATGCATCATAAAATATACACATAGCATTGATACTAATAAATTGAAATGCATGAATAATAATGTAAGAAACAATATAGCAATAACATTAATATAATAACAAAACAAATACAATCCTAATAGATATAGCACTACACCAAAATAGGCTTTTAGCGGCGCTTTTTTAGGCCTTTAGCGGCGCTTTGCAAAGCGCCGAAAACAACGCCGCTAAAGAACGCGTCGCTAACTTTAGAGGTGTTTTTTTTCTAAAAACGCCGCTAAAGACCAAGACCTTTAGCAGCGCTTCTCCCACAAACACTGCTAAAGACCAAGACCTTTAACGGCGCTTCTCCCACAAACGCCGCTAAAGACCAAGACCTTTAGCGGCACTTTTCCCATAAATGCCGCTAAAGACCATGACCTTTAGCGACGCTTTTATCAAAAACGCCACTATAGACCATGACCTTTAGCGGCGCTTCTAGCAAAAACGCCGCTAAAAACATAAACTTTAAAAAAATTATTTTAATCAAATAATATTTATTTTTATGATAAATATTATATTATGTTTTATTTTTAAATGTGAACTTTAAATATACTTTTTAAGGATAAATAAAAATATTATGTAAATTAAATTTTCTATAAAAATTTTAACTTTAAAACTAAATATAAAAATTAATGAATTTAGTTTTAGAATTTAAAATAATAAATTAATAACACAATTAAAATCTAAAAGTTAGAACTCAAGTTGCCGTAAATATTAAAATAAAAAAAAATTTAGAATCAAAACTAAAATAAACAATGGAAAGATAGCTACAGAAAACATTTATCCTTATGATAAAATCATATACACCAATGCATACAAAATAAAAATTTAAGCTTCCTATACATACACCAATTTGTTGTAGTTATCTGTCTCATTTATCCTCCTCTCCACTCTCGCAGTCTGAACCATAAAGAAGACAACACCACCAGTGTTTGATGGCTCCAAACCTGAAAAGATTAAACTGACTATTGACTTGATCATGCTAAGTTTATATGCTAAGAAAAGATGTTATAATTGTGGTCAGGAACACTAAGTTTAGGATTATATAATTTTCAGATTCATTCAAATGCAACTTTTAAGACAGTTTCTATTAAAAGGGACCAAAACAGTTAGTGTTCTGCTCTACTTTGCAAGTCTAAGATAATGGAGATTTCTGAATTAACCACTCAAAATCGCCAACTTTATCAACAAGCATAAGAATTCAAAATCTTTTAGATTATTTGATAAATAAAATATTTTATCTTTCTTGCCAATAAAATAAAATAAAATAAAATAAAAAACAAGAATCAAATTAGTTCAACTCCAAGTCCTTAGTCAAATCAGTTCAACCTCAAGTTCTTTGTCAAAAGAAAAGAATATATATAAAAAACCATACCTAGTTTGATTGGCAAAATGTCGTTTTCTTTGGTAGGCGACCATTGGGAAGTTTAACAATTAATTAAGAAAATGAAAAGAGATAGACCTTGAAGAGTTTTTGCAAGCAAATTGATTAAACTTCTTCTATGTTCGAATTTTTTGATATTCGATTCTTGTTTTTTATTTTATTTTATTGGTAAAATCAACTTAATTAAAAGCTATTTCAACACTACAATTGTAGTAGTTGTGATGTAATTAGTGTGTGCTTAGAAGATATATAGTTAATTCAAACCACATTATTACCCAACAAACAGTTTCATACCTATGATTATTGGAGTCAGCTTCAACTTGGATTTGGACCCACCTATTAAATTACAACATACCACACAAAGCAATAAATTAGTTACTTTACGATTTCAATTATTTAAATAATTTCAACTCTTTTTTTTTTTTTGAGTTAAACATTCACATCAAATTAATATTACTATCTTAAAACAGAAAATAAATAACATGTTGAATTGTATAAATGGAAAGTACATACATACCTCTGGTATTATTGCTTCCAGTATTTGTTGGGGATGGTGGGAGAAGGGCTCGATGGCATTCTTTGGTATTCGGGGAACTCTCAAATCCTGATGGGCAGTAGCAGAATGTTTGATTGTTGGAGTTGTCAAAATCGCAGGCTCCACCAGAAGCATTGCACTTCCGGCAGCTTTCCGTATCTTCCTTCCATTGCACCTCAAATCCTGTTTCCAATGCTTCTTCCAAATCCAGGGAATCATTTCGAAGTCTTTCCCAGGAAGATTGAAGAATCGGGACTCTAACATTAGCTGAACATCCATCTGGACGAATGTTATCTGTAGTTATGGAAACATTGTTGTAATTTGAAGAATTGCAAGGGAAGATTCCAAAACTCGATGAAGATTGGCAGTCATAAGACAGAGTAAGATTGGTATTTCCAGAACCGAGAACGAATGGCTCAGAATTCAGGATCGAATCTTGAATTGGAATTTGAGGATGACAAGAGCCATTCTTGATGAAGTCCTCCCTCGCAATCCTTAGAATTTGATTTTCATGATGGATGTCCAGCACCTCATACTTTACACGAAAAATTTCAATCTTAGTGGTATTAGTAAAAACGTCACAGTGAAGCGCCAAACCAGGATGTCCGCATTCTGGATCTCGATCACCTCCAGAGAAAGGATATCCA
Source organism: Gossypium hirsutum (assembly GCF_007990345.1). NCBI lineage: Eukaryota > Viridiplantae > Streptophyta > Magnoliopsida > Malvales > Malvaceae > Gossypium > Gossypium hirsutum. Next base: position 49,926,717 of record NC_053449.1, on the reverse strand, counting down.
ATGGAGATATTCCCACATTTAAACACTGCATCGCGGCACTTCTCGTACAGTTGATCGGGATTGGGTAGTGAAACAGGAAACCCAAGAATAAGCAAAACAGAAGTTTAAAAACAAGCATCAGATATGAATATAAATCCAACACATTATGTTATGTAGCATATTTATGATAAAGTTATGTCAATGATGCCCTACACGCTCCCGTTTACTCATTAATGGCCACCAAAATGATGATTAAAGGACACTAAATAAACCCTTTTCTCACTTTAAACTGAAGTAGACAAGTAATAACAAAAAAAAAAGGAAAAAAGACAGAACAATGATTAACAACATAGCCCATGTTAAATTTTTAATCATAGCAAAATCCATTTTTCTTAACAGTAAATTACAAACTTAGCTCAGCCAGTACTTAATACTTATGTTGCGAAAAATGGTCCTTGGTTCTGTTTAAGGTATGCATGAACAACGCTCTCATTTCACCATCCCTGTAAAATGAAGCTAGAAGTCAAAAGATTCTGTGAAAATTACCATTCATTCACTACTTTTCAAATTCTTCAAATACGCTATTTTCTTCATTCATTACTTCTTTTTTTGCTACTATTGTATTTATGTAAATAGTAGCAGAACAATCCTGAACTGCAGAAGGCATGTTAAAAAGCACAAAGCGAAAACATAGAGAAGCTTCTTCATGTGTATATATATAGTACTAAGCAAATTAGAGATGTACCTTGAATTGAACCCCAAGACTGAAATTCTTGTGAAAAATGGAATGGTTCCTTTCATCAGCTTCATCCCCGGGAGAACACTTGACCCCACAAATTGAACAGGCATGGAGAAGAAAATCAGATTGACCTAACTCTAAATGAAACTGTGCATAACTTCTCTTCTTATTTAGATTTCTCCCATTTACTAATAATCAAACAAACAAACAAACAAACAAAATTAAATCCAACCAAAATTACGAACCCGAAGCGTCCTTGAAGCTTCAGTTAAAACCAAAGGACCCCCTTGGTGATGCGAGCTAACTCCTCCAACCACCGCTGCAAGCGAAGAAGACGAAAGACAATCTGCCACCGCACGACGCAACGGCTCCGGTGGCTTCTTAAGCGACGAAGATCTAAGCCTCGACACTCCACTGCCTGCTCCTAACTGAAGCATTAAACCCCCGGGCTCCGACCTGGACTGAAAGTTATAGCCATCGGACTTAGGTTACACTCCGAATCCACGCACAACCGTCTGTCAAACTTAACTCCAATTTTTTTTTTAAAAAAAGAGTTTTTAAGCAATTAAAATCTTCTTTTTCCCCCTCAATTCAATCGTTACTACATTTCAACAGAGAACAAAGAAATAGAGAAAGAGAGAAATTTGTGGAAGATTCAAAATCTTATTTATTCTGAGAGTAAAAAAAATGAAAATAGAAGAGGGAAAACTGGGAGGAGGGAAAGTGGGAAAAAAAAGAGATTTTGAAACCGCGGAAGCCGCTATTGCTTATCGAGGCATTTTTTATAGAAATGCCGCAAAAAATTATTTCATCTTGAATAAAATGATTCCGTTTTACTCAATTAAAAATATTTTATTTTGTCTGCTAAAAATTATTAGTTAAGTGATTTTATAAAATATTTATTATTTTTATTTTTATAAACTTGATTTTTATAATAAAAAAACAAGTACTTTCAAAATAAATATCGTATATTTTAATAAGAAAACAAATGATTAAATGGTTGTATTTAATTATTAAGTTAAAATTATCTAATGTAAGATTGAGATGTTAATCATGATTTTATATTATTCTTTTCCAATCTAATCTCCATTTTATTAGAGATATTTCTTCCTAACTAAAATATAACTATATATATTGCTAAATGTTCGATGTGAAATGATTTTAGTTTTTTTATTTCATTTTTATTTGTTATAATTTAGTCCTATCCAAAATAGATAGTTACCTATCCATATCAATTACTTTTTATTTATTTATTTATCAATGTTTTTTTTTAAATCTAATATTTAAATATATCAAATGGTTTATATTAAATATTTTTAAATATAAAAGCATTAATTGATTATATAAAATTTCATCATTTAACAAATCTCAAGTAAACCTTAAATCTTAAACCATTTAATATATATAAATTCAAAAAACTAGTTAATCTAAACCCAAAACCCTAACTCGACCCCGAATCTCTAAACCCTAAATCACTAACCACAAACCCCTAACCTCCAACCCCTAACCCCAAACCTTTAACCCCTAACTACTAACCCCTAAACTTTATTAAATATATAAATTAGAAAAATACTAATTAATCTAAACCCTAAATCCTAACCCGAATACCTAACCCTTAAACCTTATTTAATATAAATTAAAATACACTAATTAATCTAAACCTTAAACCCTAACCTGACATCAAATCCATAAACCCTAAATCCCTAACTCTTAATCTCTAACCCTTAATCCCTAACCCTTAAATCACAACCCTTAAACTAGAACCCCTAATCCATAGTCCCTAATTCCATAACCTATAAACCTTAAAATTCTAACTCCTAAACCGGCCTTAAATCCTAAATTAACCATATATCCTAAACCATATACCCTAAACCATATATATTAAACCCTAAATTATAATGGCAATTACTTAAATATTTTAAAATTAATACTACCGTATCTTTTACAATAATATATGAAATTATTAAATATATAAATTAAAAATCAATCAGTCATGTACCCAAAAAATTTTAAAATTATTTTAAATAATAGTAGTTTAATTTTTCCATTTTTAACAAATATTTTTCTATGTTTTTTATTTCAATTTATTTATACGTGTCATTATTTCAAATTTATCCATTTTTAACAAATATTCAATTAAAAATAAATTAAATTTTAATTAATATAAATAAACAATTAAATAGTAATTAGACAGATAAAATGTTTTTGCGGCGCTTTTTCAAAAACGCCGCTAAAGCCCAGAGCATTAGCGGAGCTTTACAAAAAACGCCGCTAAAGCCCAGAGCATTAGCGGCACTTTACAAAAAATGCCGCTAAAGCCCAGAGCATTAGCGGCGCTTTTCCAAAAATGCCGCTAAAGCCCCGAATGGTCTTAAAACGTTGGGCATAGGTTTTTTGCGGCGTTTTCTCAAAAAGCACCGCTAATTCTCATTTTTAGCGGCGTTTTACGTAAAGTGCCGCTAATGCTCGATTTTTAATGGCGTTTTTTATCCAAACGCCACTAAAACTACCGCTAAAAGCCTATTTTGGTGTAGTGTAGATTTGAAAACATGTGAGGATAACAAATAAATAATTAATAGAATGAAATTGCAATAATATTGGCAAGAATTAAAATAAACAAAATCAATATTTAAAATAGTGAATAAAAAAATAAAAAAAAACCTAATGTAAGTTTGACCAAAAATTGAAATAAATAAATAAATAAATGGAATATTAAATAAAACTATTTTGTTTTGTTTAAAAGAAAAAAATAAAATAAACAGGCTAGGGATCGAATTGAAAATAGACTGAAATTCGGGGGTTTAAATTTGTAAATAAAGTGAAAAGCAGCTTGGGACTGAAATGAAACGCGCGCTAGGAACAAAGGACCAATTACACAATATTTCTAGCACCAAAACGCGGCGTTCAGCGCGAAGGACCGCACATGGTTAAAGGACCCGAATGAAGCAGGAACAAAATTTGCGGGCCCAAATCAGAAACAAAAAAAGGAGTCAGATTGCATAACAATGCAAAAGTGGAGGGGCTAAACATGCAATTAGCCCCTCCAAGCAAAACACGCGGATCCTTAGCGTTACTGGGTCGGGTCGCGGGTCAAACATCAAAACGACGCCATTTTGGCCACTGATGCTAAGGCCCAAAACGACGTCGTTTTATATCCAATATAAATACTAAAAAAACAAAAAAAAACAGTTTAACCCTACTTTTCTAAAAAAACAGAGAGCTTTCAGACTCTCTCTCTCGCAGCCCTCCAATTCGGCTAATAGGGCCGTCATCGGCACCGCCGCCCGCCGCCGCCGTGCACGGCTGTAGGACGCCCAAAGTTCGTCGCTTTTCAGTGATTCCAAAGGTACACTTCTTTTTCTTCTTTTATTTTTGTGTTAAAAAAACAGAATAAAATAAAAAAAATAAAAAAACAATCGGGGAAGACTCTAAAAAACAACTCTGAAATTTTTGTTTTCTGTTTTCTTTTTTATTTTCGTTTTTTAAAAATATAAAAAAATAACAATGAAAATAAAGAAAAAGGAAAGATTGAAATAAAAAAAACTAGGAAATCACCTTAGTTTTTGCTTTTTTATTTCTTAGTGTTCGTAAAAAGGAAGAAGAGTTAAACAAGCATCTGATTTTGGCTTTATAACCGAAATACAAAACTATTTTTCTCTATATTTTTCATTTGCCATTTTGTTTTCTGTCGTTTTGTCTTCTCTTTTTTGTTGTCTTCTTCTTGCGTGTTACAGATGGTAGCAGACACGTGGGTAGCAGCGCTTGGCGAGCGACGGCGGTGGCCAAGGGACGTGCATGAGGTTGGCAGAGGCGGACCTAGGTGCGGCACACCTAGGGTTTCTGCTAGAGGTGCTCATGCGCCGGGCGGCCCGGCCCGGCCCGACGGCCCGCCCGAAATATGGGAGGGTTTGGGTAAAAATATAGGCCCGAAATATGGGCTTGGGCAAAAAAACAAAGCCCGATTAAAAAACGGGCCGGGCCTCTGGCACCACTTTTTTGGCCCGAGCTCGGCCCGGCCCGGCCCGAATAATAAATTTTTTAATTTTTTTAATTTTAAAATACTTTTAAAATACTTTTTTTTAATTTTTTTAATTTAAAAATATTTTTAAAATACTTTTTAAATTTTTTTAATTTTAAAATATTTTTAAAATACTTTTTAAATTTTTGTTTTAATTTTTAAAATAAATTTTTGGTATTTATTTAAAAAACGGGCCGGGCCTGGGCTTATGAATTTTTTCTCGGGCCGGGCATGGGTAAAATTCTAGGCCCATATTTCGGGCCGGACTGGGCCCGGGCCTAGGACCCGGGCCAAAATTTTTTTCTGGACCCGGCCCGGCCCATGAGCACCTCTAGTTTCTGCCTCTCAGTTTTTGCTGAAAATTTGTTTAAGTTTTATGGGCTGGTTGGACTAGGGTTTAGTTGTATTTGGGTTTTGTTTTGGATATTGGGTTTTGTTGGGCTAAGTTTGTAAGGTTTTTTTTTTGGGTATTGGGCAAATTTGTGCTTGTACAATATATATGAAGTTGAATGACATGGTTGCTATTCCTGTGAGTACAAGTCTTGGAAATTTGTGTTATTTATTAGGAGTTGAAGGATTTTCTTGTTATTTTTTAACTGAAGTTCCACTGCATGGTAGTGGAAGCATCACTTGCCACATAATTTGCTTTCAAAATCTAGTGGATTTTATCTTTATCATAATTTTGATGAAGTCATTATATTTTCAGTTAGGATTTGCCCATGTTTCTTTTTCTCCCTACCATTGAAAAAAAGGTATGTGCTTAACATGTTTAATTTAATTGATCAGTGTAATTTTTTGCGAATTTATTACCAAACTTTCTGATGAATGTCATGAAATTTAGTTGAGTTGGTTTATGCTTTTGGTACACAATACTTTGGGAATGGAAAGATTTATGTTTATCACATACTGAATTTAACTCCTTTGATATATTTTCTTCACATGAATTTAGCATTTGTAGTGTTTAGTAAGTTGGCACTGCTTGAGGTGTTTCAGGTTTGCCACTACCTTATATGGATGTAACTAATAAAGGCAAAATTCTATTAGAGCATATGGATGTGATTTCTTGACCTTTAACCCAATAACAATGGGTTGGATGAGAATTGATATTGCTAATTTGGTGATTTGCATTGTGCAGAATGTACCCAAAATTAATGGAGTAATACCATCAGTTGATGAAGAGACATCTGACCATCAAAGGCTGCATGATAGGTTTGGCTTGAATTTTTCCTTTATACAGCTAATGGCATCTTGGTCTATTTTTTTATTCTGTTATTTTGTGGCAATTAACTTTATCGCCTTAGTTCTCCACTGGTTGTTGTTGGGGGGCTTTGCACCTTATTCCTTTTTTCTTTTTCAAAGTACAGTGATAAATTACTTGTTTAAGAGTTTTTTCTTGTAAATTTGTAAAATATTTGAACTCTTGTATTGGGATCCATTTTGGTAAAGTAGTTGCTCTTTTTTCCCTGGGATCCATTTTGGTAAAGTAATTGCTATTTTTTCCCCTTTTCTCAACCATTTTTCAACTATATCTTTAGCCAAAATATTATCTAATTGAGTTGTTTTACCAAAATGCATCTCCAGTTCTCCCTTTTCTTAAAAGAAATACTTTTGCAGTAATGTTATTTGGTTATATTCTTCCTTCTTGTGAATGTTTGATTTTAATAGCATTTTAAATTTAGGACTAATTATTTTATCATTCAGGTTGCAGTTGTATGGTCTGGTTGAGAATAAGGTTCAAGGTGATGGTAACTGTCAGGTTGGTTTTTACTTTATTTCTCTAATAAAAAGATACGTCATATGCACAAGCATTTTGCTTCTGAATTTGTGAGATATAGATACTAACACATTGGTTGGAAGCCGCATTAATTAGGCATAAACACATTGGACGAAGGTACTATTGAAAAAGTTTTGTGCTAATACCATGAATGTGTTGAGACACTTTACTGTTTATAACCTTCATGGTAGTTCTATAGTGTCTACATAGTATTATTTCAGGATGGTGGAAATCAAGTCTTCTAGCAATTACTTTACTGTTCACAAGTTAGTGGACAGTATTCAAATGCCAACAGTTTGACCCTGAATTTGTACAGACTTCTAAAATAATGAAAATGGGGAAACATCATTTTTGTTTGTCTTCCTCTGATTCTAAAATAATGGAAATGGGGAAGCATCATTTTACGAAGAATGTGATGGGGAGAGTGAAGGCAATGGGAGGCTTGAAGGTAACCAACTTGGAATTTGGTGGAAACAAGATGTTTGTAACCCGAAAGGATCAGCAAGCTGTTGAGGTTTGGCAAGGTTCAACCAGAGGGTTTTGATCCTTTGGCTAGCTGTTGTAATTATAGGACTGTGTTGTATCTTGTAATTGTTTTATGGCTATTGATTTGATTCTTGGTGATCGAATTCATTATATCAAACAACAGATTTTTTAATTAAATATTAAATTATTAACAAGAAGATGCAAGCCTTTTCTGTTAACTGAATTGCCACTATTGCTGTTGCGTTTGTGATTGCCCTAGGATCTTCTTTCTTGGTTTTATTGTAACTAATCTCAGCTTTTGTCTAAATATTATATGATGTTTCGCTAAGCCCCGGGATAAGTTTTATGCAAAATATAATTTTCAAGTTATGTTAATATATGAATATTATGTTTATGCAAAATATAATTCTCAAGTTATTTATTACTTCTAATATTTTTTTATTGTAGAATAATTAAATTATTTGTTTCACTAATGATATTTTAGCACATTAAATATGTATTGCGGTTTAAAAATAATAAAGTAGATTATATATTATTTTTATATTATTATATATTATGATTTTAGTAAATTCATATAAGAATAATTTTATTAAGAATTTTATTAAATTATATATTTTTTTTATTAAATTATATTTAATAATAATTATGTTAAAATATGATTAAATTATTTATTATTTATATTAATAATCTTATTAAAATTTAATAACAATAACACTAATCATCTACCTAAAAATTTTTTTGCTAAGGGTATTCTAGTCATTTTAGTTTTTTTTCCTTATGCTATTACAACATCATTCCATTCAACCAAACACAAAAATACTATTACAGTTCTATTCCATTCCATTTAACCAAACAATTGAATTACTATTACAGTTCTATTCCATTACAGCTCTATTCCGTTACAGCGAACCAAACGTGCCCTCATCATTAACTGTATATGCATTAATTTATTTGACAAATAACTCGACTCGTAAGTGTTAATTATTAATTCAAGCTTATGTCTCGGCATGATGATTAAAATTTTAAATTAATTTTTAAGGTTTAAAATATTCTAATTGAGTCTTCAAATATTATTATTGTATAAATTCAGTCTTCAATTAGATTAACTGTTAACTTAAGCTTTAGATGTCGATTGAGTCTTAGTTCGATTGGCATGGACATTGATATCAATACAAGAGGATGTGAGTTTAAGTGTGCTAAAACAAAATATTCAAAATAAATAAATTAAGCTTTAGATTTTAGCCCAATTCTAACAATGATATCAAATTTTGTATAATTTCAATATATATTAAAATAATATATATTATAGTACAATAGAATAATTAATTTTTCTAGAAAAAATAATAATTAATTCATATAATTATAAAATAACTGATTAATTAATTAATTACTCAAATAGATATATAAAATAAATTGTACTAAGATTTGAGATATTAATATATTCAAAATTCATATAGCAATACAGCACTGATTTTTAACGTGATTTCCTTTTTCATTTTACCTCATGGTTCTCTTTTAATTCAAATAGCATACCCTACTGTTATCATTAATTAGTATGGTTTTCGGCTCATGCTTCAAGTTGGATTAATTATTTATTTATACTAAATTATAGAGTGAAAATATGTTATTTTATACATTTCGTATATTTAGAATTTAGTCACTTACTTTTATTTTAAGGAATATAATTATTTACCTTTTGGATTTAAAAATTCAGGTCCAGTTGATACCACCATTAAAATGTTTTTATTAAGATATCTGGTGTGACATTTTGGAATTAAAAAAATTATTCATTTGGTAATTATGTAACAAAAAAATAATATTGAAAATATTGATTATGATTTTTTTTCTAAATTGTCGCCAACATTTTGATTGAAATAGTTAACAATATTAACTATTGAGACTAACTAATGACTTTATAAAAGTAGAGGGACCAAATTATGTCAAAAATAAAATATGTAGATTAAATATCAAATTTTAAAATATTTTAAAGTCAAAATTGAAGTTTTAGAATAGATTTTACTACCATAATAATTAATCTTATGGAATGGGCACTTATTTAACTACAATAAAATATAAAAGTTGGTAAATTGATAAATTAAGTTTATGATTATTTTTTAGTTATTTTAGGCAAACAAATATCACAAGCAAAACCCCAAAAAAACGTTGAATCCAACATTAGAAGTTTTCAACAAATTCCAGGAAAGCTATGAACCCAAGTATAGGAGCTGGAAGATCGGCCGTGGTGGTCGGATGCAGTGTCGATCGGCAATAACGAAGCTATTTGATCATGCAATTCGAATTCAAGCGCTAAATTATCATATGTTACAGTCGATGATTGGCCGATGGAACTTTCGCCGTTGTTGATGTACCATTCGGGGATGGCCATCGCCATGGACGATGGATTTACGTGGGAGTAATCTACATGTTTTGTTGTGTTCGTAATCTGTTCTTTTAATTCTTCTTTTGCTTCCAACCCTAAAATCGTTTCAAGAGGAATGGTAAGGAAGAAGCAAAAAAGCTTGACAATTTTGGTTATAAATCATTACATTCTATGGAAACAAATAATATGAATAGAGAAATCAATGAATTTAGTCTCGATTCAGTTTCTATGACAAAATTGAAAGCAGCATAGCACTCAATTACTCATAGTTTTTACCGTATTTGAACTTCAAAAAGTAAATAAGCAATCAGGGGGGAAAATGCTGTGAAGACATGTACTTGAGTTTTTGTAGGAAGTGCAATAATTGAGAAACATCACCATTTACAGGTTCCAGCTTACTGAAAAAGGAAAAGAATGTTCCAAAATGCAAATCTTCACTATATAATGCCAAATATATGTAAATTTTTACTGGGTATATTTATTTTTTTCATATATTTAAAAATATATAAGTATTGATTTAAAAAGGGAAAGTCCAGATAAGATAGATGATAATTAAGTTCGATCCAAATATTTGCAGTTTCGTGTAAGATTTAATAACATGAAAACATGGTGAATTTATAAAGAGTGTGTATCGCATTAAAGGTTAAACTGATGACGACGACGATGATACAGAGATGGCTTAAGGCAAAAGTTCCGAGTATTCAATTTGTTTTCATTTCTAGATGTGTTTTTAACTTGTAGCAATTGATATCTAATCATTTTTATAGAAAAAAAAACCAAGTAAATAAAAATAAAACTGTCATTACACTGGAATTTTAGGCATTAGTAGGAATCCAGGAAAAAGGAAAAATACATCTAATTCTATAATGATTGAGATTTGAGGACAAAAATGGATGGATATGTGCTACAAGCATGCAACTGATATGATATGACCATTACAGACACTGATTTAAATTAAGTATTGAAAGCAAAATTTGAAACGAGGTACTGACCTGAAGCTAAACCCTCGGAGCTTGAACTTGGTCTAACTAAACAACTCTGACTCGCCATAATTTCATTCTTCTCATTCAACGCCTGAACCTCCTGCAACATATCCTCTACCAAGCCATTCCCACTGATATTCAAGCCCGAGCTATGGTGGTTGCTATTCTGAATCTGATTATGACTGCTGTAATTGTTATTCCCTTTAGGATCAAGTCTAACCTGTGAATTACCATCTTGGGTGAAAATTTGGTTTGAAGGGAGCTCGGTTTTCAACTGATTATAACCGAATCTGGGAGTCGATATAAACTGTCCCGGATCGAAATGGGGTTGGAGGAACCTTGACGATGAAGCCATGTCAAATGTGGTTTGATCCAAACAATATGAGTTGGAGTAATGTTGAGCGTTCAACGAGTTATTAGTCACGGTGTGGGGATTGAAAGGATCCGTTTTCATCAACGATGAAATGGGTAACATAAAGCTCGAACCCCCATTGTTGGTGTTGTTTTCGTCGTGTCTTGGTCGCTTGTTACGAAGGGGCTGTTCCAAGGAAGGCAAAGGTCTAGGGAAGTAAAAGTCGAGGGAGGAAGATGGAGTGTTGGATGTGAAAGAATCGGCTAGAGGGATAGACGAAAATGAAGGCTTATGGGGAGATTGAAGTGGAGAGACATGGGAAGGGCTTGGAAGAGGGGGCGGCGTTGAGGCTGGACTTGGACTTTGGACAGGCGGTGGCGTTGCGGTTGAATGTGGATCGTAGGAAAGAAGTCGTGGCGGCGGGGATGGTGATGATGATGTTAGCATGGTGGTGGAATGTTGGAAGGAGAAAGAGGAGGTTGAAGGTGGTGTTAGTACAGGCTGAGTCTGAGAATACAAGGATTGGATTTCAGGAGGGTAAAGTGGGAGACCTTGCCGTTGCCTTCTTTTTACCCTTGTGTTCCAATAGTTCTTGATTTCATTGTCTGTTCTTCCCGGAAGCTATCATCAATGGCGGATAAAAAAAAAAGGAATTTAGAATCAATTTTTTTAAATTCAGGGTTTCCAAAGCAATGCTATATATATATGTCTAATGTCAGATTCTAAGAAAATAGCTAAAAACAATGCATCGATTCCAAGAACCAACCACCCATCATATCATAGTCCAATAAAGTAAAACCATGAACAAAGTTGTAAAATTTATGAAACACTCAGAAAAAATGACCACACAAATTTATGAACAAAATGCAACGACAAATTCGAACAGATACAATGGAAATGGTTTACCCGAGCAGCCATACGAGCCCATTTATTTCCCAAGATAGCATGCAACTCCACAATAATCCTTTCTTCTTCAGGAGAAAAAGCTCCTTTCTTCAAGTTAGGCCTTAAATGGTTAGCCCATCTTAGCCTACAACTTTTCCCACAACGAGCCAACCCTGTATTCCTTTGCACTGCATTCCAGTTCCCTTCTCCATGAGTCCTCACGTACTCCGCCAACACCGCATCCTCCGCGGCCGTCCACGGCCCCTTTTTCAGCATCACACCTTCCTCTTTCTGCGTACTTACTTGGTGGTTGTTGTTGTTGTTTCCCATCATCGTCTTCTTCCTTGAATTTGTCTCTTCTTATTCTTTCAAACCTTATTATACAAATAATATACTAAATTAACCTACACGTAATATAGTCTTGGCTTTTTTTTTCCCTTGTATATATGCCTTGCTTGATGATAGTTATTGTTTTAGCCTTTGGTTTTGTCGTCTTTGTAATTGAAAAAAAAAAAACTTCAGAACTTTCTTTTAACCCCTTATAGGGTTTAATGGAGGGGCTTTTTTTTTTTGTTCCTTTCTTTCCCCTTCTCTTTTCTTCACAAAAAGGAAGAGGAGAAGGGAAAACAAAGGAGAAAATAAAATATTTAACTATGTAACTTTGAAGGCAGGTTTTTTTTTTCTTTTTTGGTTGAGAAATGTGAAAAGAAATGATGGAAGAAAAGGAAAAAAAAGGCTTTCTTATTAAAAATGAAATTGAATTCTAGTGATTGGTGTTTTAAAAAATTTAGTTCGCGATAAATATTCTAAAATTCGAATATAATTTTTTCTTCTAATATCTAAATTATATCTTAATTTATTTAAAAAAATATATATCTATTTGGATTTTTTATTTTTTATTTTTAATAACTGTTTGTTAAGAGGAAGAAGAAAGAAGAAAGGGAAGGCCTAACTCTTACCTGCTCTAAAAGTGGATTTAGACCCACAAATGGGGATTTGGGGAAATAGGGTCTCAACAAATTCGATGGTAAACCCTAATTGGCGGCCTTCATTTTATTTTCTATATTTGATAGATCTATTTACAGCTTCTTCTTTTTCCCATGTTTTGATAATGTTTGTGAATTTGTTTAGGAATCTTACATAATTCATAATTATTGGTCAAAACCAAAGGGTATTTTTTTTTATAAAATTAAAAGCAATGAATGATTAAATTTTGATCCTATTTTGACAAAGCTATCTTTTATTTTTAGTAATTATTATGATGTATAGTTCGTAAACTGAGGTGGATTTAACATCATAGCTTAATTTTTGGACTGCTATCAATAAATAGAAAAATGAAAATCTTGCAAGCAATAACTCCATCAGGTTTTCCATTCAAAAACCATATTCAGTAATCTCTCCCCTATCTTTCATTTTTTTATCTACAAATTATTTGATAATTGGTCCATGCAATTTTTTATATTTTTATAGAAAATGTTGGTAATATGATATATACTTTTTAAGCATTTTTAAAAATATTATCATTTTAGTTTTTATTGGTTTGTTCTATTGCAATTGTAATAATTAAGAGGACGTGAGCTTAAATACGTATAAATATTATAAAACTAAGAGAATTACAGTATTAAAATGAGAGAAGATTAGACACAAAAGTGAAAAGATAATTCTACTTTTTCTTAGATACAATAAGTTTGTACATGCCCTCTATTTATATGGCCTCAATCACTATAGGTTACAAACAGGGGCGAAGCTAGAAAATTTTTTCAGGAGGGGGCTGAAATTAAATTGTAATTTTTACGAGAGTAAAAAAGTAATTTCACCATTTTAATAGCCCCTATCTTTATAGTTTTTAAAAGATTAAATCAAATTTTTATCATTTTTAAAGGGGGCCAAAGTTCAATTTTACCTTTACTAATTTAAAATTTTAAAAATTTCAAAGGGCCTAAATGGAAAATTTTCCATTTTAGGGGGGGTCGGGGCCCCTACCATCCCCCTAGTTTTGGCCCTAGTTACAAATATATAATAAAGATAATTAAGGTACTTTATAAATTATTTAGGGGTTGCAAAAGAATGAATTTGGAGGTCTTGGGAGTTATATGGGCATCCATTTATCAATATATTTATAACACACTCCCTTGGATGTCCATTAACGAAAATGTTCCTCGTTAAAATCTTATCAAGAAAAACCCTATAGGATAAAAACCTAATGAAGGAAAAAGAGTACACAACCTTCTATTACAAGTTGCCTTATTAAAAACCTTTACTAGGAAAACCCAATGGGACAAAACCTTGATTAAAGGAAAAGAGTACAACGAGTTTTAGAATGAATTTGTATACTAGTCTTTCAATCTTGTATACTAGTCTTTCAAACTAGAACGAATTTGTCAAACTTCTATATTACATTTCTTCTCAAGATCATGAGTGAAGAATAATTCTGGTGAAATATGTTTCGTTTTATTTCCTTTGATGTAATCACCATTCAATTGAGCTATACATGATGCATTATCTTCGTATAAGATAGTTAACATATTTTCCTATAAAGGCAAATTATATTTCTTCTAAATATGTTGAGTCAATAACCTTAGCCAAACACACTCTCGACTTGGCTTATTATGGCAATTATTTCTACATGATTTGAAGAAGCGGCAGCTAATGTATGCTTTGTTGAATGTCATTATGACAATACCTCCACATGTAAATAAATAACCTGTTTGAGATCAACATTTATGTGGATCCAATAAATATCCAACATAAGCATAGTCGACTAATAGAGATTTTGAATCATTTGAATAAAATAACCACATATCAATAGTCTTTCTAAGATATCTGAATACATGTTTAATTCCATTCCAATGTCTACGTGTTGGAGAAGAACTAAATCTTGCTAACAAGTTTACAATGAAAATTATATCAAGTCTTATGTTGTTTGCAAGATACATCAATGCCCCTATGACACTTAGATATGGTACTTCAGGATCAAGAAACTCTTCATCATTCTCGTAAGAACGAAATTGATTTTTTTCACATCTAGCGATCGTACAACCATCGAGATACTCAATAGATGTGCTTTATCCATGTAAAATTGCTTTAAGATCTTTTTCGTTTAAGTTGATTGATGGACATTAATTCCATCTTTTAAATGCTCGATCTGCAGGCCAAGACAAAAAAAAAATTATATTTCCAAGATATTTCATCTCAAATTTTTTGTTTAAACAATTTACTATTTTTTGAAGCTCTTAAGAAGTTCCAATAATATTTAGATCATCAACATAAACAACAATTATCACAAAAATCTGATCCAGGCCTTTATATGGGAAAATTGAATCATTTTTTATCGAGCAATTTTCCTAGGAAACTATATATCCTTTTAGGATTTTTTATATAAATGTCACTATTAAGTGAGTTATAAAAATAGGTAGTAACAACATCCATTAGATACATGTCAAGTTTTTCACGTACTGTCAGAGAAATAAAATATCTAAACGTGATTGCATCCAACACAAGAGAATATGTCTCTTCGTAATCAATGTCGGGCATTTCAAAAAATCCTTATGCTACAAGTCGTGCTTTATATCTTACAACTTCATTTTTCTCATTTCGTTTTCGCACAAATACTCATTTATGGCCTACCAGCTTTACATCTTTAGGTGTCTGGGCTATAAGTCCAAAAACCTCATGTTTAGAAAGTGAATTCAATTATACTTGAATTGTGTCTTTCCATTTTGATCATTTTTTTTCTATTTCTATATTCCTCAATAAACTTAGGCCTAGGATCCTCATTTTTTTTTGTTATTTCAATAGCAACATTATAAGAAAATTTTTGTCAACAACTATATTTTTCTGATTCCATCTTTTTCTCATATTAACATAACTTATCAAGATCTCTTTATTTTTATCATTTTCATTTTCACTTTCAGGTACATGAATCTCTTCTTGAGTTTTATAATTAGTTCTGCTATGGGTTTCTTTAGGAACCCCCACCTCCACTATATGACTATCTTGAATGTTTGCTCCTTTCTTTTTACGAGGATTTTTATCTTTGGAATCGACTGGTCTTCCACGCTTCAAGCATGGATTACTTTCTTTTGCACTAACAGTTTGTCCTATTGGGACATCAATTCTTATTGGAACATTTTCAACTGGTATGTGAGATTTTGTAATTCTCGTTAGGTTAATAAATGAATCTTTGGCAGTTGATTTGTAAAATGAATTATCTGCTGAATTCTGGTTCACATTGCTTTATACGAGGATCTTAGACAATGATAATTCATTTCAAGTACTTTATTCATCCAGCTGTTTATTCTCTTCCCTAATGTTGGGAAAACTATCTCATAATAAGTAACAACTCATGTCATAACTAAATTTCGAATTAATAGCACAAAAATATTTAATAATATAATGAGACTTATATCAATATACATTCCTAACCTCCTATGTTGGCACATCTTTGTGCGTTGTAGTGGAGCAATTAGAACATATACCGCACATCCAAAAATTCTAAGATGAGAAATATTTGGCTCTTGACCAAAAGTCAATTGTAATAGGGACTATTCATTAAAACTTGTTGGCCTAATGCGTACAAGTGCTGTTGCATGCAAAATAACATATCTCCTAGCTATAACAGGGAGTTTTGTTCTGATAAGTAATGGCCTAGATATTAGTTGGAGGCGTTCGATAAACAATTCAGCTAAACTGTTTTATGTGTGAACATGAGCTAAAGAATGTTTAACTTTTATCCTAATTAACATACAATAATTATTGAAAGCTTGGGACGTAAATTTACCAGCATTAGCAAGATGAATTGTTTTAATTGCATAATTTGAAATTAATCATTAAAACAAGCAATCTCGCGAACGACAAGTTGCGAGTTGATAAAACATGTGATTATTTTGTAGATTCATATACCAAAAACATATAATATGAAAACCATCCACATGATGGATGGATGAGTCCATATTCATTTCAGAAATGCAAGACATTAAATCTCAACTTTAACTAGTGAGTTTTTAATAATCAATTATCATTGGGAACAAGCAACACATGAGAATTTTTTAAATTAAAGAAACTTATGGTTTTTTAATGAATGTCTATATGAATTCTAAATTAATTTTCGCATCATATATGATCCAGGATGATCTAACTAGTCACGCCAAGTATTAAATGTATTTGTATCAGTAAGCTTCTAGTTTACTTTAACATGCTTTTCAATTGTACTAATAACACCAATATGAAATTTGAGAATTGATAATTATATTATCATACATTTTACTTTGTATCCATATATAACCAGTATTGTGACATTTACTTCTAGAAATATCTAAATCAAAGTGAAGTCCATAATGTCATTAACTCAATAAAAGAAATATAATTTGCAAACAATTATGTGCGATATTCACTTCAGAGAATATGCCAAAATCTTCAAATGTCCAAATTGACTTTAATGATCAAAAGTGATAACATATTTATTGCAGACATTCACGTCAAGGAATGTGCAAAAAATAATTCAGTCAATAATGTAAGTATATATCATATTTCTTACCAATAAGATCATATAGATAACATTCGCTTCAAGGAATGATTAATTAATATAAATCATTGATCATTCTATTCTAAGAATGAACATTTAGCAACATTTCGAATCATCTATCTTCTTATTTATTTTCCAATAATGATAATAGGTTCCATTTTCATAATTGTTATCTATTGCTACATTCACTTCGGGGAATGGAGAAAAATCAGTGAAACAAATAACTCGTTCTTTTGTTTATCCATAAGAATGCATGAGATCAATTCATAATACTTTTAAAATCAGTTTTGCATCATCAATTAACTAGAAAAAAAAATAGTCAAGTCAAGCATGGAGTTTATTGTAAACCAAATGTATGGATAAAACTGACATCTAAAATATCAAGCCTGATATAATGCTAGTGCTAGAAAAAAAGTTCATAAACCATTGTAGACATGCGTGAAATTTACTTCAAAATAATACATTTCATGTTCACTAAAACCTTTCCATTTATAATTGATCATATCATTTCTCTAAATAATTAACAAATGGAATAATATAAAACGTATGAACTACCTTTAACAACTCAACAAAAGTAACAAGGTTCTTAGGGTTGTATAGTAGGAAAAATATAAGTCATTTACAAAATTAAACCACATGAGTTTTTTTTAATACTTCTTATCAAACAACAACCGGTTAATAAAACGAGGTCTATAGAAATGCCAATGGCCAAATTACTATAATAATTTTCATTTTTAAATTTATGAAAATGTTTCCAACCAAAATAATTCAAGAATTAAAAATGACAACAATTAAACTTGAAATTCTCTATTAGAATCAACCCAAAAATCAATTTAGACATTCCTCAAAATTGTCTTTAGAACTATGCATGTATTAGTATTGAAAATTTTCAAATTGTATAACCAAATTAAGAAAGGACATTAGAGAAACGTAATCTATATTTGAACTAAATCAAATATGAACAATCATAAAATTCATTGGTTTATCAATACAAATTTATCTACTAAATATGTTTTAGTCAAATATATTATTTAATTATAGAATCTATTATAATGACATAAATAAGTCAATCAATATTCATTTTCATGAACAAATAATATGCTTAAAATAATAAGTAGCCCATGGAATCAAAACTTAAAAAGGAATACCATCTCAAATATTTAAATCATATATCAAGCCAATTTAATATTTAAAGATGCTATTGTTGAGGAAAAAAATTTAAACATAATGATCTAATAAGTTGATATACCTTTCTTGTTTGACATTGGGTCTTGATGATTTTATCAAGAAGAAAGCAAATATAACCCTAGTAGTATACTTTGAATCGAATCAAAATTCATCTATAGTAAAATTTCAAAATAACTTATATGATACTGATACACCCTGGAAACACGAAAATATACACACTTTTTCATGCCCTTTTTAACTCAAATTCATGCAGTTTCAGTAAAATTCTTGTCGAAAAATAAATAATAATTATAAAATAATTAAATTGCACTAAATTATGAACATGTTTAATTTTAATTAATTTTATATCAAATTTTGATTATTTTTTTATTATTTTTGACAGATTTGCACAAATGGCGAAAAATGGCTCGACAGACATTACTAGAAGCGCAAAATCGAGAAACAATTTTCAAACATCAAGGAAATTTAATTTTTCAGCCTAAGCAGGTCCAAATTATGTGTATTAATTCATAATATAATTATTTTTAATTTTAATCCAATTTAATTTAGGTTAAATAAATTATTATTAATTAATTATGAAAATGGGCCCAGTTGAGCTGAACCAAGAAAACTGATCCAACCGAGCACTAGGTAGCCCAAAACCATCTCACATTCTGACCTAATCAGCTTGTTTGGCTGATAATTTGGCTTGCAAAATGGCCCTTGAAGACTCCTTCAATTTGAATTCAAACTCCTCCATTATTCATGCCTTTCAAGATTTGCCCTTACCTAAAAATAGCATGTTTGAAATCTTCGAACATGCCACATGTGTGGCCGGCCATGGGGGGAGCCTTTGATTACTGATTTTGGCTATTTTTAGCAGCCTTCTCAACCTATAAAAACCCCATTGGCTGCTCACTTCAAACACATCTCAAAATCCTATCCTTATCGCTGATGATAGGGATAAAGCTCTAAGATAGTATTCCATGCCAGTGTTTCATGATCTTAATCCTGGTATTAGAAGACTCAAAATCAAGGCACAACAGTTCGAGCTGAAGCCAGTCGTGTTTCAGATACTTCATATAGTGGGCCAATTCAATGGAATGCCTATCGAAGATCCTCACCTGCACTTAAAATTGTTTATGGAGGTGAGCGATTCTTTCAAGTTAGCTGGAGTACTCGAAGATGCACTACGATTGAAGTTGTTCCCATATTCGCTAAGGTACAGAGCTCGAGCCTGGTTGAACTTATTACCACCAAATTTAATGTTCACATGGCAAGAGTTAACAAAAAGATTCCTCATGAAGTATTTCCCACCTAGCAAGACTTCTAAGTTGAGGAACGAGATCACTGCTTTCCAAAAAATGGATGATGAGTCCTTGTATGAGGCATGGGAAAGGTATAAAGAATTATTACGGAAGTGCCCTCATCACGGAATCCCGTATTGCATCCAACTTGACACATTTTGTAATGGTCTCAATGCTCACATGAGGATGGTAGTGGACGCTTCTGCTAATAGTGATCTCCTTTCTAAGTCTTATAATGAGGCTTATGAAATCATTGATAGGATTGACAATAACAATTATCAAAGGCCAACCAATCAAGCAGCGTTAGGAATACGAGTCGCTAGAATACATGAAGTAGACGCTTTCACTTCATTCGCATATTAGGTATCTTTAATATCCTCAATGCTTAAAAATTTTACCACTAATGGGTTTAATAGTTTTGCATCACAACCACCGAATCAATTTGAAAATGTAGCCTGTGTCTATTGCGGGGAAGGACATCTGTTCGAAGAATGTTCATTGAGCCCATAATTCATGTATTACATAGGTAACCAGAACCAAAACAGGGGAAGGCAAGGACTACAATCCAATTCCTATAACCCATCATGGCGAAACCATCCTAATTTCTCTTGGAGTAACCAAGGGGCTGGACCCAGCAACACATACGCCCAACCTAGACCGACCTAGCCACCTATTTTTACCCAACAAGTTTAGAAACAACCTCAAATTAAACCATCCAATGGCTTAGAAAACTTGTTGAAGGCATACATAGCCAAGAATGATGCCTTAATCCAAAGCCAAGCAGCTACATTGAAAAACCTAGAAAACTAAATGGGTCAGCTTGCAACTGAACTCAGAAACTGACCACAAGGTGCTTTACCTAGTGATACGGAGAATCTAAGGAACCCAGGGAAGGAGCATTGTAAAGTGTTGACATTGAGGAGCGGAAAGACATTAGAGCCCAACACCGTCGAAGTTGAAGAGGAGCCAGCTGATGCTCAAGACTCAGAGGAAGTTCAACCGAGTGTTGAAATTTTAGTTTCACCAGAACTAGAATCTGTAAAACCTAGTAAGGTCATTTCTGACCCAAACAATCCTGATAAACTAGCAACTTCATTAGATGCAGAATTGCCACAGAAGACAAATCAACCAGTTCCAATAAAGAAGTCTCTACCACCCTACCCTCAAAGACTTTAGAAGCAGAAGCAGAAAGTTCAATTCAAGAAGTTCCTAAATGTATTCAAGGAACTTCATATCAATATCCTGTTGGTTGAATCATTTGAACAAATGCCAAAATACGTCAAATTCATGAAGGATGTCATGTCAAAAAAATAAAGACTTGGAGAATTTAAGACGGTAGCCCTAACAAAGGAATGCAGTGTATATCTTCAAGGCAAACTACCCTTAAAGTTGAAGGATCTTGGATGTTTTACCATACCTTGCAACATTGGAGCAACATATTTTGGTAAGGCACTATGTTATTTGGGTGCGAGTATCAACTTAATACCCATGTCAATATTTAGAAAGTTGGGGATAGGTGAAGTTAGACCTACTACGGTTACACTTTAATTAGCAAAACGATCCTTATCACATCTAGAAGGAAAAATCGAGGACGTATTGGTACGTGTAGACAAATTTATTTTTCCTGCTGACTTTGTAATTCTAGACTTTGAAGCAGACAAAAAAGTGTCAATCATCCTAGGAAAGCCTTTCCTAGTAACTGGAAGGACCATTATTGATGTACAGAAGGGCGAGCTTACTATGCGCGTTCAGGACAATCAGGTAGCATTTAATGTTTTTAAGTCTATGTGATTTTTTGACACAATTGATGATTATTCTGTAGTGTCCGATTTAGAGGAATTAATCATGGAAAAGGAACTCAACTATGTTAAGGACCCATTGGAATAAATTTTGACATCAGAACCTCTAAGTGATGAAGAAGAGGACGAATACTTAGCTTTGCTAGAAGCTAATCAAAGAGGATTTAATCTGCAATCCCAGTTTGAATCTTTAGAGTTAGATAATAGGGATTATGACCAACCTAAAGCATCAATCAAGAAGCTACCTAAATTAGAACTGAAGGAACTTCCCTCACATTTAAAACATGTTTATTTAGGTAACGCTTCTACTTTGCCTATGATTGTTTCAGCGGAGTTAACCGTTGAGCAAGAAGAGAAACTCATCCTAGTATTGAAACAATTCAAGACGGCTATCGGATGGACCATAGCTAATATTCACGAAATTAGTCCTTCTGTATGCATGTACAAGATTATCCTGGAAGATGGCAAAAAAGGGACGATTAATGGACAACAAGACTGAACCCCATCATGAATGACGTCGTAAAGAAATAAATCATCAAGTGGTTGGATGCGAGTATAATTTACCCCATCTTAGACAGTTCGTGAGTAAGTCCAGTCCAATGCGTACTAAAGAAAGGAGGTATTACGGTAATTAAAAACAAGAATAACAAGTTGATACCGACTAAAATGATTATGGGATGGAGAATTTGCATCGATTACCGGAAGTTGAACAAGGTGACTAGGAACGATCACTTTCCTTTTTCGTTTTTGGACCAGATGCTGGATAGACTCGTAGGGCGAGACTATTGCTGTTCTCTTGATGGATACTCGGGGAATAATCATATTACAATAGCACCGAAAGATCAACACAAGACAACATTCACCTACCCGTATGGTACATTTGCATTTAGATGCATGCCATTTGGTTTATGTAATGCACCTGCTACATTTCAAAGATATATGTCTATTTTTACTAATATGGTTGAGAAATACTTGGAAGTCTTTATGGATGATTTTTCAGTATTCAGAGATACATATGATGATTACCTAGCCAATATAGCCCAGGTACGAAGGCAATGTGAAGAAACAAACCTCGTACTCAACTGGGAAAAATGTCATTTCATGGTATAAGAAGGTATTGTTCTGGGGCACCGGATAACGAAACATGGAATCGAGGTACATAAAGCAAAGGTAGACGTTATTAAGAAACCCTCACCTCTAAAATCTGTAAAGAGTGTTAAGAGCTTTTCGGGCCACGCCAGTTTCTATCAAAGATTTATCAAAGACTTCTCCAAAATTGCTAAACCCTTATGCAAATTATTGGAGAAGGACACGACTTTCAAATTTGATGAGGAGTGCTTAAGAGCTTTCAAAGATTTTAAGAGTCGGTTAGTTTTAGCACCCATAATCGTCACACCAGACTGGGATTTGCCATTTGAATTTATGTGTGACACAAGTGCCTTCGCAATAGGAGTTGTCATGGGCCAGCGAAGGAACAAAATTTTTCATCCCATCTACTACGCAAGTCGAACTCTAACGGGAGCTCAGTTGAATTATAAGGTAACAAAGAAAAAGTTATTTGCTATTGTGTTTGCTTTTGACAAGTTTCAATATTATCTTGTAGGTACCAAAGTGACTGTCTATACGGACCATTCAGTAATTAAGTATTTACTTGCCAAGAAAGACACTAAGCCAAGACTGATCCGATGGGTACTTCTACTTTAAGAGTTTGATTTAGAAATTCAAGATCGAAAAGGAGTAAAAAACCAAGTAGAAGACCACTTGTCCAGATTGGAGTCGTAAGAAGGGAATTCTCCACTTATACCCATTCAAGAGACATTTTCAGACGAACACATACTGAAGGTAAATCATATCCATAATACCCCTTGTTTTGCTAGTATTGCTAACTATTTAGCTTGTGGTTTGATGCCGATTGATAAAGCGTATCATTAAAAGAAAAAGTTTCTTCACGATGTGAAGTACTATTTCTAGGAAGAACCATACTTGTTTAAAAAGTGTGCAAATCAAATGATCACGAGATGCATGGAAGAATATGAAGTACATAAGATTCTATATCATTGCCACTCAGCTCCGAGTAGGGGACACTTCGGAGGTACACGTACTGCTGCCAAAGTATTGCAAGCCGGATTCTTTTGGCCAACACTATTCAAAGACGCATATGCTTACGTAAATAGTTGTGATCGATGTCAAAGGGTTGGAAACGGCATCAATAGAAATGAGATGCCCCGAACAAACATCATCTAAGTAGAATTATTTGATGTTTGGGGTATTGAATTTCTTAGTCCTTTCCCTCCATCTTTTGGTCACAAGTACATATTGGTAGCAGTAGACTATGTGTCTAAGTGAGTTAAAGATGAGGCATATCCGACGAATGATGCTAAGGTTGTGATGAATTTTTTGCAAAAGCATGTGTTCACAAGGTTTGGAACCCCGAGAGCTATCATCAATGATGAAGGGTCTCATTTTTTGAACGAATGGTTGAAATGGTTACTCGAAAAACATGGAGTGAAGCACAAGGTTGCCATAGCTTACCATTCGCAGATGAATGGGCAAGCTGAACTGGCAAACAAAGAGATCAAAGGCATACTCAAAAAGGTAGTTTTCCTGAACCGATGAGATTGGTCCAAAAGATTAGACGATGTTTTATGGGCCTACAGGACAACATACAAGACTCCTTTAGGGATGTCACCCTATATGTTGGTATTTGGGAAAGCTTGCCATCTGCCATTGGAGTTAGAGCACAAAGCTTACTGGGCTCTACAACAACTCAACTTGGATCTTAAGCTTACTAAAGAGAAACAAATGCTCCAACTGACGAGTTAGAAGAATTCTGAATGTTCTCATACTAGAATGTCAAATTACTCAAAGAAAGACTTAAGAGATGGCATGACAAGCACATTCGAGTTCGAGAATTTGAAGCAAGTCAATAAGTCTTGTTATTCAATTCTAGATTAAGGTTCTTTCCAAGTAAGTTAAAATCGCGTTGGTCTGGTTCATTTACGGTTCACCAAGTTTATCCATATGGAGTTGTCAAACTTCAAAGTAAGAGAGGTAATTTTCGAGTCAATGCTCAGCGCTTAAACATTACTAGGGGGATAAAATTGAACGGGATCAAATCTCATTCATTTTATCAGATATTTAATTTTTCTTGTTTTTATTTTTAAATAAATGGTTTAGGGTATATTTTCGGGATTAGTATGTTTAAATAAATTTTGTTTAGAAGATTGGAACTTAAGCGGGACCGCTTGTGACCCTTTCAATCTTTCCTGGGAATTGATTTTAACATAATCTTCAGAGAAATTATTCCCTAAATGGCAAAATAAATTTTTAGTGTTTCAAATAAAAGGGTCAATTTTGATCCAAGTTTTAATTGCAACTCAATTTCAAATTTTCTTTAAGTTTAGGTACTTAATTGAACTATTTTCAAAATATGGTTGTTCTTTTTGAAAGTATTAAAAATTAGATGTCTCTTTTTGTAAATATTTTCAAAAGGCATCTAGAATAAATTTTTTAAATTTTATTTAATAAATAAGATGAGAATAACAAGTATATAATTATATTTATTATAATATATATTAATTATTATCAACTTTGCATAGAATTAGGATTAGTTTAAATTTGATCATATTTTAGTTAATAAGTTTTTATTTTGATAAATTAATAGCAAATAATAATTTAAGTTGCATTATATTAATTATTAATTTGTTCTAAGAATTCAAATTAAACTCCTACTCCATTCACTATAAATTTCACCCACATTTTTCTTTTTTTTTTTCACTCATCCCTCCATCAATCCTAGCATCCAAGACCCACCAAGTACTGAATCACCTAGTGCCGAACTCTCTAGCCGCAACACCGCCCAACTCCACACGACACCCTCACGTCGCTACTGCCGCTCGCACCATACCTACTTTCACGCACCCTCTCACACGCACCAACGCACTAGCCCTACTGCTCGCCCGATAGTGCCACTTGCTGCTCGCGCATCTGCTCACACCGCGCCTTGCTATTCGCACCGCGCCTTGCTACTCGCACCAACACCCTTGCCTATTGCACCACACCATCGAAACACACTACAACCATTCCTAAACCAACCTCTTTTGCTTTATATTTATTTTCTTTGAGTTCTTAACTTCTATAAAAAGGGGGTAAGATAATTTTTTCTATTAAAATTCAATTTTATTTAATTATTTAATTTTTCAAATGATTCAATTATTAATATTTTATACTAATTAATTTTTTGAGAAAATATTTGTTCTATCTTATGATCAGATTAATCATGCTTCGCAAAAGAACTCGTGTCTCTACTCAAATTGACGAATCACGAAACAAATTCCACTGTGAAGAAGCCAAAGCAAGATACGAAAACATTTTCAAGAATCAACAGGTGCACCCAGAAAAATGCTTTACGCTGAATGAAATCAACTATATCGATTTCATAGCGCGTATTAGACAAATTACTGAAGCTCTCAATTGAGAGTTATTTTGTGAGAAAAGACCTAGTGCAGATTAGGAGTTAGTTCATGAATTTTACGCAAATTTGACCTTAAACGAATTGACAGAAGTTTATGTTCGCGGAATCAAGGTACCAATAACCTCAAACACTATTAATGAATTCTTTGAATTACCTGATTTTGAAGACGACGGATATCCTTCCTTGATGAGCAATATTGAGTCTAAAAATCTGCAAGAAATTCTCGAGGAACTTACAGTTTCAAGTTCTAAATGGACTGTGTCAAAGCAAGGAATTCACACTTGTCGCGAAGAATATTTGACACCACTAGCGAATGTATGGTTCTATTTCATTCGATTCAGCCTTATGCCTATTTCACATGGGACTACAATTTCATTAGAGCAAATGGTCTTATTATACTCGATTTTAACTGGAAAGACCATTGATGTGGGAAAAAACATCTTAAGAGAAATGCAGAATTGTGCCACTAGACTTTCTGACCCAGCTTACTTTCCCTTTACGATAACAAATTTGTGCTTGAAAGCTAAAATTCTTGCAAACGTAAAGAAGACGGGTTATACCCAGGGCACAATCACAGATTGGGACCTCTACCGAATAGCCGGAAACTCTGTTTTACAGAAACGAGTTGAAGAAAGTGAGGATCCCAAAGAAGAAGAAGAAGAAGAAGAAGATCCCATAGAGATCAAACCAATGTAGTCAGTTGAAATCTATGATAATGCAGAACCAATGGAACCGGTAACTAAACGTGACGTCACAACTTCAATTTTCAGGAATAAATCACTTCGCACAAATCTTCGAGATGAGCTATCAAAGTTGATGGAAATAATGCAACATATGCAGTGGCAGCAACAAGCTTATTGGGGATATTTAAAAATACGGGATGACTCATTGAGAAGCGCTCTTACGAAAATATACAATGACCCGTTTATTTTTGTGCCTGAGTTTCTGGATTTCATATTTGAACCATGGAGTCCACTATCGAAGAGGAACCGAAGCGATTCATGCAAAAACAAAGACGATGGAGCAAAAGATGAATCGAATTCGGAGAGATCTGCAAATAAATAAAAATGGGGGATCTTGACTTTATTTTATTTTTGTTCTTAGGTTATTTAGTAGGATTATATTTTATTAGGAATTTTTATTTTCGCATAATAAAACAAGAGGTTAAAATCATAAATAAAAATGAACAAGTTGCAAAGTACAAAGTGTGGCAATAGATATATACATGTCTAGGATTGGATCTAGAGAGAGATTGGTACTTAAGCAATCAAATTGACTCACCTCCTCTTTTCTAGAATCCTACCTGGTGTATAGTATCTATTCACTTTTAACAATAAGGACATTGTTCATCTTAAGTAGGGGGACCGAAAAATTGAAATTATTTCCTTTCAGAATAAATTTTTCTTTTCATTATGATTAAGATATATTTTGTTCAAAAATTTGAAATTTTGTTAAGTGTGCTAAAATTCAGTATAAATAAAGTCTGATTATTTCAATAATTGCTATATTAGCTGAATTATGACATAAATGTATTTTAATAAAGCATGCAAATCATACAATATAATTTTTAGTTCCTTAAGAAAGTTAGGCATGCATGAAAGTTTAAGTCTCTAGACTTGACTTAGTAGTTTCTTGAGGCAAAATCCTAGGAAGCATAAAATGTTGAAAATGAGTTAGACAACTTTTGTTTGGACCGTTTGAGCATTTCAAACCAACCTTGATGAAATTTTATCCTTTGAAACCCAACTTTGAGACTATATGACCTAATTTTATTTGAACCCTTGCAATATTTAGCCATCACTTTTCTCTTAATTATCTTTAAATTGTCTCAAACACTAGACTCATAACTATTCAAAATGTTCTTTGAAAATAAGTTTGGAAGAGTTGAAAAGAAGTATCAAATGCTCAAAAATTTGTAGTACATATAGTAAAATGCTCGTGAAAAGAAAAGAAAAAGAACAAAAAAAGAAAGCATATGTACTTGAAAGAAAATAGATGTACAAAAGAGCATGTGAAAGCAAAGTAAGTTGGTGTATTGAAGGTAATTATTCCAAAGGTTCGATTGAAGCTGAGTCTAGGTTTTTTAGCCTAAATTTATCTATCTTTTACCTACCCCTAGCCTAGTCACGTTACATCCTTTTTAAAGACCTATTGATTCAAGTTTCTATGCTACCTACATTAGTGGAAAGAAATTGTTATGTTCAACATATGAAGGCATAAGTTAAACTTAATGATTGCAACTTAATCTTGAATAAGGGAATAAAATCAAATTGGTAGGAATTTAGCATGTCTTTATTGAGAAAGCATTTAGTCTATTTTTTCTATCATAAGAATAATTGAGATTAATTTGAATGATATGTATACATAAGTAGCATAAATATCAATATCTTGTTTTTGAGCATAAGTACACTAAAATCATAATTTTGGGAAGAATGTTGTTCTGATGGAATTTTTCAAAGGTGTTTCCGAGAAATTCTTTTCAAAATTGTGCATTACTCGAGACAAGCAATGAATTAAGTTTGGGGGTGTGGAAAACACGAAAATATACACACTTTTTCATGCCCTTTTTAACTCAAATTCATGCAGTTTCGGTAAAAATCTTGTCGAAAATTAAATAATAATTATAAAATAATTAAATTGCACTCAAATTATGAACATGTTTAATTTTAATTAATTTTATATCAAATTTTGATTAATTTTTATTATTTTCGACAGATTTGCACAAATGGCGAAAAGTGGCTCGGCAGACACTACTATAAGCGCAAAATCGAGAAGCAATTTTGAAGCATCAAGGCGAACTAATTTTTTAGCCTAAGACGGTCCAAATTATGTGTATTAATTCATAAAATAATTAATTTTAATTTTAATCCAATTTAATTTAGGTTAAATAAATTATTATTAATTAATTATGAAAAGAAGTCCAGTTGAGCTGAATTGAGAAAACCGATCCAACCGAGCACTGGGCAGCCCAAAACCGTCCCACATGCTGACCTAATCAGCTTGCTTGGCTGATTATTTGGCTTGTAAAATTGCCCTTGAAGACTCCTTCAGTTTGCGTTCAAACCCCTCCACTATTCATGCCTTTCAAGATTTGCCCCTACCTAAAAATAGAATGTTTGAAATCTTTGAACATGCCACATGTGAGGCCGGTCGTGGGGGGAGTCTTTGGCTGCTAATTTTTGCTATTTTTAGCAGCCTTCTCAACCTATAAATACCCCCTTGGTTTCTCACTTTAAACATATCTCAAAACTCATTCATTTTTTCACTTCTCTCTCACTTTTCTCTCTTTATTCGCTTCCATTGTTCTTTATTTTCTTCCCCTATTCCTTTGCCGATTTCACCTCTTGAAAAAGAGTCATTCAACCATCATTTGGAACAACATTCATGTAACACCCCTAACCTGTATCTGTTGCCAGAATAGGGTTATAAAGCATTACCGAAATAAACAGATCAAATACAGACATTTCATATTATTTAACATTCATGTCAATATATTATTCATAAAGTCCCTTATATAAGTCCTTGAGACCCAAAACATGCATTAGAAATAAGTCAGGACTAAACCGGGTACTTAGAGAATTTTTCACAAAATTTTAATTTTTTTCCTAGGTGCAGGGGACACACGCCTGTGTCTCTACCTGTGTGGACTAAAATAGGTCATTTTCAAGCCACATTTCTCACCCCATTTGTCATCAACCTAACTCAACACTTTTACACATCAACAACCTATATCGTAGCATTCAAATCAAACTAAATCCAAGTTTTATACATATATTATCATCACATATACTCTAGTATTCAAACTTATCAAATTGACCAACTTCACATATATGCATAATTGTACTAAGTATTAACATATCTATAAGATTATCATCATTCAACTATACCAAACACTCACATCTAACATGATATAGACTCTTATATGCACATCAAAACATGTTCATCACAAGCCATTCCTATGGCTAAATATAACAAAACATTAATGAGCCAACATTGGCCAAATTAACTTATACATCCCTTTATAACCAGAATCAAATCATCCAAAATTATCGATAGAACCAATGGATAGTGTGATAAAACTCCGACAAGCTTCCAACCCGTTCGAGCTTCCGATAATCTATAGGATAAATAAAAACAAATACGTAAGCAATGAATGTTTAGTAAGCTAGTGTAGTCTTTAATCATTTTAGTTCATTTCAAATATGAAATCTATACATATCAAGAATAACCCAATATTGATACCACAATACTCATGAAGCTATATTCATCAATTCACAAGGTGAATAAATCCACAGTATCACTTATACATATTATCCCAAGCTTAGTAGGATTTTATATAACTTTAACTCTTCCAAATTTCTTTATTTTCATTTGCATTTCTTTACTTTACATGGTTATTCCATATGCATGACACACAAGTCATAAACATATCATTTAACCAAAGCCTTTTTTGAATTGATCACATGATAAGTCATTTCATAAGAAATTGCATAATTTAAATCTTACCACTTTTTCATGAGCACTAGCATATTTTCACTTAAATACTTACCAATTCAATGCATCATATAAATAATCATATTTCCATTCAACCAATAGCTTGGCACTTGCCTAAGCATCAAGCGACAACACTGGTTAGCGTACTTGCACATATCACATATAAATTCAATATTGATAAACTTATTTTCTTGACATGTCACACTTGAGTTTATTACTCGTCTCGACATATCATTCTCCTGCCGTTTCTTTATAAACATTATCATTCATTTCATTATATCAATATTTCATGTATCATCATTTTCGTGAATTTCGTGTATATTTATTCCGGTAACATTTCATAATCATGAATATACATAATTATCAAGCAAGTTTCACATACATGTATTTTTCATGTCATGTTTCAATATATCAAATAAATATCATTTCCATGTATTTCAGGTATATACC
This sequence comes from Gossypium hirsutum, assembly GCF_007990345.1. Lineage (NCBI taxonomy): Eukaryota > Viridiplantae > Streptophyta > Magnoliopsida > Malvales > Malvaceae > Gossypium > Gossypium hirsutum. The sequence continues at coordinate 49,895,906 of NC_053449.1, read as the reverse complement.
GGTAATTCATTTCGAACTCATGTTATCTCATATCAAAACTTTACCCATTGAATCATTTAAAATATCGATGGATACAAAGGTAGTACACATGAAGTGTACGAATCTGAAATCTATCAATTCATATTCGGGGGTGCTCATTTGAGCACATAATCGAGAAGCCCTCTCTCGAGCCATATAACAGGAAGCTCATGTGAGCCATTAATGGGAAGTTTATCTGGGCTATATAACGAAAAGCTCATAAGAGCCATAATTGGGAAGCTCATGTGAGCCAATAACAGGTAGCTCCGAAGAGCCATTAATCGGGAAGCTCCAAATAACCATATATTGAGAAGTTTAAGCAAGCCATATCAGGAAGCTCACAAAAACCCTTTAATTGGGAAGCTCACAAAGAGCCACATAAATGGACGCTCATAAGAGTTGCGGTGTGCCCACAACACATGCAGGATCACAACCGATCGTGATGCTCCGAAGATCTATTAACGGGAAGCTCGCAAGAACCATATAACGGGAAGCTTGAGAGGGCCAAATACCGGGACGATCTTTCGAGCTGTGGTGTGTTCGTAACATATGTAGGACCACAACCAATTCGGGAATCTAGTATCCATCGAATTTCATTTATTTAAACTGGACTTAATATTTATCAAACATCATCGGATATATAATAAATTTCATATATATGACATTTACACAAATTCAAAAATACAACATTCAATTCAAACATATAAATATACAAAATTTATTTACACGAACTTACCTGGTAATTTTGGTAATTTTCCATTTTCCTCGAATGTCCACCTGATCTTCATCTAAATTAATAATTTCAGTAAATTTATTAATTTAGACAATAAAAAATTTCATTTCATACAATTTGATCATTTTTGATATTTTTACAAAATTTCCCTTAAAGTTTTACTTTTATTTAATTTAGTCCATGAACTCAAAACATGCAAATTAATCATTTTTAATAAAAATTCAAGCTATCGAAATATTCATGGCATTCAATACAGCCCAATTTTCCAATAAATTCACAACAAACTCTTGTATTTTTACCATTTCAACAATTTAGTCCCTAATCGGGAAATTCATCAAAAATCACTTAATAAAATACTTTTAATTAACAAATAATATCTCAAATTCATAATTTAACGTCAAGAATCATATATATTCATCAATGGAAACATCCAAAATCTTTAACAAAATCAAAAACAAAGGTAAGGTTTAGCTGGACTTAATTTTAACAACCTCAAAAACATAAAGATTATTGAAAACGGAGCTAAAGTTAACTTACCTGCAGCAAAAATATGAAAACCAGCTTGAGCTCTCCCCCTTCTCTTGGAGAAGAAAAGCCTAGAATGCTTTTAAATTTCAATTTGTCTTATTTAATTTCACTATAATTACAATTTTGCCATTGTTTCTTTTTATTTTATTATTTTTTATTCATATGCCACCTCATCCATTAATTTAGGCATATTTATCACTTAAGTCCCTCCTTATTTATTAATCAAGCCATTTAGTAACTTTATTATTATAATTAGCAAGTTTTGCACCTTTTTTAATTTAGTCCTTTTTAATTAATTAATTGTCAAAACATTAAAATTTTTCAACGAAACTTTAATACTACCTTAATGACACTTTGTAAATATTTATAAAAATATTTACAGCTCAGTTTATAGAAACGAGGTCTCGTTACCTCATTTCTAAAACCACTTGAATTAGGGTTTTATCATTCGAACCTAATAATTCATTATAAGAAATAAATTATTAATTCAAAAATATTTTTAAAACCATATTTGACTCGTAAATATTAAATAATAAAATTTATGAGCTTACTCGTCAGATTTGGTGATCTCAAACCACTGTTTCTGACACCACTGAAAATCGGGCTATTACAATTCAAGTGTTCGTGGAAGCCTCGGTTCAACAAGAACAAGCGGAGAAAGAGGAGCAGAGTAAGCTAGTCAAGCCTCAGAGAAACACCGGATTTGATTCTTGTTCCTTATCCTTATCATTTTAATTTTATTGCTGTTGTTATGAACATGTCTATGAACATTTGTGATGTTGATATGTTTAATTTAATTAATATGGCTTAAATTTAATTTGTGTTAGGTTGATTGCATTTCGTCTACATGAGTTATTAAAATTGTGTTTGTGTTGTTACAAGCCTCTGTAAGATGTTTGATTAAGTAAAACCATGACTAAGTTATTCTTGCATTACAATTGTAAGGTAAGTAATGAATTAATTTTTTAAACGGATTGAAATTATAATTAATTGACACGATACTTAATCAGTACATGTTTAATCATCTAAGTTAGCTGAGGGTTAATGTAACACCCCAACTCGGCCTAGGCGTTATGGCCGAATCTGGCGGTGTCACATGGTAGTGTTTTTTGAAAAAAATAAGTTGTCGTCGAAAACCTCTTATCTTTACCACCTCTTTACACTCTCTTATGCTTAATTCCAAGACGTGTCGATCAATTTCAACGTGATTCATATTTAAAAGTTATTCTCTTTCAAAACGTTATTAATTTTCAAAACGTCTCTTATTACGGAAGCTTTCAAAACAGTATGCATGTTTGTGTGAATTTTGCTAAAATGTTTGATCCGTTTTGAAAACTCAATTATCCCTACTACTAGCAGTTGTAAATCAAAACAATAAAAACCCCAAATTAAAATAAAAACCCAAAGAGGCCATTATTACAGTAAAATACCCCAAATTAAAATTAAAATTAAAATTATAATTTATTACTAAGTGGAACTAAATAGGTCGTGTGGCCACCACTGAGTCCTCCGTCGCACCGATCCGCCTATGTCTGGGGATTACTTGTACAGTCAAATCAGAAGGATGAGTTTACGAAAACTCAGTGTGTAATCCCATATAAAGCAAACAGTCAGAAGGCAATCGCAAACTGGGCCTAAGCCCATTTTAGTACAGTTTCAGTTTCAAATAGGGCCTTAGCCCATTACAATACAGAAGCAATCATGCATTTGGGCCTTGGCCCATTATAGTATCAATATTCAGTGCAGTAACAGATATACAGTTTCAAATCCTACCCATCCAGCCTCTACACTCCAACTCCGTCCAACCCTACACTCCATGTGAGGATATAATCAACACACTCATCCCTACACTCCAAAGAGAACCGAATGCGGCATTAAACAGTAGTTCACAGCAGAGCTGCCAGTAACATAGGCTCGAGACCTTTCAGTACACTTCCTCTGAACATTATAATTCCCCAACCCAATGTAATGTAATATACAGATATGACATGCTGTAACATAATATCATGCATGTAAACAGAGCATACAGTATCAAATCATTGGGACATCATCAGGCTTAATCATATCAGTCATATAGTCATTTCAGTCAATTAGGGGTCTAGGTAAACTTACCGTCCCTACAGTAGGTTCACAGTCGACTTGGGAGACCCGTGCAACTTTATCAGTCAAACAATGAAAATGAGCCTACAAGCCCAAGAAGTTTGCCCGTGTGGGCCAACACGCCCCTGTGGCCCACATGGCCTAAATTGGCCTTGGCCTCGTGATCCATTTTAGTGTAACCCATGCTAGATAATTAATCATATGTGTTTCCACTATTTACTTATAATCCTTCAAACTGTCTACCTGAGTCACTGTTACTAAATTATTTGTATCTTAAGCTACAGAATTCCGAATTAAGGTCTACAAGTTTTGCTTGAAGCTAGACTCACATCTCTTCTTACCATAAAATTTTTAGAATTTTTGTTTTATCCAGTAAGTACAATTTATTCTTTAAAGTTTCCCCTACTCTGCTATCTAGCAGTTTCGATCTTTCTGTACTAAAAATTAATTATCTTCTGGTACAGATTTTGGACGATGTATATCTTGAAAATAGACTCATTCAGAATTTTAAAAATATAAAATATAACCCATAATTATTTTTATACAATTTTTAATAATTTTTGGAAGTCAGGACAGGGGATTCCGAAATCATTCTGACCCTGTCTCACTAAAATTCCATTATCTCATAATATGAAATTATTTTGCTTACTTCTTTTCTTCTATGAGAAACTAAACTCAAATATATTTAATCCCATATTTTTTTCACCGTCTAACTCGATTCTCACGATTTATGGTGATTTTTTTTAAAATTAGCCCACTGTTGTTGTCCAAACAGTAGGCAATATCGGCTTTTCACCGAATCCCTTATTTTTGTGTTTCGGGTACACACCTGGTATTGATTGATGCTACAACGATCCCCGAGCACTCCAAAACCTATAATTGACCAATTTCACTCAATTTATCACTTAATCGATCGAACTAAAACTAAATTCAAAACAAGAAACGCACCCCTTAAGCGATGAAAAGCTTACCCCAGCACCTCAAAATAGTTGGTTACGCAACAGCACGATGAGACCCCTAATCCACGCGAGATGTTGCTGCCAAACACCACAAACCCCCGAATCAAAGTTGGAAAAAAATAGTAAGTTAAATAGAGCAAAAACTCTACTTACCAGAACGTGCGACGAAAATTGACCCAACGGAACGAAGGTGTGGTAGCCAACAAAAGAGATGGAAATAGAAAGAATAATGGAAAGAAAAAGAAAAAATTCAGGTTTGACAACAGAAAAACAAAAGGTGAAGAAGAAAGGGAGAAGAGATGGTGTCAGAAAGGTGAGGAGTTTTGGGAAAATCAAAATTTTACATAAAGGAATCGATAATGCTCAGAAAATCTGATAACCCCAAAATCCACTCCCCTAAATTCTCTCTACCAAACTCCCACTACTCAGATTTCCAATGCAACCCAAACTCTGCAACTGACGAGCAAATAAAAAATATATATTTGTCCTTATACTCACGGAAGGATTCGAACTCATGACCTTCTACCAACCAACACTCCCCTTAACCATCAAACCAATAGGCCCATTCTAATAAGTACTTACAAACTTTTAATTAAAAGCCTACTAGCCAGAAATAAGGGTTAAGTCAGAAAAATACTAGAATTTACCAAAGTCAGAGCTTGAACTCAAGACCTCCTAGACTCACCCAGAGCACTTAACCACAAATGCCGATACACAATTGTGTCACATTTTCACTATAAGAAAAATAAGAATTTTGGGGAGTTACAGTTAAATTAGCAACGGTATCTAGCGATACATTAGCCTTGCATAACTTGCAAGATTATTGTGATTAAACTATTTCAAGGTAGAAATATATTGTTACCTCATGTGATATTTTATGTGCTTATGAGATTGAATTAATTGTTTAAATTGACATAGAGATATGTACAAGAGATTATTTCAATTTCATAAGTATGTATGTGCATTAACACATTTGCTTATTAAAATTTGTTTAATCGGTTGAATTGTCATAGAGATATAATCAAGAGATAAATAGATTTTGGTAGGTAAGTATGTTCATAAGTTAGCAAATTACCGAGTTGCCTTGAATTTATTCTTAACAACATAAACATGAGTTTAATAATTCTAAGTTAAGAAATGTAATTAAGCTAGCACAATTATGTCATCTTGATTAAAATCATCTTTTGAAATCATGCATTGGAACTTTTATTTTATTTTTATTTATTTTACTTAGTTAAAATCCTAGTTTTTAATCACCTCCTCAAAAATCAAAATATTTTTCTTTACCAAAGTGCTTTTAAAATTGCATTCATAAATAATTCTTTTCACATTCCTGTGGGTACGATAACTCGACATTTACTTGTCACTTTATTACTTGTTGCGATTGTGTACACTTGCACATTTCCGTCGTTCCACACCCCGACATCAATAACACTGAATCAAAATTATACTGATATCAAAATTCGAAAACATGTTGGCTAGAATTTGGAATATACATTCAAATTGAAACCATTAAATAAACACATAAAATAGTTAATTTAATGATGACTAAGAACCGATGCAAAGTCACATATTATGATGAACCTTAGGCCTTGATTAATAAAGATGATCGAAAAAATTATGGATCATTATTTACAAATCTACCAATTGATAACATTAAAATTAAACAATTGTCATTCAAACATCACCAAGCAACTATCAAATAACATATATTAAGAAAAGTAATTTTTTTATGAACTAAAATCTAGGTACATATAAGCTTGTGATGTGATAAACATATAAGCATGTAACGTAATAAGTAAATTTACCTAAATTTCTTATCTTCTACTAAAGTTCAATAGCACCGCAAGTAATCTATAAAATTTGACATAAAATTACTTCTGATCAAAATCTATATTGAGATCAAATCTTTTACCCTCCTTAAAATATAGAAATAAAATAAATTAAACAAAATCATCATAATTATTCAAGAGTTTAAAAAAAATCCAATATGAAACGTTAAATAAAAACTCCTAGCAAAACTTTTTGCATCTTGTGTTTAAAGCTTCATATGAAAAATCATGAAGGATAAGTATGATCTATAATAGATAAGAATTTTAATTCTAAGCAAGATCGTACTTATAACGTATTATAAAACTAAGAGAATTATAGTAAAAATAAGATAGAAGAGTAGACATAAAAGTAAAAGGATAATTCTACTTTTTCTTAGATCCAAGAAGCTTGTACATTCCGTTTATTTATATGGACTCAATCACTATAGGTTACAAATATATAATAAAGATAATTAAGATACCCTATAAATTCTTTAGGGGTTACAAGAGTTACAAAATAATGAATTTTAAGGTTTTGAGAGTTAAATGAGCATCCATTTATCAATAGATTTATAACAATAAGTATTTTTCCTCTAATTTAAAAGTTGAAAGAGGTGATTGACGGTTAGTTTAGTTGGCATTGAAATGCAGGAAGACATTGGTTCGAGTGTGTTGAAGTATATTATCATCTATTTAAGGATTGGGGAGGAATTATGGGTAGTTCTAGTCATTGTATTAAAAAACAAAAGACTAGGAATCCTATGCTACACTCATATGAAAGGAAGTAAAAAAAAGTTGAAAGAGGTTCTAGGTGAAATTTTGGATTATTATTTGATACACAAGTGACAGAGGTTTTTTTAACTTCACAAATAAGTTTAGATGCAGCATGCGTCCCATTTATTTATCTTTTGTTTTTAAATCTATACTATTATTTAAGCCCTTGATTGAGCCAGTGCCACAAGTCAATCGAGCACCAATTTGGTTAGCAAAATTTTATAAATGTCTTTCCGTAATTAAAATATGTTAAATTATTTGAGAGTATTTTAGTATTTTTATTTCTAAAAAATCAATAAAAAATTTATATGTAACTAGATTTGAACCCGTGCTATATATATTAATAAAACAATTTTACCACTAATCCAAAGCTTTATTTTAATATTTAAATTTTAACTATATTATACATACTTTATTATCTCTATCAATTGTATATCTCTATCTCTATCTATATACTATTATTTAAGCCCCTAAGTTGGTGTCATGAGTCAACCGGGCACCAACTTGGTTAGGGAAATTTCAAAAATGTTATTCTGTAATTAAAATAACTTATATTATTTGTGGATATTTTAGTCTTTTTATTTTTAAAAAACCAATAAAAAATTGTATGTGATTAGATTTAAACTTATGCTATTTACATTAATAAAACAATTTTATCACTGAACCAAAGATTTATTTTAATATAATATCAACATTTTAATTGTATTATGCATATTTTATAATCTCCCTCAATTATATATTTATTTATATTAGTATTTAAGCCCCTAACTAAGTTGGTATTACGAGTCAATCGAACACCAACCCAGCTAAGAAAATTTCAAAAATATCATTCCATAATTAAAATTAGTTATATAATTCGAGAGTATTTTTGTCTTTCTATTTCTGAAAAACAAATAGAAAATTATATATGATTGGATTTAACTCAAGTTATTGACAATAATTAAACAATGTTACAACTAAACCATGACTTTAATTTAATATAATATTTACATTTTAATTGTATTATGCATACTCTAATGAGTTTATATATTAAATTTCATTTTATTCACAATTTAATTTAATTTTTTTTTATTTTAATATAATACGTTTTGCATGTGTTATTATTAATTAGTTTCAAACAATATATTTTATTATTTATTGTATGTTATTTGTAAACACATTCTAATGTTCTAAATAAGCAATTTCCACACTATATTCTAATGTCAATTAAAGACATGTGGCGTCATCTTAACTCTGAAAAAAATTACACCATTAACATATCAAATGATATCCAAAAATTTAATTTAAAAATATATAAAATATTTTAAGTGGCTTATAAAGATTAAAATATTAACCAATAATCTATCAAATATAGCTTCACACACTTATATAAATCCAAAGAATAAAATTTTATGTGTAGTGCCCCCCTTAATTTTCCCCTATTATAAAATGATTGTAATATTTTATGATACTGAAATAACAGACCATGCCCTCTTTATTATCTTATCTTCATAAATATATCACATGGTGTGGCATGTGCAATACCCTAATTATGGCTTTTCTTTCCGATAGGAAATAGATAATTTACCTTATTTTATCAATCATAAACCTCTCTAATAACATCAACAAAAATAATTTCTTTTAAACAATTTCTATAATTATTGGAACACAAGAAACTTGTGTGTGGGCATGGAGACTGCACAAAACAGAGATGGCCCACTAACAGCATGTCTTCTGAGATAAAAAAGAAATTTGGATTGGGCCTGCCTCCAATTTTTTGGTCTATTGTTTTATTATATTATCTTTTCTAGTTTAATTTCATACCTAAATTTAGTAATAATTATACGTTTTGGTACTCAAAGATAACATTATTGATTTTTTAATATTTAATTCAAGTTTTGAGATTGATTTGATGAAATTTAATTCTCAATATTATTAGGTTTGAATTATTATTATTTTTTTAATTGTGAATTTATTTAATTTGGTGTTTATTTTGTTAAATATAATTTAATGGCTGTGATTTTCTTTTTATTTTGAAAAAATTCAATTTATAATATTATTAATAAATTATAAATTTTAAACAAATAAACTATAAAACCAAATCAGGTTAACACCATTTACTTCATATACTAAATTATATAATTTTTACCAAACATAAGTACCAGGTTAGATAAAAAAAACACAAACATCACAATAAAAAAAAAAGTCTCAAACTTATATATGTGTTAAGCCATTTCTATTTAAAGAAGCATATTTGGGTTGATTAAGTCTTCAACCACCGATTTGAGGTGGTGCATTACATTATCACCATTTAGCCAATGGTCCCAACAATTGTCAACTTGGCTGGCACCAAAATGTCTTCACCGGTTACCCACCCTTGTATGATTTTTAGATTTGGGTTGATATTTAAACCGGACAGATTATTAATTTATCGTTCAAATCAATTTAATTAATAATTATTAAAATTTAAAAAATAATTTTAAAAAATAAAATATTTATAAAAAAATTAATTAACTAATTCAACCGTTGATTCAACTAGGGATGAAGGCAGAATTTTTTTTAGGGGAGGCGAAATTAAATTTTAATTTTTACAATAGTAAAAATACAATTTCACTATTTGAATAGCCTATATCTTTATAATTTTTAAAGGATTAAATCAAATTTTTATCATTTTTAAGGGCACCAAATTGTAATTTTACCTTTACTAAATTAAAATTTTAAAAAAGTAAAAATACAATTTCTCTATTTGAATAGCCTATATCTTTATAATTTTTAAATGATTAAATCAAATTTTTATCATTTTTAAGGACACCAAAGTGTAATTTTACCTTTACTAAATTAAAATTTTAAAAAATCTAAAAGGCCTAATGGCAAGGCCCCTGCCAGCCCCCTGGCTACACCTTTGGATTCAACCAGTCCGATGCCATTTTCCAAATCGATTTTTTTTAATTATAATAACAGCGCAAAGCCCAAACAACGAACGTGACTCGAACTCAAGTCACACTTGGGGCGATGAACACCCTTAACTATCAGACCATCTTATAAGGTTCTATTTTGCTTGATATTAAATTACCATTTTATTTCACATCTACTTCCTCGTTGCAAGGAACAAAAGGATGCAAGGTCCTTGCATTGTGGCAACGTTTTCCCACACCTCAATTTCTATCTTTGCTCTAATCATCTAATACGTCCATAAAACTATTACTACACGTTTGGTTCGCTGTAATTGAATAGAAGCATAATAGTAATTCAATTGTTTGGTTGAATGGAATGAAATAGGACTACAATAGTATTCTTGTGTTTGGTTGAATGGAATGATTTTGTAATAGCATAAGGAAAAAAACTAAAATGACTAGAATACCCTTAGTAGAATTTTTTTTAAGTAGATGATTATTGTTATTGTTATTAAATTTTAATAAAATTATTAATATAAATAATAAATAATTTAATCATATTTTAACATAATTATTATTAAATATAATTTAATAAAAATATATAAATTTAATAAAATTCTTAATATTAAATATTCTTATATGAATTCAGTAATTTAATTTCTTAAATACTTTTATAAACAATTTCAAAATTCATTTGATAGAATTTTTCAATACAATTTGCGATCTTTCAAGTTAGATATAAAATTTTTATGACCAACTCGAACTTGACATTACAATCGATATAATATTTATTTTTAAAATTTATAATATTTATATTAAACGATATGATTTATTTCAAATACTTCATATGTATATTCAAGTTATTGAGAATTTTACAAAAAAAAAAAGCAAAATAAAAATTTTACTGATTTAAAGTTTACATTTATCAAATAGTACAAATTAAATAGATAAAAATTAATCTGTAATGGAATGGGAGTAGTTACATTTAAAAACGAAATACCATTGATTTTCCACTCGAAGAAACTACGATATTCTATATTATATATAGATCTGTACAAAGATGAAAGATAAAACATAAGCAAGTTCATGGAATTTTCCCAGCAAAGAATAAGTAACAAAAAAACCTACCTTTATTTTGGCCAAAAAAAAAACTACCTCTACATTTTAATGAAAAAAACTACCACCCTGTCCTTACACCTCTTTTGTTCTCCTTTCAACTTCAAAGGTAGGCAACTTTTACCTATACAGGCCCAGTTTTAGCTGGCCGGTGGCAGATGGCAAGTTTGGCAAAAAAAGAGAAAAGCACGATCATGGGTTAGTCTTGCGAGGTAGTAGAATACTCGAAAAGAAGGCATTTGGAAGGAGCAGATTGTAGGAGCACACGTAGCCGACTTGTAAGCTAGTAAATCAAGGTCCATTGCATAGCCATCTCTGAGTCTTTTAGCTGCATAACTATAGAGGCCTATAAGAGAGACGGATGGAAATATTAGAAAACAAAATTCAACAATGGTTAATGGCTTTATGTAAACCTATTGAGCCACATCCAAGTGATTAATAAACACAACCAAAGCACCCAAAAGCTGTTCACAATGGTGTTATGGCCACCTTCTTATCCATGCATTGATTCACTTGAAAGAAAGAAGAGCTCTTTCAGTAATATTGACTTGTGGGGAAAAGATAATCAAGGCTGATGGAATGTTATTTACCTGCAGACGTTTACCAAGCTGGACTTCAACTTCTGTACCGAAGGATATATTACTGGCTAAAGATTTGAGAGGATCGGCCGTAGGATCAACAGAGAGCAGACTAGGGATTTGTGGGGCATACACTAGCCTCCATCTGGCTTATGCAGGCCAACCTTATGCATTCCCTACTACACTGGACAACTACGTTGTTAGACTGATGGAGCACAATTGGCAAAAAGTAAACTATATGATAGATTCAACTTTCTCATTCCATATCAAGCAAATTTGCACAGCATGGGGAAGAAAGATATTTCAGTTTCTGAATGGTCTAACTTTATCCTTCCTTAACACACAGGCTAATTCATTGTGTAAAGCAAAAATAAGAAATTATTTGATTATCATATTCATTAAATGTTAATGTAGAAGAGTAATGTAGAACGCATAGGAGATCTTACTTGAGTTGCCACAAGATTCACATCACCATTCTCAAATGTTAAAATGCCCTTGGGTTTAATCCATTTGGGATGAGCTTGGCCATTCAACTCGAGTTCCCCACTAACAACAAAGTTTAGAATCAAAGGATAAACTATCCTCAGTTCTAGTCCTAAAACAAGCTTCAAATCACTAAGGCGGACATCAAGACTTGGTTTAATGTTTACTTGTTCCATCTCCTTCTCTACATCAGCTGATTTAGCTGCACAAAACAATAAATGGTTAACTTGGATGATCAGAAACAAATAATACAGACAAATTGACATGCAGGCATAGATAAAAGGCTGTACTTTCAAAGAAATTTAGTAAACATAAATTGGTATATCCTTCATTTCAGGAAATTGAAATTATTTCTTATTCTCTTTAACAAAAAAGCTTCACCTCCTCATTAACCACCTAATTTGTGCAGAAAATAAGAACAAAAGCTAAAGATAAGTTTAAGTTCAATAGGATCGAAAAGTAAGACATCCTAGTTTTATAAATGAATAGACCAGCACATATACTTATCAGTTCAATGAAATTTCACCTATAAAAAATTTCTTAAATCACTAAAAATTTTATTTTTGTTTTTCTTTCATTTCTTGTCACAATCAAAGTATCCTATCTCTTAAATTTTGGCTTCCATTTGAGGTTTCTAATTATTGAAACACAAGAAGTAAATACAGTATAAGAGATTTTGCCTTGAATCTCTTTCAAGTTATTGAAGAACCTAACTGAAGGCAAAGGTCACCATTTAGCCAGAATGACCCCAAAACCAGATATGGAATGACATGGAATGACCCGAAAACCAGATATTAACATCTACCACATCGCATCATCAGTTGTAAATCCACTGGTTTTCCAGGATTTAGCCAGAATGCTCCATGAGCACTACAATTCAAGGCCTTTTCTCGACTCAAAAGCCAGCAAGGTTTTAAACAATCCAACTTAATACAAAAACCAAAACATGAACTCCAACAAATTTCAAGAAATGCAAATAAACAGAACTCAACAAGAAATGCAAATTTCAACAAATTTCAACAAATTCCAAGAAATGCAAATAAATAGAACTCCAACAAATTTCAAGAAATACAAATTTCAAGAAAAACGAAATCGATTTTACAGAAAAGAAAAGAAAAGAAAAATAGGGAAAGAGTGCGAGCAAAGTTTTGTTCTTGATAAAATGGAGAAAAGAAAAGAAACGTAAAGAGAAGAAAAGAAACCTACGAGAAGAAGCAGAAATCAATGGAAGGGAAAAAAATTACCTTGCAAAATGGAAGGGAAACATGCCAAAATTGGAAGGGAAAATCGGATCTCAAATCGTAGGTTGTATCCAGATGAGTTAGGAGTGGTAATTACTCTCTTTAGTCTCTATCTGTTTGTATGCTTAGTTTACTATCTAAGGGGCATTACCAGTATTTCATGACTGTGGAAATGAATAGATTAATCTAGGGCACAAAAACAAAGAAATCTGATCTTTTTTTATCAGCCAAGGGGTTAACAAGGAAATCAAACAAGAAAATTTTTCATCTTTTCAATCGAACATGCAATAGAAAAGATTTGGACCAGAAAATAGAAATCATAAGAAGAAGCAGAAATCATAAGAGAAGCAGAAATCGATGGAAGGGAAAGGGAAATTACCTGTGGAAGGGAAACGTCGGAGAATCGATGGAATGGAAGGTAGATGAGGGCAGAGAATGGAATAGAAAATAGGAAACAAGGGCGGAATCCCTAATCGCCGCTTCACGAGGGGAATGGCTATTACAGCCAATGGAGGTAACAGCCACATAACCGAATCGGGACGTAATAGCATTACGGGCAACCAAACGCCCGTTTGGTGGTGGGCCCGCTAAATAGGGGGAATGCATGCCTATTCCCCCAACCAAACGCCCCCTTAAATTCATGCAAATAGTGAAATATATTTTTACGGTGATCTTAAGCTCAATTTAAGATATATTTAGTTGATTGAATCTTACATTATAGTTCATAATATTACGATTATATTATTTGAATTATTAATATTTTAGTTATCTTCTAATCTTACCTTCTCAAATAGTCATAATATATAATATGACCCATTTCTTTTAAATTTTCTTAAATTACGAACTTAATTTTAAAGTTTTGACCAATTTTTTATTTATTATTATAATCAAATTAAGTTTTTTTTCTCAAAAAAAATTAAGACGAATTAAAAACAAAAGTATCTTATTTTTTCTTATCAGTAAAGCAATAGATATCATACTTTAAAATTAAAATTATTATATTTACTCTAATAATTTATTTATTAGTATATTAATTATGGTTGGTGATGTAATCACTTTTCATGAATTATTATAATTATAATTTATAATTTTCTTCATCATCATATATTTACTTACTAATATATGAATTGTAATAAAAAGTAAGAATTGTAATGATTTATTATAATTATATGAAAATTGAGACTAAAAAATATTAAAGGAATTAAAGTTGTTAAAAATATATATAACAAGAACAATTTAATAAAATGTGTTTTTAGATTATCTTACATTCTGTCAACTAAATATCTGAGTGTTACATTCTAGTCGAATGAAGTAACATATCACTGATAATTTTATATTACGAAATGTAATCTTACATTCTTTGAATCAAACATCCCCAAATACCTAAAAGTTAATTGCAACAAAGTGGGATAAGTTACAATGCACCAAAGTGTTGGATTTGATAACATTCTATGAGAATGCTTTTTATTTAAGGGTGGAATATTATGGACAAGATTATGTTGGGCATTAAAATCATTCATACGATTTGAGGTAAACGCAATAGGCAAAGTATTCTCGTAGTATTGAAAGTGGATATGCATAAAGAATATGATCGAGTTAGATGGGTTTTAATTAGAAGTAGAGGCAGATCATCCATTAATGTATCAATACAATGTCTTATCAAGTATTGTTTAACAGTAGCCCTACATAGATGTTTAGACTTTGTAAAGGTTTACGTCAAGTGACCTTTTATTCTTTTATCCTTTTATATTGTATTAGAATATATCATCTTCAATTTTTTTATAGGTAGAGCGTGGTTAAGAAATTCAGGGCATTTGGATAAATAAAAAATGTTCACCGGTGTAAAATAGACAATATTTCGGTGACAGCTGTAAGGAAGACACCGGAGATAACAAGCAAAGTTGGCAGCAAGGAAGATAACAACCAAAGACAGATAACAGTAGAAGATAAAAGAAAACTTGGTTTATGTATTGCATCATAAAAAATTACTCTTCCAATGTATACAAAGCACGATTTTATAGACTAATAAAGAAACTAAGCAAAGAGCTCAAGAAACTGACTCAGATGCTTAACAACTTCTTCAACAAACTAACTCATCCAAACTATTTTGATATTGTTCAACATTCCCCTTGCTTTCTTATTTCCTTACCCTCCATGATCAATAACTTCTCTGCATCTTGAATGGAAATTACGTTTAACTTGCTCCTCAGCTCAGTGAAAAGCGATGCAGGTAACGCTTTTGTTAGAATATCAGCAATTTGAGCTGCTGCTGGCACATAATTCACCTATAGCCGGTTTCTCAGAACCTTTTCCCTCACAAAGTGAAGGTTTAGGTCTACATGTTTGGTCTTCACATGCTGCACAGGATTTGCAGCCATAGCTACCGTACTAGTGTTGTCGCACCACACCTTGGGAATGTTGGTTAAGCTAATTCCAAAATCATTTAAAACTGGCTGCAGCCACATAACCTCTGAGGAAGCATCAATTAGACTTCTATACTCAACTTCTGCAATGGACCTTGAAACTGAACGTTGCTTCTTTGAACTCCAAGACATAAGATTGGCCCCAAAAAATGTACAATAACCCGAGATAGACCTCCGATCATTTGTATCACTTCCCCAGTCAGCATCGAAAAAAGTAATTAGAGAACCACAAGTTAAAGACAACATGACCAACCCAAAATCAATGGTTCCATGTATATGCTTAACCGCAAGCCAATGTTCAATACAAGGTGACTGCATAAACTGAGCAACTTTAGTAACACTAAAAGAAATATCAAGTCTTGTGTGACAAACATAAAGTAATGCTCCAACAATGCTTCGATAGAGCTGAGGATCATCAAATTTCCCCCATATCTTTACAAAGCTTTTGCGATGCAACCATAGGTGTGGGAGTTGGATTACAATTTACCATATTTTCCTTTTGTAAGAGTTCTAAAACAAATCATTTTTGATTCAACACAAGTCATTTGCCAACCTTTTATACTTCAATACTAAGAAAGTATGCAAGATAGTCAAGATCTTTCAAGGAGAATTTAGCATTGAAGTTTTGCATTAGTCAATCCACTTCTGCTGGAGAATTGTCTATGATCAAAATATCGTCAACATAGACAATAAGATATAACAAGTTGTCTTTGTCTTGAAAAACAAACACGGAAGAATCTATCTTTGAGTTTGCTAAGCCCAATTAACTAAGGTAGTCTTTACGCTTGGAGAACCAGCTTCTGGGTGCCTAACGCAGCTCATATAATGCCTTGTACAACTTACATACTAAAAATTTTCCATTCGAAGTTATTTTCTCAAACCCGGAGGCTGTACCATGTATACTTCTTCAAACAAATCACCTTTAAGAAAGGCATTATTGATGTTGACTTGACGAATCTACCATTCATTCGACAATGCTACTGATAGCAAAACATGAACTGTGGAGGTTTTAACTATCGGGCTATAGGTTTCATTGTAGTCATGGCCGACAACTTAGGAGAAGCCTTTCCCAACCAACCTAGCCTTATGCCTTTTAATTGTTCCATCGGCACGTTTCTTGACTTTAAAGATCCATTTGCACCCAATTGGAGTTTGATTTGGTGGCAGAGGCACAAGCGACCAAGTACTATTATCTACAAGTGCTTGATATTCAACCATGACAAAAGCTGTCCACTCAGGTAATTATAAGGCAATACAAACATCAGGTGGAACGTTCTCATCAATAACTGCAACATTTACCTTAGGTTTGAAGGTGCTTACTTTACTACGAGTCACGATAAAATGAGTGTTGGTGGGCACTATGAGAGCTAGTGAAAGAAAGGAAGTCTCATTTTGCGTAAACTCTTCTCTATCATCAACACGACCATCTTGTTGCGGAAAGGATCGATTCGAGAACTCCGATATGACTACAAGTAAATTGACCGGAACGAAAAATAAAGTGAACACAAGGATTTACGTGGTTCGGCTTTAATGCCTACGTCCACGGGCAGAGGCGAAAAGAAATTTCACTATAACAAGATGAAGATTACAAGTGTTTTACACTCAAGACACAACCCGAGAACCTCACAACTCTCAACCCCTATAGAAAACCCGAAAGCTAAAATCCTAGCTTTCAAAGAACAAGCTTTGCTCTCTCTTGGTTTGGGATGATTAATATGGCTAATGAACCTCTCTATTTATAAGAGAGTTCAAGGACATAATTGTCCAAAACTTTGGCAAAGATTTGTGGTTGAAAATGGACACCAACAACCATCCACTAATCCACTACCACCAACAACCCACTACCAACAACAACAATCCACTACCAATTTTAAGCCATTTCTTAACAAATCTCCACCTTGGCTTGAAATTTACCAAGCTGAACATCATAGTGAATTCCTCGAACTGGATCACCTCTTCCAAACGCCTCTCTGGCGCTAATCAATCCCGAATACCTATCAAGTCCAAGCAATGCTTGAACTTATATGCAGGGATCACCTTAGTTAACATATCTGCAGGATTCTTCTCGGTAGCAACCTTGCTGATAACAATGTCACCTTGCGTAACATGTTCCCGAACAAAATGATATCTGACATCAATGTGTTTGGTCCGTTCATGAAACATCTGATTTTTAGTCAGATGTATGGCACTCTGGCTATCGCAAAATACAACAGTGAAATCCTGTTGTAAACCCAAACTGCTTACTAGACCTTTCATCCACAATGCTTCTTTCACTGCTTCTGCTAACGCCATATATTCCGCCTCAGTCGTAGATAAGGCTACGGTAGACTGTAACACAGCTTTCCAACTAATGGCTCCTCCAGAATAAGTGAAAACATAACCCGTCAGAGATCTTCTTTTGTCCAGATCTCCAGCATAATCAGAGTCCACATAGCCCGTGACACTGCTAGTGCAGTCACTCTGATCATATACCAAGCATAAATCTGCAGAACCTCTCAAGTACCTGAGAATCCATTTCACGGCCTGCCAGTGTTCCTTGCCAGGACAACTCATGTATCTGCTGACCACACTAACTGCATGTGAAATGTCTGGACGAGTGCAAACCATTGCATACATCACGCTTCCAACTGCACTCGAGTATGGAATGTGAGACATTTGCTGCTTTTCTTCATCAGATTGTGGTGACAACTCTGCAGAGAGTTTGAAATGTGGTGCCAACGGAGTACTCACAGTTTTCGCTTTATCCATGCCGAAGCGTTGAAGAACCTTTTCAATGTAGTTCTTCTGCGACACACGAAGCTTGCCCGCCTTGCGATCTCTGTGAATATCCATGCCCAAAATTTTCTTGGCAGCACCCAGATCCTTCATCTCGAACTCACCACTCAACTGCGACTTTAACTTGTTGATTTCCGACATGTTTTTGGAAGCAATTAACATGTCATCAACATACAGCAACAAATAAATGTGCGAACCATCTGAGAGCTTCCGATGATAGACACAAGCATCATAGTCACATCTTGTGTAACCATGCTGAATCATGAAGCTATCAAACCGCTTGTACCACTGCCTTGGGGATTGTTTCAATCCATATAAAGACTTCTTTAATAGACAGACATGGTCTTCATTACCAGGAACTGTAAAACCCTCTGGTTGACGCATGTAGATTGTTTCCTCGAGCTCACCATGCAAGAACGCCGTTTTTACGTCAAGCTGCTCAAGTTCTAGATCAGACTTGGCCACCATGGCAAGTAATACACGAATGGAAGAATGCTTTACGACTGGGGAGAAAACTTCATTGTAGTCAATCCCCTCTTTCTGAGTGAAGCCTTTAGCAACCAATCGTGCCTTGAATCTAGTTGCTTCAACCCCTAGGATGCCTTCCTTTTTCTTGAAGACCCATTTGCAACCAACTATCTTCTGGTTACTTGGCGGCTTAACCAACTCCCAAGTATGGTTCTTGTGAAGAGATTCTATCTCCTCACTCATAGCAATTGCCCACTGTGCCGACTCATCACACGTGACAGCCTCATTATAACTGGAAGGTTCTATACCAATGGACTCCGCCACACTGAGCGCGAAAGACACCAGATTAGCGTAACGCGGATTTGGTTTGATTTGTCTCTTCGTTCTTCCAGTGGCAATGCTATATGGTTTTTCTTGAGGTGACTCATCTTCATCGGAATCTTGCACCTCAACTTGATCATCCTGGACTGAAGTACCTTCCGTAGGAATTGGAGCGTCCACCTGACACTCCACCTGCTTCTCAACACCGTGATCTCCCATTCTATCTGACACCTCCTTTTCCCGGGAATTTGTGGTGGATCGAAGCATGGATGACTCATCAAAAGTCACATCTCTGCTGATGATGAACTTGGACGAAACCGGATCAGGACACCACAACCTGTATCCTTTCACCCCTTGGCCGTATCCAAGAAATATGCATTTCTTCGCCCTCGGTTTGAGTTTTCCCTCATTTACATGAGCATACGCAGGGCAGCCAAACACTCTTAAACCAGAGTAATCAGCAGGAGAACCAGACCATACTTCCTCAGGAGTCTTCAGCTCAATAGCTGTTGACGGAGATCTGTTAACCAAATAACAAGCAGTATTAACAGCTTCAGCCCAAAATTCTTCACCGAGCCCAGCATTTGATCGCATGCAACGAGCTCGCTCCAAGAGAGTTCTATTCATGCGTTCTGCAACTCCATTTTGTTGTGGTGTTCGACGAACAGTGCGGTGTCTCACTATTCCTTCATTTTTGCAGAACTCATTGAATTCACCTGAGCAAAACTCCAAGCCATTATCCGTCCGGAATCGCTTGATCTTCTTTCCTGTTTGATTTTCGATCAAAGCTTTAAATTGCTTGAAGTTGATGAGAACCTCATACTTGCTCTTCAGAAAATACACCCAAACCTTTCTCGAGTAATCATCGATAAAGGTAAGCAGATATCTGTAACCACCTTTAGAAATTGTCGGAGAAGGCCCCCAAAGGTCAGAATGGAAGTAATCCACTGTGCCTTTTGTCTTGTGAATCCCAGTGCTGAACTTTACCCGAGTCTGCTTACCGAAGACGCAGTGCTCACAGAAATTCAACTTTCCTGTACACTGCCCAGACAATAATCCTCGTTTGCTTAGCACCGATAAGCCTCTCTCGCTCATATGCCCGAGCCGCATATGCCATAACTTCGTGGTGTCAGAATCTAGATCATCTGATGATGACACTCCCGCAACACCTGTAACCGAGGAACCATCGAGGAAGTAAAGGCCCCGCTCCAAATTACCACGTATCACAGTCAAAGCACCCGAGAATACCTTGAGAACTCCACCTTCAGCAGAGTACCGAAAGCCTTTCTTGTCCAACGTACTCAAAGAGATCAAATTTTTCTTCATTTCTGGAATGTGCCGAACATCAGTTAGAGTTCTAACAATACCGTCAAACATCTTTATACGAACTGTGCCAATCCCCATGACTTGACATGCGTGGTCATTTCCCATTAGTACTGAACCAGAATGCTTCTCGTATGTTGAGAATGCATCTTTCGAAGTACTTATATGAAATGTAGCTCCCGTATCAAGAATCCATCTCCCACCAGCGTAAGAGTCGGATACTGCAAGAACGATCTCGGCATCACTTGAAGAATCTGCATCAGCTACATTCGCACGATCATTTTGTTGCTCCTGTGATTCTGATTTCTCCTTCCTTTTCGGACAATCTACCTTCATGTGCCCGTACTTCTTACAGTAGTAGCACTGTATTCTCTTCTTGGACTGCGATCTAGGATGGCTTTTACTTGAACTTCCACCCTTTGCCTTGGATCTTCCTCGAGCAACCAAGCCTTCGCCTTCATTGTTTTCGACCACCTTACCAGTGATTTTCTTCCTCAACTCACTGGAACTTAAGGCATTTTTCACCTCCTCTAGAGTCAGGTCATCACGACCGTACATCATTGTATCAACAAAATTCTCATACGAGGGAGGCAAAGAACACAAAACAATTATTGCTTGGTCCTCATCATCGATTTTGTTATCGATATTATTCAAATCCATGATAATGGAATTGAATTTATCCAGGTGCTGGGAAACAGGTGTACCTTCCTCCATCTTCAGGGCATAGAGTCTTTGCTTGAGGTAGAGCCGGTTCGTCAATGACTTCGTCATGTACTTGCTCTCTAACCGGAGCCACAAACCGGACGCGGTTTTCTCATCCGCTACTTCTCGTAGCACTTCATCTCCTAGACATAGCAGAATAGCACTATGTGCTCTTTCTAGCATGTCATCCTTTTGCTCTTCCGAAAGCGTGCTTGGTAATTTATCTTTACCAGACAATGCTTTTAGCAATCCTTGTTGAACCAGCACTGCCCGCATCTTGATGCGCCATAAACTGAAACTATTTTTCCCGGTAAATTTCTCGACATCATACTTAGTCGATGAAACACTTGTAGCCATAATTTGGAACCTTTGAATGAATGATAATATTTTCTTCCTGATGTGAAAGATCAGACAAAGCTGCAGTCACAGGGCAATTCAGAAAATATTATCACTCCTTCAACTACGCTCTGATACCAATTTGTTGCGGAAAGGATCGATTCGAGAACTCCGATATGACTACAAGTAAATTGACCGGAACGAAAAATAAAGTGAACACAAGGATTTACGTGGTTCGGCTTTAATGCCTACGTCCACGGGCAGAGGCGAAAAGAAATTTCACTATAACAAGATGAAGATTACAAGTGTTTTACACTCAAGACACAACCCGAGAACCTCACAACTCTCAACCCCTATAGAAAACCCGAAAGCTAAAATCCTAGCTTTCAAAGAACAAGCTTTGCTCTCTCTTGGTTTGGGATGATTAATATGGCTAATGAACCTCTCTATTTATAAGAGAGTTCAAGGACATAATTGTCCAAAACTTTGGCAAAGATTTGTGGTTGAAAATGGACACCAACAACCATCCACTAATCCACTACCACCAACAACCCACTACCAACAACAACAATCCACTACCAATTTTAAGCCATTTCTTAACACATCTTGAGATAGATCAACCGACTGCAAATTAGTATGAGCGGATGAGCCATGATCAACAGATGAAGGGGAAACTGAGAATGAACTAATAGCATTAGAAAAGGAGGAAAATCCAGAACTAGCAATAGGGACACAAGTGTTCGTGACTGGTGATTCAACTATTGGAAGAGTGGAGGAAATAAAACCAGTTGCCTGTGATGACGGAGGAGATGCAAAATCACTTTTTTTGGAAAAAGGAAACACATGTTCCTGAAACTTCACATGCTGCGAAATAAACACTCATTCATGAGAATCAATGCACTTGTATCCATGATGCATGAGACTATATCCCAAAAAAGTGCAAGGTGTACTTCGATGCTCTAGTTTGTACCTGTTGAAAGGACGAACATGAGGAAAACAAAGGTTGCTAAATACTCGTAGAAACTCATAATCTGGAGCACGATTATATAGTTTTTCATGAGGAGAAATGTTGACAAGGACCTTTGTTGGAAGCCTGTTAATGAGATACACAATCGTTAAAAAGGCATCAAACCAAAACCTCAATGGTAAAGAAGCTTGTGTGAGTAAAGTGAGGCCAAGTTCCACTATATGTCTGTGTTTCCTCTCTACTTTGCCATTTTGATACAATGAATGAAGACAAGTCAAACAATATTGAATACCACAATTAGCCAAGTAAGAATGAAGACCACGAAATTCACTTCCTAAATCTGTCTGAATCGAAACTATAGAAGTATTAAACTGATTGTGAACAAGCTTTTGAAACAATTGCACAACTTGAAAGGCTTCAGACTTTGCTCAAAGTAGATACAACTAACAAATCCTATTATAGACATCAACAAACGAGATATAATAGAGAAAATTATAAGTGTTAAAAAGTAACATGTTTTAATTTCATTCTTAATGCATTTTTCGATAACTATTCGATGTAAAATGGTAAATTTTATACTCATAATCCTTTAAATTCATGTTTCTATACTTATGAGAGCATTTGGGAGCAAAAGGAGCGAATAACGAGGAAAAATTGAAAAATCGAAGCAAGTTTTAAGAGCCACACAGTCGTGCAAGCCACACGGGTTGTCACACGACCATGTGCCAAACTGTGTGAAAATCGCGAACTGCACTCTAAAAATGCAGAAAAACGTAATTTTTAAGTTTTTTGAGCATTATAAGACCTATATATACCAAATATAATGAGAAGAGAGTAAGTCGTTATAGAATATTCAAGAATCAACTCGAAGAACACCATTAAAGCCGACTCTGAAGCAGATATCTATCAAGATTGAAGATTTCCTTTTTTATTTCTTTGAAGTTTATTATGAGTTTCTTTATTTCTTTTATGGTTATATTATCTTTGAGATGTTTTTATTTGTTATTATGAACTAATTTTTTAAATACCTAGGGGAGATGAACTTTATGATGAATTCTGTCTTTTGATTTCTGTTTTACACAATAAATACTTGGATCTTGTTCTCAATTATGTGTGTTTAATTCTTGGTTTAATATTTATGGACTATTAATCCATGTTTGATGTGCTTAAATCAGAGGAGAAAAAGTCACTATTTAAGAGTAAATCTAGCATAATTGATTGGAGTTGCATGCAATCCTAGAAATAAAATGACATAAATCTACCGGATTAGAGTCAAATGTAATAGGGAGATCTATAGATTGAGTTAATACAATAATAGGAGTTTTAATTAGAAAGAAATTTCAATTAATCAACCTGGAGTTAATTGTTTATACTCTCAAAAGAGATATTAGCATAATTTAAGAATTTCTACAATCAAGATACTAAGTGAAGAAATTGTTTAATTCAAATTTATAATGACAAATGAAAACTAGGTAGATTCTTTCCTAGGTATTGTTTCGCTTCTTGATTGTTAATCTTTTTTTTATTCGTTCTTTGTCATGTTCTTTACTTAATTAATTTAGTTAATTTTAGTTTTAGTCAATCTCTCCAATTTGTCGGTTAAACGATAGAAAGATAATAATTATTAGCATTTTTAGAGAAGGATATATTTGCTCACCTAACTATACTATTAATTGATTGGTGCGCTTGCTTTCGTCAAATTTTGAGTTGGTTTTGTGTCCATCAGAAAACCACTGGAAGATTCATGTGCCAGACCCTAAAAATCAATTTCCACTAACTCAAACGGTTTGTGATATACAGTGTTTGATGAAGACAACTGTCGCTTGTGGCTTTTGTCAACATGACAAGTAGCACAAAAAGAACATTCTTTATTTTTATGAATACTTCTATTACAAGAGGACATGACCATGCTTTGGACACCTTCAGCTGGATGACCAAGATAACGATGCCACAACTAGTACTTTGAGACAGGAGACTGATCTTAAAGATTGCTTAAGAGGGTATTGTAGGCTCTTGTTGAATGGATGATAAAGAAAGTGAAGACTTGCAATCAAAAGCAACTTCACGTGAGCATTCATCAGCAAGAAATGTATACAGGCTATCTTTTTCAAGACCCCGGTGAAGAACCTCACCAGTAGCCTCATCCTTAACAAAGCAATGAGTGGGATGAAACTTAAAAAACATCAAATTACTTTAAGCAAATTTACTAACAAACAATAAATTATTGGTGATATCAGGAACATGCAGCAATTGATCCAAAATAAGTTGTCGAGAAGTAAATGTAAGGAAGGACTGACCAACATATGAAATACTTAAAGAAGCATCATCACCTACAGTTACCATACTTGACCTGGAATAAGTTTGCTTGACATGAAGATGAGCAAGATCATTGGTCACATGATGTGTAGCACCAGAATAAAAAAAAACCAAGAGGAAACAGATGAGACAACAACATTGACTGAATTTGCTTGACCAATCTCATTAGGAGATTCAGTAGTTTGAATTGCATCAGTGGACAAAAAAGACCCTTATACTTGGATATTAGTGGAAGAGACATAGTAGGTACATAAGAACAATAAGTTTCAGGAGAAATGGGTACATACGAACGATAACTTTCAACAAGAAAGTCTGATGGTCCTGTAGGCTCCGAGAAAGCACATGAGTTAACTCCAACAACTGAAACAGACCGAGGACTATAGGTTTGAGCTGTCACCCCAGCAAAGTTTTGGTTGAAACGATGGAAGCACCAATCCACAAGATGGCCAAGTTTCCAACATAGTTGGCATTGTAATCGATTGTTATATCGACCCCGTCCTCTACCTGCGTAACTGTTCAAAGCGCGGGACGTGCTTTGTTGTACATAGTTAGAACCAGACGAGTAAGGAAAAGTACCTGATGAACGATCAAAATTGTTCACAGCAAACTGAGCATTGTTGATGCTCAGAGGAACACGCAAAGAATCTCGTAGCCTTGATTCAGAATCCATAAGACTAGAAATCACACTTTCAAAATCATAGGGTTCCTTACTAACAGTTATAATAGCCACAAAATAGTCATACTTAGATGGTAGACCGTTCAAGATTGTAGCAATTTGCTCAACTTTTGTTGCGGCATTTCCACAAGCAGTTAGAGTGTCAATAAACTTCTTTGATTTTTGTGATGTAATCACGCATTGAAAGATCTGCTTTCTTCATGTCACATAATTGAAAATGGAGATACATGACTTTGGTGGTTGTACTGGTGGAAAACAACCTGAGTAAAGTACTCTTGATGGAATGAGAAGTCTTAGCACCAACTAATTTGGGCAAAATATGTGGACTGATGGTGGATAACAGCCAAGAAGCAAGAGCACAATCTTGTTTCTTTTACCTACGAAAATCAGGATTGACCACTGCCTCCCCTGTGGTGGACATGACGACTAGTGGTGGTACAACCTCAGTTCCATCAAGAAACCCTTCGGGACCATTACCATGAACCGTAAACAACACTTGTTGCTTCCAGAGAAGAAAATTGTGATCAATAAGACAAACACTAATTTTCTTATTTGTAAAGGATAGATTGGCCTGAGTAGCAACAGGAATAGATGATGGATCCATAAAAAATGAATAATTGTCGAACTACCGGCCGAAAAATAGAGGCTCTAATACAATGTGAAGTGACAATATTCTGATGACAACTGTAAGGAAGACACCGAAGATAACTGTTGGAACAATGGCAGCAACAACCAAACAATGAAACACTAAGAGCATAAGCTCTATGAACAGCAAGCAGCAAAACAGGAAGCAAAAACATAAAGCATCAAGAGCATAAGCTCTTGGTTAACAAACAGAAAAGAGAAAAGAAAAGAATGTAACTGAATGGGAATAATTTAGTTCTCATTTCATTTCAAAATATAAGTTACAAATTTGGAAATGTCAGTTACCTAATTTTATAACTGCTCCCATCTAATTTAGCAAGTTGACACTAAAGTATTACAAAAGAAAGTTGAACCTTTTCAGCCATTACATCCATCAATTCAAATTCTAACTACTCTAAAGTCTAGTTGCATTCTGAATTTAGTAACATTACAAAATGAACAAAAGAAACAAATGAAACAAACTGCTCCCAGCTTTGCCTGAGTTCTGGTCTGCTGTAGTTGCTGGTCTGTTCCTTGGCCTATTGTTGCATTGCAGTCCATGTTCAACAGTCCTCCTTGGACTGTAGGCAACAAACACCAAAAGATTTCCTCAAAAGTTCAAACCTTATAGTTCCAAGTGGCTTTTTCAATATGTCAGCCAGTTGGTCTTGTGAGCTGCAATATCCAAGACTCACATCTTTTGATTGCACTGCCTTTCGAACGAAATAAAACTTAAGTTTGAAATGTTTTGTTTTTCCATGAAAAACAGCATTCTTTGATATAGCAATTGCTGACTGATTATCAACCATAATCTCAGTAGGCTCAAATTATTCCTCATTCAAATCACACAATAATTTTCTAAGCCAAATAGCTTGACTTACTGCTCCAGCTGCTGCTATGTACTCTGCCTCTGTAGTAGATTGAGCAACTGTCTGTTGCTTTTTAGAGCTCCAACAGAAAACTCCAGAGCCAAGTGAAAAAAGGTAGCCTGAGGTGCTCCTCATATCATCAATCGAACCTCCACAGTCACTGTCTGAGTAGCCAGATAGCTTCAGTTGACCTCCTGACTTGAACATCACTCCAAACTTCAAGGTTCCTTTCACATACCTGAGGATTCTCTTTACTGCCTTTAAATGTGATGTGTTGCAGCTATGCATGAAACGAGATAGCAAACTGACCGAATGCATAAGGTCAGGTCTAGTTGTTGTCAAGTATAGCAAACATCCAATTAAACTTCTATACTCCCTTTCATCCACCTTTTCTTCATCTCCATAGCTGCTCAACTTCTGTCCCATGACCAGAGGTGTACTCACTGGCTTGCAATTCTCCATATGAAACTTAGTCAGTATCTTCAGGCTAAATGCATGTTGACTGATGAAGATCCCTTGATCAGTCTGACTTACTTCCATACCAAGAAAATTACTCATAGTCCCCAGTCTGTCATATCAAACATAACCTGCATTTTCTCATTGAACTCTTGAATCAGTTCAAATTTGCTTCCAATTACCAATAAATCATCTACATATATTGATACAATCAACAGTGTCTCATCATTGGACTTCTTTACAAACAAAGTTGGTTCACTCAGGCTTTTCTCAAAATTGAGTTTGGACAGATACTCATCGATTCTGTTATACCAGGCTCGAGGGGCCTGTTTTAAACCATACAGTGCCTTCTTCAGCCTATAAACCTTGTCCTCCATCCCTTGGACTTTGAAACCATCGGGTTGTTCTACATATATTTCCTCCTTAAGGAAGCCATTCAAGAAGGCTGACTTGACATCAAGCTGGTGGACCTTCCAGTGCTTCTGTGCAGCCAAGGCAAGCAGCAATTTAATAGTGTCCAGCCTTGCTACTGGAGCAAAAGTTTCCTCAAAATTAATGCCAGCCTGTTGGCTATACCCTTTCACCACAAGCCTTGCCTTGTGCTTGTTCAGAGAGCCATCTGTATTGAACTTTGCCTTGTAAACCCACCTGACACCAATGACCTTCCTCTGTTCAGACCTGTCCACTAGATCCCAAGTATCATTCTTGTGGATCATATCGATTTCAGCCTCCATAGCTTTCCTCCAGCTCTTGCTTCTAACTGCATCTTCATAATTTGAGGGTTCAACAATGGCCACATTGCATCTCTGGTAGATGTCAGCAATGGACCTGTTCCCTCTCACAGGAGCATCATCAACATTGGCATTGCTGGCCTCTCTTTCTGCCAATTCCAGGTTGCTATCACCTTCCTCTTCTTCAAATGGACTTGTATCTGAATCATCAAAGTCCCAAAATCTTGATTCATCAAATTTGACATCCCTACTTACCAAAATCTTCTTGGTCGAGGGATCAAATATCATGTAGCACTTTTTACAGCATGTGTTGGTAGTCTATTGAGCAAAT
The DNA here is from genome assembly GCF_007990345.1 of Gossypium hirsutum. Lineage (NCBI taxonomy): Eukaryota > Viridiplantae > Streptophyta > Magnoliopsida > Malvales > Malvaceae > Gossypium > Gossypium hirsutum. Next base: position 49,867,374 of record NC_053449.1, on the reverse strand, counting down.
ACACTGAAGTGTTGACACCTTCAGCCCAAAAAATGCTTGAAAGCCTGCTTTGGAACAACAAACATCTGGTCATGTTCATCACTGTCCTGTTCTTCCTTTCACTCACTCCATTTTGCTGAGGAGTGTACACTATGGTCAGTTGATGATGGATTCCAGCATGCTCACATAGCTTCTGGAATTTCTCAGACAAGTATTCTGTGCCATTGTCTATCCTTAGAGTTTTAATCTTGCAGCCTGCTTGATTTTCTGCCCAAGCCTTGAACTTCAAAAACATGTCAAATACATCTGACTTCTGTTTCATGAAGTACACCCAGCAAAATCTGGTCAAATCATCAATAAACAAAACAAAATACTTACTGCCATTCAGTGAAAATGTCTTCATTGGTCCACAGACATCTGAGTGCACCAGCTCAAGTCTGTCTCGAGCCCTCCATGTCTGGTTAGCTGAAAAGGGCAACTTGGCTTGTTTACCAAGCTGACATATCTCACAAACACCTTCACTTGCACTAACCTTCACCATATCCTCTGTCATGTTCATTTTGTGCAACCAATCAAGTGATTTGAGGTTAACATGGCCAAACCTCTTGTGCCAAAGATCAGTATTGTCAACTGAGCTTACATAGGCACTTTTCTCAAACTGACTCATATTCAGCATAAAGCATTTGTCTCCCATAGGTGCTGAGACAATCTCCCTACCATGTGCATCGCTAATGACACAAGAATCATTCTTGAAAACTAGTGAAAAGCCTTTCTTGACTAGCTGGCCTACACTGAGTAAGTTTTGGTCTATTTCTGGCACATAGAGCACATCAGAAATGATTTTGTTACCTGAACCAGTGTGAATCACCACATCACCTCTGCCCTTTGCTTCAATCAAGTTGCCATTGCCTATCCTAACCTTCGAGACATAGCTCATGTCAAAGTTCTTGAAAAGGCCTACATCTGTAGCCATATGGTGTGAGTAGCCACTATCCACAAGCCAACTGCTCTTGCTGTTAGCTGTAAAACATGAAGCTATAAATACATGCTCCTCCTGAGCTTGGACATCCTCGGCAGACTTGGCTTGTACTGGCTGTGCTTGTGCCTTCTCATGACTCCTACAGATTTTTCCATGATGGCCATATTTCTTACAGCTCCTACACTGAATATCTGGTCTTGTCCAGCAAAATTTCTCCAAATGATTGGTCTTTTTACAGTGAATGCATGGTGGAAACCTCCTTCTGCCTGCTTCTCTATTTGCTTCTCTCATTGCCTTATCCTTCCTTTCAAGCCAAGGTTTCTTAGCTTTCTGATTTGAGCTAGATCCTTCCCTGGTTCTTGCTTGAAAGGCTCCTTCAGGGTTCTCCTCCTGTCTGCTAGCTCTCCTCTGCTCAAGTGCATAAAGAGAATTAACCAATTCAGACAATGAAATGGTTGTAAGATCCCTCGAATCCTCCAGTGAGGAGATTTTTTATTCAAACCTCTCTGGAAGAGTAATAATCACCTTCTCAACCACTCTACTATCACTGAAATCCTCTCCTAGGAGTCTTATGTTGTTCACAGTTGCCATAATTCTATCAAAATATTGTTTAATGGTTTCTGATTATTTCATCTTTAGATTTTCAAACTCCCTTCTCAAATTAATAACTTGTTGCTGCCTGGTCTTATCCGATCCAAATAAACTCCTCTCTCAGCCTGTCCCATGCTTGCTTGGGAGAATTACAGGCCATAATGCGAGTGAAAATAACATCTGACACTCCATTCTGCAAACAGGCCATAGCTTTGTGTTTCTTGGCTCGTTCTTCACCATGTTGCCTGATCTGAGCAATGGTAGGATTTGCTCTTAATGGTGCTGGCTCGACATCACTCTCAACTGCACTCCAGAGGTCAAGTGCTTGAAGATATGTCTTCATCCTGACAACCCAAATGTGGTAGTTGTCTCCAGTAAAAACTGGTGGTGAAGGAGGAGCAAAACTCATGCTGCCACAACTGACTTTGAAAACACAAAACTGACTTTGTTTTTGAAAACTAAAACATAAGCAACAGAGGTCCTCAAAGATAAGAGGCTCTTATTACCATTTGTTGGAACAATGGCAGCAACAACCAAATAATGAAACACTAAGAGCATAAGCTCTATGAACAACAAACAGCAAAACAGGAAGTAAAAACATAAAGCATCAAGAGCAAAAGCTCTTGGTTAACAAACAGAAAAGAGAAAAGAAAAGAATGTAACTGAATGGGAATAATTTAATTCTCATTTCATTTCAACATATAAGTTAAAATTTTGGATATGTCAGTTACCTAATTTTATAACTGCTCCCATCTAATTTAGCAAGTTGACACTAAAGTATTACAAAAGAAAGCTGAACCTTTTCAGCCATTACATCCATCAATTCAAATCCTAACCACTCTAAAGTTTAGTTGCATTCAGACTTTAGTAACATTACAAAATGAACAAAGTAAACAAAAGAAACAAAATGAAACAAACTGCTCCCAGCTTTGCCCGAGTTCTGGTCTGCTGTAGCTGCTGGTCTGTTCCTTCACTACACCAAAACAAGCTTTTAGCGGCGCTTTTTAGCGCCGCAAATACTTTTAGTGGCGCTTTCGGAAGCGCCGCAAAAAACGCCGCTAATGACATCGTCGCTAACTTTAGCGGCGTTTATTTCTAAAAACGCCGCTAAAGACCAAGACCTTTAGCGACTCTTTAACCACAAACGCCGCTATAGAACATGAGCTTTAGTGGCGCTTTTTCCCACAAACGCCGCTAAAGAACATAATCTTTAGCGACGCTTTACTCACAAACGCCACTAAAGAACATGATCTTTAGCGACGTTTATATAAAAACGCCACTAATTTTAACAAATTTGTAACATCCGATTTTCATCCATATACATAAAATCCAACCAAAAACAACAAATTTAAATGATATTTCAAATTCAATGAAAGATAAATTATATAAATTGATAACTAAATTATAATTCAAAATATTCTTACAATAATATTAAAATTAACAATGTTAAAAATATTCTTACAATAACTAAAGCACACTAAAATGTTTACACAATCACCTCCCAAAAACAGGGGCAACAATAACCACAAGAAGAAAAAAAAAAGAAAAATACACAAATCAGAAACAGCAGTTTTTGGCAATCACTTTTTCAGGAGTAATACCGAAAAAATAACCCCTTGGTTTCAACAAAAATGACACATTACTTAGAAGTCTCATTGCTTTGTCTTCAGTTTCAAATCTTAACTGCAAATTGAAGAATAAAAATGCACTTTAGATTCATCATATTTGTTTACATGACAAATAAAAACCCAATGTTCACAACTTAAACTACACAAAATACCTGCAAATGCTGCAAGCAACAGATTAGATCAGCCTAAATGTCCTTCTCTTGCAACAGGGTTTCCAAATTATCCTGTCAAATGAATGTGCTGTCAAGGGCAGGAGAAGAGAAAAGCGCTAGCATTGAATAGATTCAACCTTTTTAAAAGTTAAAGGCTAAACTGCCACTTTTACCAGAATATTTTTCTCTCTTTTCTTTTCTTTTTCAAACCAAATTCACAAAAGAAATCATTCAATGTTAAAAATAAACTCAATTTATGTCATTAACCCCTGTACTATGCATAAATTGCAAATTTAATTTAACTACTTTTAAAATTTTGAATTCCAAAAAACATATGTTAAATTCTATTCTTTTCAAGATCTTATACAACAAACATATTATTATCATTAAAATGTCTAGCTATTAGCGTACTTACCTTCTTTAAGTGCTTCAATGGTTGATAGAAAATCCTGATGCTCTTTCTCTAGGTTAGACATTTTCTTTCTGTAAAATTCAGAATGAATAAGATGTCCTATAACTATTAGAAGAATCAACATGAAACTATATCCAAATGAAAGTCTAAACATGATAATATATAGCAAACGGAAGGAAACAACATTAAACATTTCACACAGGAAACCTACTTAATAAGCAAATAACTAACAATTAAATATCTCCCACCCCACACACACACATATTCTTTTGCTTCCTTTCTGGTTCTTTAGTTGTAATATGTAACAATAATAAATGTGTCTCTACTAATATCAACAAAAGTAACCTTCAATTCTGCACCAAAGAGTTATGTATGAGCATTATAATCCAGGCAGTTACTTTTGAACACATATGGCAAAAGGCATATATAATTGAAGAAACAAGTAATCAACTCATCCTGAAAATGTAGATCACAAGCCCTTTGGTAAAGAAAATTTACAGCATACTTGAAAGAAGAAATTTCAGCCTCTGTGTTCTCCAATTGCCTCTCCAATTTTAGCTCATTCAACCTTAATCTAAGTGCCTAAAAAGAAAAAAGCAGATGTCAGCATAAATAACTTTATACAAAAAAAAAAACATTCAATGGAAGATAATCCAAATGCTAGTCATATGGTCTAAACAAGCAAATTAACAAGATCAAAACCAAATAAATATAAGAGAGAGAGAGAGAGAGTTAAATCAACACTTTAAAATCCTTTCGGTTCTGTGCAGTAAGGATGGCAAACTATTTAATCTAATGGTAGAAATTTATAACAAAGATATTTGTAATCATTAAATTAATACTTTTTTTGTCTTTCCACCTTTTCATCTTTGCTACCAAAAAGTGCTAGCCTTTTATCACATGCCTAAAGGAGAGGCCTTCAAGCAAGACATACACATAATAAGTACTGGAAAATTAAGCCAATACTAACTTTCAAGGTAACACTTTGGAATAAAACTATATAAGTAAAGGTCTAATTATGAATTTTATCCCCTTAATTTACAAAACCTGATAAGTTAGTCCAATTGGATAACATTAGTAAACCTCACTGTTAAATTACTAGCTTGAACATCAACACTTCAATATTTAATATGTAAGGAAATTCAAAATTAAGAGGATCAAATTCTAACAAATTAAAGTTTCCAATGAAATTCAAAATTACACCAAAATTGATTGCTAAAACTTTATCTTGTTAACCATAATTAAGATCATATTATTCAAAGTTTGCAATTTCAGTTTCAAGCCGTGAAGCATGAAATAATAGCCATAGCAGCGCTTGCAAAACCTCCATATGAATGAACAAATGTAGTTCTTATAATATAAATAATCAAAAGGAGCAATAATCTAAAACATACCTTTTTCTAGTTTCCTTATTTTCTATGAAATCAAACAACAGCACATCCATATTTCTGTTTTTCAAACGTTAATCTGAGACAAAACTAATGCCTTTTCCGATTTTTTCTTTCAGACTTCTCATCATCAAATCCAATACCCAATTTTGACATATCGAATTCACTCAAATTCCTTCGTTTCACGATTCCAGATACGTAATTTTTGCTGTTTTGGTTCATTGGTCTTGGACTTTGCAGAAATCCCATGGACCTCCAACTTGCACAACAGAATGCGTGAAAATTAAGTTAGATTTAATAGATCTTAGAACAAAAATAGAATAAAACACAAAGGAGTACATACATGTATGCAAGCATCAAAAGGAATTAATCCACAATGAGGCCACGGATTAAAATGGAATCATTTCAGCTGATATCAGTTCCAGGCCCCCCAAAATGAGAGCCTCTTGATGTCCTGCTTTAAGAAAACGTGAGTTTTATATAAGTTTTTGGATGTTTTAACTTTTAATATAATTAAAAGCGTCCAAGTTTACATAGGCAAACTGGAAGGAAACGACTTTGTATAAACATACAAACAAGAAAATCTAACAAATTAATATGATCAAATTCTAACAAATTAAAGTTTCCAATGAAATTCAAAATTACACCATTAAGTAAATAAGAGTTTTAAATTACCTGAGATCAAAAAGCCATTTTGGGTATAAACTTTTGTAACTATTTATTAAATCTGCAACGTCGTTTTGATGTTTTGGTTCAATATTAGCTGAAGCTTCTCTAAGTTCCTTCCATGGATTTGTAGCGTTAGTAAGCTTATCTAAAGTTAAAGCTAGCTTCTCTTTTAAAAGAACCCAGTACACCTTAAACAGATACTCCCATCTAGTTTTATCATCAAAATCCACTTGAACCTGCACAGCATAAAGTAAAAGGCCTTTAAGGTAGAAAAAATCCTTACTCTTCAGTAATCTAAAAAGTGCCAATTATAGTAGTTATAAAAAAAACAGAACTAATGAGGAGAAAAAGCTATGAGACATTCAAAAAGAAATCATCCATTGCATGAAGATAAAAATATCAAAGATAAGATAAGAATATCAACCGCCCTTTATGTGACAAAAATGAATGATAAGAATATCAAAGATACTCACCAACAAATTCAACAGGAAAGATAGAACATTTCTTAGCAATTGTAACATTTTTATCTGGTACTGACAAAACTGCATTTGGAATCATGTGCCGAGTTCTATGTTTTATCACAAAACGCACAATCAATTCCAAAAAACAAATAATGAAAGAAAGATCGAAGAACAGTGAAAGGGTATTAAAAGCAACAAAGAAATAACAATTAAATTCAACTAAATTTCTTTTTTTTAAACAAAAATTCAATTAAATTTCATAGACTATAAATAAGGGAAAAAAAACACAGTGAAGATAATTCATATAACCCAAAAAAAAAATAGAAACCCGCTCAAGGTTCAGCATTAAGCGAAAACTATCAAATTCCCAACTTATTTCAAACCCAATTTTGTTATGAAATTAAGATCAACTTCCATACAGCAAAAATGAAAGCAATTTCGTAATCATCTTGTTTTGTAGGGCAAAAAAATAAGAATAAAACCCTAGAAAATCAAACAAAATGAAACAATATAAGTGAACAGGGAGAGAAAAAATTAGGGTTTAGTGAAGGGACTAACATCTCTGGGGACCAGGGCCGCCGTCAGTGCCGAGGGACTCGAAGTCGCGGGAGGCGAGACGGGAGTGGCAGTCAGCATCGCCCTCACGGAAGCCACGACCCTTGGTCTTCTTATGAGCAGAAAGAGAGGTGGAAGCGGCGCCAGTGATGGTGGACTTGAGCATAGGCAAGGGAGCTTGAGGAGAGGCATCGCCGGCGGCATTTGAAGTGAGGGAAAGCGAAATTTTGAAGTGAAGGATTTTGATTTCAGAACTTGGGGGGAGGGGGGTTGGCGGCATTTGGTAATAAAACCCACCGCTCAATTTTAAGTTTTTTTAAGTCAAATCTGATTTGGGGAAGAAAACGACCTCGTTTTGGTATTGTAAAATTTGCGGCGCTTAAAAAAAGGCCACTAATTGTATAACTTTTGCGGCGTTTTTATTAAAAACGCCATTAAAAATTAAATTCCTGTATCAAACGACGCCGTTTTAAAAAATAAAAATTCTCATAATTGCGGCGTTTTTCTCATAAACGCTGCTAATGATTGAATTTTTTTGTAATTTTATATTTAATTATTATATAATTCATATTAATTTTAAATAAATAATTTTTGAAAAATTAAGTAATATTTTAAAGAATTAGATAAATTTTAAAATTTTTATATAATTTTTGAGGTAAGAAAATAAAAAAATTTAAAATATGAAGGAAAAAAAAGCTTTAAAAAACTATCCATATCAATATCTTTATAAATTTTAAAAGCTTTATATAATTAATATTATGATTTATATTGACTTAATTCAATATTGATTAATTATCATTATGATTTAAATTAAGGGTTAAAGGTTAGGGGTTTCAGGGAAAAAGTTGGGTCTTTTCTTTAAAAGTATATAAATATTATAAAAATAAAAGTTTAAAATCTTTTTTAAATTTTTTAAAAATTTTTAAAATCTTTTAAAATTCATTTTAAAATTTTAAATCACGTAAAATATAAAACCTTTCAAATTTTAGAAAAATATATGTTATTTACTCTTTAAATAATAATTAGAAATGTTCACTACCCATACAACTCACCTAGTCCAAAATATGGTTTGGCTTAGATTTATATTTTTTATTGTTTTTAAACAATGAAATGGGTGATTTAGATAAAACGAGCTTGAAGTTGGAAAAGTATTTAAAATTGGGCATTGGCAAAATTTAATAAGTATTTGCGGCGTTTTCTTACAAAACGCCACTAAAATATTTCAATCCAGGACATAAACGGCGCCGCATTGATAAAATGTCAAAAATACTTGAGGTGCTTTCAGTAAAACGCCACAAAAATATTTCATTCTTTACGTAAACGGCATCGTTTTGACATATTTAAAATCATATTTCCGGCATTTTTCCGAAAAACGCCGGTATAAATTTTTTATTCCTCAAATTAAACGACGCCGTATAGAAAATTTAGAATATAAATTTGCGGCGTTTTTTCGCTTAAACGCCACTATAAAATTCAATTATTCTAATGAAACGGCACCGTTTAGAAAAATTCGAATGTATATTAGTGGCGTTTTTTGTTATAAACGCCGCCAAATCTCAATTTTTTATATTCAATTAGCATAAAACTTATATAAAAATTAATAATGTTTACAATTTTTTTATATCTTTCACACTTATATAAAAACTTATTTAATATAAAAATTAAAAATACTAATTATCCTAAACCTTAAACCCTAACTCGACCCCAAATCTCTAAACCCTAAATCTCTAACTCTAAACCTCTAATCTCAAACTCATAACCCTAATTACCCCAATTAACCACTAACCACTAACTACTAATCCTTATTATTTAATATATATAATTTAAAAACGGAAATTAAATCAAATACCATACTCTAACCCGACCCTTAACCCCTAAACCCTAAACCTTAAACTTTAAAACCCTAAACTCATAACCCTCAGCCCCTAACCTTTAACCCCTAACCCCTAAACCTTATTTAATATATAAATTAAAATACACTAATTAGTCTAGACCTTAAACCCTAACCTAACATCGAACCATAAACCGTTTAAATCCCTAACTAGCTCTTAACCTCTAACCCATAACCTCTATACCCCATTACCCTTAAATCACAACCCTTAAACTAGAATCTCTAATCCATATATAATCCCTAAATATTCCGTAATCTATAAACCTTAAAATTGTGACTCCTAAACCGGCCTTAACTACTAAATTAACCATATACCCTAAACCATGTATATATTAAACTATATATAATGATAATTATACAAAATAAATATTTTAAAATTATTACTATTGTATCCTTTACAATTATATATGAAATTATTTAATATATAAATTAAAAAGCAATCAGTTAGAGTTGCTCATGGGCCGGGCCGGGCCCAGAAAAAATTTTGGCCCGGCCCGAAATATGGGCCTAGAATTTTGCCTAAGCCCGGCCCGGGAAAAATTCATAAGCCCGGGCCCGGCCCGGCTCGGCCCGTTTTTTAAATAAATACCAAAAATTTATTTTAAAAATTAAAAAAAAATTGTTTTAAATTATTTTAAAATTAAAAAAATTAAAAATGTATTTTAAAAATATTTTAAAATTAAAAAAATTAAAAAAGTATTTTAAAAGTAATTTAAAAATAAAAAAATAAAAAAATTTATTATATTCGGGCCGGGCCGGGCCCGGGCCAAAAAAGTTGTGCCCAAGGCCCGGCCCGTTTTTTAATCGGGCCTCATTTTTTTGCCCAAGCCCATATTTCGGGCCTATATTTTTACCTAAACCCTCCCATATTTCGGGCGGGCCGTCGGGCCTGGCCGGGCCACCCGGCCCATGAGCACCTCTACAATCAGTCATGTACCCAAAAAAATTTAGAATATTTTTAATTAATAGTATTTTAATTTTTTTCATTTTTAACAAATATTTTGCTATGTTTTTTAATTCAAATTATTTCAATGTCTCATTATTTCAAATTTATCCATTTTTAACAAATATTCAATTAAAAATATATTCAATTTTAATTAATATAAACAAACAAATTAAAAAGTAAAAAAATACATAATATGTTTTTGCGGCGTTTTACAAAAAACGCCGCTAAAGGTCTGCGCATTAGTGGCACTTCATGAAAAACGCCGCTAAAGGTTTGCACATTAGCGGCGATTCCTTACAAACGCCGGTAAAGGTCAGTGCATTAGCGGCGCTTCCTGAAAAACACCGCTAAAGGTCTGCGCATTAGCGGCGCTTCTTGAAAAACGCCGCTAAAGGTCCACGCTTAGCGACGCTTCTTGAAAAACGCTGCTAAAGACCCACAAGGTTTGAAACCGTCGTCATTGGGCTTAGGTTTTTTGCGGCGTTTTTCTAATGATCATTTTTAGCAGCGCTTTCCTAAAAGCGCCGCGATCTTTAGCGGCATTTTTTGTGAAGCGCCGCTAATGCTCGATTTTTAGCGGCGTTTTTTGTACAAACGCCACTAAAAGCGCCGCTAAAAGCCTGTTTTGGTGTAGTGCTTGGCCTATTGTTGCATTGCAGTCCATGTTCAACAATAACAAGCAAAGCTGGCAGCAAGGAAGATAACAACCAAAGACAGATAACAGTAGAAGATAGAAGAAAGCTTGGTTTATGTATTGCATCAGAAGAAAATACTCTTCCAATGTATACAAAGCACGGTTTTATAGAGTAAGCAAGGAACTAAGCAAAGAGCTCAAGAAACTGACTCAACTGCTTAACAACTTCTTCAACAAACTAACTCCCCCAAACTATTTTGTTATTGTTCAACAACCAGTGTCGCATCTTCTATTTGCCGATGATTCCTACTTCTTTTTCAATGCTCCAATTAGTTTTGCTCAGTCAATCAAATGGTTGTTGAGTACATATTGCAGGATATCAAATCTTTCTCTAAATTGTAACAAGTCAGTTGTTTTTTAGTAGATCCGATAGATTATGAGCATTTTGGGAGTCAAACAAGTGGAATGACCTGGAAAATAGTTGGGATGTAATATTAGATATCTTAATCAAAGAAATATCTTTTTTCCAATCTATTCTTGATCATAATGATGAAAAGAGAGATTATTTCTTGGTTAAAGTTGATTAAATCTATTTTGTCAGCAGTTGAAACATAACGTAGTTGTTTGCCTTACAAAATCTCTAGAAATTGCCAACTTTAACGCATTTATTCTTTGTAGAAAATCTTCTTTTATTTCCAAGAGCAAGTTATGAGCAAATTGGGATGATCAGAGACGGTCTACAGGAATTTGGTAGAGCTTCAGCGTTGGGGGTAAATTTTGCTATGTCGAAATTGTTTGTGTCGCCGATTAATGGTGTCGAAGTATCTATGCTTAGTTCGACCCGTGGTACTCCTTTAACGGATAATTTGGGGACCTATATCTTGGTGTCCCAATTATTCATGGAAGAGCAAATTATGAAACGTATGCACCTCTTGTCGACATGCTTTTGAAGAGGCTGACTGACTGGAAGGGTAAGTTTTTATCTCCAGCAGGAAGGAAAGTTTTGATCCAATCCACCTCAGCAGCCATTCCATTGCATTCTATGCAAACGGCATTACTTCTCATTTCTGTTTGTGATAAATTGGATAGGTTGAATAGTAATTTCCTTTGGGGCGGTTCGACTGAATATGCTCATAATCATTTGATCAGTTGGGATCAAGTTTGTGGCCCTAAACACATGGGTGGTCTTGGCCTCCGTAAAGTACGAACAACAATTTGGCTATGTTGGCTAAAGCTAGTTCGCGATTGCATTTGAATCATGATGTTCTATGGTGCAAAGTCTTTCGCAATAAGTACTTCAATATTGGTTCATTTGCTGAGGCTCAATTAAAACCGACTGCTTCATCGACATGGCGTGGCTTAATTAAAGCTCGTGATGTATCGATGAAAGGGTGTAAATGGCGAATCACTTCTGGCAATAATGTTCAGTTTTAGCAAGACTAGTGGGTTGGCAATAAGCCAATTTATCAGAAATTAGACATTCCTGATGCAGTAGATAGATACGAGGCTGCCTCCGCCTTCTTATTTGATTCGGGTACTTGGAACCTAACTCATGTTGAGGATTTATTACCTGAAGCATTGAAGAACTCTATGTTGGCAGTTCCTTTGCGAATTATTCGAAGCAATCTTGGTTCGGATTAAGGCTTTCAGGGGCTGACTAGCAATGGTCTTTTCACGGTGCAATCGGCATACAAGTTGGCGGCGAGTTTAGATGCAAACCAGCATGTTTCCGTTAAGACAGGTTAGATTTGGAGGCTTGATTTCCCTGAAAGATTGCGTTTTTTCATTTGGTTGGTGTTCTTTGATAGACTAATACCAATCAAATGAGAGTGAGGAAAAACATGACCAACAGTGCTTCTTGCTTGGCTTGCGGTAATGCTTTGGAATCAACTTCTCACCTTTTTCATGATTGCAGCATCTTGAAAGAGATATGGTCAGGACTGCAGGTGACTAGGTTGCAACCCGACTTCTTCTCGTCAGATTTCTGAACCTGGTTAGAAAGAAATTTCACGGGAAAGTAGTTGTTAGATGATTGGATTCCTTGGGGTGTTTTACTCATCACTATCTTATGGGGTTTATGGAAAAATAGAAACAAAAGAGTTTTCTAAGGTATAGCGCCACAAGCTTCTTCTGTTTTAGCTGTGCGCATAAATTTACAAAAGAGATTGGTGATTTATTGAATTTATTGGATCACCGAATTGCTAAAGGACCAACATGGATGCAATGGTCGAAGCCTCCAGTAGGTTGTTTCATTTTGAATTCTAATCCAGGGTAGTCGAGGATTTGCGGTAGCTGGTGGGTCAATCCAAAATGAAGATCAGGGTTAGAGATAGTTTACAAGCTGAACTTTGGAGTGTTCGACAAGGCTTAATCTTGGGCAAAGAGCTTGGAATACGAAGATTGATTGTAGAAATTGACGCTTTGCTGGTGGTGAATTATCTTAATAAGCAACATGCAGAGGAGCATCCTCTTAATACTTTGATTATGAATTGATGAAGGTTGGGTTATGGAGATCCGACATGTGTTCAGTTGTGCCCGTCATTCGGCTAATCTAGCACACGCTTTGGCGGAAGATGGAGCAATCTTGGAGTCTCCCTAAGAAGTTTGATTGGGAATGCTGTAATTCATGTCTAAACTTGTTTGTTACTTTGTTCTATGCACCAAAAAAGAAGAAAAATTAAATTTTGAGATATATTATATAGTTCTTCGAATTACTTGAATTTGACTTGCTCAATGAAAAAAAATTAAAACGAATGAAACAGTTAATAAAATAATAAAATTCTAATTATAATTCTTAACCGTTTCAAATGCTAAAAAAGGTGCGGAACCTCCTTACATTTCTATAAAATCACGTCAAATTATGCATTTACAGTATATATCCCACCTTAACTCTTCTTCTTCCTTTCCTTTCCCTTTGAGCCCTAATGAAATCAATGGATAGCAGAAGAGTTTTGGTGGGGAGGAACATCATGTTCTTCTTCCTCATCTGCGTGTTTGGTTGGAGTTTGAAGCTGTCGGAAGCTCAAATGGTGCCGGCGTTATTTGTTTTCGGGGACTCCCAAGTTGATGTTGGAAACAACAACCACCTTTTCTTTTCCATTGCCAAGGCTAATTTTCCTCACAACGGCGTTGATTTTCCGACCAAGAAAGCGACCGGAAGATATTCTAATGGCAAGAATGCAGCAGATTTTCTGGGTAAGTATCACATATAGAAGTTTCAATGTTTATGTAAATTCACATTTTCGCATCATATACCTTTTTCCGATGGCATAATTTCGTCTTTACGGATAAAAATCCTTTCTCTTATAATGGGAAGGTAAAACTTTAACCACATCTCCGCAATCATTATATACATAAAAAAGTATGTAAAATATTATCCATTCGTTGCTTATTTATGTATCTTTATTTCTAGGTTCCCAACTACTTAACAATTTTCACATTAATACTAATGGAATTAACATTTTAATCCTACGTGACAATCTTGGGCAGCTGAAAAATTAGGGTTGTCAAGTTCACCAGCATATCTTTCTTTGTCAAGTAACACGCATGCATCATACATGAACGGTGTTAGCTTCGCCTCCGGTGGTTCCGGAATCTTGAATACTTCCAGTCAAGTTCTCGTAAGTATATACTAAGCTTATATCGAACATATGACCTTCAAATCTCTCCAATTATACCATTTCATCTGGTTTTGTAGGGACAATCCATACCTCTTTCGGATCAAGTGAACAACTTCTTATCAGTGCATAAAGTCATGCTGCAGAAGATGGGAACTGATGGTTTAGAAAAACATTTTTCCAAGTCTCTTTTCGCCATTGTTATTGGTAGCAATGATATCTTGAATTACTTTGAATCCGAAGATGAAAAGGACACCCCGGAACATCTTGTGAATTCAATGGTTAACAACCTGAAAGCAGAAATCAAGGTAACTCTTTAATCCATTATTCGACTCTCGGAAGGTTTGATCTAGATCTAACTACTCCAACTTAAAACATCAATGTGTGGGCAGAAATTATACGGATTCGGAGTGCGTAAAATTTTGGTGTCAGGTGTTGGAGCAATAGGGTGCGTACCAGCACAAAGAGCCAAGCACAGCACCCATGAATGCAATGAAGAAGTAAACATGTGGGTAGTTAAGTACAATGAAGGGCTTAAAGAAGTATTAAAGGGGCTGAAATCAGAACTTCCAGGCCTAAACTACGCCTTCCTCGATTTGTATGGTATCATGCAAAAAGTCATCCGAGATCCATCGGCTCACGGTACAAATACATCACCACCTTGTTATTATTATTCATTTTTTCATTGGGGGTCTTAATAGTTGGAAATTGACAGGGTTTAAAGAGGTACGAGCAGCCTGTTGTGGCCTTGGGGAACTGAGAGCAAAAATCCCTTGTTTGCCATTTTCAAGCTACTGTCCCAACAGGGCAGATCATGTTTTCTGGGATTTATACCATCCAACTGAGGCAATGTCTCGCATTGTTGCGGATACCGTTTTCGATGGCCCTTCCGAGTACTGTGTTCCCATGAATGTTCGGCAATTAATTGCTTCTTAAGTTTTTTTTTTTGTGGCCAAAAGAACATCAGTAAATTAATGGCCGGGGGGGAAATCGAGGCCTTCACCTCACACACACAAGCCATGTTGCAAATACTAGTGCTAATCCACTAATGTATAATGATTATAATGCTTAAAGACTGATTGAATTTGGATCTCAATTAAACAACTTCATGTATTCATACGCATCTAACAATCAACTCAAATCACAAAAACATAAATCATCATTCTCCTTGGACATTTATTAATATACTAATTTCATTTTTTTTAAATTGATTGTGATAACATTTTTTACCATCTGAATGCAATTTTAAGTAGGGGTATGAATCACGGATGAAGGATGGGATTGGAGAAGAGTAAAAGAATTTCGTAAGTGCCGAAAAATCAAACACTAGACATGTGAGAATCTATCAAGTATGTTATAATTTACAATGACTTCAGTCACAAGGCAAAGACCCCAAGCAGTTATAATACTAGAACTTCACTGTGTTCAAAGTACCAAGTCATCAACGGTCTGCTTCTTCACTTGCACCGTAATTATCATATTGTTTCTGTTTACAATCGACAAGGTTACACATCTCATCCTAACTGGAGGTTCTCATGAGGAATGCTACAATACAACCCAATATAGACCCAGCAAGAACCTGAACCAAAAACAAAGTAAGAACAAAATGAAAAGCAAGGCACCATTAAACTCTTTTGAGAATGCAATAATAGTGATGACCGAAACCATTTTTAATCGTGTTTGAAAAACTTAAAAACTTACTTAAGCAGTTTCAGTATGAGGACATCCATAATTAAAAGGTTTCATCCCCGGTTGTTACTCCATACTAAGCATATAACAAGTTGGCATCTTAGATAATTAGGGCGATTGCTTCTACAAAATGGTTTACCATTGCTCAATGTTTTTCACTAGGCCTATTTCTAATTCATGCATCCAACATTCCATGTTCAATTTCTGCTCTTGATAGCTTCATACCTGAAGTGGCGTATGACCAAGTGAATCTCGTAACGGTCTGACACTGGAGACAGGATGCTCAGGAGGTAGCTCGCATACAATTTGGTTGAGTAACTGCATAATATAAATGATTAATTCATTTATTGAAAACAATATGATACTGACAATTGTCAGCAGATACAAATAAAAAGCACTATCAAACAAATCAGCTTAGCTAGCTGCAGTCATAACAGATTACATGGAAATGAGTAGGAACCAAAGAACTTCTAAGTTATGATGACACGATAAAGAGGAATAATCATATTAGAAATTCATTCATGGATAAATATATATATACACATGTATTATTGCAAGAATCGTATCTTTTCTCATAGAATTTGTACAAAACGTAAAGGGCTTTTATCCAAGAGTTATCCCCCAAACTTGGGCAGATTGCCTGAGAATAATGAGGTGAAATCCATAATCAAAAGAATAGAGTATGGTGATTAACAGAAAAAATTCTTACTTCAGCCTGGTGACCAGCATGAAGTCTTACACCGCTAGCATCGTACATTACCTGCCAAGAAACCCAAAATGTTAACCAAAGAAACCAGAATGGTAATATACTAAACATAGGGAGTACATACAACGCATGCCAAAACAAGCGCAATGGCAAATGCTGATCCTCCAAGCCCTTCTTGCAATCCAATCGCAGCAGCAAGAGCAGTCACGGTAGCTGAATGCGATGACGGCATTCCACCCGAAGCAACCAACCTTCTAGAGTCCCTTCTCTTCTCCTTGTACCTGCATGTCTAAAAGGATATACTGAAACACTGAGAAAGAACACGCACACGGATACGAAAACAACAATAGCAAGCGAGTAGATCACACCTTTTGCTTGAACTACATGTCATCACAACCATAAAAACAATAAACAAACATCAAGAGAAATATTAGTTCTACTTCAAGCATCACTAATGATTCAATGATTAAAATTTCCACGGCATTTATAATCAATTATAATAAACATTTTTCAGTTGATCACTCATTTACCTAAAAGTAAAAAAAGAAAAAAGCTTTAAAATATTAAAATAATATCAAAACCTTCAAACCATTAATTATTCTGCAAACGAAAAGCTACCCATTTCAATCCACTCAACAACCAAGACAGATACAAATGAAAATTTCCAATTGAAACATGTTCCTAAGATATGGGTTCCTTCTATTTTCTTATTTTACCTCACTTTCTAAGTGATTAAATGAAAAAAAAATGAAAAATACCAAGTAGTGAAGAGCTTGAGGAATTGAGCAAGCGCGAAGGCAAAGAAAGCGGAGAGGAGGGGGACGTTGGAAGGGATAATGGACGATGTGGATGAGATTGATCGGAACCTCGCCGAGGCATCACCGACCGTCATTACTTCCTCCATTGAAACCCAGCGATTGCGTAAAAGATCGAAACAGAGAAAAAGACGTTAAAACCGGTTTTTGCCGTAAATAAAATTTTTTATTTATAAGATTTTTTATTTAAATCCTAATTTTATTGTAGGCTTTATCCAAAATTTTACCCCTAAACTATACCCATTTTTCATATTGGTACTTAAATATTTTTTTTCATATATTGGTACCTTAATTTTAGGGTAAATATTAAAATAGTCACTTTTATTTATCTCAAGTTACACTTTAGTCACTTATGTTTGAAATGTTATATTTTAGTCACTTACGTTATCGTATTGTAACATTTTAGTTATTAAGCCGTTAATTGCCGTTAACAGTATAACGGTAAGCTGATGTGGCATATTAAATCATCATTTTAAATGAAAATTTTAGATTAAATTATACCGCTGATTCCTATATTTTTTTCGTTTTGTGCAATTTTATTTTTTTCTTTTATGTTTTTTGCCTTTTCTATTTTTTTAACATAGTTTTTTTATGTTTTTCATTTATTAAAATTAGTCTCTATACTTTTATTTTTTTGAAAAATTTATTTTTTCCCTTTTTATTTTTATTCACAATTGTCTATAATCAGCAAAAAAAATTAAAAAAATTCTTATTCTAGGTTTTCGTTGAAGATCAATAAAAAATTTTTTAACTTTTCTTTTTTTTTCTTTTTTTTCATTCTCTTCTGTTTCTCCATCTATTTTCTTCCCTTCTCTGTTTCTTTTAACATAGTTTTTCTATATTTTCTGTTTGTTAAAACTAGCCTCTATACTTTTATTTTGGTATTGGGTATTTCTTGTACGTTTTGTTTAATCTTCCTTTTGATTAGTTTTTAATATATTTTCAACTTAGGGTAACAATTTTGTATTGCTCTTCAATGAAAACCCAAAATAAAGAATTTTTTTTAATCTTTTTTTGCTTATTGTGAACAATTGTGAATTGGGGTTTTTAATATTTTACACTTATTGTTGATGCTATCCAAAGGATCTAAAAATGAATTATTATGGTGATTTTATAAAATTGCTTGGACCTGATATTTCAATCAAGATTCTCATAATACTGGTTAACCCTTCTGATCCCATTAGAGTTAACTTGATTTCCAGTTTTTGACACCAATTTGGTAAACAAATTAATGTCTTTAGTAAAATTTAGCTTGGTGTTCTATTATATATTGAAGAAGAATTGATATTGATTAATGCAATAAGATCGATTTTATTCATCTTGTAATGATAAAAAACGATCTTTGGATTTACACATAGAGTTTGTAATCATAGATAATTTGCTTTAACAAATAAAGAAATAAAGATTAAAAACTAAATTGTTCAAGAAAAAAATAAAAAGTATAAGAATTAATTTTAACAAATAAAAAATATTAAAAAAACTACATTAAAAGAAATAGAAAAGGGAAAAAAACAGATGTAGAAGTAGAAAAGAATGAAAATTAAAAGAAAAAAAGATAAAATTAAAAGAACATAAAAGAAAAGAATTAAATTGCTTAAAATAAAAAAATATATATAAGAACCAATTTTATAATTTAACCTAAAATTTTCATTTAAAATGATGATTTAATATGTCACATCAACTTATTGTTACATTGTTAACAAAAATTAATGACTTGATGACAAAAATGTTACAACACGATAACATAAATAACTAAAACATAACATTTCAAACATAAGTGACTAAAATGTAACTTAAAGCAAACAAAAGTGATTATTTTGATAGTTTAACTTTTGTCTATTGATTCAGCCCAATTAAGTTAACACCGTTAAAAAAAACCGATCAACATGTGTAGCCAGTGAAAGCATGCCACAGGCGCATAGAATTAATATAAATTAAATTTTTTATTCTCTCTTCACAACCCATCTTCTTCATCAAACCAAAAATCATTTTTATCTTCTCTTTTTCATTTCCAGCAAATGCAGAACCCATATCATTTTCCATGGAAAATACGTTTAAATCTATAGACCCATTCATCACTGGTTGAGAAGAAAGCCATCAAAATTCGACCAACCACATGAAAGCTTGGATTTGCCATGATGTAGTTTAAACAAAGCTAAAATTGGATGATTTCTTGGTTGAAAAATTGAATGCTGAGTTTTGACGAACTTGGGAGTGGGGATTGTTTAGAGGAAAAGCAGTTGGATTTGATGGAATTTGAGTTTGGGAGGGAGGGATGTTGAACAACAATGGAGATTTTTGCATTTGTGGAATCTTGGCCATGCTTCAGCATGAAGAAGAAAAGAAGTGGAGAGAATGTGGGAAAGAATAATTAAAAATCAATTTTTTTATTTAACACCGTTCGAGTGCTTTGTAAATTTATTAAGGAAATTTTTTAAAATTTAAAATAAAGTGTTTTCTTTTAATATAATATTTAAGTTGGTGTTTTACATGGAACGAATTGAATAAAGTTAAAACCGTAAGCATGGAATAGGAAAGAAACTACAGTAACTCAAGTATGCTATTAGACCATTTAAAAAAATGCCATTTGACTCTTTTTTTTGTGTGTGTGTACGTACGTTTAAAAACATCGAAGGCACTTCCTCTCTCTAGTGAACATGAACAACATTGAATCCTTGTCTGATGTTCAGACTGAAGATAGTGAAGGCATTATCGAAGACCGTATCACCAAAAATGTTCGATTTAAGGAAGGAGGTGAAGGTCCAATGGAGAATATGGCGGTTGACTCGACTCCGGTGAGCGTAATCACCTGGAAGGATAAACTTTTGGGTGAGTCGGGTTCTGGTTCTCTAGGTGCTGCTACTAATATTGATTTAGAGTTGGAGGATGGTGATATCCTCAGATCAGTCACCAATGGAATCCCTGGCATAGATTTTTCGGATCGGATTAAAAAGATTCTGGTTAGGGAAATGGAGTCTACGATGGTGGTTAAGCTATTAGGGCGTAATATAGGCTATGGGGCTCTTCACAACCGTATTCTCAATCTCTGGAAACCTTCACAACCCTTCCGTTTAATGGATGTGGCTAATGGGTATTACCTAGTTAGGTTTCAAAGCATGGGGGATTATGAAATGGCGTTGATTCGTGGCCCCTGTACAGTGTTTGGACACTACCTCACTGTTCAGCCATGGATTGTGGACTTCGACCCATCGAGACCTTTTCCAATCGGGATCTTAGCCTGGATTCGCTTTCCAGGTCTGCCGGGGTTCCTGTACCAAAAGAAAATATTAGAAGCAATCGGGAGTTTAGCTGGAAAAGTTGTAAAACTAAACACAAACACTGACAGTGGTGAGAGGGGTTAGTTCGCCCGTATGGTAGTGGATCTTGAGAAGTCTCTAACCTCACAAGTTTGGGTCAATGGGCGTTTACAACGAGTGGAGTTTGAACCTTCACCCGTGGTATGTTTTTCCTGCAGAAAATATGGCCACTTTAAAACTTCATGTCTTTCCTCTAAGACAGATCGGAGCAGCGATGACGGCGGGGAAACTGCTATAAAATCGATGACTAACAACATAACTCCAATGTAGATGGGAGGAGGGTCGGTGGCCATGGATGAAGCTTTTGGTCCTTGGATGGTGGTTGAACGCAAGGCTTGACGCAAATCGGATGGAAATCGGGGGGTCTAAAGCGAAAATTAGGGGGAAAATTTGGAAGGCTCCAGATTTGGAGCTTTGTCTTCTCTGGGAAAGGAGGCTCAAATGGCAGATTTAGGGGATTTAGTTTTGGGATTTGGTAAATTTAGGGTTAATAAAAAAGAGTCACTTAAAAACTCTAAAGGTAATGAACCGTTGGATGGTAATGGATCGATGGCTGGGGGAATTTCGGAGGGGATCTAGTGGGCCAAGGGGAGAGCGTTGGGATAAGGAGTAAAGCTGGGTCGTTGGAGGGGTTTGGCGTTAGGCAAGGAAATGGGGTTTTGGGCCAGCTTGTGACAAGGGTTGGGGAAACGATGCGGGTTGCGGCGCAGGTAGAAGAAATGGTGCGGGCTGGCGCTAAAGCACAGTAGCTACCAAGCCTGTCCTCTGCGGTTCTGGGCCTTAATAGGCAGCGGGCCTTCCGCTGGAGATTAGTGGATCTCAGCACTAGTTGGGTCAGGTTCCCCCTCCCTTGGATTTGGGCTCCTATGAGGTTGCGGGCTCGGTGGAAAAAAATCCCAAATGCTCCTATTTGTACCACTAAAAATATCACAAACTCCCTTTGTGTCAATCCCATTTTTGAAGGCCAACTTGGGGACATGGTTAATTCAAGTTCTAATGGTCTTGATCCCAAACGACATACAGTGGTTAATTTTAAAGAGGATTTGGATAGCATTTCGAAAGCTAAAATGGGGAAAGGAGGTTCAATGACATGTGGGAATTCTTCTAGTCTTTCTAGAACTCATAGTGTTGATAATAGAAAAGGAAGTGGGCATAATGAAAAATCAACTATTAAATCTATTCATGGGTGTGGGGGGAGATTTAAACCTGCAAGTAGCTCACGAGTCTATCTTTCGGAAGCTATGGTTCTATGGCCGTGCTTATTATCACCCAAGTGGAAATTCCTTTTGGGAAATTTGTGTGCGAGATTACTTGTTTAATGATTGTTTAGAACAAAATTTTTAGATTATGAAATCGAGGTAATTCTTACTAATGCTTGTAAGTTTATTTCTTATGCTTTCAATGATTATTGATTGTTAGATTGTCAGTGCAAGTAACAAGCGCAAAATCTTACTATTTATACATATAAAATGGTTTAGCATAATTTATAAAGTAAATGTCTCCAATTAGTAGCTAAACCATATTTTTTGAGAATGAAACTTTTTGTATATATGTATAGGGATATAATATTTTACATGAATCGACACTTGTATGCATTATACCAATAAATTGTGATAAATACTCCTTATTACAATTGGTTTTTGGTCAGAAGCCAAATAAAACGCATTTTAGAAGTTTTGAATGTGTGATGTATGTTTAAGTTGTTCCACCAAAATGTACAAAATGGGTATTCAAAGAAAGTTAGGTATATATATTATGAATCTCCTTATATTATTAGATGTTTTGGACGAATTGGATGTTGAATCTACCCTAAGTATAATATTTTTGTCTAAGTACACTTGTAATTTTTTAAATAGATTGGTTAATAAAACTATTCATGAATTACATTAATATACTTTGTATTATTGTCCTTAAATGGTTTTTGCACGTTGTAACAACCCGTTTTCAGTAAAATCGGAACAGTAGTTTTGAGACCACAAATCTAAAGTCGAAAAATTTATTTTATTATTATTTTATGGTCTTCAGCATGATTCTATTACCGTATAAAAATTTCGTTAATAAATTTTACCGTTTACATGTTTAATTTGATAAAAAAAAGGGACTAAATCGCGTAAAGTGTAAAAGTGGGGTTCTATAGGCTAAAGGTATTAAGTAGCTATAGAATTTTAAAGTGGAAGTCCTTATATGGTAATTAGACCATAAATGAGATAGTGGAAAATGTTGGCTTGGCAATTTTGAAATTTGGATTAATTATTAAGGTTAATTTTGGAAATTACTAATTGTATGTTAAAAATAATAAAACAAAATAAAGCATTCATCTTTATTTTTCCTTTCTTCCACCGAATGTTCAAAGAAGAAAACCATTTTTGGAGACCTAGGTTCGGTAAGCTTATTTTGTCCAATTAGGTATGCATTTTTGTCCCGTTTTTAATGATTTCTATGTTTTTTGGATCGTTGTAGCTTAATCTAGCTATTCCGGGGACTAATTTGTGAAATTGTTAAACTGTTAGGGTTTTCCCATTGATGAATATATATGATTTTTGAAGTTTGATGTTAGAAAATGAATGGTTGTTGTTAGATAAACAACTTTTGTAAAGGAATTTTTGATGAATTTATCAATTAGAGGCTAAATTGAAAATTGAGATAAATTCATGGTAAAATTTGTGAATTATTGGGAGTTGGTTTTTAAATGATAGTATGTGTATATGTTTGTTAGAATAATGAGATTTCCGATAATTATAAATTTGATATTTGTTTAATGGCTTATAATAACATGGTATGAATTGAATGATCTATATATATAAAATGGCTTAATTTTCTTGTCTATGTTTGGTTTTTGTTGAATTATGGCTTAAGTATATTTTAAACATCATTTAATTGTAAATGGACAGTACTTATAAGGTAATATATAGATGCATTCGGCGATGCCTTGTTTATGAGTTTCGGCAGTAAAACATATGATGTAAGTATGCTTGATAAATGTATTATAACAAATAATAAGTTGAGTATTATTAGATCAAGTAATTGGCACATATGTATAAGTGATATATGTATTGGGTTATGATTAGTCTTGGTTGTGAGATAAGCTAAATATTGAGTATAAGTAATTATGATTATATTAAATTGAATGTGGATGCATGGATTAGTTGCTTTAAGTGTGCATTATTTGTATAGTGTGAATATTTTTTTTATATGGTATATATGTTGGTTTTGGTATATAGGTAAAAAGATATGTTTAGTTTAAAGTTTGTGATTAAAATAATTATAATGAAATAGTTAATTATATACATTCGATAATGGCATGAATAATTGATTATGTGCATGTTGAACTTGTTTTTTTTTTTTTAAATAACCTTAGTTTGATTACCAATGAGTTAGAAATTATTAAGTCACTAATTAAGAAATTTAGTTGGTAATAGAAGGTTTATATCATATATATATTTAGATGTATATTCGGCCCCTTTAAGTAGTCATTCAATTCGGCTATTATATGTTTGTGTTTTAATTATATGAACTATTAAAGTTTTTAAATCATGACTTGGTTAAATAGCATATTTGATTATATTACTTAAGTAAAATAGATTTAGTCATATCATTATACAAATTTGTTAAGGAGCCAATTAATTCATAAGTGATGATCGAATAAGCTCATGTTAACCTTATATAATTTTGAAATAAGGTTGGTTAATCATGCCTAAGATATTTGAATTTGGTTGTGATTTTAAATGCTTATTAGTAACCTTAGTACTTGGCTCATGATGTATTGATAATAAAATAATTATTTTCTGCCATGTTATAAAAACAAACTTTTATATTTTTGTTTTTATTTTATTTTGGTGTTAAAGAGTTGAAATGATTGTTTAAAATTCTAGTACGTTTTGAAATGACTTGTAACCCTAATCCGGTGACGCGTATAGGTTAATGTGTTACAGTTTTGGTGCAAATATGCATATATGTTAGTTGATCAATTGGTTATATTGAACGCATGGTTAGTCATGTTTATAAATTGACATTTGAGATGCCTAAGGGCATATTGGTTGTATGTGATCATACCATTTGTATAAGGCTAGAAAATGCATGGTTTTGGTATCTTATTATGGTTTGCTTATATGCATAATGTTGGGTGGAGGTTTACGCCAAATTGGGTGAGAAATATAGTTTGTAAAACGGCCTATTTTGGTCCACACGGGCAGTTGTGTCCCCTGTAGCTTTTAAAGGGTTACAAGTTAGGCTGTTACACGGCCTAGCACACGGCTTGGCACACGGGCGTGTGAGGTTACTTCGAAGGGTACACGGCTTAACACATAGGCATGTGGCTTGGCCATGTAGCCCAAGTCAGTGAGTTACACGGGCACAGACACGGGTTGGGATGCGGCCGTATGTCCCTACTTCGAATGCCCACATAGCCTGAGACACGGGCGTGTCTCTTGGCTGTGTAAGTCACACGACCGTGTGACCTTTACAGTGTTGAAAATTTTTAATGTTTTCTAAAAAATTCTCTTAGTTTCTGATTTAGTCCCGACTTGTTTCTAATGCATATTTTGGGCCTTGAGGGCTCGTATAGGGACAATATGCATGATTTTGATTAGTTTTGATATGAATATTGACATGATATGAAATGTTTGACATTTCTAATCGTTTGATTTGTAAACTCCGGTAATGCTCTATAACTCTGTTCCAGCGACGGATTTGGGTTAGAGGTGTTACACATGCAAACTAAAATGGAAGAAAATGTTACTTATTAGTTGTCTAATGTTTAACTAATACTAAGTGGTATTACGTGGTCATATCGTAATATGAAAAGACAGCTTGCATTAGTAGACAAACTTAAACATGTCTTTAGTCTAATCGGAAATGAGAAAATTGATTAAAAGGCTAATATGTCTTCTATTATGTCCAATTGGAGAGATGACTTATCTTAAGCATCGGAGCAAATGACTCCTAGAAGATAGAGACATAGATGTGACTGACTAGACTAACAGTACATCGAACAGGACCCAAGTGGAATAGATTCTAAATCCGTTATTAGATTTATTCACTTGTGACGTTCATATTGTGGCATACCTAAACCCTGGGTGGATAACGGACTATGTATGCATGACTTGTACGTTTTGATATAAGTAAAAGTCTGAGTTTAAATAGATAAAGAACCGAAAGTTGGTATGTTGGGTGTATGACTTTAATAGTATGTAGCGTCATTCAAAACAGTGGAATTCATAGCCCGAGACATGGGTAAATGATATCATCTTATTGGCATTACGTGGTTGATGAAAAGGAAACATGGCCATGGGTCTTCGTCTTTGTGATGAATGACTTAATTACTATTCGATAGTAATTGGCTTTTCATAAAGGAAGATGTAATGGTTACCATAAGATAAAATATGATCATATTAGGAAAATGGATTTTATCTCAAAGAGATTAAGGATATCCTATAAGGGTAACACACTTATGACAAGGTCATTGGACAAGCATAAATAGTTGCTTTCGTAATGGTATGTCATTTGGGAGAGCTCAATCACGATACTATAGTGGAATGACTTTGTGACTAAATGAGCTTATAATTAATAGGTGAAAAGCTAAAAATTAATTATAAATTATTTGAGCCCTAATTACATATGTATAATTGGTCCCTCCACTAGCTCGTAAAAACAAGAAATGAATTGTGAGTTTGAATAGAAATGAACAGAATGAATAGGAAAGAGAAATGAAAAATATTCAGGAATGATTATGGTTTTTTCGAAATAAAAAAAAAAGAAATCGTTTGGAAATGAATGTAGGTTTCCAAAAATGGAAATGGAAATGGAAATGATCCATTTGCAATTCTATATGGATTACTTAAAAATGATCGAAAGAATGAGTTTATGTTTTTGAGCTGTTTTGAAGCCAGAAAATGAAAATAAATCATTCAGTCACAGTGGACATGTTAAGTTATGAAATATTGAACATATTTTCTCGAAATTTTATTAGGGGTAAAATCGTCAAAAAAAATTTACCAGGGGTAAAATCATCAAAATTTTACTGGGGATAAAATAGGGATGAGGAAATTGTCTAATATAGAATGTTAAAGTTTATTTTGGGAAATAGAAAAATTGAATCAGGTTGGATCACATTACAGAGTACTGGGTCAAAAAACCTAGGAAGTACTCGTAATTGGACTCGATGTGAAAGAGGCCCAAAACCCTTCATATAACATGAAGGGGGTGGCAACCCCAGTAGAAATATTAGGGTGTGTCGTTCACCCCACTCCTACTCTAAGTAGGAAGTTACTTTGAGGGATTGTTACTCTGCCAAAAAATATAGAGAATTTATTCTCAACTATTAAATATATTCTTTCAGAATAACAATTCTACCAGTTTTTATTAAAGAAGAAAGAATTTCATTTTCACCCCCAAAAAGGAAAATAAAACTTTTTCTAGTTCTGTGTTATGATTCAATTGGTTCGAGTCCACACTCAAAGCAGTTTGTGGTACAAGAATAGCGGAGAAAATCATTTGATTGAAAGCTAAGAATAATAAACGCCCACTAAGCCGGAAACACTAGTATGAATTTGATTAAGGTTTATTGCTATAAATATCACAAGCAGAATCTTGCCCAAGAAAACCTGCGTTCCTGGAAAAAAATAAGAAAATAACAGAATTAAAGGTTTAGATATGGAAACGAAAAATAAAATAAAAACAGAGTTAAGAATATTGAATCGAAAATTCGAGAAATTAAAAATAGAGTTAAGAGAAAGAAAATTCATATAGGAGATTTCAGCCTCCAGTTGCCTCGTTCCGCCTTAGGTTCAATCCTCGGCTTTTAGATGATCCTTTTCAAACTGAATAAGCTAGTTATAGTGGAAGAGGACGCCTACGACCACCAGCTCCAAGGATTTAGACTTACGATTTGGTGGAACTTGACTCTAGCCAACAATCGCTTCTGTGGGATCGTCTTATGCTAGATCAACGCTTCTCAATGGCGAATCCCACGCCATTTTATCTCTTGGGCTCGCTAACCTCTGACGCAGTAAGCTAACGAACCGACTGTGCAACCTTTCCAAAACATACAAAGCGGCCACCTTTGCATACGTTGAAAAGCTTACTTCTTAAGGGACATGGACGAAAGCATCAGCCCTGTAGTGCGAAGAAACTATGAATACTCAGTGAGGATGCTAAGTACGGACTCTAAGCCTCATGAAACCTTTTTGGGAAATATTGACAACTTTCGACTAGATGGGTTTAGTGGCTCATGGTTGTGGTGGAAAAGAAAATAAATAAAATAAAAATGGAGATTTTATTGAAAGAAAATATGAGAAGAACAAAAGCCTAGACTTTTGGGGAGAGAGTGTTTATCAAAAAAGATGGATCTCTTTTGAGTCACTTCACCCCCTATTTATAGTGCTAGGGGAGATAGTCTAATCCTACTTAAATTCCTAAAAGATAAATAAATTTAATTGAAGATAAATAAAGATAAATAAAATAAAATCCTAAAAATAATCCTTAATAATTATCTCAATATTAATTATCCTAATATAATTAAAATAGAGTTTAATAGAATAAAATCTCTTCCTTTTGCATTTCAACCCTTGTGTCCTCCATGCTTACACTTTTGGCACCGACTTTTCCTTGTGTTGCACATTGGCCCATTTTATCTCTAAATTCACGCTTTTGGCCCTTAATTTTGCTTTTGCCTCAAATTTAGTCCCTATGAGATAAAAGATCATAAATAGCTCAAATTAGCAAGATCATACTCAGAATAAATACATAATTAATACATAAAAATACGTTATTCTAGAGTGTTATGAATAATGAAAGAAAATGAGGAACTTAAATAAATTGTCAAAAAAAAAAGAAATGGAATATATTGGCTAAAATAAAAAGACGCAAATTTAAGTAAAAATTAAATTTGAGAAGTTTTTAAAGCAACAGTCTAAACATCTAAATGTATAAAGCCAATGGGGTACCAATGAGTAAGTTTTGTGAAAACGAAATAAGAATATTGAAGTTTTTTTCTAAGTCTTGGCATTGATTATAAAAGTTATAACATTCTTTCGTAATGGATGCAATAATCTTTATATATTTATTAAATAAACAGAAACACAAAAACATAAACTAAAAAAAACACTCATCATCTCTCTCCCATTCATCCTCTAACATCATATAACTAAAAAAATTTCTTTAACTTAGAGTGATTTGCCATTAGGGTTATGTGTAGTTATTTGATCACACCAAAGAGAATGGCTCCACCAAATAAAATATCATTTTTAATTTTTAATTTTAAAAAAGAATATTTTAAAAAAAAGGTATGACATATTACATTAGTAGTGTCATTCTCTATGGCTCCATTAAATAAAATAATTATTTTTATTTTTAAATTACAAAAAACTAAAATAAATAACACAAAAAAATAACCCTAACAAAATAAAGTGATGGCATCATTCTCTATAGTTTCACCACCATTATTTATTTTTAGCCCCCCAATTATTGAGAGATACCAATATTTTCCTAGTATATATACAAGTAACACCATTCACTATGATTCCACCAAAAAATTGATTTTTTAATTCTATAACTGACATGGCATGTTGGTGGCGTGAATCTCTTTGGCACCACCTACTTTTAGTGTTCATTTTAAGTCATTTACATACATAATAAAATAAAGGGTAAACTACCAAAATAACCACTTTTGTTTGACTCAGGTTACATTTTAGTCACTTATGTTTGAAATGTTACGTTTTAGTCACTGAGTCGTTAATTGTCAACAATGGTGTAACGGTAAGTTAATGTGGCACGTTAAATCATCATTTCAAACGAAAATTTTAGGTTAAATTCTACAATTGGTTCCTATATTTTTTCATTTTCAACAATTTAAAATTTTTCTTTTATGTTCTTCTAACTTTTTTTCCCATTCTCTTATGCTTCTCCCTCTATTTTCCTCCCTTCTTCATTTCTTTTAACATAGTTTTTCTATGCTTTCCATTTGTAACTAGTCTACAAGCTCGCCTCACTCAAAAAAATTAAATTGTTCAAAAAATAAAATATAGAAAAACTATGTTGAAAGAAATGGAGAAGGGAGGAAAACAAAGGGAGAAGCATAAGAGAATGGAAAAGAAAGAAAGTTAATAAAACATAAAAGAAAAAAATTAAATTGCTCCAAACGAAAAAATATGAGGACTGATTGTATAAATTAACCTAGAATTTTTGTTTGAAATGATGATTTAACGTGTCACATAAGTTTATTGTTACACCGTTAATAGAAACTAACGGCTCAGTGACTAAAATGTTACAACGTGATAACATAAGTGACTAAAACGTAACATTTTAAATATAAGTGACTAAAATGTAACCTGAGCCAACCAAAAGTGACTATTTTGGTAGTTTAACCTAAAATAAATAAATATTTTTGTAATTATTCAAAATTTAGGATCATTTTTATAAAAAAAATCATAAAAATTATAGTTCTACGACGTGTTAATCTTTTAAACATTGTGTAAATTTATTTTTTAAATATTTTACGGTTACTTAAAATATGATTTGAAATTATTTATATTTTTCATTATCTTATAAATAAAAAAAATACGTATATTTCAGGTGCAATAAAGCTATTAAAAAAGTAGTAGTGCAGCAAAGAAAAAGATATAGATTGTGGTTGGAGGCGTGGCCATCACTTATTTTATTATATCCATTGCCATTTATGTCGTTGAGTTGGAGACGAAAGTTCCTATTTTGTATGCTTGCTTTGCTGGAGACAATGGGTCCTTTGAAAGGACATTCCAGTTTATTATCCATTATTATATAAATTTCGACCCATTCAATCTTGTTGTATAATAAAAATCAAAATTACTTATAAAATAAAAAAATATTATTAGTGAACATATAAAAATCTTTATATTACCAATGTACCAAGTATTCTATAATATTAATCAATCAAATTAAAGAAACACTTTAAAAAATCTCCATACACTATCAAGAAAATTTATAGGGACTAGTACACAATTTAAGGGTGATCATAGCATAATAAATTTGCAAGGTTAATGATTATATAGTAGACCAAGTGAAGTAAGTAGTTTTTTAAAGTTTTGAAGATTGATTTTTTTTAGTTACATCAAAGATCTAATACAATGTTGTATAATTAGAAGAATAAATAAGTTTTAACACTCTTGAACTCACATATTTTTGTACTGATAATAATGTCGCTAACCGACTTAAGATTCAATCAATGACCAAGATGTAACTTTAATCAATCATTAGTGACTAAATTTATGGTTTAGGGTAAATTATACCCATGGTCACTCTAAAATAAAGTTTGTTCTATTTTGATCACTTCGACGTTTTTTTTTTCAATTTAGTCACTCTAAATAAGATAATTGTGCGTATTAATCACTATCGTCAAAATTTTCATTTTCTTTTAATGGATTGCTGGGTTGGCACATTAGCACATTGAGTGACTGACATATGACATTTTTTTGTTAACTTTTGACTAAAGTTTAGGGACGTCCCTATAATTAGTCCAAAACTTTTTCTCCTAAACTTTAGTTGAAATTCAATAAAAAAATATCACATGTCAATTATTTGATGGGCATTAGCAATTTGTTAAAAGAAAACATAAATTTTAATGATAATAACTAATTCGCATAATTATCTTATTTAGAGGGACTAAATTAAAAAATAAAGTTTTGGAGGGTAGAAAATAATAGAGATGTTATTTTAGAGTGAGAATGGGTAGTTTAGCCTATAGTTCATTATTACTATTTTTACAGTATGATGATTTGGTCTATAATTAAGGGAACGTGTGTTGTGGTTAAGACTTTAATTAACCCTAGATTTCCCAGGAAATTGGGATTTCAATCATTTTCGTTTCTTTATACAAAACTGAAAACCCTGATTGCGCAAGGATTTAAATTCCGCCACTGGTATAAATTGTTGGTGGTGTTGTTTACTGTGGATCAGACAGAGACCCATTTGCGCGCGCGCTGAACCATACGGCCTGACGGGGGTCCCCAAACTCACCGTCACCGGCTCCGCCTTGTCCCTTTCGAGGCTCCCTCGTATGGTTTGAAGAAGAAAAAACCCAATAAAACTCTGAGAAATACCCTCTTTGTTTCTTTCCTTTTCATATCGCTCTGTCAAGTAATTTGTCCTGAAGCCCATAGAAGTTTAACCCTGAAGGAAGTATCTGGGCCACTAGCTTCCTCTAGTACCCACTTCGCCCAAACTATAGCCACAATCCCTTGAGAAAACAGACACCACACTACCTTCTCCTTCACTCCCCTTTTATCAATTTAGTATATATATCTCCTACACCAGCTGAAAATAAAAATCAAGAGCAAAGGTTGAATCTTTGGGTGGCCACTAGGTGTTTGGTGATAGAACTCAGAGAGGTTGGATATTTGGTTAAGGTAGTTTGAAGGTGGGTTATTTGAATTTCGGGGGGTAACACCCAAGGTTACACATTGTGGACATCACGGCTATATACAAAGTTTCTCGGTCTCTTTTTCATGTCCGAGCTGTACGACGTAAGGGTTGTGTGATTGAGAGCAACCCTTCGCCGCACGGCGGGCGTGGAGCTTTGCCTTCCGAAGGCGGCAGTCCTTCCGATCTCCTCTTCCTTGCTGGTGGTGGGATTGTCTTTTAGAGTTTGGGTACCCTATTTTTAGCTAGCTTATTAGTCTGTAAAATATTACTATCGAAGAAGCTTGTTTTTCGTTGTTTTTTGGGGTTTCCTTTATTTGATCTCTTATTGGATAAATAAAGAAGAGAAGTAGTAGCAAGGATGATGCAGCTCAGTATTAAGAGGGTTCCTACTGTTGTTTCGAATTACCAAAAGGATGAGGCGGAAGAGACTGCTCGCCGGAGCGGTGGATGTGGGAAGAATTGCCTTAGAAGCTGTTGCATTCCAGGTATCTGTTAAATTTACTTTTTGATCCTTGCTCTGTTGGATAAATTTTGATAGATGTATTTGAAGAACTGGGTTTTGGTTTATAGGAGCAAAGCTTCCTTTATATGCTTTCAAGAAGGAGAGTGAAAAAGATGCATTTGAAACTGAAAACAAAGAGCCTCCAGTTGCTTTTCTTGATTCTCTCGTTCTTGGGGAGGTAAATTTTATCATTAAGCTTGTGGTGAATAAGCTTTAAGACCATTGTTATCAATTTATGATTAACGACTGTTGTGTTTACAAATAGAGAGGTTAAAAAATACTTTATGGTTTTATGGTAGTGGGAGGATCGCATGCAAAGAGGGCTCTTTCGATATGATGTCACTGCCTGTGAAACCAAGGTCTTCTTTTCGGCTCCTTTTCGATTCCCTTGCTTCACTTGTTTATCTGAAATTGGAAAAACCATAGATTTTATGGTTAATCGAGTTGTTGGTACCTTCTAAAATTTCTCTGTTTATGGTTCTTTAGGTGGTTCCTGGTGAATATGGCTTTATTGCCCAGCTGAACGAGGGCCGCCACCTTAAGAAGAGGCCAACTGAGTTCCGTGTAGATAAGGTTCTCCAGCCCTTCGATGGGAACAAATTCAACTTCACCAAAGTCGGACAAGAAGAGGTGCTCTTCCAGTTTGAAGCAAGTGAAGATGGCGAAGTTCAGTTCTTCCCAAATGCTCCCATTGATGTTGAGAATCACCCAAGTGTTGTTGCCATAAACGTATGTTAGTGTACTTATTTAAACTGTTGAACTAACTGGTTGATGAAGAAAGCTAGACTTGTATGGTTAAACATTGTTACAATTTGACAGGTTAGTCCTATTGAATACGGACATGTGCTGTTGATCCCTCGAATTCTTGAATGCTTGCCTCAGAGGATCGACCGTGAGAGCTTTTTGCTTGCGCTCTATATGGCAGCTGAAGCTGGGAATCCGTACTTTAGATTGGGTTACAACAGCTTGGGTGCATTTGCTACAATCAATCACCTGCACTTCCAGGTATCTAACCTCCCAACTTGGTACTATTCATGTACTTTTTAAACTGTTAAATAGATATAGTTTATGTCCAATCTGAAAAGAGAAGGTGGTTTTTAACTATTGCAATTGCTGCAGGCTTACTACTTGGCTGTGGCCTTTCCCATTGAGAAAGCTCCTACCAAGAAGATAACCTCTCTGAATGATGGAGTCATCATCTCAGAGCTTTTAAAGTATCCGGTCAGAGGTGTTGTCTTTGAGGGTGGTAACACTCTTCAAGACTTGTCTGACGCAGTGTCTGATGCGTGCATTTGCCTTCAAGATAACAACATAGCATACAATGTCCTCATCTCTGATTGTGGACAGCGGATCTTCCTCCTTCCTCAGGTAACAAAGTAGAAGCAGCATGGTTAGCACCATTTTGATCATGTCCATCATAACTGTTAGTGCTTACAATTGAATTTGGAATGTCAATTGAACCAACAGTGTTATGCTGAGAAACAAGCTCTTGGGGAAGTGAGTGTAGAGCTTTTGGACACCCAAGTGAACCCGGCTGTGTGGGAAATTAGTGGTCATATGGTGTTGAAAAGGAGGAAGGACTATGATGAGGCGTCCGACGAAAATGCTTGGAGGTTACTTGCAGAGGTATCTCTCTCTGACGAGAGGTTTGATGAAGTGAATGCACTTATCTTTGAAGCCATTGGCGGTGGCAAAGATGCAATTGAAAATGTTGAGGAGCCTGATACCAAAGCTCAATCTATTGAAAAAGAGAATGGCATCACCGAAACTTCCCACCATGCTATGGTGGCTGGGACACAACAATGCCTTGTTCTGCAGTAGCATTTCATTAATAGAACCCTGTACCTTGCAGGTACTGTTTCCACAATATCAGTTTAGTTGGAATTTCTATGGATTATGGCTGGCACTGGTAGCCTAAATAAGCAAACTCAGTTTGCACTGTTGCTATCGACTTTGTTGAAACTGCTATATGCTTATTGGCTTCATGATGTACTACTTGTTTGGATCATGAAAAATACAATTTAATGTTTGCTATTATCTCATATTTTAATATTGAGTACACTATGTTTAGTAATTTAATCAAAAGTGAAATATTATATTTGCACATGGATATCTGACATTGACAAGTAGTTTGTGGACAGGAGACTGACTGCATACATATTGGGAAAGCTTTTAAAATATGTTGCAAGGCCTACTTTTCTTTTCATATATTTCATTTTTATTTGTTTGGTCATCAATCATTTATTTCTTTATTTATTTCTCGAAATCAATATTAAATCTTTTCACACCACTCAACATTTCTAATCTACTCTACTTCTGATTAAAAATTAAAATCACAAACTGATTTTTTTAAATTCAAATTAGTACTTAAATTTAAATTATTAAAATATGACATATGACATTAACAATTAATACTATACCATACGACATATGACATACTCATATCACATTTATTCTAACCTTATAATTTTTAAAAAACTTCTAAATATTTATATATTTTAAAATAATATGGATATAAAAACTCATAATTAAAAATTAAAAATGTATAAAATTACTAAAAAGAACACGTCCTCAATGAATCTCAACAAATTGATGATTAGAATCTAAATATAATCTAAATAATTATTTATCTAGTTTCATTCTCAAAATACAATAATTTTTATTTTTTAAAAATCTTTATTTGTTTTATTAATACTTGACACGTGATTCAATGTCATCACATTCTATACTAAAGAGATAAAGTATGTGATGAAATTCAATGCAAGTACCAATTGAATCCAAAATAAAATATATTATAATACCAACCAAGTGTAAGTTGCGAAGTATAACCCTTTTCTGGTTGATTAGCCTGTTATCAATGTGACATCGAACACCCTATACCAGTTCTGATGTTAGTAATCAGAAGCTTAAGGAAATGCCCGGCAATGGTGATTAGTGAAGCAATAAGAAAAAACAGATAAAAGAATTTTGTCAGCACAGCTTTCCATAAACACCCATATATGCATACTACTCAAAATATCCACAAACAGTCACCAAACATATAACAGACAGCACCACATAGTTTATGCTATGTTACTCGGACTCCAAGATGAATGCCGGGTATAAACAGATGCCCAACACGGGTATGCTCCATCTGTTTTTTAAGGAGAATAAAACCCATGTCGACTAAACGAGTCAAACATGAATTTTTTTAGAAAAATGAAGAGTCCAACCAACATAGGTTTTAGAGGTTATATTTAATAGATCCTGATTTCGTAAGTACTACCGTTTAAATCCTACTGCATTACGTAACCTAAAAACTAGCTACTTAGGCCATAGCACCACCAGTTTGATGTAGCATTGCATCTATTTCATCCCCTTCTTCCATTTCCAACTGTAGCAACAAAAACACATAAAAACTAAGAAACAACAAATAAAACAATGTATACATATATATATAGAGAGAGAGAGAGAGCGAGAAACCTCATCTGGAGTTTCCTCCACTCGCAGACGGCGGCCATCAAACAGGAAAGCAATAGAGTTGAAATCCACTGATTGCCGATCACAGTACGCATTCATCAGCTTCTTCAGTTGAGTACTTCTCTTAATCCTAAAAAACACTTCATTCCCATCCTATAACAAGCAAATATGTGAATAAGCATTTTGAGTAACATAACATAAAACATTATTTCAACCCAGCAATGCTCTGCAACATAATCTAATCTAACCGTACAGTAACAACAATGTTCCCAAAATGTTGTCTTTCTTATTAAGGGGTTTCAAGCATAACCCTTTGCAGTAAACTGTTTGAATTACCAGCCTGTGCTCCGTGAGAGACAATCATGAATTCACGAAAACAGCACATAGAGATGGCATTATTATAAATGATAAAAAAAGAGTTTAATTCTAAACACACAAAATATCATAGAAAGACAATCATACAAGCGTTCACTCTCAACATTTCAATAAAAGTTTCTTCAAGTATACTATAACGAAGAAATGAGCATACTATAGCAGTTAAAGAAAATAACTTTGAAGAATTAATTCATAAATTTTCTAATTTAAGGTAAACAATAGACCCCAAACCATTATAAATCTAGCAAAAAAAAAGCCCTAAAGTAAGATCTTTCTTGTATTATAAAAAAATCATTATAAATTTAAAAACCCACAAACCACAAAAAAAAAACTATTAAAACAATAGGGGGGAATTGGGAAATTTTCCAACCTGGCCTTTCACTTTAAGATTAATGTGAGCCGTTTGATCAGCGGGTTTCTTGTCTTCCTCTTGGTTGGTTACGCCTGACATCTTGTTCTTCTACTTCTTGGATATAGTGTAAGGTCCGATTAGGGTTAGGTTCGGAGCTCCGAGTTAGCGATCGATTTCTTTGTTCGGCCTGGCTGGAGAAACACGCGATCGCTTTGGAAGGAGAATTTCGTTTATATATTGGTGGTTATCAGAGAAAGTAATGGACGGTTAGAACTTGGAATATTTTAGGTCGAGATGGATCCCACGGACTAGAAATCTTTTGCTTCCTTATTTACCAACGTTGTCGTTTGGATTGAGGTTCTTGATTTTAAAAACACTTTTTTTTTATAAAATAATAACAATTACATATTAATTGTAGTATCCTAAGCTAGAGAAAGAATTCTCTCTTCGTAATTGATTCGCTACACTAAAAGTATATCCTAAAAAGCATGTAAACCAACAGGAAATTGTTTCATCAATCCAGCAAGAGCATGTGCAATTGTATTGGCCTCTCTCGAGACATATTGGATAACTAACCTCCGTTGTCTTCGACACAATTCAATAATTCTTATAGCTAAATCTCTATCCTGAACGAAATCAGTAGCAAGAACTTAAAAAATTAAATATAGATGTATGAGTGGTTAATTAGATAAAAAGACTGATTTTAAAAGTTAATTATGGATTCAGGCCGTTTTCTTCAAATTTAAGGAAATAGGCTGATTTTGGAGAGAAAAACTGAAAACACGTTCTGTAGGAAGCATTTTCTGCTGAAGTGGCAACCATGGAGCTAAAAGTGTGCCTTGTAGGATTTTTTTTTCCATCTAAAAATTGTTTTTCTTTTTGTGTGTTGGTGTTGGAAATTTGGAAGAAAAATTTATTTGTGTTTGTGTTCGAGGTAGACATTGTGATAGTTTTAAGGTATGTTTGAGTTCACGGTGATGCAAGGCGCTTAGAGACCTACACATTTCATCTGTCGTGTAGGGATGTAACCATCACCTTAGAAGCCTATTACATTCACTACACCAAAACAGGCTTTTAGCGGCGTTTTTAGTCCAAACGACGTTAAAGATCGAGCATTAGCGGCGCTTTTTGGAAAACGCCGCTAAAAATTAAGCATTAGAGGCATTTTCCAGAAAGCGCCGCAAAAAACCTAAGCCCAACAACGCCGTTTTCTGAGCTTTCGGGGCTTTAGCAGCATTTTTAAGAAAGCGCCGTTAATGCTCAGGGCTTTAGCGGCGTTTTAAGGAAAGTGCCGCTAATTCTCAAGGCTTTAGCGGCGTTTTTGAGTAAGCACTGCTAATGCTCAGGGATTTAGCGACGTTTTTAGGAAAGCGCCGCTAATGCTTAGGGCTTTAGCGGCATTTTTGAGAAATCACCGCAAAAAGTTGTGCAGTACGACTTCGTTTAGTGTTCACCTTTGGCGGAAAGTTTGATAAAACGACATCGCTTATCTTGAGGTTTACTTGTATTAAAAAACACTGCAAAAATGATAATTTTAGGGTTTAGGTGTTATTATAATTTAAAGTTTATCATATATGGTTTAGGGTTTTAGGGTTCATTTTATAATGTATTATAATTTAAAGTTTATCATATATGGTTTAGGGTTTTAGGGTTCATTATATAATGTTTATTATTTTGGGATTAGAGTTTTGAGTTTAGGGTTTATGATGTAGGTTTAGTGTTTTGGGTTTAGGGTTTAGGAGTTTGGTGATTAAGATTTAGTGATTATTATAATTTAAAGTTTATCGTATATGGTTTAGGGTTTTAGGATTAATCATTATATAATGTTTATTATTTTGGGATTAGAGTTTTGAGTTTAGGGTTTATGATGTAGGTTTAGTGTTTTTGGTTTGGGGTTTAAGATTTAGGGTTTGGGGTTTAGGCCAGTTTAGTGTTAAGAGGTTAGTGTTTAAGGCTTATAAGATATAAAAGTTTACTGTTTTAGGGCTTGATGTTTATGGTTTACGGTTTACGGTTTACTGTTTATAATTTAAGGTTTACAATGCATGGTTTTGGGGTTTGAGATTTAGGATTTAGGGTTACGAGTTTTAGGGTTTAATTACTTTTTTGATACCGAATTCAAAAAAATTACAAATACTTATTGTTTTTTAATTCTTATTATGTTACTAGGGTTCTAAGTGACACGAATGCTTAGTTTATTAATTGAAGAATGGCATATATGTTATGATGAAACAAATTAATTAATTGTGTTATTTACATTAACCATTTATATATTCACTTAAAAATAGAGTATAATTTTAAAATTATAATACATTATTTGAATAACATAAATAATTAATAATTTTGAATATTGATAACATTTAAATTATAGACTCTCTAAGATTTATAAAATTTATAAAATTTTAACAATTAAAAATAATAAATCTGTATAAAATTTTTAAATAATATTATAAATAATATATATTAATAATGTCATTTTAATGTATCAATTAAAAATAATGTATAGAAGAATGTATGAAATTCATAAATCTATTAATAGTTTGAAAATTTATAAATAATATTAATAAAAAGTTAATTAGTAGCGACGTTTCCATGTAAAAACGCCACAAAATCTAAATATTAGCGGTGTTTGTTCAGAAAACGCCGCAAAAAACATATAAAAAATTAAACAAAACGGCACCGCTTCATTGACGAGTTAAATATTAGTGGCGTTTTTTGTCAAAACGCCGCAAATGTTAAAATAGAAAATGACGCCGTTTTAAACATAAATAATATTAATAAAAAGTTAATCAGTAGCGGCGTTTCCATGTAAAACGCCACAAAATCTAAATACTAGCGGTGTTTGTTTGGAAAACGCCGGAAAAAACATATTAAAAATTAAACAAAACGACACCGCTTCATTGATGAGTTAAATGTTAGTGGCGTTTCTTATCAAAATGCCGCAAAAGTTGTGAAACTAGTGGCGTTTTTTTGTAAGCGCCGCAAATGTTGAAATAGAAAACGATGCCGTTTTTAGCATAAATAATATTAATAGAAAGTTAATCAGTAGCGGCGTTTCGATGTAAAACGCCACAAAATCTAAATACTAGCGGTGTTTGTTCTTAAAACGCCGCAAATAACATATTAAAAATTAAACAAAACGGCACCGCTTCGTTGACGAGTTAAATGTTAGTAGCGTTTTTTATCAAAACGCCGCAAAAGTTGTGAAACTAGTGGCATTTTTTTGTAAGAGCCACAAATGTTAAAATAGAAAACGACGCCGTTTTTAACATACACTTTGAACCTTTCTACATTCAGTATTGACTTGAAAACTGGGAATCTAAGCTCAGAAATTGTGAATGGATCAAGTGGCACCTCATACCCTGACATGCAACATTAGGATTCAATGTTATATACACTTTGAACTTTTCTGCATTCAGCATTGACTAGAAAACTGGGAATCTAAGCTCAGAAATTATGACAGTATCAAGTGGCACCTCATATAGCATGCATCAAATGTTATTTTGATTTGTATCTTGTCTTCCTCATCCATAGGCATATGGTGTATTATAAAGAATCATTCAGTTTTTGGGTGTTTTTCACCATTCATAAATGTGGTTGGTTATAATAGACATTGAATGGTTCTTCATTAATTTAAAAATTTTCCAGGGAGTGCCTTAAGCTTATTCCACACGAGAAGTTTTCTTTTGCGAAGGTTATAATAGACATTGAATGTTTTTCACCAATCTCCCTCGGGTTCGGATCCCTAAACCCACCAATCGTATCTACAAGCAAGAATGCTGCCTCTCCTTCGATTCTCCGGTACTCTTTTTTTGTTGTTGTTATCTGTTTGTTTCTCGAGAAACTACTTGATTGCTTGTGACTGAAAAATACCATGTTGATAGGCTATTTGTTTTGACCTTTCAGTGTTTTCGAATTTGTTTTGTTTATGACAAAGTTAGTAAAAGTTAGATTTTTTTGCTTGAGTTTTTAAACTTTTTTTTAGGTTTTTTTGGTTCAAGATTTTTAAAGAACTATTAAATGTGGTTGAATTTTTTTGCAGAGGTCAGAAGGAGGATTATTTGTTGTTAATTGGTTGAATCTTTTTACTAATCTGCGGTATAATATGTTTTTTGGTCTTTGATGTTTGGCTGGGATATTGCATCTTTTAGAAATTAATCTTTGAGTAATTTGTACATCTTTGTGGTAGTCAAGCTGTTCTGCGGCAGGAGGTTTCCATTCCTGTCCGGTTTTACTCTAAAGAGGCTTCTCTCCCTAGTTTAAAAGAAGATGGTAAGTGTATATCAAGATGCTTGCTTTGCTTTTGACATTAATTTGGATCCCCACTACATGCTTCTCCCAGCTTGTATTATATATATTCTTGTGTAATGCAGGAGCTGCTACTATGAAATTATATTGTTTCAGTCTTATTTATTGATTGTTGGAGATATGGATGGATGGTTAGGATTATAAGTTATTGTTAAAGTTTTAATCTAGGAATAGGAATATAGGATTAAAGCTTTATTTGTAACTTAGCAGCTATCATCATTTTCACATCTCCTCAATGAAATTTTCATTCGGCTAAATACTTACAAGTTGAACACTAGTCGCTAAAACTTAAATTGCAGCA
Organism: Gossypium hirsutum; assembly: GCF_007990345.1. Taxonomy (NCBI): domain Eukaryota; kingdom Viridiplantae; phylum Streptophyta; class Magnoliopsida; order Malvales; family Malvaceae; genus Gossypium; species Gossypium hirsutum. The sequence continues at coordinate 49,826,254 of NC_053449.1, read as the reverse complement.
CTTGAACTCTGTTGATATATTAGAAATTGTTTCCTTTTTTATTGCCATTCTTTGTTGCTTGTTGTCTTATTATGTCTTTTTTTTCTTCACTTTTTCACAGCATAAGCCCAAATCATGCGAGTTTCAAGCTCACAAAGGTGATAGAATCAAAGTGCACTATCGAGTATGTTGGCTTCAGCTTGATATTTTATTTTTGTACTATAAGTGCTCGCTTGACCCTTAAATGTAAGTAACAAATATTTGATTATGGATTGTGGTTCAATTTATTATTTTTACATTTTTTGGGGGGCTGGAAAATTGCTTGTTGATTCTTGCTTAAAATAAGAAACTGTTTGCAATATTAACTTGTACATTTGTGACTGAAAATGGGTTTTCTTTTTGAGTAGTTGTTGCTGTTCCTGATGGCTTTAAGGCATGGGAGATGCTGAAAGGAAGACCACATAATGTAGATCTCATTGTGACAAAAGTGGATTTGCCATCTATATCAGGATTTGCTCTTTTTACACTAATTATGGAGCATGATATTTGTAAAAGCATCCCTGTTATAAGTATGATATAAAAGATTCTTTAATATTTTCTAAACATTTGTACAATTATTAATTTATTATTTTAAATTTAAATTTAAATTCATTAATTTTTATATTTAGTTTTAAAGTTAAAATTTTCGTAGAAAATTTAAATCCTTAAAACATAATATAATATTTATCATAGAAATAAATATTATTTGAAAAAAAATTATTTTTTTAAAGATATGTTTTTAGCGGCATTTGTGTGAAAAGTGTCGCTAAAGGTCTGTTCTATAATGGCGTTTGTGGGAAAAGCGTCGCTAAAAGTCATGATCTATAACGACGTTTGTGGGGAAAATGCCGCTAAAAGTCATGATCTATAGCGGCGTTTGTGGGATAAGCGTCGCTAAAGGTCTTGATTTATAGCGGCGTTTGTGTAAAAGAGCCGCTAAAGGTTCTGATCTATAGCCACGTTTGTGTAAAAGCGCTGCTAAAGGTTTTGATCTATAGCGACGTTTGTGTAAAAGCGCCGCTAAAGATCCTAATCTATAGCGGCGTTTTGTGGGAAAAGTGTCGCTAAAGGTCATGATCTATAGCGACGTTTATTTCTAAAAATGCCGCAAATGTTTGTGACGTTGACAACAGTGGCATTTTTTGCGACGCTTTCAAAAACGCCGCAAATACTTTTAGCGGCGCTAAAAAGTGCCGCTAAAGGCATAAAAAACGCCGCTAAAAACCTCTTTTGGTGTAGTGATTGCAACTCAAGCTCCCAGTCCACGATGGTTATACGATCACGAGTTGAAGTATAACTAGGGATCCCAAGGACAGTGAAACAGTCGAGGGTTCAAGTATAACTCGGGCCCCAATTGAAAATGGTTATGCGGTCACAAGTTCAAGTTTCATGATACTGAAAAATGATGTTTTATAAACTCCATACATAAGTTTGAGATCATAATCATAAGAGAAAAAAATGAGCTTTCCAGTATAATCAACTTATTCTTTTTCTCCATCTCCATCAAATTAGTATCCTTAATGTAACAGCCGCCCGTCGAAGTCTCTGTATCTGGTTACTATTTGACATATAATTGGTAAAATAAGGATAGATATAAATAAGTAAAATGTTTGTTCTGACTAAGTATATAATTATGTGTATTGTGTCATTTGGCGAACTCTTTTGTTAAGTATCTGCCCAACCCAAATGCTTTGGGTGAACTTACTAAGTTCGCAGTTGTTTAGATTTGTTTATTATTTCAAAATGGTAATTTGGTTAGTTAAGTTGAGATTTAGTTAGAAAGAAACTAGACTACTATAGATAATAAGATTTAAATTATGTTATGTGCACTTAATCACGGAAACCAAGAGTGTTAGTGGAATTATCTGATTTTTTCACTAATCTTTATCTCCATGCTTAAACATATAAGGATAACGATGGTTTTTCTGAATACCTTTACGTTTTCGTCTTCCTTGATTTTCTCTGAAACTCTTTGAAAACCTAAGTTTAGAAAACCTCTTCAGAGTGAAGGTTCACAGTATTCAGCTAACTTATACGTTAGTACCAGCTCACTGGTAATTACTAATGAACCATAGGTTACTCTTTAAGTCATTTACGTGTTTCTCGTTCTGCATGCATAGATATTAATATAGTGTAGGAGGAAGAAAACTTCCTGATTCTGGATTAAATGTTGTTGGTTATTGCATGCATGATTAAATTTGATAGATTAATGATATGATATATTTAATTATTTTCATTTTAGCTCAACAAGCTAATGAAGGTCCAAGCAATAAAGGCAAAAGACCTGCTTTGTAGATTGTGCTAGAGCTTCAGGTGAGTCTCATCTTACTTCCATGTGTTGTAATTTTCTTTATTTTATACTTCGTATAAGGTAAGCAATCCTCCTTTGAAATGGATGAAAGATGTTGTGTGGTGTTGGGTGGGTAATGGTTATCCAAAGTCGTCAGTCTAAGTGCAGTCTGTTTGTGAGATAAAGTAAGCATCATTCTTCATGCTTAAGCCACTACCATTTGTTTCTGATATAATGATATGATATGATATGATATGATATGATTTGATATGTGTGTTGGAAAAAACAAGTTTGGAAAACGTAGCGTGATGTGTTTTCCCGTTACTAACTAAAAATATGACAAAGGCAAGCGCACTTATCGATAAATAGTATAGCTACGATGAGTAGAGATATCGTATCCACGAGGATTAAAAGTACTAGTAATTATCGTATCCTATTATTTAGCCTACAAATTAGAGTGATTGTTTTAAACTAAGATTACTAAATTAATCTAACTAAAGAACTCAACAGATAATGAATTAGGAAAATAATCGAATAATAACCAATGAGAGAAACAATACCCAGGAAAGAATCCACCTAGACTTCATCTATTATATGAATCTGAATTAAACGATTTATTTACTTGGTATCTTGATCCATAGAACTCCCTAAATGAAAGTAAGAGCAATTGACTCTAGGTTAATTAATTGAAATTTCTTTCTAATTAAAACCCCTATTGTCGCATTAACTCGATCTATGGATTTCCCTATTAGATTTGACTCTAATCTGGTAGATTTATGTCGTCATACTTCTAGGATTGTATGCAATTCCACTCAATTATCGTAGATATACTCTTAAACAGATATTTTTCCTCCTCTAATTTAAGCATATTAAACATGAATTAATATCCCGAAAATATTAAAACAAGAGATAATCACACATAATTGAGAATAATAATCAAGTATTTATCACATAAAACAGAAATCAAATTATAGAATTCATCATAAGGTTCATCTTCCTTAGGTGTCAGGGAATTAGTTCATAATTATGAATAAAAACATCTAAAAGTCAGAATAACCACAAAAAATAAGGAAACTCATAAATACTTCAAAAGAAATTAAAACGAAGTCTTCAATCTTAATGGAAATATGCTTCAGAGTTGGCTCCAATGGTGTTCTTCGAGTTTTTTTCTTCAATATTCTCTCATTGCCCCATATTCTCTTCTTTTATTTGGTATTTATAGACTTTAGAATGCCCAGAAAGCTTAAAAATTACGTTTTTCCGCGTGTTTGGGATGTAAGTCGCGAAATCAACACGGTCTGGCACATGGCCGTGTGTCCAGCCCGTGTGGCTCACATGGTCGTATGTCCAGCCCGTGTGGGAAAACCCAACTCGTGTAGCTCCTAAAATCTATTTTTTTTGTTCGATTTTTGCTCATTTTACTCCAAAATGCTCTCCTAAATATAGAAACATGAATTCAAAGGATTAGGAGCATAAAATTCACCAATTTGCATAAATAATCATCAAAAAACGCATTAAGAACGGGATTAAAATATGTTACTTTTATCACTGCGGAAAACAAATTTAAGGAAAAACTAAAGTTTTAATTTTTTTCCAAAACAATATATTGGTCGTGATATCTAAAGTAATAAACATTTAATCAAAATTGTACATTTTCAATTAGTCTAGGATGAGCGCTTTGACCGAATAGTCTTCTCTGCTATCCTCAAGCTCAAGTCTGTCGAGTGTGGGCTCGCTTTGAATTAGAAAAAATTTCACCAAATTATCAGTGGGGTAATTTTACAATTTCTCTAAACTTTTAGGTCAAGTTATAAATTAGAAAAATATCTCTAAAATTTTTTTGGAATAATCTCTTTAGAGAATCTTCTCTCTACAACTTTCTCTTAAATTCAACTATGTGAAAATAATGACCCAAGGCTCTTTTTATATAGAGAAAGTTTAAAGAATTCAATTATGATTAAACTTAATCACTTTAATATTAAATTAATATAATATTTATTAAGATAAATATTAGATTAAATTTAATATTAAATCTTGTAGATAAACATTAAATTAAATTTAATATTAAGATAATCACTTTAATATTAAATTATTAAATATTATTAAGATAAGTATTAAATTAATTTAATATTAAACTATTAAAATAATATTATTTTTGGAATAATTAATCTAAAATCAAATTCTCTGGTAGAGTCCCAGCAGAAGTGTAACTCTTCCACTGCTCAACCATCGATGACCAACTGACGTCAACCATTGGGACGCCGTTGTCGCAACCACCGACACCACCGTGTCCGGTGATGTAGGTGCGACACTCTTATGGCCGGTCCGATTTAGCCACCGGTTGGACCGTCGACCCGGTTTCACATATCAGGCCTAGTTCGACCAGTTTTTGGGTCTTGGTCTCGGTTTTGGGCTCTCAGTCCTAACTTATTATCTCAGGTCCAATTTTCAAGTTCAATTACCCATTGGGCCAATTGTTTGACTTGAAAATTAACTTCCAAAAATATCATATTAATTTTAATTGATTTGATTAATTTTATTTTAATTGATCAAAATTAATTTTTCCAAAAAATCACTTAGATTTTCCAAATTAATTTTTTAAGAAAATTCTTTAATTAAATTCTTTAGTTGAACAATTCTTATGACCACCTAATTTAATTCAACATCGAATAAATCAACTCAATTAAATTATTCCTAAAGTCATAGAATTTACTTGTAATTCAAATGCAGTCCAATCAAGCTTTTATTGAGCTAGCGGAGGGACCAATCAGACATATACAATTAGGCTTTAGTGATTGCAATTATGTCCAGAAGCATCGTTCCGATGATTCGTAATTACTTAATCATGGAGTCAGTCTAAAAGAAGTACTATGATTGGAAACTCCTTATTGTATACTCTTTATGAAAGCAATTCATCCAACTGCTTTGTCCAATGACCTAGTCATGTGTGTGTTACCCTCATATGATATCCTTGATTCCTTTGATAACTCAAAGGAATCAAGGATACAATAAGGAGTTGCTTTGATACGCATAGTCATGTGCTTTGAGTTAAATGTGTGTGCTTTGACAGTGATCATATTAATCATTTTAAGCCTCCACTTATATCAAAGCACATGAGTTGCATACACATAGTCAGTGACTAACTCAAGATTTAGGTAAATCACACCATGAACGTAACAAGTGAATTAATTCACAAACGGATTCAGAATTAATTCATCTTGAGTCTAGTCCAATGTATCATTCTACCAATGAATGCATCCATGTCTCTTCTCGTGGAGTCAACAGCTCCGATAGCCAAGACTGGTCATCTCCCAAATTGGAATTGTAGACGACATAATAATCCTTCTCAATATTTGAATCAAATGCTCACTTTGATTTTTTATAGGATTACAGACTTATTTAGATTATTTACTAAAGTAAGTTTTCTTTCTTTCAATGTAAACGTTCTTTACAATGCCACTTATCTTCAATTTGAACTTTAGACAATAAATAAGCTAATATTTGCTAGTCACAATTTCGCTATGCATGCAAAATATAAAAGACAAAAAATACAAAAGATATAATAGTGAAATGAGAAATTAACTTTAGTTATTTATTCACCGTTCAAATAAATAGAAAATAGTTACATATTTAATACAATATGGGCACATTTCCCAACAATGTGGTGATGGAAATGATGAGATATGTTTGTGTAGCCTCTAGTAGGGCAACTATATCGCAAACCAGATTGGCAGATCATGATAAAACATGTTATTCTGAATGAGAATGATATGAGGAGTTAGGGCGAGAACGTATGTGAAAATGACTGAGTGATGTGCTTCTGATTCTAAATTCTAAGTACGTGGCTGACATGAAGATAGATTTGTCTGAGTTACTAAGTTGGCGTGCAATATACGCTTCAGTGAGGAGCAAGTTGGTGTACTTAGTATGTTTGTGTCTTGTATACACCATTGGGCGTATTATGTGTATGTGTGTGAATTCTTCAGAAAGGTTCAGATGTATTATCAATTATGTTTTTTATGATTTACCTTTGGAACTCACTAAGTTCATTTGAACTTACTATGTTACCATTTTTCCTTCTCAGGCTTATTGACTAAAGGAAGGCATTGTTAGAAGGACTATGCTAGAGTGTTGCTTTTATCATAAGCCAGGCTTTGTGTTTGTATCATGCATAACTCGTGGGGATAGTGCATAAGAGTATTTTGGAAATGAATTGTATGAAAAAATTCTATTTTGATAAAACTCTGTTTTATAATACTTATATTAAGTATCAATACGTGGTTTTAAATTAATACATTTTGTTTAATAAAATTATTATATTTGCACTCATACGCCAAAATGGCTTGAATGTTATTTAAACTACAAATGATTCCATTTAAACTGAGTAAAGCAATAACTATCAAATGGTGTATATTTATAACTTTAAAAAGTTTTAAAGCTTTCCTGAAAAATGTTTTGAAATTAGTTTGATTTCAAGTAGTGACACATCATACTTGGATCCTATCATAGGGTCGGGTTTGGTGTGTTACATTTAACTTCATTGTCTAAAACCTGTGACAGATTTGGGATTTAACACATATAAAGAAATTGATAATAAAGATAAATATTATAAAAGAAATCAAGAGCAGAGATCGGAAAAACCCTGATAATATATTAATGATGCACGAACGATAATACGTTGAAGAGTATGACAATCTACAACTTGGTTCCCGCGAAGAATGAAATAAAACAAAAACTAAATTGAATGAAAAACTTAATGAAAAACTAAATTGAATAAAAACTGAATAGATAACTGAATAAAAATTGTTCATAAAGTGTTTAGAGCCTTCTATTTATAGCACTAGGGTTGGTTGCTGATCATTGACCTAATTCGGCTTATATTTTTACATTAAATTTTATTGTGCTGATGAAAACACCCTTGGCTTATTAATTCTTCACATTACATTGGTGTCGCAACACCGAAGACAGACTTCTCCCTTTAAGTACTCTATTCATTGTGTTGTGATGTTGAGGCTTTGTGTTGCAACATCGTAGGCAGTCTCGTGTCCTTATGCCTCCCAATGGTCTCACCGAATACGTTAGCCTACCTTTAGGCCTACTTTGGCCCCCAAGGTCATATAAATAGCTCAAATTGCACTTTTTATTAACTATGAACTAAAATCAAAAAGTAAATACAAACATAACTAAATTACTTTCATATGAGCTCATTAAGTATGGAAAATAGTTTAATCTGTTGCAACGAATTGCGGCAGATCAGTAAATCTAGTTGTAATGCTACATCCTCGAGTATTATTATACATTCACCGCACGGAGATGGAATGCATGTGTCTTGTGTCTCCATCTTTCCACCAAAGTGCTGATAAGTGTGGGATCCAATTTCATCCCCTCGAGCATATGCGATACTTGCAAGAATCCCGCCTCTTCCAAGTGTTGTTCAAAAACACGCTATGCCCTCGCACTTAAATTGAGTATGTACGTCTCGATAATTCGATCTTCGGTATGATTATATAAACATAAAAAATTATAAAATTAATAATGTTAACAACTTAATACTTAAATTAATTAAAAATAAAAAAATTTAATAATATTTTCTTACCATTTGTAATTGGACGTTAGAAATAAGTTTATCATCCAAACGAATAAGCGACATTGTCATTATAAAAATAAATTAAAATCAAAGAAATTACGAAATATAAAATTAAAACAACAAGAATTTGAGAGAAGTTGAATGAAAAATTGAGAATCAAATAGTTGAGAGAATTGAGAAAATAGGATTTGAACGCAAAAAAAAAAGAGTTGGGTTTATATAACAAATAAACTAGTTGTTAGGAAAAAAAATTTAGCCCTTTGAAAAAAAACGTTGGAAATTAGCCATTGGACTTTTTGACCATTGGAAAAGTTACTGTTGGATGAAAACACATCTAGTAGGACGTATTTTAGATGAGGTGGTAGCAAGGAAGCTGAAAGCGCGTCCTACAGGGCTTACGCACTTTCTACCATTTCAACTAAAAACTCATCCTGCTAGACGGATTTTCTATTTCTCTCTCCAAAATCGGCTTAAATTCCTAATTTTTTTTAAAAAAATAAGTATTTTATGCTATTTTTTATCACTTAGACTAAAAAGGTTATAATTTGGCCGTTCATGTTTTTGAAAAAAAGATTACGCCACTTGTTAAATGATTAATGGCAATATTTTTTTAATCGGAATAATAACAAATTTAGTTATTAATTTTTATACTTTTTATTAATTTAATATTGTTTCATTTTATATAAAAAGTGGACATAGATCAAAGTAATATCCCATCCCTTGGTTGATAAATCGATACACGTTCATAGCATTGCAGGTTAGAAGGCTCTCTACCTTTCTTCAATAATCACGTTAGGATCCACCAGAAGCTCATAGTGAAGGAGACTATTAAGTATGACTCCTATTTTCAGTTAAATTTGAGAAATAATCTTTTAGTTAAACTCTGTTTATTTGTTTCAGTCAAACACTGATTAGTTTAGATTATTTTATTATTATTTGACATATGAATTTAGCCTATAAATAGACTCTTTTACAACCTTAGTAAAGACACCCATTAGATATTAGAATTCACAACACATTTAGAGAATTTTGTGTTTACGTTTTGAGGGTTCTTTGTTTTCGGGTTTTGGGGGTTTAGTTTTATCTCCATCTTTTGTACTCTTCGTTCTTTTGCCATTATAGTAAAATTATCTTTCCACGTGGTTTTTTATCCTCTTTGGAGGGATTTTTTTCACGTTAATTTGTGTGTTCAATTTTTCAATTTATTCCGCTATTTTTGTTACTTGTTGCTTAATCGGGTCGATCCCTAACAAGTGGTATCAGAGCTAGTTCAATTTTCATAGATCAGCCTATTCAGATATGGCAACAACAAGGTTTGAAATTAAGGAGTTCGATGGTGAGGCAAATTTCAATCTGTGGTAAGTTCGGATGATAGCAATTCTAGTTCAATCCAGTTTGAAAAAAGGTTGTTACCGGGAAAAAGCCTGAGAATCTAAATAAAATAGAATGGGAAGAGCTTGATGAAAAGGCCTTGTCTGCAATCCAGTTGTGCTTCGTGAATACGGTATTACAGGAGGTATTGATGGAGAAGACCCCATCCGCCTTGTGGAAAAGGTTAGAAACTCTTTATGCGGCTAAGTCTTTGGCTAACTGTTTAGTGTTGAAACAATGTCTATTTACGTTTCGTATGAACGAAGGTGAGCTTCTTAGAGATCACATCAGTCAATTCATTAATTTTTTAAATGATTTAAAGAACGTTGAGGTTCATATTGATGATGAAGATCAAGCTATGCTATTATTGTGCTCTTTACCCCCTTCATACAAGTCTTTCTGAGAGACCCTGATTTATGGCAGAGACAAAATCTCGTTTGAAGATGTGAAGGGTCATTTGTTGAGTAGATACAAACTCAACAATGAGATTCATTTGGATAGCAAGGCAGATAGGCAAGCTTCCGTTTTAGTAGCATCAAAGAAACGAGACAAAATGTGTCGCTATTGTAAAAAGTTAGGTCACGTCAAAGCAGATTGTTATAAACTGCGAAATAAAAGAGCTACTGAGAGTAACGAGGAAGATGTAGCTGGTGCTAATTTGGCCGATGAAAGCGGTGATGATTTCTTGTTAGTGTCAACGAGCGATAACTCCAAGCTCACGTCCAAGTGGATCCTAGATTCGGGATGTTCTTTCCACATGTGTCCCAATAGAAAATGGTTCTCTACATACATTTCGGTTGAAGGTGGAGTTGTGCGCATGAGAAACGATTCATCTAGTAAGGTTGTTGGTATTGGAACTGTTAAAATCAGGACACACGATGGGACAATTAGGACACTTTCAGATGCCAGATATGTACCTGATTTACGAAAGAATCTCATCTCCTTGAGTATTTTAGACTTGAAAGGATGCAAAATCAACATCGAGTCGAGTGGTATTAAAGTATCTCGTGGAGCTCTCGTTTTGTTAAAAAGTAAGGGTGCGTTTGGTTCGCTGTATTGGATTAGAGGTGTATTGGATTAGAAGTGTATTGGATTAGAGGTGTATTGGATTAGAGGTGTAATAGCAAATCAACTGTTTGGTTGAATGTAATGGAATAGAGGCGTAATAGTAATCTTGTGTTTGGTTGAATGGAATAGAGGTGTAATAGCATAGTGGAAAAAACTAAAATGACTAGAATACCCTTAGCATAAATTTGTTTTGGTAAATGATTATTGTTATTGTTATTTAAATTTTAATAAGATTATTATTATCAATAATAAACATTTTAATCATATTTAAACATAATTATTATTAAATATATTATAATTAAAATATATAATTTAATAAAATTCTTAATAATTAATATTCTTATATGAATTTACTCAAATCATAATATATGATACCATAAAAGATAATTTGAAATAATTAATATTAAATATATTTTAATTAAAATATATGATTTAATAAAATTTAAAATAATTATAACTAATAAATTATCTTACATGAATTTGTATAATTTAAAATAATTATTATTACATATAATTTAATAATATATAATTTCATAAAATTCTTGATAATAAATTTTCTTATATGAATTTATACAATTTAAAATAATTAATATTAAAAAGAACTAAAAAGCACGTCCCGATGAATTTGGATAAATGATTGTCTAGATGCACTTGAATCAATAAATTCATTCTTGATGTAAAAACCTTTTTTATATTAATTTATAAAATTTAAAATTTCAAAATACTAATAATATAAATAACCACTTATTAAAAAATACATATAGAATGGATCAAGATAAATAGGTGTCCAAATTCAATTGTATCTAGATAATATTCAAATAATAAACATAAAACAGAATGGAATGAAGAGGGCAGACAGTAAAAATTTTGCCATAAAAGTATGACTGCGGATGCCTGCTAAATAGAATGCATGTCTTACAAGATCCACCTTGTTTCTCAAATGATTGGATAAATTTTTCTCACACAATTATTTTCTTATCATTACAGCCTAATCTTTCCAACCCAGATCACCGCACAAGAGAAAAATGGGTTAAAACAACAGAAACGGTTCAGAAATTCTAGTCGAGACCAAAAGCTTGGCCATTAAATTCACAAAGATGTCAATAGCCCCAGTAGTCATTCCGGATCTCATCATCGAATTTCTTTTTAAGCTCTGGATGTTTCTCAAAGTACTCGTCTGCGGTCATGGTGCTGATCTTTTGCTGTTCATAAAAAAAGATAAAAAATTCAGCAATTGTGATTTGGAACACAACAACACACATTCCGGCATTGTTTTATTTATTACCTTAAGTTCTTGAACCTCGGTAATTTCTTTCTCCAATCGCTCAGACTCTTTCAAGGATTTCTCCTCTGCCTCTTTCAATTCTACAAGCTATAACCACAAATAAATAACACATCATTCGAGGAAAAAACTTGGAGACAGGGTAAAAGAGAGTCAATTATCCTGTTGATTCTCACCAATTCATCAAATTTTGGTTTGTATTGAGGAGTGACGGTGTCAACAAACTTGGGGATCTCTACACCTGCAATGGAAGGGTATATAACATTTGTAACTGTGAATCCCTCAAAACTCCATCCAAACCTTATAACAAGCATGATAAATATGATTACTTCGACTGCTAGAAATTGCAGACAAGTGAGAATTGAGTAGCTAGATGTCTATATTTTCTTCATTCTACTTTGAACATAAGTATAGGAGTATCTCAAGTTTTGGTGTCCAGAAGAATCTGATCACATAATAGCATTATTGAAATGAAACATCTACGGCATTAATCTGAAATTGTTAAATGCTAATAACATTCAACAAGTGAATTGCACATAAATAAGAATTGTATTTGCAAACAAAATAGCAGCCAATTTAAACAATGTCCTCATTGGCAATTGATTTCCATTGAACTTTCAGTGAAGTATGGGGCATGGAACTGATCTAGGAAAGATCAAGGAGATCTGGAGCTGGAAAATGATTGATAACTGTGTTACGCAAACTCGAGTGCAAGTGTCAGATCAGGCTAAATGTCCAAAATGGGTATGTTCAACTTTTTTCCAAGAATTTGTAGGGTCCTTGAAGGGTCATATCCCCATATCTATGGTCCAGATATAGGTCAAGCATTGATATTTCCGTAAAAAACAGTCAGAGAAATATAAAGCAATAGCAATATAAAGCAAATGGCACAGAAATCCTCAGGAATCAGAAAGCTCAATTTGAAACTGCAAATTCCATTCTAAATACTATCACATGCTATGACCAGCAGAAGGGAGAGGAGTATCTTGGCTGAATGAACCATGCAGAAGATCACCTGTACGGTGGAAGCAGACGATAGTTGACAATTTCAAGCACCAGAAGTGTCACCGCAGGCTTGCTCAATAAAGAAGCATTCCTCTGTGCCAAATGCTGCAAAGAAGGCATTTTAAAGAAATCCTATTATTCTATTAGCAAGTGACAATATATTTTTGTAAATCCATAAAGAGAGAATAAGGAAATCAGACTTTAGCTTTGGTCTAAATTGAAAAAATCAGCAGTCAGACAACAACTAAGCCTTCTCCCACTACATGGAGTCATCTATTGATCATAAATCATCATTGGCTCTTATATAAGTTGCCAATGGATGGTTACAATGGGTTTGGAAAGAAATTTCCAAAGTGCAATTTTCTAAATTAAATGATTTAATAAAGGGTGAATTGTTACATTTAGTCAGTTAGTTGGTTTGGATGAAAAGTAGCATAATTTTGAACAGATGTCAGGAAATCTAAAAAACAAATATTATATTGACAGATAAAGTCATTATAAGTCAAAATTTGTTTTTCCAAATTAGTAGGATGATTGACTTACTTTCAGCCAGTAGCAAGAATGAGGTTACAAGTATATTGAAAGTGGCAATTACTTCTTAAGACTTCCATTAAAAATGAGATGGAATAACTTTTCCAATGGACAAAATTTATACCACAAATCTCGAAAACTGCATGACACTAATCCTTTACTAAGAAATCTTCTAAAAGATAAGAAATAATAACATTAGAAGGGAAGCAAGTTACACTGAAGTGCGAACAAAATAACGAATGAGGTGCAATGAGCAACAATCTGGTGTATGTTTCAACCATAGCAATACTAGGAACAACCTGCGTCAAACGAATCAATACCAAGCATTAGAAATAGTTTGAAAATCAGTAGTGATCCAATTGTCAAAGACCAAATAAAAATTAATTAAGCCTACAAGAAAATAGTGATCAATTTATAAATTAGATTACATTACTCTATTCAGGATAATACCTGCCCAGCAAATAAAGATTCTTCCATTTGAAAGACCAACTTCAAATAAAGATTCATTGAAAAGCCAGATAACAGTGAAATAGGCAATGGACTAACTTCCCGCATCACCATGAATCTCTCATTGGGCTGTACATTTGCTTCAGGTAACAACTCTGTAACTCCACCAGAAGATAACCAATTCATGACCGTTTCACAAGCTGGCTGCGCCATCGTGTAGGAGACAACCCAAAACATCCCAATTGATTTATAGAGAGAATAAAAAAGGAGCTAGGGATTAGAGAGAAGAAAAAGACCTGGCTGAATTTGGTTTGTAAAGTAGAGTTAACTTCATCAAAAGTGCGACGAAGAGTAGCGAACTCTTTGCGAGCCTCATCGGAGACCAAAAGCTTAGCCATCCCTTCCCAATCAATGTTCTTTGATGCTTTGAACGCGACATCGACGACTTTCTTCCCCGGTCTGCTCATTTTTCTCGCACTTTCTCGCTTCCCAAACGCGAGACGGTGGAGATTTGGTTCGAAGAAAACTGCTGTTGATGTTGGGAGGGAGAGGGTGGGGTGGAGCAGCAGATTTTGGCTGGGGAGGGTAAAACAGAAACGATTAGCTAATCCTTACTTTTGAAACGGATTGGCTAATCGTTGTTGAAGCAGAGAAAATGAGGAATACATCCGTGTTGTAATAGGCCTGTAATAGGCAATACATCAAACCAAACACGAGATTAAGTGGGGATTAGTGGGGCCCACGGATTAGGGGTGTATTGGCTAATCCAATACACCCAACCAAACATGCTGTAAAAGAACTAGCAGTCTTTATATTCTGGAAGGTTCTACAGTGACCGGTGAAATCGGATGTCCCTCATCCGTTATAGAGTCGAAGTCAACTCGTTTGGAGCGGAGGCAACTTGGTCATAGGAGGGAAAAATGTATGACCATTTCGTTGAAGAGAGGTTCTCTTTTGGATGCAGGTTTTGAAAAGTTAGGGCACTATGTTCGTGAAAATCAGACCCGAGTTAGTTTTGATTTGGCAGTGTACAAGTCGAAGGCTAGAAGTCTTCCAGTTTCTAAGCACAGATTCGATTCAGTTAATTCCCTGCATAGTTCAAGATAGGCTCGTGGCTGGCTTTGGCAAATATGGTGTTGTAGAAATATGAGTCAAGGTGGAGATTTGTTAAGTATGACTCCTATTTTCAGTCAAATTTGAGAAATAATCTTTTAGTTAAACTCTGTTTATTTGTTTCAGTCAAACACTGATTAGTTTAGATTATTTTATTATTATTTGACATATGAATTTAGCCTATAAATGGGCTCTTTTACAACCTTAGTAAAGACACCCATTAGATATTAGAACTCATAACACATTTAGAGAATTTTGTGTTTACTGTTGACACCATTTTTTTTGCTAAAACGGGGTCGACTTGGATTTTGAAAATAAAAACGAAAACGGGAGTCACCACCAATCTTTTTTGATGAGGTGTGATCGGGTCACCTCGTAAAACAGTTGTTTTTAATAAACGATTTAGATTTTATTAAAACAACGATTTTGGTCCACGAAATTCAGAAAAACAGGTTCGAGAATCGATTACGCACGAGGAAGGGTTAGCACCCTCGATACGCCCAAAATTGGTACCTAGTTGATTACTTAATATCTTGGTGTCGAAAACTAAAAACTCAAAAAGAATTTAAAAATACGATCCCTCTTTATATTGTGTTATTTTAAAAATTACTCGAATAAATCAAAATGAAAAATGCCTTCTTATCTCGAATTAACAAGATGTCACATCCAGTAAGTTAGGACCCGACATCTCATATTTTGAGAGTGAGTTTGCATTTCACTTTTTATTTAAACCTCATTTATTTTAATTTTAAAAGGATATTCGGTTACTTAGAATCAACGAGAAAAATCGAAGCCCAGTAAGTTAGGGCACGATTTCTCGAATTTTTTAAATATAGAATGTTACCTTTATTTTTGAAATTTTATGCTTTTAGAAATTTAAAAGGATAATTTGCTATTTAGGTTTAACGAGAAAATCGAGACCCAGTAAGTTAGGGTACAATTTCTCGAATTTCCAAAATGCAAAATATTGCCTTATTTAGCAAAATTCCATTTCGAATAATAGCGGGTAATCTATTTGAAGGATAGCATTTATCTTACTTAGAATAAAATAAAACAATCCACATTGGACAACTATGTTGGGGTTTAATTTACAAAATGATGACGTGAAATAACAATATAATAATAAACATGAAATAATGATATATGGATAATTACACTAATGTATGAAAATACAAGTAAACTAACTATGGTACACACAATGTTAATACACACTCAACACGCATTATTTGAATACTAGTATTAATAATTAAAGACGAAAAAATTAAGTAGCATATATAATAATTTCAACATGAGTAGCATAAGACAAATGAGAACAAATAAAGTGCAGGATAGTTTTTAGAGGATAATAAATTAATTTTGAACCAATAATGTGAAAAAAGAAATATTTAAAAATATATATATACAAAACAATTTTAAAATACTATGTATGAAAAAAATTTAAAAATAAGTAATATGTATGTACTTGTAGACGCGTAAAATAAGAAAAATTTGGAAATGGATTATAACAAAACATAAAAACAAATAGCATAGTAGAAAAGGTACAAAATAATTTTAGAATAATTAGTGTATATAATACATTCTAATATATATAAGATAAAGTAATATATTATGTACTTGAGATAAATAACTAAAAAAATTTTATATCATATAAAAGCTTAAAATAAGTACATAAAAAAGGGAAGAGAAATTTTTTAAAACAAAACAGTGAACTAAAGTAGATACTGTGCATATATATATATATATATATTTGAAATGAATAAAATATAAAACTTGAGATAAATACTAATTGATTTAAAACAGTTTGAAATAAAATAATGTATATAAAAAAATCTAAATAATAAAAGAAACAGTTTTAAAGAATATATATATAAAAGGCTAAAAGGTCAAGGGCATGACCGGAATCAGAATAAAATTGAGGGACATAATAAAAAAAATTAAAAAAATGGAGCGAGGGACCGAAATGAAATGCGCTGAGGACACGAAGGACTGACTGTGAGAATTCCCCGTCCCTTAAGCGCGTCGCCTGGCGCAGGACTAGGTTGGAACGGGCGTCAAATTATACGGCCAAAATTAAATGAAATAAAAGGCTGCCTTGAATGCGCCGCAGGATTGGAGGGACCAAAGGCGCAAATTACCCATTAGGGCAATAATGCGCAGATCTTCTTCCCTTAAACGGCGCAGTTTTGTCCTGTCATTTAAACCCCAAAAATCTGTCACCCTGCAGCCATTTTTTTCTAAAAAACTAAACCCTCATTCTCTCAACTCTCCCCAAAAATTCGGCCTTAGAGCCGCCGTTCGTGCCACCGTGACCAAAGGCCAACGGCGAAGAAAATGGGGGCGTATTAGAGAGTCAGGCTTCCAATCCGAGGGACCGAAGGAGCATTAAACCCACTTCAAGACCCGATTCCGACGACGGCGAGAAGACATCCGTCGATGGAGCCACCGTGATCTAGGTGCGTTTCTTTCCCCTTCTTTCTATTCTATATTTATTGTTAAAACTATTTGTAAAAGAGATGAACAAAAAAAAATAAGAATAAAAAGAAAACAACAAACAGAAAAACAAAAAGAAAAAAAGAAAACGATCAGATTTTTAACCTTTAAAATCTGTGTTCTGATTTTTGATTAATTGATGTGCGTTAGTAAAAAAAGTACAATGGTGAGATTTGGGCTTTTATAGCCGAATGAAAATGTTTTTCTCTTCCTTATTATCTATTAACTACTATTATTGCCCGCGTGCTTCTTCATTTGTTATTGCATTCAATTCTTTGCAGGTGCCAGACGAGCGTGGTAAAGTGCGGCGGCGGCGTGCGGGGAGTTGGAGCGGCGCCCAAGGGCAGGGGCGTGCATGCGGCGCTAGAGAGGGTTAGGGTTTGCTCCCTTTGCTGCTGAAAGTTTTTGTTGTGGGCTAAGGTTGTATTGGGCTGGCATAATTGGGTTTTGTGCTTAAATTTGCTGAAAATGGACTGTTTTTGTTTTTATTATTGGGGCTTATTTTACTGGTATGGGCCCGGGCAAGAATGGGTTCTTACATTTACGTTTTGAGGGTTCTTTATTTTTGGGGTTTAGTTTTATCTCCATCTTTTGTACTCTTCGTTCTTTTGTTATTATAGTAAAATTATCTTTGCCCGTGGTTTTTTATCTTCTTTGGAGGGGTTTTTCCACGTTAAATTTGTGTGTTCAATTTCTCAATTTATTCCGCTATTTTTGTTACTTGTTGCTTAATCGGGCCGATCCCTAACAGAGACCATTCTCTATTTTCCTATACATAACAATGTATTTTAATAAATTGGTACGTCCTTCTCACAATAGACTTTGAATGTGGTTATTCTTTTTATTTGCATGAAGCTTCTATATTTTCTTTTCATTCCTTTACTCTAGATTTCCACTTCCTCGACTACAATGCCAACTCTTCATTTTGTTTTTGCCACATCATTTAATCATTATCTACGTCAAATTGTCATGTTAACACTGTTAAATTTTAATGGTTCAATCGGTATTTTTTTAATTAAAAAAATAATCTGACTCAAAATGTAATATTGTGGATTAAAAAAAATAGGGTCAAATTGGAATAACGCTTGAAGGTCCATTCAAAATTTGATAGCATTTAGGTAAAAAATTAAGTTCAAAAAATAGGCTTGAACAAAAAATAATAATCTCATTTAAAATATGAGTTGTCCTTGGGCTTGCACTTGAATATTCAAGGCCTAAGCTCGGCTTGACCGGCCTCATTATTATGTTATTTTTATATTTTTTTTGTAATTTATAACACATAAAAATTAAATTTGTAGTAATATATAATACTACTATAATGTAAACATAAAAAATGTTAAGATAATTAAATATTAAATTAAAATATTATAAATAAATTTTTAAAAAAAATTTTAAAAACAATATGAGTGTGTACTAAAATGAATTTGGGTCAACCATTTACAAATATAGTCGGATTTAGACAAAAATTTTAAGTTCATATTCTAGACTAAACCAAACTTTGGCAAACATAAAATATATTAATATCATACTTAAAGCCAGTTTCACGATCATAAACACCTATAATCCCTATGTGGCAACCATTATTTAAAGATTGTTGATGGGGACTTTTCTTTTTCACCCTTCAAACACAAACAAAAATAAATTTTCTCCTACTTCATAATCTTCTAATTCCTTCTCAATCAGCTAAAGTCTCTTTATCAATAACTCAAAGGTCGTTTTGAACCTTCCCACTAGAGGCGAATCTAGGGGGGCTGGCAGGGGCCCCGACCCCCCCTAAAATGGAAATTTGTTATTTAGGCTCTTTAAAATTTTTTAAAATTTTAACTTAGTAAAAGTAATATTGTACTTTGGCCCCCCTAAAATTATAAAAATTTGATTTAATTCTTTAAAAATTATAAAAATATAGACTATTAAAAATTAAAATTTCATTCGGCCCCCTTTAAAAAAAATTTTGGCTTTGCCCTGCTTCCCACTTTCATTTTTTTTGTCTTTCATAGGATAATGGCCAAATATCACTTTTGATCCCTCTATTATACCTAAAATTAAGATTTAATTCTTATTCATAAATTCTACAATAATTTGGTCTTAATTTTATAATATTTAGTCCAAATTGTTAATTTTGTTGACTACTCTAATTAGTTTTTTGACCTAGATTTCTTAAACAATACTAACAAAAAACTTCTTTTAGTATGATGAGTTGGAATAAATTTATTTTTTTATAAATTATATAATAATTAAATTTCTATTTTGGTCTTGCTTAAATTTAAGATTTAATTTTTATATTTTAACTTTTTGATATGATTTGGTACCTTGACTTTTTTAATGTTATTAGTTAGCCCAAAACCTTAATTTCGATTAAAATGATGATGTAATTTTTAAGAGTTATTAATACCATTAAAATTATCTGTTAAATTCACATTCATTGCAATGTTTTTTTTTTACATAGTTACCCTGTGAGTATTTTTTTTTAAATTTCAAAACGGCAATCCATCGAATTTGATAGTATTAACAATTAAATCTTAATTTTTAAATTTAAAAAATAAAGGAACTAAATTATTAAAATTAAAAATATGAAGACTAACTTCTAAACACATGAAAAGTATGAAGACTTAAAATATATTTGAACCTTCAAAATTTACTCATAAAAGAACAATTAATCCAACAAGAAACTTGGTAGGGAACCATACTAATAATAGTAAAAAGCGGGCTCTAGATGTCACACAATCAATAATAACCAACTAAGAAAGTTCTCAAATCCCTTCATTCACTTTAACTTCAATTGCTAATTAAGTCCAACATCTCAAACTCAAGTTCTACTGTTTCATTGATAGTACTTCCATGTTGAAAGCATCCTTGATACCAATAGCCATAAAAAAACACATAAAAATGACAAGAAAAGAAAACAAAAAGAAGTAAAAGGATCTTTGTGGTAACCTACCTATAATTTTATTAATCTTTAAATTAAAAGATAATATTCTTTTAAACTCACTCCAACTTATATTTTTTAATTATTGTAAAAGTAATGATGTCAATAGTGTTGCGGAAGCGACGATAATATTAATAACAATATTATCAGAAATATTTAGATAATTATTATGCCAACAATTATACTAAGAAAATTCCCAGTTAAATTGGAGGGGTCACAAATGGTCCCGCTTAAAACCCAACAACTAGACAGAACTCACTTAGATATTTATAGCAATAATAACTAAATAAATATAACCAACATAAAGCTATTAAATATAAGCAAACAAATAAGAAATAAAATACCAGAGATTTAACGAGGTTCGGCCAATTTAGCTTACGTCCTCGGACACTACCAAATCAATATTTCTTCTAGAAATATTACAAAGGAGAAGATTTTGGGATGATACAACCAAAGGGGGAGGGGTTCTATATATAACAAACCAAACCCCCTCCATTTCTATCTTTTCCTAATGTGGGATATTGCCAATATTCAACAAACAGAGAATGAAGTTCTAAAAAATGTCGATTTTTTTAAAAAAAAATTATCGAATTAGGCTGGTTTTTGAAAAATTACGGGATTAGGCCAAAAATACGAAAACTCTTCCAACTGAAAGCGTTTTCAATGGATTTGTAGGAAAACCTTTCAGCTGGATGCATTTTTCTTTTGGTAAGGTTCTTTTTTGAGGGTTAGGATTTTGATTTTTGTTAAAGTAATTTAGGGTTAAGATTTTGTAGGTTTTAATGTTTTAGGATTTAGGGGTTTTTATATTTTTAAATTTTTTTATATATTCTTTAGACTTTTTTATATTTTTTGACTTGTAAAGTTAACATTATTTAATTTGATATTTACAAAAATCGTATATTTGAATTATTCAAATTGTAAAATTTAATTCGATTCAAAATCAAAGCTTGAACTACTCAATTCGATTAACTTTTAGTTTGTAAAATTTTTCAATTTTTTCGAATGCAACTGAGTTTTGATCACCTATAGCTTAGGGGAGGTTGAGGTCGATCAGAATTTTTTAGAAAATATTATCTCAAGAATCCCGAGATATATGATGGGTGAGTGGGAAATTGTAAGAGTTGAAAGTGGGAAATCTTACAGGGTTTGGCAGTAACCAATAATACTGGACCCCCACGCGACACTCAGTTAGTGGTTTTTATTTCAGCTTCGATCAGCCGATGTTCAATACTGGGAACACCTATAGGAGAATGACATCAAGTTCCAACGGTTGGCAATCAATAGGTGGTTTGGTTGTTTCGAGAACTATACAATAAGGGATGATGTGCTCCCTATGACATCCACCGACGAGGGGATTTCCAACCCCGGAGATGCTGGTGGGGCTGAGAATGAAGAGGGCACTGAATCTGATGCCAATCCAATCTGGAAGCCTGGGGCTGATGGTTTAGAAATTGCATTATTTTCTGACCCAAAGCTGGTTCCAACTAAACTAAAAGATGGAGGTTCAGATGGTGAAGGTCCGGACGGATATGTCGAAGAAGATTCACAGTTCATGACGTACTCACCACCGACCTACATGCATAATGTGGACCTTTTAGTAGAAGATGGGTTGGAGTTTGTAAAATTCCCACACAAAAGATCGAGCTATGGGAGTTCGTTGTTGAATTCGGGTGATTTAGAAGTGGGGAAGGAGTTTTCCTCTAAAGATGGTTTTTTCACTGCAATGAAGTGATACAACTTAAAAAATGGGATAAACTTCCATGTTGTTAAATCCCGATCTGACAAATTCAAAACGAAATGTGCATGGAAATCATGGTTTCTGTTAATAAGAGGAAGGGGTTATAGGCCATAAAAAATATATTGTTCCGCATACGTGTGTTATCATAGGTACTGCGTTAAGATTTTCTTATATTTGGGGTATAGAATTCCTAATTTTAACATACTCGTGTTGTTGCAAGTATTTCACAAGATCATCTGAAATTGGGTTCGGAGATGATCCTGAAAATAATACTAAATATGGTGAAAACAAGTCCAATGATTGTTGTGTCGGTTTTAATTGTAAATATCTGTAGCTAGTACGATTACACACCATCATACCACAAGGCATAGATTGCAAAGTAGAAGGCATTGGAGAAGATACATAATGGGTGGGATGAGTTAACCGATCTACAAATAATGCCTGTGTATTATCATAATCGGTTTGTCCATAGATGTTGAGTGTTCCATCATTTCTTCTGGGCTTTCAAGCAATGTCGAAAAGCATTCCAATACTGCAAGCCACTAGTACAAATCGACGGTCCCTTTATTAACGGGAGATATACGTATCGATTGTTGTTTTCGGTTGTGGCACAGGATGAAAATAAAAAAATCCTGCCAATTTTCTTTGCAATAATGTCGTCAAAGAAGGCAAATGATTGAGATTTCTTCTTGTCTAGGTTGAGGAGGTATGTTTGCCCCCAACTCGATGTATGTGTCATCTTTGACAAGGGACTTGGAATACTGGCCACAATTGAATGATAGAGAAGCCTTTGGGACCGAACACACCATAAGTATTGTTTAAGACATGTTGCGGTGAACTACCACAGATAGTACGAATTTGAAGCTCAGCGCGCACAAGTGGTTAACATGGGTATGTATTTGCCACTATTTCAATTGTTTAATATTTAACTGGCCAGCAGATGTTGGGCATTATGAATAAACTATTCACTTTTCTCGACAGGGTATGAGCTCGTCAAACACCATTTTCATGAAATGTTGGAAAACTTACAGGCCATTAATAGTGTCGGGGTAAGGTACCTCTCTAACATACCCTTCAATTAGTAGACACAATCATATGATGAGGGTTTACGATATGGGCATATGATGACAAACTTAATGGAATGCATCAATTCTGTATTGAAGGGAACACATTATTTGTCGATAACTTTGGTTGTGAAAGAAACATATTTTCATTTGGCAGAACTTTTTCCAAAGTGAATGAAAAAATATGTTGGACAGATGAAGGACGACCATGTTTGGTGCAAGGACATTATGAAAGAAATTAGGAAGGCTACAGTACGAGCGAACTGTATGCATCTAGTGTGTCACTCATGCAAAGACCTTTTGTTTCGAGTTACAGAGTTCGACAGACCCAATCAAGGTATTATCGGGGGAGCGTACCATGTACATCGGAGACAACTGACCTACAACTGTGGGAGATTTGATGCACTTCGTTTCCCATGTGCTTATGCAATTGCAGCATGTTCCTCCGTAAGTTTAGATCACAAAGCTTTGTGGACAAAATGTACATATCGTAGATGAAACAATACATGATGATAAACTAGAACACATGTATAACATGTGGAGAAATGTATTCCCATCGGCCCCAGATAAAAGTACGTGGTTGCCGGTATCGAGCGCTCCATTCAAGTTGTTACCCAATAAGTCATTGCATTACAAACCAAAAGGTCGACCGACATCTACCTAGGGTATACAATATTGTCATGTCCACACCGATGAGATATTATAAGGACAATACCTCATTAACTGATTTATTAATTTTTAACCAAAACTTATTTGTTGATTTTTTCATCCATACTCAAAATTTTTTTAATTTTTAAATATGCATTTTTATTATACTATAGAGAGAAATACAATATACAACTTTGTTCCATTTTTCTCATGTAGACTTGATTTAACAATATAAAATGGCAATGACAACCAATTTTGATTTTAAAATGATATTTATTTAAAAACATTTCATATCCAATATCGTTACAATCTTATCGACTATAACTTAGCTAAACAATTAAAATTTACTTGAGAAGTACAAAAAAAAATCATTCATATCCTCGATCAGAATGTGTACCTAGGCGCAAGCGTTCGATCTAATCGAATGAAAAAATTTCGAGTTAATCGAATTGACGAATCCTATTTTATCATCCTAACTCAATTTGAAATTTTCTTGAATCGTGTCGAATATATTTGTTCAAGTTAAATTTAAAAGAATGACTTTGGGTCCTTATAACCACTGTCACCACTGTAATCAAATTTTCCCACAATAATAAAATTTATTAATATTTTATATACGGGTTAACTTTTTTGCTTGCTTAGTTGCTTCAATTATCTTCTGATTTTTGTCACTATGTATTTTGAAATTAAAAATATATTAAATATAAAAAAAATAATTTTTCAATAAAAGTTATTTTAAAGATAAAATATGAAATTGATACCAATATAAAATTTTAACTCAAATATTTTATGGCATCATCAATAATTCAATTTTAACAAAAATTTATAAAGATTTAATATGATTAAACAATTCAATAATATAAATAGTACAAAATGTAAAATTTAATTTAATAATATAAATAGTATATATAAATAAAATTATTATTTAAGTTTAGAGATTTTTTTGTATGATTTTTTATTTAGGGGTAAAAGGTGAAAAGTAAAAATTTAAGGGTAAAATAAAAAGTTTTGAGAGTTGGGGGAGTAAAATTTTGGGAGGAAAGTCAATGGGGGAATATTCAAAAAAATGGGGGGGAAATCGGTTTGGGGTAGATGGGGGTGAGATGGGAGGGGAGTAAAAGTTTTAAGAGAAAGTGGGAGGGAGTAAAAGTATTAGGGGGTAAAGTAAAAAGGTTTGAGAGCTTGGGGTAAAAATGTAAAATATTATACTTTGATATTCGGTTTATTCGAATTCAAAAATTAAACTCGATTCGAACTCGAAATTTGAAAAAAAATTGAGTTGACTCGAACAACTCGATTCATTTAACTCGAAATTTGAACATTTTTTTGATTTTTTCAAGTCGAATCGAGTTTTGTTCGCTCCTATGTGTACCACAACGGGGTGGTTGTCAGTTGCGAGTCATATTTCTTCTTCGTCCAAGCTATATACCGACTTCCTCATTTTTATCGTTACGTCTACCTTCAAGTACACGTTGTGGTCTCAGCCTCTCATATTATTCGCCTTCATCCGTAGTTGATTGCAGAGTGATCCTCGGTTGCCATCGTGTATCTTCTATTCTAGGAACAACTTGTAACACCCCTAACCCGTCTCCATCACCGAATTAGGGTTGTGAAGCATTACCGTACAATCGAAAACATTTAACATTATAATATTTAAATAAATTAAACTCATATTATAAACCATTCAATCTCATGCATTTTGTCCCTAAACCGAGCCTTCGAAGCCTTAAAAATAGCTTTGAAACAATTCAGGACTAATTTGTAATAAAATAGAAGTTTTAAGAAAAAATTGCAAAATTTAGAAAACAGGGGTCACACGGCTGTGTGACATCACCTTAGGCCGTGTAACATTCGAACAAGCGACACATGGCTGTGTCCCAACCCGTGTTCTCACTTGTGTAACTCACTGAGTTGCCCCACACGCCCGTGTGCTAGGCTGTGTAACTCAATAACTTGAAGCACTAAGATGTCACCAGGCCATGTGTGTCACACGGTTGTGTGATAGCCCGTATCCCAAGCCGTGTGAACCCAAAATTTACCTAAAAACAAGCCATTTCAAATCCATTTCATAATTAACCATTCAAACCATTTGAACACACATTTAAGGGATTCAAACACTATCCAAACACACATAAACATACCATTTCAAATATCCTAAATCACCTAACCAATATGTCATTCAAAGGCACCACAATTGTATCAAAACATATATTATCAAAATACTTCAACATTGCCATATTGCAAGTATAAAAGCTTAGTTCCTTGGCTACCACATAACACCACATTTGACCTTTTTCATAACACTACAAACACACCAACAAATACTTTAAATGCAAGCACTTGAAAGTGACCAAAATGACATAATTTAGCAAGGCATCAAAGTGCACCAAACCAACACAACTTCAAAAGCTTAAACACACCAAAACATATATTACAAGACCCTATACATGCCATTATTAACCTTGGCCAAAATACACAAAATCTACCGAAATAGTTGTTAGATAGTGTGATAGGTCTCCGACAAGCTTTCAACCGGTCGAGCTTCTGATAATCTACAAAACAAAGGAAAAAAACTACGTGAGCAACAAGTGCTTAGTAAGCTCGTATAAACTTAAACATAACTTGCCATGTCATTTTTACAATTCATAGATTAAGCATAAATCATTACCAATACCATAAGCTTAGCTTAAGCCTATACAACATCATCAAATTCACAAGTTAGTACACTTGTTCATGATACAAATGAATTCAACCATAAGATAAGTAAATTTCTATATGTAGATAACATCCTTTAGCTCATAAATATTTTCATAATATCATCATTCAATCCATTTGCATACTTACCATTTCATTTCCTTTTCTTACCCGTTCAACCATCTAGAATTACATCGGATACTCAGAAAAGCTCACACATAGTGTGCATTTACATATAACCGTAACCTTTTCTTTACATCAATGCTCACACGAGCTGTAGGTCGGAATGTAAGCTACATGATGCTACCCACACGAGTTGTGGAGAATCCGCAATAAATTCAGGACCTCAGCCATCAGTAGGACATTCAAGACTAGCACCCGAAACATGAAATCTCTAATGACATGTCAATTGTATCGTAAGAATTCTTAAGGTTCAACCGGGACTTGTTATCCGTCAATTCATCATAACATGGATACATTTACATATTGATTCATTTATATTAAAAAAACATAGCAAATAGTCATTTTAACTAACATTAAAATGATCATAGTTTATACGAACTTACCTTGATAATTAGGGCGTAGAAGTAAAGTCAAATTAATCTGAAGCTTTAGTTTTTCCTCGATTTAAGCCCGATTGTGATTTATCTTGATATAAATCGATAATTTCAATAAATTAAGTACCTTTAGAATTCAATTTAATCCATAATTCATATTTATGAAAAATTATGAATTCCCCCTAACATTTTAACTTTTCACAATTTAGTCCATAAGCTCATAACTTTAAATCTAACCATTTTAACCTAAATCCAACTTAACCAAAGTTACAAGGGACCTTGAAACAACCTATTATTACCAACATTTCACAATAAAATCCATGAATTTATACTTTTAACAATTTAATCCCTAAATATAATTTCACCGAAAATCACTTAACAAAACATGTTTATTTTACAATAAAGATTCATAATCTATCAACTAACATAAAAAATAATTCAAAAAAATCCATGGAAATTCCCTCAATCTTCAACATTTTTGCAAATTAATCCTCGGGCTAGCTAGATTAAGCTAAAACGAACTCAAAAACATAAAAATCAATAAAAACAGAGCTTGAATTCACTTACATGCATAAATTAAACCCTAGCTGGAACTTCAAGCTCTCCTCCCATGGATTTTTGGTTGAAAAAAATTAAAGAAAGAAGATGATGACTTTGTTTCATCTTTCTTTACTTAAATTTTCTTTTAATTATTCAATTACCATTTTAACCTTTAAAAATTATCAAATTTTCAATAAAAAATTATCCATAACTATCCACTAACTAATTAAATGGTCTATTTATCATTAAAGTCCATTAAATTAAAATTTCATAGCCATTTGACCCCTTTAACTAATACAATTTAACTTTTACACCTTTTACAATTTAGTCCTTTTTATCTAATTATCTGTTTAAACATCAAAATTTCTTAACGAAACTTTAATACGACCTTAATATAATCCCGTGGAAATTAAATAAATAACAAAATAATAATTCATTCATCGAAATTGTGGTCCTAAAATCACTGTTTCTGACACACCACTAAAAATGGGCTGTTACACAACTAGTTGTGAAGATGGTCCACCTTGGTGGAACAATGATTCTGGAGGTGTTTGTGACACCATCAACATAGGTGTATAACCATATTGTGTCTCATACACCGATGGCAGAATAATCAGACTTTTCGCCAGTGCCCCAAATATAGATGGCCTATACGTCACCGTCAGAATTGTTGTCATCTGAAATGTTGATGGCATCGACGTGTAATATGTGTGTGATGGAGGTGGTGGTCCAAAAATAATACTTGAAGTCAATGTAGAAACAAACAAATATGGTGCAAGATGTGGTGCTTATATAAAAATGACGGGGTTAGTGAAAACATCAAAATAAGTCGAGCCATACTGATCGGGGGGTGGTGCGGTCATCAATGCATGTCCTTGCATTGGTGTAGATGATGGATCCAACTCGACAGCTGTTCCAGACCTTGGATGCCTAGGCGTTCATCGTGGTCTCTTCTCATAACGTTGCCTACCCTTCGTCTCTTCCGCTAGTAGATATGGCTTGTCATGGTGTCTAAACCATGACATGTACTCTGAACCGTAGGCTAACTCCCGAGCAATAATGAGTTCGCGAGTAGGTAAAAAGTTTTACCTATGGTTCCAAACGTTGATATATTCCGCGTGAAATGTAGGCCAATTTCATCGATTCTCCCCCGCAAGTCAATATGGTGCAGATCTTCAATGTCTTAGGGTGTTGGCGGAATCATTTGCCTAAACCTAAACTGTGGCATAACTACATCTAATTCGTGCATTTCCACCGTAGCGTACACTACCAGTGGCACCTTCACGTGCCAGATGTTGGGATTCACCAAGAATTCAAACGAGATGCATTCTTAAATTCTCATATCGGAGTATGGCGTCTACTCAAACTATATTAAAATAATAAAAAATTTAATTATATATACTATTAATTAGATATACGTTAATATTATATAATTCAAATTTAAAAAACACATACCTCCACTTCCGGTCGTTGATCTAACATAAGTCGTACATCTTGAAGCTCCTCCGGTAGTCTCACATAACTTGACCCATGGTTCCATCTATTGAAATAATATGTTAACACATTAATTTAAAATTGAAATAATTTTATTATGATAAATATATTCTTTAATGAATTTAACCTTGTTATGAGTGGGAATGTATAAAGGTAGTCCGCTCGAGGATGTAAAAATAGAAGTCGATACCACTCCAATGATTGTAGCAGTAGCATATAACCACCGATTTTAATTTTCTGTGGTTTCGTCGCCCGACACATCTCCCGATACAATGTTGCCCATACAGCTGACCCCCAACTAAGTTTGCTTGCTTCTCTAAAGTCTACAAGTTTTAGCAGTTACCTTAAATTGACAAGATTTCATGATTTATTAGGTATTAGGAGACCCTCGATGATCATAAGGATGTACGTCCGAGCGTGTTGTTCTCTTTAAACTTCATCCGATTCCTCATCGAGCCCACCAAATTTTTTTTCAACCAATTCATATCTATCCAAGCTCAATAAATCATGCCTGAGACCCTTCCTAAAAGTTGCACGCATACATCTTTCTAATCGACCGCGACAATTGACCCAGTCACTATCGACCCATCCACCGATAACTCAAGTTGTAACTGCACGTCCTTGAGTGTGATACTACACTCGCCGCATGGAAGATAGAATGTGTGCGTCTCAAGTCTCCACCTTTCCACGAACATGCTTATAAGTGTAGGGTCAAATTTACACCCTCTACCCATACGGGCTACGTGCAAAAATCTCACATCTCTCAAATATGGTTTGATTAAAGACGATGGAGGAACGAGTAGAATACGAATATATGTCTCCAAAATCTAATCTTTCGATTATATATAAAAAAATACAAAATATTAACTTTCAGTATAATAACAAAATATTTAAATTAAATTAGATTAAATATAGTAAAAAAACGTCTTACCATTTGCAATTAATCGACCGAAATGTGCTTGTCATCCAAGCGAATTAGAGACTTTGACCTTACTAATTTCAATAAATATGAAAAAAATTAATTTAAGAAAACCTTATTAAAATTTTAATAAAAAAAAAAGAGTTGAGAGAGGAATAAAAATTGAGTGAGAATCAAGAAAGAATTGAGAGAACTTTAAAAGAGATTTGAGAGAAAATTGAGAATGTGAGAGAAAGTTGAGATGAGATTGAATTGAAAAAGAATAGAATTTAGGGGGTTTATATAGGAAAGGAAAAGAGACGTAGGGGGTAAACGGCTTTGAAATAGCCGTTAGAGTTGGGGGAGCCATTGGGGATTTCTGACCGTTGGGGTGGGGTAGCAGTTATGGGAAACGCTTCCAGCTAGAAGCATTTTTCTGTAAATCCGCTGAAAATGCTTCTAGCTAGAAGTGTTTTTATTTTTTCGACCTAATCCCGTAATTTTTCTGAAAATCAACTTAGTCGAGTAAATTTTTTTTAAAAAAAATCAACATTTTTTGATAAATTTTTAATAAAAAATAATATAATGTAAATAGATTAGATTAGATCGTTTAATTTTCAGGTATAATTTCAACAATGCCTGCTTGATCTGAGGACCAACGTCAGATTTAGACAGAAAATCACAATTAAGAATGATTATTATAAAATAATTGTATAATTGTAATGTACAGTCAAAACCAGGAAAAAAAAGAAAATAATTTTTCTGATAGATTTTTCCCAAAACTTTTTCCTGGAAAATAGAAGAAAAGTTGAGTCCTCTTTTCTCTCTCGATTCCAACACTTGTTATCCTCTGATTGGATCACAACATCCTCCCCTCTTAAATCCAACAAAACTTACAAATCCCCCCTCCCCCTCCCCCCAAACTCTTCAAATTCTCCCACAAATCCCCTTGATGGGAGACACCATGGAACCTTTGGTGGATGATGGGACTAAGAAGTTCACAAGAAGCATATCTCATGCAAAAGATGAGTTACAAAGCTTTAGAACATACCTAAAATGGATGTGTGTTGATCAATCAAACATTTGGACAACTTGTTTGTCTTGGTTTTTGTTCATATTTTTGGGGCTTGTTGTCCCATCTGTGTCTCATTTTTGGTTGGCTTGTTCCACTTGTGATGCTAAACATGCAAGGCCTTATGATTCGGTGGTTCAGCTGTCTTTGAGCAGTGTTTCAGCTTTGTCTTTTGTTTGTTTGACGAGGTTTGTCAAGACATATGGTTTGAAACGGTTCTTGTTTTTTGATAAGCTTTATGTTGAAAGTGAAGCTGTCAGGAAAGGATACACTGGTCAGCTCAATGTAAGTATTCTTTCATTCTTTCCCTTCAAATTCATGACCTTTTTTTTTTGTTTCTTTAAATTGCAATTTTTAGAATAGTTTTCATATGTGGATTTGAATGAATTTCTGGTTTTTTTTTGTTATTGTCTGAATCTTTCGTTATTGATAGGTAAGAACGTTTAGAATTTTGTAGTTTCAGTTCCTTTGAGAATTTCAATTTCATATGGCTACAAGAAAATGTAGAATGCTAGGTTGCTTCCTTTTGGATGATATTGAAAAAAACTTTCAATTCATAGATTAATGTGATTGAATTTTACTGTATAATATATGCAGAGATCACTGAAAATTGTAGCAGTCTTTGTTCTTCCATGTTTCATAGCTGAGACTGCATACAAAGTATGGTGGTATGCCTCAGGTGCTTCACAAATTCCTTTCCTAGGCATTGTCTGGCTCAGTGACACGGTTGCCTGCATTACGGAGCTGTGCTCATGGCTTTACCGGACGAGTGTCTTCTTCCTTGTGTGTGTTCTTTTCCACCTTATTTGCAATCTCCAGGTTCTCCGACTCCGCGACTTTGCTCAGGTTTTCCAATTGATTCTGATGTTGGTCATCTTCGAACCTGGTAGTAGGATCATCAGCCATCGATATCGCGCGTTTATAATATGTTGCCTGATCTTGATCACTGGCAGCCAATTCACTTCTTTGCTTATCACTACAAAGGCTACTTCTGCACTGAATTTTTTTAAAGCTGGAGAACTTGCTGTAAGTGTTCATTTATCTATCCATGAGATTTTCGGATCAAAACGGTTAACACATTGTTGGATGAGTGCCCTTTTTTGTTGTTGTAGTTGTGTTCTATAACTCTCCTCACTGGACTCTGTATATTATTACGAAGTGCAACGAAAATAACTCACAAAGCACAAGCTATTACATGCCTAGCGGCAAAGTGGCATGCTTGTGCAACATTAGATTCACTCAATGCGAACGAAGATGATATGCCGAGGAGTCCGTCTGTCATTCAGAGCCGTCAACCTTTCCCTCATGTGGGTACGGATGGTGAATCGGACGATGGAGATGACGTTGGTGATGAAGATGACATAGACAACAACAAGATAATCCCGTCTTATGCTTATAGTACCCTTTCATTCCAAAAGAGACAAGCTCTAGGTAATAATGTCACTCCGAAGAACATTACATGTAACGATTGGGTTTTAGGACATTTCCTTCTCATTGCCTATCGGGATTTTAGTGTATTTGGAAGCGACGGCTAGATCCCGATGCATAGGGTGACTCGAGATAGACGTCTTGAAACTCGGTTGTTACAATGTCAACATGAACATAGCAGTAGTATATGTGTTGAGTTGCTTGATGATATTGGTCTGTTTCATTCTTGGTTGATGACAGTGACTTATTTTGAGAACAATCGAGCTGGGATAACAATCTATGGGTTCGTACTAGATAGGAGCACACTCCACACCATTTTTGGCCTTGAGTTATCGCTTGTTTTATGGTTGCTTGGAAAGACCATTGTTAGCCTTTAATTTCTTTGAGACACACATTGTACGTATCTATGTAATATATATTTGGGAATTTTAAGGAAACTTCTCTTTTAAACAGACTTTTACAAAATTCTTTACTTCAAGGGATCTGTTCAAACGGAACCAAAGTCCAAATAAAGTGGTACAATACAAACTCTTTACTTCAAGCCTTCATCAAAGTAAACTAAGGGAAATTAGATAGAATCGATACTCAATGTTATTAGTATTTTTACTTTTTTCTTTCTTTTTATTATCTGAATATTCAGGAATTAAGATCATTTTAATGCTCCTTTTTCCCATGCATAAACTAAACTAACAATTAAGATAAGCATGAAAATAAAAGCTTTTATGAATACAGGTATCCCTAATACATCGAAACTCATTGCCTATGGATAAAGAAAAACCGTTTCAACATAAAAAAAAAACAACAAAAACTAGAGCAAACATATAAAAATGGATTCGAAATTGTAACCAAGCATCGCCTATTGGTTCTATACCCAATTCATAACTAAAAAGTTTTTATAGATCCTTTTTAACTGGGGCTAAAACTCTAGAAATTAGAAATGCCAAAATAGGAATAGCACTTGATACTATTATAAATGTTCAGAAAATATCATAAAGCACGTTTCATTCGAAAGTACGCGTCACTTTGGAACCAAAGCCTAAAAACCATTTGAAAGCACGCTTTGTTACAATCAATGAAGAGAGAAAGCAGTCTCATTTTCTACCTATGCTGACCAAGTACAAGGAGCCTAGCTATCTTATTAGAGTTGTTCATGAACTAGATCAGATTGGGCTTTAGCATATTATTAATATATTTTATGCTTGTCCAAGTTCGATTTTACTCGAAATATGAATTTAAAATTTTATTCAAATATGTCTATATTTGTAAAAGATAAATCCAAATCCATTTTAGGCCGACATATTATTTTTAAATTTTTTAAAAAGATATTTATTTTATTTTATTTTAATATTTAATAATTTTATATACTTTTTATTTATAGAAAATTTTTATATAGTTATCTTAACATTATTTTAATGTTTTATATTAGAATAATAATATATATTTAATATAGTTTTATTTTTTTAATGTATTCTAAATTATATAACATATAAATATAATATAATATAATATATTACAAACTTAAAAATTAATCAAATCAAAAATTCTAAATGCTCAAACCCGAATTTAGCTCATATTTTTAAATAAATTTAATATTTTTTATTCAAACCTATTTTTAAACTTAATATTTTTATCTAAATTTTTCGAGATTTCGAGTGATACTTCGTACTTGCGTGAGTAGCCCAGCCCAGTTACATCTGAAGTAACAGCGAGATAAAAGCTTCAAACTCGATATCTTTACACAAAGAAATCTGAAACCCCAAGCTATTTTTTTATTTTTTATTTTGTTTCAATGCTTATTCAATCACTTGTTTTTCGATGTTTGTCCACAAGAAAAAACCGTCTTGTCATTGAATTCCCCAGGAGGTTGCTTTTTGCCTCATTTCAGTTCGTTTCTTCTTTTACTGCCCATGTTGCCACAGAAGAGATAAACCCATCTTTAAAAGTCCCACTTTTAAAAGAAAAAACAAAGCTTGAAGGATCTAAAAGGTTAAAGCTTTACTCTAAGATTCTACATGATTGTGCATCAAAAGGGTCTTTGAGTTCAGCCAAAGCTGTTCATGGGAAGATAATAAAAAATGGGATTGACCCTGATTTGCATTTATGGAACTCTTTAGTGAATGCTTATGCAAAACGTGGGGTCTTTGGATATGCTTGTAAAGTGCTCGATAGAATGCCTGAAAGAGATGTTGTGTCTTGGGCCGCTCTGTTCTCTGGTTTGGTTAATGAAGGTTATGGATATGATGTGTTGGATTTGTATTGTTCTATGAAGAAAGATGGGGTTCTGCCAAATGGGCATTGCTTAGTGACCGCTTTGAAAGCTTGTTCTTTGAGTTTGGATTTGTTTTTTGGTACATTGTTGCATGGGGAAGGTGTTAAAGTTGGAGTTTTGTTGGATGTTTTTGTTGGATCCTCTCTTGTTGATCTTTATGCGAAATGTGGTCAGATGGAACTGGCAGAGAGAGTATTTCTGTTCATGGATAAAAAGAATGTTGTATCATGGAATGCATTGCTTAATGGATATGCTCTAAAGGGCGATGCAGGAAAGATTTTGAATTTGTTTCAAGGGATGACGGAATCTGAATTGAGGTGTAGTAAGTTTACTTTGTCAAATGTGCTCAAAAGTTGTACGTACCTGGTAAACTTAACATGGGGCTTGATTGCACATTCTTTGGTGATTAAGACCGGGTGTGAGCATGATGAATTTGTTGGTTGTTGCCTTCTTGATATGTACTCAAAATGTGGACTGGCTGAGGATACTCTTAAGGTTTTTAAAAGGATTCAAGAACCCAACATAGTAGCCTGGAGTGCAATGATTGACTGCCTTGATGAGCAAGGCCAGATTCAAGAGGCAGCTGAGTTGTTTTCTCTAATGAGATGCAAAGGGGTAAGCCCCAATCAGCATACTTTTGCCTCTATTGCTGGTGTAGCTGCTAATTTGGGTGATCGGTTATATTGTGAAGGCGTTCATGCTTGTATATTTAAACATGGATTTGAATCTGAAATCATTTTGAGCAATGCACTTATTGCAATGTATATGAAAATCAGGTCAGTCCAAAATGGTTGGCGGGTGTTTAAGGAAATGAGTTCTTGGAATTCAGCTTCATGGAATTCTCTTCTTTCTGGATCTCAGAATGGTAAAACTTGTGATCGAGGACCAAGTATCTTTCACAAGATGCTTGCTGAAGGTTTTAAGCCTGATATCTGTACATTTACTAGCATTTTAAGATCTTGTTCCAATCTTTTAAATATAAAATTTGGACATCAAGTGCATGCCCATATAATAAAGAATGGCCTAAAGGATAATAATTTAGTGGGAACATCTCTTATTGACTTGTATGCGAAAAATGGATTCTTGGCGGATGCAGAGCTACTTTTTACTCAATTGATTGAGAGGGATCTTTTTTCATGGACTGCATTAATTGCTGGTTATGCTCAAAGTGATTGTTCAGAGAAGACTATCAAGTGCTTCAATCATATGCAGAGGCAAGGTGTCACGCCCAATAATTTCACTCTTGCTACCTGTTTGAGTAGTTGCTCCAATATGGCGATGTTGGAAAACGGGCAGCTGCTTCATTCAATGGCAATTAAGGCTGGGAATTCAGGTGATGTGTTTGTATCTTCTTCAATTGTAGATATGTATGCTAACTGTGGATGCATAGAAGAAGCTGAAGCTGCTTTCCAGGGCATGGTGTCAACAGATACTGTATCATGGAACACGATGTTATTTGGATACCTGCAACATAGACAAGGATTGAAGGTTTTAGAAACTTTTAGGATGATGTTAGACAAAGGCCTTGAGCCAGATGAGGTTACGTTCATAGCAGTTTTATCTGCCTGTAGTTATATGGGCTTTGTAAATGAAGGGAAAGAGTACTTTGATTCCCTGACCAATGTTTTTGGAATAGTACCCACAATTAAGCACTGTGCTTGTATGATTGATATTTTAGGTCGAGCTGGCAAGTTCAATGAAGTTGAAAGCTTTATCAAGGACATGAAGGTTACATCGAATCCCTTGATTTGGGAGACAGTTCTTGGGACTTGTAGAATGCATGGAAATGACAAACTTGGTGAAAGTGCTGCAGAGAAACTCTTCGAACTTAATCCTGGTATAGCCTCCCATTACATATTACTAGCAAATATTTTTGCTGCCAAGGGTAGGTGGGAGGATGTCCGAAGAGTCAGAGCATTGATGACCCATTGTGGTGTTAAGAAAGAACCTGGGTGTAGTTGGGTGATGGTCAATGGTCAAGTGCACATCTTCAGGTCCACTGATGGTTTTCATCCAAAACATGGGGAGATCTATATAAAATTGAAGGAGCTTGTCGAGAAGTCTATTTTAGCAGGATATGTGCCTAAGACAGATCATATACTCAATGATGTCAGTGATGATGAAAAATTAGAACAGCTCTTTCATCATAATGAAAGATTAGCTCTTGCTTTTGCTCTTATTAGCATCAACCCTGTGAAAACAATTCGGATATTCAAAAATTTGCACATATGTGAAGACTGCCATGATTTTATGAAGCTTGTCTCTGGTGTCATAAAACAGGAGATAGTTGTTCGTGATGCAAATTGTTTCCATCACTTCAAAAGCGGCATTTGTTCATGTCAAGACTATTGTTGATTTGTCTCTAGCCATCTGACAAAAACTTCATTCTAGCTCAGTAATTTGTTTGCAGGACTTCAGAGTTTAGACGGTAAATGCTCATGCTCTCGTTTCGTCTTATCGCTGGCATTGGTTACGTGATTATGAACTTGTATAGCTAACGGTTGTTTCTTAACTTGCTTGTATTGTTCTATAATTGAATCATCCTTTAAATTTTTAACCCTAATCTTCTTAATCTGTCTCGTTCCTGTCAATTCTGATGCTGTGTCATCTTTGACTGAGCACTGCAGGATCTGGAGGTATCACATTTTCAAATGATGGCTTCTGGTCTAGGTCACAGGCAGCCAATTCCTGTAATTGGTCATCACTATGAAGGCTAATGTTGGATAGAAGTATAATTCTCTAATTATAGGCTGCTTTGTGATACAAATGGTCCTGTAATTTCTCGAAGGTCTGTCGCTGAGAAGTGATTAGATTGACAACTAGATTTTCAATGTTTGATTTTGCAGTGAATGATTGTGCATGGTATGGGAATTTTCAGGTTTCTTGTTGGTATACTGTGTTACATTGCTTCCTTTTGTTCATCCATACTTTCATTCATCATGCTACTTTTATTTGTGTAGTATTTATCGGATCTTTATCCTCTTTTCAGTTTCCGTAGAGGTCTTGATTTCAATTCCAGGAAACAACCATATCTCGGAAAATTCATCATGGCTTTGCAGGTTGGTGAAGTTGTAAATCCCTTGCATTCTGATAATATTAATTCGTTCATTCGAATCTGACCAACTGATATTATGTGTCAACAGTTTAACAAGCTGCAAGTCAAATGAAACTTGATTGCCCAAATCAAGATCACCGGACCATAAAGTTTGGCTTCACCTTTGCATTGCATGTTTGGAGGTTCATCTGTAGATGACAACTTCTTGTTTATTGTTGTCTCCAGATTCATTCCTATGACAGTTCTTCATATTGGATTTATCAGTTTTAATTTGTTGAACTGAAACAGCAGAACATCAGAACTTCTGCCATCCGACATTGTTGCTGCTGCTCACTTGGATGCTTCAGTCAAGAAGTCTTAAAATTACTCGAAATCGAGAAATCCAAAATTGTGGATATCAACAATTGCTTTCATGATCGCCAAGGCTTAATTTATCCTTCAAGAACACGGTTTGCTCAGATTATACACGAAAGGAACACAAATGTGGTGTCCGATAGAGACACTGATGATTTTTTGCCCTTGATGTAATTAACTTTGAGTGCTAAGCAATGTAGGCCAAATCATATACTCTAACACTGATATATAAAATTATTTGGTATGTTCGGATGTATCGTTTCAATTGGTTAAAATGTTGTTCTCTGCTTCAGTAAAGTTGCAGAATTTGCATGAAGTTCGAAGTTTTCAATCACTTCATACTTGAATCACTACCGGGCCTGAGGAGTGACACTTCTTTCATCCTTTGTGCTGGTTTTTTGGGTGGGATGCCAGATCTGGTTGCGTATGGAACCACTGTTTCGAGTGTTTCCGGCCATCATATTTTTGTTCCATCCTCCAGCGGGGATTTGGCAATCTTTACTATTTGTCAGTTAATTTACCTAAATAATTAAAAAAAAATTAAATACTCAAATAGGTTGCCACCTGGATTATATACGAAAATAGTATGTTTTTATATTATAATATAAAAAATTAAAACAGGCGCAACCTCCTTTTTTTATATTATAATATTTTTTATTTTTTTAAATATTATTTTATTGGCAGCGTCTTTCTCATAGGCGTGGTGCTTGTATTTTTTTTTCCCGGATACAAAAATGGTATGGGGTAGGTGGCGCCTATCTAGTAAGCGCAATTGGTGGAGCCTATCTGATAGGCGCGACTGGTTGAACAAAATAACTATAAAATTATTTAAAAAAATAATTTTACATTATTAAAAACTCACCAAATACTAAATTAAACACAATAATTTATAAGATAATCCTAAATTACTAATAAATTAATTTTAAAATAATTACATATAACATAATATTAAATTACTAACAAATTAATTTTAAAATAATTATAAAAAAAAATTACATTCATTCAAAATATTAACCCAAAACCATAAACACTAAACATAAACAATTTATAAATAATAATTAATAACAAAAATATATTTTTGTGCGGGGCAGAGGGGCGCAGGGGGGAGGCAGTGGCGCTTGCCTATCAAGCTTGACCAGTGACGCCTATCTGATAGGCGTGACTGGTCTTGGGTATTTTTAACCCGTATTTTGACTCGTTAACTGTATTTTGACCTGTATATATATTTAAATATTTTTAATAAAAATAAAGTAAAAATATTTTATTTAAAGGAAAAAGACATTTTAATATAAAAAAGTTGTTGCGCCTATCAGAGTCAAATCTATTAAAGGCGAATGATGCTGGCTTACAACTAGAAAGTTCGTCTCAGAGAATTCTATGAAGGGAACCTAGTGTTGAGAAAGATCTTTCTTACACAAAAGGATACCAAAGGGCTTTTCCAGAGGAGCTCTGATCTTGAGTAGGATGGATGGTAAAAATTTCCATATCCTGTAAACTCAGATTTAGTCAAGAATTACTTCGCCTGAAGAAGGAGAAGGGATCAAGGTGAAAACCCGCAAAGGGCGCTTTGATTCCTTAAAAAAAAGACCAAGGTGAAAACCCACAA
The DNA here is from genome assembly GCF_007990345.1 of Gossypium hirsutum. Taxonomy (NCBI): domain Eukaryota; kingdom Viridiplantae; phylum Streptophyta; class Magnoliopsida; order Malvales; family Malvaceae; genus Gossypium; species Gossypium hirsutum. The sequence continues at coordinate 49,786,706 of NC_053449.1, read as the reverse complement.
AGGGCGCTTTGAGTTCAAAAAATAAAAATAAATCAAAAACAAAAAAAGAAAAGAAAATGGAGAGGCCAAGGTGAAAACCCGCAAAGGGCGCCTTGAGACCAAAGGGGATTTGAGTTGAAAACCCGAAAAAGGTGGCTTAAATATTGATCAGAATGGGGCATGAGGTGATCAGAACAACTTGAATTTTGATCAGATTGGGGCATATGATGATCTTGCTATACTTGAACCAACAGGAAAGGGTAGGCGACATCTTGGGGCATCGACAAAATACTGTAGATCTCCTAAACACATTTCAAACTCAGAATGGTCTTCAGAAAGTTTGTATAGAGAAGTTCAAGCTGCGATATCTGGGGACCCAATTTGCTTACTATTTATATTGAATTTGTTGTTCTTGGAATACTTCATTCTTTTTCAAGATACACATTCCCAATCAATTTCTTTGTTATCCTTCTTTACTATTTTTGATAATTTATTCCTTTCGAGCTATGTTCAGAGCCAACTTTATTCTTATCCATTGTTATGACCCTTTTTGCTAGCATGTTGCATTGGAATAATGATTAACGGACTAATAAAACTTTCACAAAGGAAGTTTTGCATATTACTCTGAAAAGTTTCTAAATAATACAGAAACCTGAAACATGACTATTGTTTAGAACGCACCAAATTTAAAAGTTGGGAATTTGAGAAGGAAGAGTCTAAATTTGGACTTCTCTTTGGATTTTGTTGTCAAAAACATTGATTGAACAAAATGACAAGAAGGTCATGTTGATGACAAAGCTTAAATAAACAAGCAAGCAATGATTATTAGGTAATAGGAAAAGGTTTCCTCGAAGATGAAAGCCTTCATTTGAGTATAAGACTTTGGTACGACACCCTGGGAATGGTGTAAGGGACCAGAAAGATTTAAATCCGGTATCCTTGAATTGTGATAGGAAAGGATTAAAGGAAAACCACATATTTCTACCATTGGATTACAGTGGGAGAATGATGGTACAAATCTTGCGGCCCAATGGATTGAACTTTGAGGTTTATAGTGAGGGCAATCTAACTAAGTGTTTCTTTGAAAACGCCAGTCGAGCAAGAAGACATTGTAGCACGTCATTGTTAAGGCCTTAATAAACTTCGAGCAATGATAACCTAAGGGATAAAGAAATATCATTCTCGAAAAAATTTCTGCATTCATGCAAACACCATTCACACATGTCTAGTTAGGAGCATTTGATTCATTTTGATCATGCCGTCCTAATTATTAGGCATAATTAGATTCATTATATAGGTCATGTTCCCCAGAGAACAGATCAGTGAAGATAGCAGATCTTGCCTTCCTACATTGACAGCGAAGCAGATCGAGGACACCAGCCTTACCTCCATTGGTTGCAGTGGAGCAGGTTGAAGATAGCAGATCTTGCATTCCTGCATTGACAGCAAAGCAGATCGAAGATACCAATTTTATCTCCCTGGGCAGCAGTGGAATAGATTGAAGATTGTGAGTCCTATTTCCCTGGTCAGCAGTGGAATATGTTGAAGATGGTGAATTCTAAACTCCCTGGGCAGCAATGGAATATATTGAAAATTACAGATCTTATCTCCCTAAGCAGTAGTGAAGCAGATCGAAGATTTCAGCCTTGCCTCTCTGGTTTGCAGTAGAGTAGGTTGAAAATAGTAGATCTTGCCTTTCTATACTGACAGTGAAGCAGATCGAAGACACCAGCCTTGCCTCCCTGGGTTGCAGCAGAGCAGGTTAAAGATAGCAGATCTTGCATTCCTTCATAGACAGCGAAGCAGATCGAAGATACCAATTCTATCTCCCTGGGCAGCAGTGGAATAGATTGAAGATTGTGAGTCCTATTTCCCTGGTCAGTAGTGGAATAGGTTGAAGATGGTGAATTCTATCTCCTTGGGCAGCAGTGGAATAGATTGAAAATCACAGATCTTATCTCCCTAAGCAGTAGTGGAGCAGATCAAAGACGGCGAATCTTATCTTCCCCAGGAGTAGGGAAGCAGATTTAAGCCACTAGTCCTATCTCCCTGGTCAGCAGTGGAATAGGTTGAAGATTGTGAATCTTATCTCTCTGGTCAGCAGTGGAATAGGTTAAAAATCACAGATCTTATCTCCCAGACGGTGCAGTGGAATAGATTGAAGCCACAACGGCGAATCTTGCTTCCCCGACATTGTAGTTAAAAAGATTAAAGCTACAACAGCGAATCTTACTTCCCATGCGGTGTAGTGGAACAGATTAAAGCCACAGCGGTGAATCTTGTTTCCCCGACATTGCAGTTAAAAAGATTAAAGCTACAACAACGAATCTTACTTCCCAGGCGATGCAGTGGAATAGATTAAAGCCACAATAGCGAATCTTACTTCGCCGACATTGCAGTTAAAAAAATTAAAGCTACAACAGCGAATCTTACTTTCCAGGCGGTGTAATGGAACAGATTAAAGCCACAATGGCTAATCTTGCTTCCTCGACATTGCAGTTGAAAAGATTAAAGCTACAACAGTGAATCTTACTTCCCAGACGGTGCGGTGGAACAGACTAAAGCCACAACGGTGAATCTTGCTTCCCCGACATTGCAGTTAAAAATATTAAAGCTACAACAGTGAATCTTACTTCCGAGGTGGTGTAGTGGAACAGATTGAAGCCACAATGGCGAATCATGCTTCCCCGACATTGCAATTAAAAAGATTGAATCTACAACGGCTAATCTTACATCCTAGGCGATGCAGTAGAACAGATTAAAGCCACAACGGCAAATCTTGCTTCCCCAACATTGCAGTTAAAAAGATTGAAGCTACAATGACGAATCTTACTTTCCAAAAGTTACGAGTTACAAATCCTATCTCCCTGATATTGCAGTGGAGTGGATCAAAGCACCAATTCCTATACCTCTGAAGATGCAGTAGGATGGAATGAGGCAACTCGAAGAAGAAGAGCACCAAGGTCCAACACGACCGGGCAAAATTGGTCATTTCTAAAGTCTTTGCTCCGTTCCCGTTACACAACAACGAGCAAAGAGGGGCAGCTGTAATACCCAAATTTTTCCCGGCCCGAGCCCAACTATTAAAACCCAGATATGAAAAATATATAAAATAAATAATAATAAAATGTCCAGTTTTTCATTACAACAGCAGGCCTAAAATAGCCCAACCCAAATTTCCTAATACTCAACCTAGTCAGCCCAATACACCACCTAATTACATACCAGAAATTAAATAACCAAACCTAAAATACATTACCCAAGCCCAACCCAAATTTCCTAATACTCAACCTAGTCAGCCCAATACACCACCTAATTACATACCAGAAATTAAATAACCAAACCCAAAATACATTACCCAAGCCTAAACCCGAATACATCAAGCTCAAACAACCCAAAATCAGAAACCCTAGTGGTTTCTAGACTAATCTGGTGAAGCCGCAGTAGACCCCTGCTTCAGCGCCGTAGATGAATCCAACAAACCTCGCGCGTGCATCATCACCAGGCGCGTGCATCATCTCCACACAGATGCGCCTCTAGGCTAGCCGAGTACCTGCAAGCAAACACACGAAAATGAGAGCAAAAGAAAATAACAGAATAACAAGGACGGGGCAATTTTCCTTTTATTTATTTTTATTTTCTTTTTCTCTTGTAAAAAAATCAGGCTATAAAAATCCAAGAATAGACTGTAAAAAATTACGCATTCAGAGAAATTGAATACAAAAAAACTCATTTTCAGTGAAAAGAAAAATTCGAAAGGTGATAGTTAATCTTTTCTTTGTTTTTTTTTCTGCTCCTTTGTTCATTGATTAATATTGAAGTAGAAAAGAAAAAAGAGCGAGGAACTTACCTGACCGTCGTTCGCTCCGTCACAATTGGAGCCGAGCGAGGGTTGAAGGTCCCATGAGCAGTAGGTTCCAAAATGTGACTCCGAGGATCTTCTCATTTTAAGTCTCTGCTTTTCTTTTTTTTTAGGAAGAAGAGTGTTTAAATTAGGGTTATTTTAGTTTTTATGTCTAGCTAGAAACGGCGTCGTTTGAGGCCGGGCCTTGTGGTCTCAAAACGGCGTGGTATGACGCTGGTATCTGCACGGTGACCCGACCCGGGGCAGGATTCCGTCGGTCTATTTGCGAAATGAGTCACTCTATGTTTTATGTAGTTTCAATCTAATTTTCTTCAGTTTTTTTAATTTGTACTACATATTTAATTCTGTTTTCATTTGGATCCAAGCCTAAACGACACCGTTTTCTGCGATTGATTTTGATTATTCAGGTTTAGCGTTTAATTGCTGATTTAGTCCTTCAACGTTGAAATAGGTTTCAATTTAATGCAAATTTAGTTTTCATTTTTTAATTCAATAATATTTTTAAATGTAATTAATCCTACTTTCATATATTATAAAATTTAATATTATTTGTAATATTTGATTTTGATAGTGTTTAAATTTACTATTATTATAGTTTAAAATGTAATAAATTATTATTTTAGCTTGTTTTATATTTTTAAATTCATTATACACCAATATTTTGAGTCTATTGTATATTTATTTAATTTTATTTTCCTTTTTTATACTAATTTTATTTAAGCTTCGATTTTAAAATTTGTTGATATTATTATAATTATTGTTGTTAATTTAAAATTTTTTTTCATATTTAATTTTGCCTTCAAAAGTATTTTTTTAAAATAAATCAATTCTTATATTAATCCGTTATTTTTAATATTATTTTAATATTGACTTAATATTGTTTTCAAACTGATTATTAATATAATTTTAAGATATAATACACAATTCTTTCAAATTATTATTATCAATATGTTTTAAATTTATTAAACATTATTTCAAAATTTCTATTGTACACTTTTATATATTTTCCAACTTGATATATTATTATTTGTTTCCATCATTCTTGATATATTTTTATAAAAAAATTGATATATTACTTATTATTTTTAAATAATGTATTTCATAATATAACTCAAATTTTATTTTCACAATAATATTACATGGTTCTTTTATATATATATGTATATATAATTTATATGGAATTATTTTTGGTATACATGTGTGTATAAAATATATTATTAATTTCGAATTATAAAGTTTTTTTTAATGCATAAATACTCTCTTTCTAAAAGTTATTTATTTCTTTTACTTTATTTTGGTTATTTATTATCAAATTGTTTTTAAATTTTCATATTAACTATATTTTTATTTTATTTTATTTCTAATCAAAGTATCTTTAGAAAATTGATTATTAATTTATTAGATGCTTAATTTTCAATGTTGATGTATTACATGCTTGATTGCTCCTTAGTGTAAATTTATATTGCTATTTTTTTTTGCATTATATGTATTGTTATTCAATCATGTTTCATTTGTAAGAGTTGTATTTTATTAAAGCACTATAATCATTTTATTTCATAACTCCTAAAAAAACTTAGTGTTCATAAGTTCTCGAGAGAATTGTGCCCTAACTTATTGGGCTTCAATTCTTCTCGATGAATTTAGATAATCAAGTGTTCATTTTATTAAAACCATACAATTGTTAAAATAAAGTTCTTAAGATTTCAAAATGTTGGAAACTTACTGGATATGACATTTTGTTGTCTCGATTTTAAAATAAAGGCAATATTTGATGTTTAAGAATTTCGAGAAATTGAACCCTAACTTACTGGATTCCGATTTCTCGATTGGCTTAAATAATCAAATATCCTTCTTAAAACATATGATTTTTTAAAAATTTAAAAAAGGAAAGACGAATCTAATTCCGAAGATTGAATTGTTGCACTCTAACTTACTGAGGTGGCGATTTATCTCTTTGAAATAGGTCCTTCTATTTAGCCAATTCAATTATTTAAGCTTTCATTTCATGGGATCGTATTTAAAAATCTTTTCAAGTTTTGACACTAAGACATTAAACAATTAATTCGGTACCAATTTTGGGCGTTACGAGGGTGTTAACCCTTCCTTGTGCGTAACCGACTCCCGAACTTTTTTTCTAAAAATTCGCAGACCTATAATCATTTTTAAGGTGACCTGCTCACACCCCAATAAAAGATTGGTGGCGACTCCATTTTCAAAATCGATTTCCATTTTTCAAATAAAAAAATGGTTTCGACAACGTTTTCAATAATTAGACCTTAGGATTGAAAGTTAATAAAAATAAGAGTTTTTAACACAGTTTGTAGGTGTTGTGACCCAATAGGCTGACACGGGCCTGAGATTGTGCTAATTGGTTTAATTGAGTATGTAAGATGGATATATAAAGGTCCAATTGATGTAGAAGTAAGGGTCGAATGATGTACAAGCTTTCCTGAACATCAAAGCACAAAATGAACGAGACAAGATAGTATTTGGGTGTCGTGTCACACCATGCAAGGTGTGTGGTGCGACATAAGGCCGACGTGCTGCCTAAGTATTTTGGGGTAATTTTTGTCTGCGCAATCAAACTTATATGAAGACCTAGGACGTGCCAAACACCTAATATGAATTGTTGACACCTCTATAAATAAGACATTAAGGGTTGAATGTAATCAAGTCATCCTAGACGCCTTCAAAAAACCCTCGTTGTAATAGCCCGATTTTAGGCTTAGTCGGAACAGTGGTTTCGGGACCACAAATCCGACGAAAAAAAATGTAATGGCTTGAATTTTCAGAGGTGTTGGAACGGTGATTCGAGATCACTAAATTCGACAAATGGGTAGAAAATATTATTAATTTAGGAAGTATAAGTTAAATATGAAGTTAGGAAAATTTTTGAAATAGTGAATAGTGCACTAGAAATAAATATTAAAATAATTAGAATCGAAATGAGGTATCAAGACCTCGGGGATTTTAAACTGAGCCATAAATATTTTTATAAATATTTATGGAGTGTTAAAAAGTTAGTATTAAAGTTTCGTTAAGAAATTTTAAAGTTCCGATAATTAATTGAACAAAAAGGACTAAATTGTAACAAATGCAAAATTTTGGGAAAGTGATAAGTAATAGCTTCGGCTATACTTATCTGATCAAGTGATAAAGTGATAAGTGATAGCTTCGGCTATACTTATCTGATCAAGTGACAAGTGAAAAGTGATAAGTGATAGCTTCGGCTATACTTATCTGATCAAGAGACAAAGTGATAAGTGATAGCTTTAGCTACACTTATCTGATCAAGAGACAAAGTGATAAGTGGCTGCACTTATCTGATCAAGAAACAAAGTGATAAGTGGCTACACTTATCTGATCAAGAAACAAAGTGATAGATGGCTACACTTATCTGATCAGGGACAAGTGATAAGTGATCATACGTAAGACCATAGTTATACTATGGCAAAGTGAAAGTGAAGTACTCAATTTTCCGTGACCGTTCTCTAATTTGATTAAGGATGGCAAGTGACAAATGGGCCCAAAAGAATTAAAGTAAATGGATAAGTGGTAGTGTATTTATATCAGGACGATGTTGTTATTCAAACTAAAGTGATATTTTCATTGCTAAATTGAGAATTTCATAAATGTGTTATTGAATGGTATAATCAATAAACATTGAGTTAAATGGTAAATACGTATTAGTTTTGAATTTGATGTCATTGAATTGTACGTGAATTAAATGGAAATTTCTAGTGATATGATTTAAATTATGAGCATGAGAAATTGCGAATTGAATGAAATGGAAATGAAGCATTAAATTGCATGAGTATGTATCGGGTCTCGCAGGCCCTAATTATTATGATTATAATATTTTGAGGATATATTGTGAAAAGTTATAGAAACATGTTAATTATTTTTGAAAGTTTTAATTTTGATGAAATTTTATAACTCGGTTAAATACGTTTACAAGTGTATGTGTTTTGGTAATGCCTCGTACCCTATTCCGGTGTTGGATACGGGTAAGGGGTGTTACATTTAGTGGTATCAGAGCTACGGTTTAGTCGGTTCTCGGACCAAACGTAGCATATGTGAGCCTAGCTATACATGCCACGTTATTACTCTTGATGATGTGATATCTCCAGGCTCTAACGAAATTGCTTTGTTAAGATAGAGATGATTTTCAATCGAGCTATTTTCGATAATGCTAAAAATGATATTGAGATAAATGAAATATGCTCACGTTATGTTGGAATTTGGAAAGGTAAGTATAAAAATTTGTGATATGGATGTGTTCATGTATGAAAAGAGATGACTATAAGTTAAAAAAAAAGTTTATGTTGTGATAAGCTCATCCAAGTATGTTGGTGATTATATAATGCTATGTGCTCAACATATTTGATTAAGTGAATATGATAAGCAAATTTACTTAAATAGATGGAACGTGTGTATGTACATCTGCTTGAATAAGTGAAATTAGTATGTTCATATGATAGAATCTTATGTTCAATTGTTAAATTAAAGATAATAAGATATTTTGTTTTATGTCTAAACCATGAATATTATAATAGTATGAAAAATTGAATTGGAAGTCAAATTGAGTAGAACGCAGGAATGAGTACTTTCGGTAAGTGATATGTGATTTCGTGTAAGACCATAGCTGGGCTATGGCATCGGTATGTGATTTGTGATTACGTGTAAGACCATAGTTGGACTATGGCATCGAGAAAACGAAGTACTCAATTCCGTAAGACGTTCTCTAATTTGGCAAATGTCGGTAAGTAAAATAGAAGCCAAGTATTGGAATTTAATTAGATATTAACATTGAGCTTGAGTAAGTAAATTCGTTGTGTGAAATTGTGAGTGACAGAAAACATTTGTAATAAATAGATGTGTTAATTTGCTTGGAATGAATTACGTGGTTTTGATGGTATTACATTGATGATGAATACAAAATCATATATATATATGTATCTATGAGAGCAAGTTGAAAGATTTATGACTTCACCATCACCCCCTTATCAGTATTGTTCTATGACGAAAATTATCTTGATGAGACAGATATGTTTTTCAACTGAGTTAATTCTAATAGTATAGAAATAAATACTAAAATGTTTGAGTGAAAATGTATTGATTATGAGTTGAAACTCATAAAAGTATGGATCAAAGAATAAAACATTTTTTTTATTTGATGAATGTTATAATTATACAAGCATATGAGTTATGATATTTGGATTATGATGCTATATAGAAATTTTGATTGTGAATTAGTGATTTGAGTTAGAATTTTGTGTTGAGAACAAAAGTGATTAAAAGCAAATGTTTATTAAATGCTTTGAGAATGTGAACTTAGTAATGAATTGGCTATTTGTGATGGTATGTGTTATGCGCATTTATGTGTAAGATAAATTTGAGGCTTTACTACACTCACCCCCATATTAGTAAAATGTTACAATGAAATTTGTGAGATTTTGGTTGAATAAGCTTACGAGTGTAGTGTTACAGAAGTTCGTGTACGGAAGAATAATAATGTGGTCGGAAAAGTGAATGAATTAGAAAATGAGGACAATATAAAAAGAGAGAAATATTTGATAGTTCTGAAAACTACTCAGATTATCAAAAAGGATATCATTTTATATGGATTGTAATTTTTCGATACTTTGTGTAGCTTCAGATGCTGAAATATCGCTATCCTGATTTTCTTATGAATCTATGTGATTATCTGTAAAAGATATGAAAATCCAAAATCATGTGCGAATTTGAAATATACTGTGGAAGTAAATCATTAACCTACCATCTGGTAAGATTTTCGGGGACGAAAATCCCTAAAGGGGGGAGAGTTGTAATAGCCCGATTTTAGGCTTAGTCAGAACAGTGGTTTCGGGACCACAAATCCGACGAAAAAAAATGTAATGGCTTGAATTTTCAGAGGTGTTGGAACGGTGATTCGAGATCACTAAATTCGACAAATGGGTAGAAAATATTATTAATTTAGTAAGTATAAGTTAAATATGAAGTTAGGAAAATTTTTGAAATAGTGAATAGTGCACTAGAAATAAATATTAAAATAATTAGAATAGAAATGAGGTATCAAGACCTCGGGGATTTTAAACTGAGCCATAAATATTTTTATAAATATTTATGGAGTGTTAAAAAGTTAGTATTAAAGTTTCGTTAAGAAATTTTAAAGTTCCGATAATTAATTGAACAAAAAGGACTAAATTGTAACAAATGCAAAATTTTGGGAAAGTGATAAGTAATAGCTTCGGCTATACTTATCTGATCAAGTGATAAAGTGATAAGTGATAGCTTCGGCTATACTTATCTGATCAAGTGACAAGTGAAAAGTGATAAGTGATAGCTTCGGCTATACTTATCTGATCAAGAGACAAAGTGATAAGTGATAGCTTTAGCTACACTTATCTGATCAAGAGACAAAGTGATAAGTGGCTGCACTTATCTGATCAAGAAACAAAGTGATAAGTGGCTACACTTATCTGATCAAGAAACAAAGTGATAGGTGGCTACACTTATCTGATCAGGGACAAGTAATAAGTGATCATACGTAAGACCATAGTTATACTATGGCAAAGTGAAAGTGAAGTACTCAATTTTCCGTGACCGTTCTCTAATTTGATTAAGGATGGTAAGTGACAAATGGGCCCAAAAGAATTAAAGTAAATGGATAAGTGGTAGTGTATTTATATCAGGACGATGTTGTTATTCAAACTAAAGTGATATTTTCATTGCTAAATTGAGAATTTCATAAATGTGTTATTGAATGGTATAATCAATAAACATTGAGTTAAATGGTAAATACGTATTAGTTTTGAATTTGATGTCATTGAATTGTACGTGAATTAAATGGAAATTTCTAGTGATATGATTTAAATTATGAGCATGAGAAATTGCGAATTGAATGAAATGGAAATGAAGCATTAAATTGCATGAGTATGTATCGGGTCTCGCAGGCCCTAATTATTATGATTATAATATTTTGAGGATATATTGTGAAAAGTTATAGAAACATGTTAATTATTTTTGAAAGTTTTAATTTTGATGAAATTTTATAACTCGGTTAAATACGTTTACAAGTGTATGTGTTTTGGTAATGCCTCGTACCCTATTCCGGTGTTGGATACGGGTAAGGGGTGTTACACTCGTAGTTTAAAAGCAGTTGTAGTTTATTTTCTTTTCGACTTTTCATAACTTTCTTGTTTTTCTTCTTGAATCAATTTTGATTCAATAACGTGTTTATTTAATTAAAGTATTCGATTATAATTTTATTTCAATCGAGAGATTTGCTATTTCGTTCCTCATTTTATATTCAATCTACAATTATTCAAATCTCTTTTCTTGTCCGAGTTGGTTTTGTTTTTCACATGGTTTGTTCAATCGAAGTTGGGATTATGAAAAACATGAGTGACTAAATATCTTAGGGGAGATTAACGAGTGGATGAGGATGTGATTAACAAAGAATTTGGGGTTTTTCGAGAAGGATTAGTTGGTATAAATTATGTGTTTTTAAATTGTTAGGCTTGACAACCCTAATAAGTTATCATAAGCTAGAACAAGTCGGAAGATAAGTCAAATTGAGTAAATCGTAATTATCTTGGCTGAGAAAGTGAGGTCGGGAGATAAGCGAATATTATCAACCAATCAATTAGTTAATTAGAGACCGAGAGGTAATAATTAGTTAATCGATTACTAATCCATCTCAAAACCTTAATCCGAAGTTAGTTACAAACCATGAAACGAGTTAATCTTCCTGATTGGTTTATCAATTTAATTAATTTGTTTATTTTTCTTTATTTATTTATTTTCGTTGTTTATTTATTTTTATTGTTCTTAATCTATTTTTATGGTTAATAGTATATAGGAAATAATTACTACTATTTAGACTTATTATTGTAAAAAACATTTTTCATTATTTATTTCATCCTCCTTTGGGTATGATTCTTAGAATACTTCTGGTATTTCGTTGTAAAATTATATTACAGTTTGACCTGTGCACTTACGGACACCGTCATTCTTAACTCTTGTATTTTTGGTGTTATATTTATTCTGTAAACGATAACTCATTTATAGGCAGTCAACACCTTGACATGACACTCTATTAGTAGTTTTGATTTCAACTTTGAGAGTCTGATGTTATACGTCTGGAACACTTACAGGGGTATGACATTAAGTTCCACCGGTGGACAATCTGCAGGTGGTTTTGGTTGTACCAACAACTATACAAGAACGGATGATGTACTCCCTACAACCTCTACCGGTGAAGGGACATCCAACCTTGGACATGCTAGATGGGTTGAGATTGAAGAGGACACTAAAACCAATGACGATCCAATGTAGGAGTCTGGGCTGGATGATTTAGAAATTGCATTATTTTCTAAACCAGAACCGGTTCCAACTGAACCAGAAGATGGGGGTTCAGACGATGAAGGTACGAATGAAGCCGTCGAAGAAGATCTACAATTCAAGGCATACTCACCTCCGACCCATATGCATAATGTAGACCTCTCAGCAAAAGGTGGGTTGGTGTTTTCAGAACTCCCACACAGAATCGGACCATGCGAGTTCTTTGTTGGATGTTGATGATTTAGAAGTGGAGAATGAGTTCTCCTTTAAAGATGCTTTTGTCGTAGCAATGAAGTGTGAGTAAACTTCTACGTTGTTAAATCTCGATCAGAGAAATTCGAGGCGAAATGTGCAATGCAAGATAGTAGATGTCCATGGAAAATCATGGCTTCTATGAAGAAAAAGACGGGGTTATGGACTATCAAGAAATATACCGCTTCGCATACGTGTGTTGTCACGGGTATTGCGTCAAGACTGTTTAATATATGTCTCCAAAATTCAATCTTCCACCTACTTATAAAAGAAAAACATACAAAATTTTAAATTTCAATATAACAATTTAATAATGAAATTAAATTAGATTAAAAATATTATAAATATTCTTTTTACCATTTGCAACTAGAAGACTGAAATGTGTTTGTCATCCAAACGAATAAGAAAATTGACCATTAAGAATTAAAAAATGATTAAATTTCATAATACAAAATTAAATAAAAAATTATTAAGACAATTTTTATAAAATTTGAGAGAATTGAAAGAAATTGAGAGTGAATTGAAAAAAAAATGGAATTGAGGGGTTTCAAATAGGTTTTTTTTTTTTTTACTGTTGGGGGTGGAAAGTAGTTGTTGGAATTCACTCGTTTGGGATAGCCATTGGGAAAAACGCATCCAGTTGGAAGTGTTTTACTGACAAAGCAAGAAAGCGCGTCTAACTAGTAGTGTTTTCCTGCAACATTCACTGAAAATGTGTCCAACTCAACGTGTTTTCTTGCAAAGTATGCTGAAAACGCGTCTAACTTAGCGTGTTTTAAAAAATCGGCCTAATTCCACGAATATTAAAAAAGGTCTAATATGATAAATATTAAAAAAAAAAGCGAAATTTTCTGACAATTCACCTTTTTGTGGTTATGGTTTCTGTCTATAAAAATAATTGATTTTAATATTAAAGTTTTTTTTTTGAAATTTCAGTCTTTTAATTTCTTAACGAGGCAGTAGAAATTTTATACTTTAACGTGAACATACAATTTTAAAAAGAGTGATGGTGTTATGTATTCTTATCAAATTCACAACATAAAAGACAAATTAGTTAAAAAGTTTTAAATATTTTTAGTTATAAATTAAAATCAAGTTAGTGACTTATTTAATTACAAAACTAGCTGTTTTATTATATTAGCCTTGAAATTAAACAAATATAAAAGATAAGGAATTTATGAAAAAATTGCAAAAATATAAAAGGAATATATAAATTTGTAGAAAATTACCAAAAACTATTAAAAATAATAAAAATTACCAAAAATAAAAAAATATAAAATTTGTGGTTTCATTATTACTACCCTTGCCGTTTTGAAGAACTCAAGCAATCATCAGTTCTTACTAAGTGCCCTTTACTCACGCTTTCGTTTCCCTCTCTCTCTCGCCTGCAAAACCTTGAAGTTTGGTATTCAGAACTGCTTCTCTTTACCATTGTAACCCCTGAACTTTGCCGCCATCCCGTTCCTCTTCAGGTAAACCAGCTGAACTATCTTCTAACAAAACTCTATTAATTTTAGCAATTGACAACGAATGTAGAAGGTTACGAATTCGATAACCAAATGGCGCCAACTGTTTGATAAAATTCCCCAGAAGCTTAAGCTTGTACTGCTTTTTTTAGCAGCAAAGAACATAAATTTTTTTCTTAAAATTCATTGGGTGTTGAAAATTTGTTATTATTATTATTATTATTATTATTTTGTTAAGTTTTTGATGTATGGTTTTTTGGATATATAGCGAGGAAGAAGAGAAGAAGGTAGAAAAAATGCTGCCACAGAGACTGAAGAAGACAATCACTGATAACCCCAAGAAGCTTGCTAACTTGATTGACCTTGCAAATCTTCCTTCCCCAGTTAGAGAATTTGTGGGTCAGTCTCAGATTTCACGTTTGGGTTGCTTCTTTCGTGTTTGGTCTTATATCAAAGAGAACAATCTTCAGGTACTCTTAGGTCTATCCTCTGTTCAATCAAATGTTTGTAAACGAATCTTGGAGAGGCTTTATTCACCCATATCTTTTTCCTATTGTTTTGCACTCCCTGGCGTTGCCTGTAGATTATTGAATAAATCTCATGGTTCATTGATAGTTGGGTCTTCCAATTCGTTATTAGCATGTCAGAGTTGGATTGGTAAATTGTTGTGATGTTTAAGTAGGGACAAATAGCCTTCCCCCCCCCCCCGGTTAATATGAGTTTTCAAATGAGTATTTTATCTGTATCAGGTGTTCATTATCAAACATTTGGCATCTTTATATCATTGTTTCCATGAATGATAATGTTTTACTACAATTTGTGAAGATGTGTGTTCATGATGATAATGATATCATCTCTCTACAAGTTTGCATTGTATGTCCCAGGAAATGTTAATCATGTTTTGGATCATTCATTTTATCATAGACAGTCTGATGCTATAAGATGGAATTCATGGGCACTGCTGTTGTCACCACCACTTGCTCTAGAGTCTAGTGGTTCTTAAATGATTTTATTTGTTATGAAGGCTTTCTTATGTATGTTTAATTGTTTATCATGGCTGGCAATTCAGCACTGGGCTCATAAAGTTTGTAATTCTCATTTTTTGGAATCATTCTCTACTCTTTGAACCTTATACTCATAGATTGATTTTGAACTTTTAGTCTTGATGCTCTGGTATATACACAAATTTACCCAAAGATCTCTCAGCATGTCACTTTTTCTTGATTAGGATCCAAACAACAAGAATCTTGTCAATTGTGATGAGAAATTGAGGAGTATTTTATTGGGCAAGCCTCAAGTTGAGCTGGCTGAACTTCCTGCACTTATCAAACTGCATTTTCCTAAAGTGCCAAAATAAGCCGAAGGATTCAAGTTGTGCTGCACCGAGTGTCTCCCATATCTTGTCATTGAAGATCTCTAGCTGCTTCATGTTCTTTTAAATCAGTTTATTATTATTATTATTATTATTATTATTATTATTATTTGTATATGGTGATATTTGATAGTTTGGAGCAAATTTCTTATTAAAATTTAGGCTTTCCTTCTCAACGAAACCTTTTCTTTGAAGGATCTTAGTTTATAATGAAGAACAATTTTATTTGTTAATCTTATTCGAGTAGACAATGTCCATTTCTATGGTGGGATCTCTTAGGAAGCTTTTCTGAATCTAACTGTTTTCTCTTCTTACAGCAATATCGTCTATTAGATTTTGAAATATTGAATGGTTCTTTCTTGCAATTATTTTGCAAAACCACTTATCCAGAATAAAAAAAATTGCAGAACCTCTTAGATCACAACAGAAATAGCTGTTTTCTCTTGGGGGGGGGGTAACTTGCTTGATTTGAAGTTTGAACTTGTTCTTATGTTTTCTCATCTAACATGCATTCATCCAGTTGACTTATTGTTTTCTATATTTTCCTTCATTGGATGTAGTTGAAAGGGCAATAGTAAATATAATGTCTACTAATACTAGTTCTACAACAATGAAGCAGTGCTGCTTTCTTTTACTTTTAGTAATTATTGGAACTCGGCTAGGGTAGTTTTGACCACATAATCAGCCAAAATGGCATTTGTTTTCTCTGTCGGGTGAAAGGCATCCCAGAATACATACTTATTGGCATCTGAACATGTAAATGGGTTCATGTTATCACACAGGTAACTCATCTCGAAGAATCCAGTCCCACAGCATGCTGTTTCTGCATCTTCAAATCCTGTAATGTAGAAAATTTATCAGAAATTTACCATAAGAGGAGAAGTATGTTAAAACACTTGCCTAATTACATCTGCATTCATACTGTGCGCACATAGGTTCAAGAACACATCCAAACACACACACACACACACACACACAGATTGCTTTGCTTTGCCTGAAAAGGTTTGTTTTTATGGTGTTATGGCTCTTTATTATTAGGTGGTATGATATTGCATGGTTTTATGCATGTTTTAAACAAAAAAGTTCATTGGATGAAACTAGTGAATGAGTTCTTGAGGCTTGCTCGAGGCAAGTGACAACATGGGGGGCATGAAAGTACCTAGTTTCTGTCTGGTTTCATATACTTGTATCCATGATTGTGTTTTTGTATATCGGCCTTCTATGTCTTAGTCCATTCATGCTTGAAGTCAAAAGGATCATCTCATGGCCGTAGAGGTAAGCAATGTCTCTACTAAAACGCATGCAAAATCATTTATATTACTGAATATCTTGGGTACGAAGGAAGCCATAATCAGGGATAAGGAAAGGCTTGTAGATGCTAGGATTCCAAACAAGATTTGATATATGCTACCGTTTAAGGGAAGCTGAATGAAGTAACTGCGCTATTTACGGGGTTCAACATGGTTAATTTTACTAGACTAGTTTTGTACATAATATCTGACCCATGTGGATGGCATAAAACAGTAGTTAACCGTTTGGACAAGTTAGGTGATTGGATTCAAGTAGTGGATGTGCTCTTATTCTAGGTATTCTTTTTCTTTATATATGACCTTAGTAACAGTAGTTAACTTTTGTAAACTATCGATAATGGCTTACCAAAGTGACTTGGATTCCGAATCATTTCCATGAGCTTATCGTAGGGGCTTGACATAACCAGATGGATTCCACCAAGCTCCTGTTTCAACTCTGTGACTGTACCCTGTAACTTCTTGTTGAAATCTTTAGCCACATCATTATACTCGTCGATACAGTCACTTCCAAAGAACATATTTGTTGTTCTTTCCAATGGTAAGCATCCCATTGGAGGAAGGCCGCCAATGACTACCTTCCGAGCTCCGAGCTTGTAAAGCTCTCTGATGAAATTGCTGGCAATTCCTATCAGAAAGCTCTGATACTCGTCAACTGAATACTCCGAAGATCTGGTAGGAAAAATGTAGTAGTTCTCTAAAAAGTCATTGGTTCCTATGCTTATTAGGTGCAATGATTCAGAAAAACGTTGATTAGCTTCATCTTTGCCTAGATGTTTTCTTAGCTTGTTCTGATATTCTTTGTAGTACTCCAGTTCCTTCCAAAATGGTATGACAGACTGCAAATTCAAGAAAATGGCTTTTGTAAGTTGTAATTGATGACCTGTTGTCTATAGTTGATTAAATGTACTGAACTAGATTAAAAGAACATGTTGAAACTGAAATCTTTTGTCATTTGTTGCAGGCAAGAATCAAAATGGAATTTAACAACATTCATGGAAAACCTGATGCAAACAAAAATTTACTACTCACTGCATGACTTCTGTTTCACATGGTAAGACGGTTAACTTATCACCAATCCGTAGCTCGACTTACTAGCACATCAGAAGTAGCATTGTCATAACCAGTCCCGGCTGAAGCAAAGGAAACTCCGGTAGCGAAATCTTCTATGTCATACTTCGGGTCCAGATATGCAGGTATGGCTGGCTTGATCCTGAGGGCTTCAGAAATGAAGTCTGTTGCAATCCTTCCATTAGAAAAACGTCCTGTTGGCTGACCACCATAGTAATCCCTGCCATATGGCTCGAAGTTGCTCTTTAGAACTGTAGATACTTGGTTGTTGTTCCCTGGATCCACCGTAGAATCTCCGAAAACGATAATTGCAGGAACTGTTGCCCTTACTTTTGGTATTTGCATTAGGAGATTAACAAAGAAGAACAGTATAACAAGCTTACATGCCATATTTCAGTTTCATTCCAACTTTCCTGGTTTGTATCATAAATAGCAAATAGGTGATTGGTAAAGCTGGTGTGAATGATTTTAATGATGGGAAGACCACTCCTACAATGTGGTATCCAGTAGTTTGAATACTAACATTTACAACCCTTTAATAGGCTGAGGTAGATGAAGTTTGTTGAGAGTTTTAATTGCTGAGAGTAGGTGAGAGGGCATTTGTCTTGAAGCCATTGGACATGAAAACAAAGTTTTGGGTATGGTGCGTGATTGGCTTGGATCAACGAGACTTGGCATATTCCTTGATATATTTAGTATATCAATGATAATGATGGGAGAGAAGCAATATTTCTTTAAGTGTAGATAAATGGTTTTAATTTGGAGTTGGTAGATTGATAATGTATCTAATTAGGAGATGGAAATTAAAGTGAGCTTAAACTATAAGATATTTTAAGAGCTTACCCTCAGTTTAGGAATTGCTAATGAAGTTTAATGTTTTTCTTTTTAAAGTAAATAAATAAAACCCGAGTAAGTATAGATACTTTTGGTTACGTGTTGTGGAACTAAAAGGTGATTGTTTGGAGCTTTAATGGGCATGCAGTAAAATATTCGATTTTCGACTTGGGACTCCCTTTGCTCTTTAAATTTGGTGGGTTTCAGTTAGGTGACAGCATTTATTTTTCACAGCATAAAACACACAACTCCATGCATACACGTTCTTGGGAATTTATCTCTTTTGTTTTGTGGAGATTGAAATTAAGAATTTTTTGTCGGGTGTGAATTAAATGTAATGAGAAAGTAGGAGCCAAATGCATGATTGCTAACACCTTTGGTATAAACAAATAGAAATTTAGTTAGTTAGGTTGGAGTTTGAGACTAATTAAGTTGCTTGTAGTCTTTCTCTAATATAAACAACACAGCATTGAAGACCATTTCGCCTTGGGACATTGGATTGAGAATCACGAGTCATTTGTGACACGCACCACTGCTATATCTCTACTTTTTCCTCTTTGAAAAGGAAAATGGAGATTTTTGTGTGTGTGTGTGTGTGTGTGTGTGGAGGGACGTGCTTAATAAATTCTGAAAACAACAACTGCATTCATTGGTCCATAAAGAAATTAGTGTCTCGTTTCCCATAATAATGGGGTTTAATAAATGCAGGTTCCTGGCGGTGGCTGTCCCATTGAAACGAGCTGTTTCTTTGTGGGAAGTTCTAGAGACAACCTTACTTGCATCCCAAACCAGTTCCTGGGGTAACACCAACCTAAGGTCTGTATCTTTTTGTAATTTTTTTATTTTTATTTTTAAAATTTTATTTATTTATTTATTTTCAAAATTTAGATCCACCTATTAATACTATTAAAATTATTTTATTAAATTCAAGTTTATTAAATATTAAATATTAATTATATTACTATTAAGTGTTTTTATTATTATTTTAAAATGTCGCATTGATAAATTTAACAAATTGAATCTAGATTTTAAAATTTAAAATTTAAAAAACCTAAATTTCTTCCAAATTTGTAAAGAGTACAAGAATCTATAACATATTTTAACTTAATCTAAATTTACACGGAAGATTAATCCTAACTTTTTTTTTAAAAAAAGTCCTATTCATTTAGACGAATCAATTTTAAATTTCATAATATTTATGCTTTATTCAAGTTTACTATACACTTTTTCTTACTTAAGTATTTGAACTTTATTCTATCTCATTACTTAAACTATTGCTTTATTATAGTTTTTGGCCCCAAAAGTTAATGGTGTGAAAGGTGGTCCACTCAACTAATGAGAACATGCCATGTGTTAAGCATTGATTGATAATGTGGTTGTTGACCAAACAAAAAAAATTATAAAATTTAATTTTTTAAAGAAATCTTAAAAAATTAATAAAATAAATAATGAACTTACACAAGTGGTGGTTCATTAATTTCAGGACAATCATTTGTCCAATTTCATTTTGAACACGATTGATAATAATATAAAAATGTAAAATGTTGCAAAAATTGTTCAAAATTACAAAAAAATATTATTGAAAAATTAATTTTTTTAAAAAAAATACCCTTTTCAAATTAAAATAGTACTAAAAAAATGGATTTTTTTTTAAGTATGTCTATGTTTTTATGATTCAAGTTCGTGATTACCTCTCTCAACAATATCATTTCCAAGGTTCAAACCCATGTCTCCTCTTGATATTTCTTTGTTTTTTTTCATGACGATAAAGAAGACATTTCCTCTTGATATCTTTTTTTAATTTCACATTTATTTTTCTTTTCATTTAATTATCCAAACAAACCTAATTATTTAATTGCCTTATTAAGGGTCTTAAAACCAACCATCTCCAATGATTTTTTTTTCTTTTTCATTTTTTTTGTTACAAAAGAGGGCTAAAGTCTTGATCAAACTAAAGTAATAGTTCTCAGAAAATCAACCCTTTTCATATTCGCCTTTAGCAGGTGAATGGTGCTATGAGGAGGTTGGTAAAAAGTAGAAGTTTTTCCTCCATCAGTAGACTCCTTGTAACACCCCTTCCCTGACCCGATCGTCGAGTCCGAGTTACGAGATGCTACATTTGTAACCAAAGCAACTACAACAAGCTTCAATACAATTCAATCATTTTAGCATGCTCATTAGTATAAAACACATTTTCAATATGATACAAAAACATTTTATGTTCTTATACGAGCTTATGAAAGGTCTTTTACTAATTCAAGGTCGATTAATGACTAAATTTTAAAGTTTTCAAAATTTGCAAGTTGACATTGCGACATCATTAGTCAATGAGTTATGTTATGACTTCAAACATCTCAACGTCGCAACGTCACTCACTGTCGATCCATGTCACGACGTTGGGGACTTGTAGTTGCAACGTCACCACTGTTTTGGCGAGATTCACTTTGGTACACATTTAATACTTTCAATCAAACACATTTTTTTTCTTACAAACACATGCCTATACCAATTTCATCTATGCATCAAATTATCTCAAACCATACCAAGTTGAGTTTATAACACATTTAGAATCCCTACTCAATTGGCACCAAACACATGATCAAAACCTAACTCATTCAAGCCATTCACCAATCTTAATCTATCAAATTGCCATATTTCCAAGTTCAAACATATAAGGTCCATGTAAGCTTTAAAAATTGAGGATTCAAAAGGCATTGATATGATCACATTAGACTTATATTAGACCATATATAAACTTAGCAAACAACATAGTCTTGGCCATTAACATAACATAAGCAATCATAATTAAGGATGACCATTACAAAACACAATGATCCTATATACATAACACAACTTTAGGAACCAAAATAAATATATTTCTATCGTTTCAATGATAGTGTGAGATTCGTAAAGATTCGGTTTGAGAGTTTCGCAAGTTGTGATGATCTACAAGTAGGAGAAACAACTAGAGTGAGCATTTAAATGCTTAATAAGTTCAAATGGAATTAAAACACTTACCTTGCTCATAGGTGAGCATGATATAACCAAAAGTTAGGCATACATTGTAATACCCCCTACCCGTTTCAGTCGCCGGAATAGGATACGAGGCATTACCAGATTTTACTAAATTAATTTTTCTGTTATTACAAGTTTAATTACTATTCATTTATCGAATCATGTCATGACGTCCCTTGGATGGGCCTCCGAAGCCCAAAACATACATCAGGACTAAACTGATATTAAATCGAAACCATAAGAAATTTTTCGCAAAATTTCAAAGTTATACTTACTCTCGCCATACCAACAGTTAAGTTACAAACATTCATTTCTATGTAATATTGGTATTTAGTCTATACATGTCATTCTTTCAAAATAAGTCATTTTCTAATACCAAAAGATATGGGTTGATAGTGTGATAAAGCTCTGACTAATCTCCAACCTTCGAGCTCCCGAGCACTACAAAATAGGGAAAAAAGAGAACGGGGTAAGCACATTGTGCTTAGTAAGTTCATGCAACAAGAATTATACTTACCATATTATACACCTATCATTTAATAACACAAGCACACATCCAATTCACATAAACATATACCTATCACATACAAACTCAACTTTTGCATTAGTTAAGTAAACATCATATAAATTCATTACAAAGACAAATGATTGATGAGCTCATCAATTCCATATTTTCCATTCCCTTGTTATTTTTCCATATTTATCCCATTGAATTTCTCGGAATTTCGATGGATTTTCAGAGGTACACTTTAGTGTACAAATCCGGGTCCGTCAATTCATATTCATGTGCGCACATTTCCATTTCAGAGAGCACACTCCCGCGAACCTCATCCTTACAGCGGGATTACCAGTCCAGGCTAAATCCCCTGTAATATAAACTCATAGAGTATTATCGGGATTACCAGTTCAGGCTAGATCCCCTGCAACGACAATTACTCTAATGAGTTTGGATCTAAATTACCAGTCCAGGCTAAATTCAGACCCTAATTTGGATTACCCGTCCGGGCTAAATCCATTTTCCACATATTCTTCGGGAGGGTTATATCAGGATAGGATCACCTGTTCGGGCTAGATCCTTTTTACCGTCAATTCCTTTTCAGAGATCCATCGAATTTTCCTTCATTCAACTGAGATTTATTTTCTCTTTTCATCAAGAATATCAATACTTCATCAATTATCATACAATAAACATCTAAATCATATTCACATCAAGAAAAATATATTTCAAGCATTTAAGAATATAATTCAAGTTACACAAACTTACCTCGACACTTGTTCGTAACAAAAAATCTACTAATCCCGAACTTTTTCTTTTCCTTGATCTTGCTTTGTATTTGAATTTTTCGGATCTAAATAAATAAATTTAATCATTAATCTAATACTTTTCATGTTCATATGTAACATTCTCTATAATTCCATTATTATTTATAGTGCATTCAAAGCTGTCTCACTGAGTCACAGTCACTAAATTATTTATATCTTGAGCTACGGAACTCCAAATTAATATCCGATAATTTTAACTGAAACTAGACTCACATATCTTCTTACCGTAAAATTTTAAGAATTTTTGGTTTAGCCAATAAGTACATTTTATTCTTTAAAGTTTCCCCTGTTTCACTGTTTGACAGTTCCGATCTCTCTTCACTAAAAATTAATTATCTCATTGTAAAGAATTCGGATGATGTTTCCATTTGTTTCTTCTGAAAATAGACTCATTAAGGATTCTAACCATATAAATTATAACTCATAATAATTTTTGTACAATTTTTAATGATTTTCCAAAGTCAGAACAGGGGAACCCGAATTCATTCTGACCTTGTCTCACAAAATCTATTATATCTCATGATTTACAATTTCATTGCTTATACCGTTTCTTTTATAAGAAACTAGACTCAATAATATTTAATTTCATATTTTATTCATCCTTTAATTCGATCTATACAATTTTTGGTGATTTTTCAAAGTTAGACTACTGTTGCTGTCCAAAACTGTTTTAGTGCATAATGTTAATTACCATTCTTTCCCTAAGCTTTCAATAAATGATAATTCCATCCCTGCTCAATTAACCTCTCAATTGAGCTGATTTTTCTCAACCAACACTTTATTATATCACTTTAAACTACTTTATAACCTTTGGAAATCAGAATTTTAGCACTAGACTTTAATTCCAAACTTTTTCACAATTAAGTCCTACAAATCAATTTCTATTGAAATTACCTAATAAAATCATCTCATAAACAAATTAAAGCTTCAATTTCATCCTATTTCATCATAAAATTCCAATGTTCATAGAAACTTTTAAATTCATTCATAAAATCAAAAACTAATGAATTTAGTAATAGGACCTAGTTGTAAAAGTCTTAGAAACACAAAAATTACAAGAAAAAGGCAAGGATTAACTCACTTGGTGCAAAAATTATGAAAAACCAGCTTGAAGAAACCCTTAGGATGTTTTTTGGCTGATGAGAATGCAGAAAAATAAAGAGAATTCTAGATATTCCACTTTAGTCCTAACTTTTACAGTAAATTTTGCAATATTCCAATTTTACCCTTAATTCTTCAATTCTCCTGATTTTTCTCAGCGTATGCCGCCCAAAATATCTTCTTTTGGGCTTATTTGCAATTTATTTCCCTCCTCATTTAACAATTGAGCTATTTAATCCTTCTAGTAACTTTTACACCTTTTTCAATTTAGTCCTTTTCACTTAATTGACTACCCAAACATTAAAATTTTCTAACGAAATTTTAATACCATATTACTAACACTTCATAAATATTTATAAAAATATTTTTGACTCGATTTTACGAGATCGAGGTCTCGATACCTTGTTTTTACCCAATTTCTTTAATAATTTCTTTTTCTAACTAACCACTAAATCTGTAAAATTCTTCTATCTATATTTTCATACGATTTTTCTATCATATCAATATTCATACAAAAATATTAAAATAAATTTCTCTTTAAATTGAATTTGTGGTTACGAAACCACTATTCCGATAACCTTGAATTTGGGCCATTACATACATTTAGCTAGCACATGACACTCTAGGCCACAACAAGGTATACACAAAATCATGAGCATTAATATGCATTAAACATGATAAAAGTAACACAAACAGTACCAATTTGCACCATTTCACATAGGTTTATCACTAATTTCTCTACTTTCATTAAGATCATTACCATTTCATATTACATTATCAATTTACAAGACCAAGCCATTTCAATTTGAATCACGAATCATAATAACACATTAAATTAGTTCATTTTTTTATATTTCAAGATCCATTTTCAACATTTTTCCCAATGGAACCCTAGAAAAATAGACTCGGATATACGAGTGAACTACACCACATCAGATAGCTTGTAAGAGCTTAACTATACCACACCAAGGCACCAAAATCCAAAGCCCGTAGGAATCAAGTGTATAAACATTTTCAATTAATTCCCTCTACCACATCAAAGTCTCTATAGGGACAAATAATGCTCGATGATCCATAACAAATGCAAGTCTCGATATATCCTGTCATAATCTCCGTATCATCACATATCCCGTACAAGCGTGCAAATGACCTTATTGACATGTCAATCATATCCTAACCTTTTACTAAGTTCACATGGGCATCAATTATACACATTTGCATTATCATACCCTGTAATCATTCATGTTCACATGTTCATACCCTATAATTTTCCATATTTACATATCATACCATGTACCATGTCATATCAATTATCAATCTTAATTCATTTTTATTCAATTCATTTCCATTTCATTTTCTAGCCATGTATGCCAACTTAATCTACATTTAAAGTTATGTTCAAACATAGTTATAATGGAATAAACACAAGCATACATATAACCTAAAGAAGAGTAGTAAGTTCGATATGAACTTACCTATTCAAAACACAATACAGGTGGATTCGTCAGGGACTAATCCACAATTTATGTGTAACAACTCGGTTTTAGCCAAATCGGAACAGTGATTTCGAGACCACAAATCTAAGTCAAAAAATATTTTAATATTATTTTCTATGCTTATTGTATGTGAATTGACATGTGTAAAATTTTCGTGATTTAATTTATCTGTTTGTGTGCTTAATTTGCAAAAAAGGGCTAAATCCCATAAAAAGTAGAAGTGACATTCTCATTGTAAATATGTTAATTTGTTATGATTTGATTTATGGGAAGTCCTTAAAAGGTTAATATGTCATTATAAGGCTAGTGGACATTTATGTCCATGATTCAAGTGTTTTATATTAATATTTCATTAACGTTAAATTAGTAATTCTTTAAATCAAAATGAATAAAGTGAATAAGGCCAAAATGTTGATCATTTCAAGTGTTCTTCCACCAAAATTAGAAATAAAATAAGGGTTTTAAATCTTTCTTCTATTCGGCCTTATCCAAGCTTAATCAAGGTATGTTTTTGTTTCGGTTTTTGACAATTAAAACATTTTTGTGATCGTTGCAATGTGTTTTCTTAAGCCCATGCCTCAATTTCAGAATTTGATAATGATTTTGAGTTGTGCCATTGATGATTTTGTGAGTTTAATGATGTTAATTGATGAATTATGAAAGCTTGGTATGAGATTAATATGTTTTCTGTTTGGATTTTTGATGAATTTGAGTATTTTGGGCTAAAATGTGAAAATGAGAAATAGAGGGGTTAAAATGTAAAATAAAGGAAATATATGGGCATATATGAAGTGTATAAACATTCGACCTAGCATGTGTAAAATGAAATTATGTGTTTTTTGTAATTTTGTGAATTAGGGACTTAAATGTCAAAATGTGAAAATGTAAGGGATAATTTGTAAAATGCCTTAAATATGATTATGTGGATTAAATTGAATGTTTTGGTGAATAAAAGAGTTACATTTGTATTAATTTAGATCAAGAAAAGAGGAAAATGGAATTGGATCGGGGAAAATCAAAAGTTGTCGAATAGTCGTTCTGGTCCATTCGTCTCCGTACGAGGTAAGTTCATAAGTAAATAAATGTTGTTAAATTCGAATTTATATGTATTATATGTGCCAAAATTGAATTATAATAAATATATGTGTATATGCCAAATTGAATTAAGCATTGGAAAACTAGTTACGAGTTTGAATCGATCGAATTACGACGTCTGAAAGCCCAGTACGAACCATAGGAATAGTTAGGATACATATGTCATGACATAGGATTCCGATATGTGATTTCTTGTAAGACCATGTTTGGGACGTTGGCATCAATTTGAGATTTACGTGTAAGAACATGTCTGGGACATTGGCATCGTATATGATTTTGTGTAAGACCCTGTCTGCAACAGTGGCATCGACATTTGATTACATGTAAGACCTCGTCTGGGACGTTGGTATTGTACGAGCTTTTCGAGGTATCCGAGTATCCTTATTGATTCCGAATGATTTAATGGGCAATGTTGAGTTAAGATCAAATGTGAAATCGAACTAAATGGTTCAGGTATGTTCGAAGTTATATGTCCATGAAAATAGGGTAAGTATAGTACTTGAGATGATGATATGAATTATACATGTCAAAGGTCTGACCATTATGTACATGAGATTGTTCATATTCGGCCATGTTGAAATAATCATGCTAATGTTCATTTGATAATTTATTTGCTTATGACTTACTATGCTTTCCAAGCTTACTTTGTGTGTTTGTCTGTTGTTTTATAGATTTTGAAAGCTAGCTACGAGCTTGGGGATCGTCTAGGATCATCGTCACACTATCGAATATTACTCGGTACTTCTGAAGTTTGAAACTATGAACATATGGCATGTATAGGCTGGTTTTTATATGTTTGGCTTTGAAATTTGTATATAGATAGCTATGCGAACATGGCTTGATTATAATGTTAAAGCTTGTGTGTATGTGGCTATGACTTAAACTTATTTTGGAAGTATGTTTCTTGGTATATAAGTTTGTGATGTTGGTTATATGATTTGGCAATGAGAAATGGTAAGTATGATGTATAATCAGCTTAATAATTAGCTTATTTTGGAATTATGAAATCTGGAATAATTTGGGTGGTGGATGATTGTATAATTTGGCTTAGTAATGAGGTAATATGATGAATATGTATTTGAATGTATATTGGCTAGATAGGTTTGGTTGCTAAATGGCAAGTAATGAATATGTTTCATGATTGTTTTGGTTGATTGTTTTGGTACAGATCCAAATGGTAAATGATGGTTATGATTTAGGTATGTTTTGGTTAGCTTTTAATGGATAGTTAAAAGTGTCAAGTTGATGTTAATATTAATATAGGTATGCGTACATGTGTGGTTGTAAATTCGGTAACGATTTTTGGTTCATTTTGATAAGCATATGATCTTGATAATGGTGTGACTGAATCAGTGATTAGTTAATAGGATGAAATATGAAGTTAGGTATACTAATATATATATGCGAATTAGGTGTACATTGGAATGTTATTTGTGTTCAAATGTTAAATGTGGCTTTTGTTTTTAGGGTGAAATGCGCACTATATATATGCATCAATAGTATGTTCGGCCCTATTGTAATGTTACTAAAGTCACATATGTGATTGCATAATAATTAATGTAATATGGTTCGAATGGTTTTATTATGTGCTTGTGCAGAAGTTATGAAATTATATGTTTGATATTCAACTAATGAAATAGATATAGTGACATATATTCAATGTATGAAATGTAATGATATATGCTAGGATATGTTTTAAGTATACAAATGCCATTAATATTAGAGTCGTGTGGTTCGAACATTTATATGTATTAAGTACAATTAACTTGGCTTTGTTGCACATTAGATAATTCGAATATGTGGTTATATAGATGATATGAATATGTTTTAATTATGCAATGTTATGATTGTTCTGATTTCAAGACTCGATATTTGATTAAGTTACGAGCATTGATGTGATTGAATTTCGAGTTGTGAAATGTAATGATTATCTGTATGAACTGTAATATGACCGATAATACCTCGTAACCCTAATCCGGTGACGGATATGGGTCAGGGGTGTTACATTATGCTTTTCCTTTATTTACTCCACTTTGGTCTAATTCTTGATCTATACAAATATTTTATATACCAAATCAATACCATACATTATCACACAATTTCATGAGATGAATGATCCTAAATAAACTCATTTTTTATTTCTCACATATTTTTCATTTTATTCAATTTAGTCCCTGTACTCGGAATAAGTATATCTTTCGATTCCTAGCTTCAAATTAAAATTAGATTTCACATACTTTCATCAGGGACCTTATAATTTCTATTTCTAACATAATTTCATGACAAGTTTTACATTTATTTAATTTGGTCCCTAATGTAACAAAGTTAACAAACAAGCTTAACTAACTTTACAATTTAGTTTTCTTTTTACAATCTAAGCTCAATATCTATCAATTCCAAGCCTAATTAATCAATTAAAAACAATTTTAACTTACTAAAATTTTAACAATTGATCAAATTAATATATAGGCTAGATAAATCAAGCTCTTATGATCACAAATCTATAAAAATTAAAAGAAAAAGGCTTGATTTCATTACCTAAGTGTTGGCTGAATGGTAGGAAGAAAATTTTAAGCTTCTTCAAGGTTTTTTTATGGTGGATGGTGAAAGTGGAGAAATATGATGCATCTCTTCACTAACTTTTGCTTTTATGCATTGATTATTCACTAACTAATCTAGCTTAATTAAGTTAATCATGTCTTAATTAACATAATTATCTCTTAATCATATATATAATGGAAGATGTCATCATCCTCCACTAATTACTACTAGAAAATTATTTAATTACCATTTTGGACCTTTGGTTAATTTCTATTTAGGTCCTCAAGCGTTTTGCCAATTAAAATTCTACAGTGATTAGATTTTTACAATTTAATCCCTAAACCTTTATTAACTATTTAATTGAAGAAATTATTCTACCACTCTTCAATATATATATTAACTTTTTAAATATTCATATTTTAGATTTATGGACTTAGTTTATGAAAATAGAGTTTCGAAACCACATTTTTCGATACCACTAAATATCCAACCGTTCTAATTCTCCCTTTTAAGAAATTTTGTCCTCAAAATTTATTTGAGAAAAGATGGGGATACTGGAATTATAGTCTCTTCCGGTTCCTAAGTAGCCTCTTCTGTGACGTGATGATGCCATAATACTTTCACCAATGCCTCGTGCTTGTTTCTCATTTATTTCACTTCTCGATCTAATATCTAAACAAGTTCTTCGCCATATGTCAAATTAGGCTGAAAATCGATGTCATCGGGAGTTAAGACATGGGAAGGATCATTTTCATTTTCAAAATCCAAGTCGACCCCGTTTCCACAAAAAAGTGGTGTCAACACCTCTGATTCCACATTATCAACAACCCCTTGTATAAACTGTGTTAGTAATATGAGATGGTCCATCGCTTCATGAAGGGGGATCAGATGCACATTGGTCAAGCTAAATCTTCGGCCCTTGTGACCTACAACTTCAACTTTTCAAGGTGCTCTTCTCCCCCGCGTCGATACCAACTTTTCAAGAGGTGAGACATCGTCTATTTATAATAAATCAAATACAAATCCTTATATTGTTTTGTTTATTTTTAAAATGTTTAAATTTATAAAAAATTTAGTAAATATTTTCATTGATTATAATAAAAAATATAAATTTTACAAATTTTAATTTTTTATATAATTTTGTTTTTACTTTTTTAATTATTGTATTTTTAAAATGATACAGATTTTGTAATAAACTTTTAAAAAGTAATAATAATATATCCTACTTCATACATAGAAACTTGTGCATTGCATATGATAAAGAAACTAACATTATATATGATACTGTGAGTATTCAGTATACTAACAGTGCATTTTTTTTAATTTCACAACTAAAGTTATACATTAGTCACATACAGTAGTGAATCTAGAGGGGGCTGGCATGGACCTCGGCTCTCTTTAAAATGTAAAATTATTATTTAAACTCTTAAATTTTTTTTAAAAATTTAAATTAGTAAAAGTAAAATTATATCTTGGCTCTCTTAAAATTATAAAAATTCGATTTAATCTTTAGAAATTAAAATTTCATTCGGCCCCCAAAAGATTGTTCTGGCTTCGCCCCTAATCACATATCCCTTATATATATATATTTATAATTTTTACCATACTAATCACCCAAATCTTATTTGTAAAATTTACAAACACCATACCAAATAATTTTCAATATATAATATAAACATAATACCCTATCTAAATTGAAAAGTAAAGACTATGTTGAATCTAAATGAACCGTTTAAAAAACATATTTGTTTTGCAGATGACATCCTTGTTGACAACATTTTTTGGATAAAACGGGATCGACTTGGATTTAAAAATGAAAACGAAAATGGGAGTCGCCACCAATCCTTTTTGATGAGGTGTGATCGAATCACCTCGAAAAGTAATTGTCTTTAATAAACGATTTGATTTTATTAAAACAATGATTTTGGTCCACGAAATTAAGAAAAACAAATTAGAGAGTCTGTTACGTACGATGAAGGATTAGTACCCCGTAATTCCCAAAATTGGTACCTATTTGATTAATTAGTGTCTTAGTGTCAAAAATTGAAAACTTCGAAAAGATTTAAAATGCGATCTTTTGTAAACAAAAAAACTTATATAAAACAAATTACCTATTAAGACCCTCTCATTTTGGAGAGAGAAAATGTCTCACCCAATGAGTTAGGGCATGATATTTTACCTCCTCAAAAATAAGATTATCCAAAAAACTCATGTAATAAAATTTAAAAGGACGTTCAATTATTTAAGACAGATGAAGAAATCATAGCCAATACGTTAGGGCACAATTTTTCAAAATTCTAAACATTAAATATTGTCTTTATTATTTTTTAGAAAAATTCTCATCTCGAGAAAGCAACGTGTCATATCCAATGCATTAGGACACAATGTATTGAATTCCCGATAATGAGCTTTTTATTTATGTTTTTTGATTAAAGAGCATTCTCGATTATTTAGATTAAATGAAGAAAATTGGAACCCAATACGTTAGGGCTCAATCCTCTCGAAGATCCCAAATATCGAGTATTGCCTTTATTTAGAAAAATTTTACTTTTGAATTTGGATAAAAGTTATATATAACGGAATAACTATTATGATAATGCAAGTAAAAATAATACGAGCAGATAAAAAGATAAATAAATAAGATGACAAATATATAATAAAAAAATCAATCATATATACACAATAACAAGTAAAAAAACAAATAAAAACTAAAGCACTTAAATAATAATAATAATGGGCATGTAAATAAATAAATAAATAAATAAATGAACACCAAATGAAGCAATAGTAATGATAAAGAAAATAAATAAAATTATAAAAAATATATATATGTATATATGTACATATATTAAAATTATAAAGTATAAAAAATATGTATATGTAGATATATATAGATGTATATGTAAGTTGTAAAATGTAGGATAATATATATATGTATATGTGAATTATAAAATATAAAATATATGTGTAAAAGAGGCTATATTTTAAAATCTAAAGAATATATATAAGTGTGTATATATATATTTATGAAAACAAAATATGTATATAGATATATAGATGTGTATATAAATTATAAAATATAAAAATATAAGTATGTATATATACACATGTATAGATAAGTTATAAAAATATGTACACGTACATATATATATATATATGTATATATATTATAAAAGTGTATGTATATATAAATTATAAAGTATACGAAGTATGAAAGTATGTATAAGTATATAGATCCAAGATATGTATGTATATAATTAAATCTAAAATTACAGAGGTATAAATAATAATAAGCAGGACAATAGTAATAACAATATTAAAAAATAATAATAAAAATAATGATAATATTCTTGAAATTAATTAATTTAATAGCAAAAATATAACAAAGAGGGACTAATTTAAACTGAAAACGGAACTTTGGGAGTCAATTTTTTTTCTTAAAATTTTCAATTTTCCCTTTTCCTCTAAAAAGAACAGCCAAAAAACCTCTCAAGCCCCCCTCATTTCAGGCCCGTAGCCTCGATCAGGTGTCGCCGCGTCGGCCACCGTTGCTCCGCCACGTCCCCATCGTAGGCGGTAGCCGGAGCACCAAAAATCTGGTTTTTTAACCCTGCTTCATGGGCCGACTAAAGGCCGAACCTTCATGGCCCTAGGGCCGTGGGAAGAAACCCCGAACGCCACCCCCACCGTCCGATTTTAATGCCCCGAAGGATTCCGGTAGCGGCTCTTGCGGAGCGACTAGGGTAAGTTTTCTTCCTTTTTTATTTATTTATTTTTGCTGAAATCGATTTGTAACAGAAAACAAATAAGAAAACAAATAATAAAATGAATAAGTAGAAAATAAAAGAGAACCCGAAGAGAGAATAGTAAGAAAAAGAAAAAAAAAGCTCCAAATCAACACCTTTTAAAACTCTTTCGTCTATTTTGATTCACTGGTCCGTAAAAAAAAGGGGGGAACCCCTACAATCGGTTTTTGCTTGGCTTTTATAGCCATTTTACAAGATTTATTATTATTATTTGTTGCTGTCTTTTCTTCTTGTAGGTGCAAGTGGAGGGCTTGGCAGTGAGCGGCGGAGCAGGTGGTGGCAGAGGGTGGGTGCGGCGTTAGGCCGCAGCTAGGGTTTTTGTTTTTTTGTTGAAAAGTTTAGTTGGGCTGCTAGGGTTTTGTATTGGGCTAGGTTTGGATTGTATTTGGGTTTGGGTTTTGTTTTGGGTATTGGATTTTTTGGGCCCGGGGCAAATTTGGGCTTGTACAATCCTCAAACAAGTAAATCATATATTCAACCATTTATGAGGAGATGTTATTGTAAATTTTGAATGACATAAAATAAGGAGAAGAAACATGTGATGGGTTTGGCTGGTCCAATGCAACCAAAAATATCCCCATAACATATAAGGTAGGTTTGGATGGGCGATTGGGTGCGGTGCGGTGCGTTTAGTTTACTTTTTGTCTCACGCTACAGTATCGTTATAATGTCTAATCTCACCGCCACCATTATTTTTACACTAACCGTAGGTAAACGCACCGCCTATCCAAATTCACCCATAGTCTTCATTATCATTACGATGAAAATGCCTCCTGTTCCCTCACATGTTGCTGTCAATCATTGGTCCAATATCCTAATTTATAGTCAAACTTTAATTTATTTATGGGTTTTTTCAAATCCGACTTTTTTTAATATAAATAACTCAAAAACAATAAAAAGTTCACGAAAATAGCATGAGATATAAATTATTAGTGTCCGATACCAATAAAAAATTACCTCAACCATTACATAATTATTAAAATTTATAATAAAATATACTTGACCCGGTTCGTGTTGCTCATAGATTTTGTTTCCAAAAATACATGAAAGACAGACTCCTGTATTTAATTTATTATATATTTAATAATCATATAATAATTAAGATATTTTTATTGGTTTCGTATACTCCATATACAACAATATTGCAAAATATTATACAAAACATGTCATTTTGATAATTAAATTGTAAGTCATGCTATTTTCATAATTTTTATTATTTTTATGTTATTTATATAAAAACCCCAAATCCTTAAATTAGTTATAAAATTTTAACTAAATATGTTTAAATTTTTTTTCATAAAAATAACATTTGGATAAAGTTAGATTTTTTTAAAAAAAAAGTTAAAAAGATAAATAAATTTTCTTTGTAAGTAAAAGATGATATTTAAAAGTAAAAGATATGATAGGTTTTTTTAGATAATTGGGGGAATATGATTGTTTGGAGTCAGAACCCAAACTCTTATGTCTAGAACATAATACTCTTACCACTAAAATAAAAACTATATAGATATATTTTATTTTTATATTCGTTTGAATAATATAATTGGTTAATATTTACTTCTGAAGAAAAAAAAAAGCCATCTTTGTTTTTTTTTTCAGAAAATGGAAGAAATTAAAGAACACATATTTTGTTAAAATTTTGAAAAATATATTACTTTTTATTTTAAAAAATTAATTTTTATTTTCTATTTTTTGAAAATTCATAGAACACATTTTTCCCTTATTTTTCTTATAATAGAAACATAAAAGAAAAACTATTCTTACATTATATGGACTTGAATCAGGATAAAAGATTTTACATTTAAAAATTATTAAATAATATTTTTACTTTATGCGAGTTTGAACTAACATGAGCTTTTAACTTTAAATTCAAATAATAAAATGACCCATATAAATATAGAAATATTTTAAATAATTTTTAAATATAAAATCTTTTATGTAGTTAATTTAGATCTATATAAATGTAATATTTTTTTTAAAAGAAATTATAAGAAAATAGATACTAAACATATTTTCGTTATTTAAAACAAAGTCGTTTTTCAATTTTCTAAAATAATAAAAAATCATTTTCTCAAAATAAAATAAAAAAAAATATTTCAGAAATAAGAAGCAAAGTTTCAGAATAGGCCAGTTTTAATTGAAACTATAAATATCTTCCCACTTTCAACTGTGTGTTTTCCCTATATCTTAATTTTGCTTGCAAAGTTTGAAAAAGTTATAATATAATGATTATTGTCTTTATACCCACTTAAAACCATGGGCTAAAAAGATACCTAATCTACTACACAAGCTACATGAACACACATTAAATTAAACTAGTCAAAACCTTACCTAAAAAATGTTTTGTTCTTCAAAAAAATGTTTAATACAGGTTTCATTTAGAACAATCTTTACAACTCCCAGTTCTCCATCATTTTTTTTGTGTGTGTGCGTATGAAATTGGGATTAGTCAAATAATGATATAATTATCCTACCTAAAACATACACAATGAAAATTTTATGCCACCTAAAAGTGTTTTAATAATATATTATTTGTTTGAAATATTCTATACCTTACTTAGTGATCTTGAAAATTTAATTCCATCATCTTTACAGCTTTATTTTAAGCTAAAAAAGAGAAGATTTAATATGGTCACATGGGAAGGCAGTGAGTGAGGCTAAAAGGGAAAAAAATATATTGGGATTTTTTAGGAAAATATAGCCATATGAGGGGACAAATCAAAGTATGTAACAACGGAAAATAAAAAGGCAATTAAAGAATAGCAATATCTAAGAACTGAAGTTATTAATAAATAGCAACACCTTTTTGCATGGTGATGATGCTTTAATATTTGTTTAAGATTGAGACTTGTTTGATTCTTGATGCCCATCTAACAACAACCCATTACCTTTGCCTTTGCTTTATTGTTTTCTCACCATTTTTCATTTGCCCTCTTTCTTCAACTTAACTACCAAATATGCCCATCTTTATTTCCTTTTCTTTAGGATTTTTTTTTTATAATAATTCATTACATCTATTGCTTAGATTCGCTTTATGTAATAAAAATTATTTTTATTTAAATTTAATTATAAATATTAATATAAAAAAATTATCTTTTTTAAATAATAAAATTATAATTCAAATTGGTTAAGATAGACTCAAATAAAAATGTGAACAACTTCTACCCATTTTCGACAAAGCCACATATACTATTGGGCAATTGATATGTCCCATAGCCTATTTTCTAATTACCTTGAACGGTCCCTCCTAATTAGGTGCTATTTTACCTTGTTGTCTGGCATGAAGACTAAATTTCATATTTTTCATTACTAAGTCGTCAACTTGCAATTGCTTTGTAACACCCTGATATCTGATCCAATCGTCAGGACCGAGTTATAAGGTGCAACATTCGTTATTGGAACAACTACAATGAATAATATACAAGTAAATCATGTACTTTAAACATTGTGTTATCATTTTCAAGTCTTATACAAGCTTACAAAAGCTCTTTTGTTAATCCAGGGTCGAAATGGATCGAATTGAAAAGATTACAAAACTTTGGATTGACATTGCAACTTCAAGGATTTTCTCATCTCGATGTGACTCTCTAACTAGGGTTCGTCATGACTTTAGGCTATGTCATTGCAAAGTGAACCCTGCTATGTTTCTCGTCGCGATGTCAGGGGCTTGTCGTCAGGACATGACAACCTGTTCATTCGAAAATCAGCTTATTACAAGTTTGGGTGACTTGAAAACACATATATTTAGTCTCATGCAACCAAAACAACAACTTACGAAATGATACCAAGTGAAAATGTGACAAAATAGTATACTCCAAAAATATTACCTATCAAAACTAACTTCAATCATTTATACTCCAAAAACCAACCAAAAACTCATTAAAATGCATAATCTTAAACCTTAAGGCTCCAAACCAACTATATGAACATATTCAAACATAATTTTTAAACATTTTCATACGATCATTTCATATACAACTTAACCATTTGAAACATTTAACTAAAAGTCCCTAGGTACATACCATAAAACCAAAACAAATGAACTATACAAACTTTGCTAAGTCGAAAACGTCGGTACTATATTATATTATTAATCAATTTCATTACCTTTTTAAGTTTTCCAATTTCAAATATAATGTTACGCCTGTTGAAACCCTAGTAAAACGAACTCGGATACACAAGTAAACTATACTACACCAGATAGCTCATAAGAGTTTTTACTACACCACACCAGAGTATCGAACTGCAAAGCCCGTAGGCATCAAATACGTTCTCATATACATATACATCCCTCCACCACACCAGGGTCTTCGTAGAGACATATAATACTTGATGATTCGTAACAAATATTGAATCCTGATATAATCTTTAATGATCTCCGTATAATCACATACCCCATACAAGCATGCATAAAACCCTATTGATATATTAATTGTATCCTAACTTTTTACTAAGTTTACACGGGCATCAATTTTACTTAATTTTGATGTTTTAGAAGCTTGAGAATAAAGTTTTGTTGAAATTAAGTTGAGGTTTTGGAATTTTTAAGTTTTTGAACATAGTTCATGTTGAACAAAATAATGAATTAGGGGTTTAATTGAATGAATTTCAAGATAGAATTGAAAAAAAGGGGATTGAATTGTAAAGTAAGTTATAAGTTTTACATGGTAGAGATTAAATTAAAAGAAGTTTAAAATTAGGGTTTTAATATGAACATTGAATAGTTAGTTGAATATGGCAAGATATTAAGTAGAAATGAAGTGTGAATTGAGTTAGAAAAGTAAATAAGTTAATTAGGATTAAATTGGAATTAAGGTATAAATTGATAAAAAAAAGATTCAGTTAATTATTGTAAATTAGTGCTGTAATTAATAATGTAAATTATTATTTTCGTAGCTAACAAAGAACCCGAGGCATCGGCATCGAAAGCAAAGGATAAAGCTATCGAGGACCAAAATGAGAAATTCACGATTTGTATTACTATAATTCAAACTATTATTTATTAAATGTTATATTTAAATTTATGTATATGGTAAGTAAAATTTTAAGGTAAGTATCAATATTGAAATGAATGGAATTAAAATGAAGTATGATTATGTATTAATATTAATAGTATATTGTTGGAAAGTGGAAAATTGTATCAAATTAAATTGTACATTGAAAGTGAAATTGAAGTTGAGAAAGTGATTTGAATACCCTATTAACTAATCAGGCTTTGTCGGATATAGTTGGCATGCCATAGGATTGGAAGAGTATGGGAATTTATCGGCTTTGCTGATCAGGCACTATATGTGTCATATTAGGCACCACATGTGTCGTTTTAGGCACTTTATGTGTTGTATACTGCTTTTGATATGTTGATCAGGTACTGAGTACCGTTTTAGGCACAATGTGTCGTATTGGTATGTTTGGTTAGAATTTGTGTATCCGCCAAGGTCCGGGTTTGTTAATAGGGTAAATAATCGAAATATGAGAATTGAATAAATTTGATTGATCGTACGACTGAAAGTATAAGAAAGAAACTGTTAGTCGAATTGTGAGATTTGAAGGCATAAACCCAAGGTTCATGAATTGATCAAATTCAAGTCATTAATATATGATATTGTTGATGAATTATTATATATGAAATATGAAACTGAATGTAAATTAGTTCTTATGAGTTATAAATTTTACATGTTTAGTGTTATATGATTAATATTTATAATTCATTAAAGTTATATAGTTTGAATTATGGTAATACCACTGAGTATGAAATACTCAGCGTACAGTTGTTTCCGTGTGTAGGTCAGTAGAAATCAAAGGTCCCGGTTCAGCATCCAGATCAATCCCGACTTCAGAGACAATTTGGTGATGTAATATTTCTTTTGGTAAAAGTGGCATGTACTTAGGTATTATATAAATTGTGTACTTAAGTCTTGTAACTTTGGTTGTAAAATGATGTCTAATATGGATTATAAGTATGAAATGAAATAATATGACATATTTGGTAAATATGGCATGAAAATAAAACGGAAATAAATGAAATTATTAGTTCAATTAAAAATTAATTATGAATGATCAAGTAGATAAATTGTTAAATTAATGTTGTAGGCATAATTAGGCATGTTTGATTGTGGAGATATATAGGTTGTTATATTGGTTGCAAATTGGTTGTGGTTTGAAATTGTAGGGAAGGTTAGATATTATAAAGGGGTTATATTGAGTTTTTTTTTTAAAAAATTCTCATTTAGAGCTTGTATAGGTAGCCCAACCCATGAACAGGTTTAGGAGTTATCCGAATTGTTAAGTTGTTGCATAATTGGGTTGTTTTTTGTACTCCAACAATATATTTTCTCATTGTTATATTTCATTAAAGGAAGTGAGCTTGAAAATCGAGTTTGCTTTTGAAACTTTTGCTCTAGAAATTTACTAGAGATTGACCTTTTTTAACTTGACTAGCAAACCTGCAACAAGTTTGTGATCCTTGGTTAAGGTAGGCTCTCTAACCTTATATTGTACCTAAATTTTCTTAGCCACAAGCAGAGAGTCGATATATATCTATAAGTTCCTTACTCTTAGTTTTCGGGCTAGTTCTAACCTTACCATAAATCTTCATACTTTGTTTCATTATTGGAAGCATTGAAAGTGAATGTCAAGCCAAATTGTCATTCATTCTTCTCTAGTTCAATTAAAAAAAATACTTGCACTGAACCCATTCGTCTCGAATGATCTATCAACATAACAGTTCCTCTAGTAGAGGCATTTCATTAGCTACGATAATTTGTTATTTATTCTCTTGGGTATGAACTTGACTTGTGCTCTTCATTGGTTGGGTCTATTGATGGGTTTCTTCGGTTGTTTCTTAAGAAAAAAAACATTCTATTATGAAGTTTGCTAGGGCTTGAGGCTTAATCACCCTCTACGACAACAATTCTAAGCCCAATTTACTTAATTCCATACTCCATTTTGCTATTCTTCTAGACGATCAGCCTTATTCAATATATCTCTGAAGGGTTGATATGATTATATATAGGGTAGGCCTAGAAATTTCTATAAAGCTTTATCGATGTGACTACCAAAGTAAGGGCTATTTTCTCTATTCTTATGTAGTTTAGTTCGTCACCTTGCAAGGTCTTACTAATATAGTAGACAAGGTTTTGGTGGGCTACCTCTTTCTTGACTAAAATTGATGCTTTTGTCTCATCTGAGGCAACAATATAATGATGTAGTGTCACACTCGATTATCTCTTATGTCCCAAAATTTAAGAAAAGATAGGACTTAATTGAAAGGATTGGCGAATTGGCAGGCTTCATTGGGAAATTCAAAGATTTTAATGGTTGAATTGTGAATATTGGATCTCAATTCTGGTTTAGTTAGTTTGGAATTGGCTATCTCCTTAGTAGGAGACAATATAATTAGCAATGAATGGCTAAATCGAACCAATGAGACTGTGCAACATTTGGATATATATATGTGCGTGGAGAGGAAAGTATTCTCCTGAATTAACTGGTAATCGCCCTCTCATCTACACTATCTTCTTCGGTTACTCTGAAAAGAATGAAAAAGAAATTTAATAAGGCCTTGCATGAGGCAATAAACGTGAGGTTCGAGTCTGAGAAGAAGGGACCTTGATAGGCTGATAAGCATTTAAGCCTCCTTATACTAGTGGATTAGAGGAAAGGGAAGTGAGAATTCTCAAAAAGTTTCTATATAATTATGGATTCTGGGTTTTAAGGTTGAATACTTTTGAATTAACCGAAAAATGGTTGTCATGCTTAGCTGTCAAGACGACGGAGGA
Organism: Gossypium hirsutum; assembly: GCF_007990345.1. Lineage (NCBI taxonomy): Eukaryota > Viridiplantae > Streptophyta > Magnoliopsida > Malvales > Malvaceae > Gossypium > Gossypium hirsutum. Next base: position 49,746,059 of record NC_053449.1, on the reverse strand, counting down.
TCTAGCGTTTGGACAAGCTAAGCTGACGAGGACAAAGGAATTCTGGTGAGTTTTTGTACTCTACCCTTAGGTCGTCGATAAATGTGTGTTGTGATTATTCTGAGTTATTTGAATCTGTTGTTGTGAGTGAGTATGTTGTGGATGCATAACTTTGTACAAGTATGATTGTTGAATGATAACTGGTAATCACACGGTGATCGAGTAATTGGCGTACTGTGTATCTGTAAAAAGTACCTTGCTTGTGTATGTAATGCATGTTTATATTATATGTAGAGTACAGAGGAAAATTACCTTAACGGGGTAGATGAAGTTAGGAATAATTGGCGGGATAGAGGAATGGGTGGATTGTTAAAGGAATACAAGGGAGTTTGGTAAGGACATGGAATGTTATTGATTGGCTTGTTAAAGTGACACTGTGATTATGGTTTATCGACTCTAAGGAGTGATGCCATGACGACAATATTCTACAAGTCCTTCGGGGCAATACCATGGAGCCCGTCAGGACATTAAACATGGGTTCATAATGTGTAAGACCATAGTTAGGCTGTGACAACATATGGAGTCCACCAGGACATTAAACATGGGTTCATAATGTGTAAGACCATAGTTAGACTATGGAAACATATGGAGTTTTCCAGGACATTAAACATGGGTTCATAAAATGTATGACCTTAGTTGGGCTATGGAGTCAGATAAAGTCTGCCAAAATGTTAATCCAAGAAGTTGATGAGATAAGAAGAGGGAGATTAATGTATAACATCGCGCGGAGAGTAGCATGATCGAATGAATACGACATGTTTAAGAACACAGGTAAAGGAAATAGTTAAAGAACCCACCAAATTGTTTTAGAAAAAGGAATTGGTATATGTGATTCCTAACAAGGTTGAGGAAATAAAATGGATAACTTATTTGAGGTAAGAAGCATTTGCTAGTATGATTTTGTCTGTGCCTAGTGAGAAAACTGGTATTTAGGGGTGATAATGAGAAGATCAGAGGAACCTAAGCCTAAGAGTCTGCGAGTAAAAAGGTAGGCAGAGACAGCTAAGTTTACCAAGGTCCACTTGGAGGTGATGATTGCCCAAAAAGTTGGACTGGTAGAGTCCACCAGAGGTCTACAACAAGAAAGGATTTATGACTAGAACTACGTAGTGCGGGATAATCCACAAGGGCTACCAGTCGAGGAAGTTCGCCAAGGGCTATGTTGGATGAACAGTTTGTCGAGAAGTAACGAAAGAGACAGTTGTTGAGAGCTATCCATTAAATTCAACTTCTCAGAAGATTGGACTAGGAGGGAATAATACCTTAGGGCTACATTACGAGATACAAATCTGTCAGGAAAATGATACGTCTATTCAGTTAGCTTATTATCAAGTTAGAACTATGAATTTGGACTAGAGAAAATATCCTCCCTTAAGGATGAATCACATTAGGGCTAAGGAAAAGGAGATGTTCGTTTGAGTAAGATGGTAGATTCTAAGTTTAGTCTAGAATTGGATGAACAGATCAATGTAAGGATCCAAAATCAAGGTGAACATAAATGAACAACAGCTAGTGGTGGTTAACGAACTTTGTAACCAAGTGTTTAGTTAAACTGTGAGAGTTAAGCTTGCTAAGTAGAAAAGGAATTTGGAATGAGGTGAAATTAGGCCAAGACCATGGGTAACCATTTTCATAAAAAGATGCATTTACGTCTAAAGTAATTGATAACCCCACCAATGGTGAGCATCATGAAAGGGCAAGGCTTCGACCATACCGGTAAATCTGCGGAATGCCCGAGGATAGACAAGGGGTTTAAAATTTCTACCTCATTATTTTATTTCCTGTCAAACATGAAAATATTTTCATCATACTGTTCCACAAAACCTCACTAAGTTAATTTGAACTTACGAATTTACTACTTGTTTGCAAGATAAATGTTTTGACTCGGAAACCGAGCGAAGGGCCTAAGCTAGAATCTTCCAAATTCGAGGGATAGGTGTGAAAGTCGTTCATGTGTACAGAGGGGCATCCCTAAAGGCCACGCCTCAGGGTTTAAGTTGATTATATTTGTATTCGAATCTTAACTTTAAATTTGTAATTAATTGTTGGAAGCAAAGTTGTAATAATTTATCACTGGGTCTGTATGAGTTTTGTTAACAATTAGATTTTGAAATTTGAAGTTGTCTAAGCATGTAATTAAAGTAGAATCAGAATTATCATTAAGTTATTGGGTTATTGTATCATCCAGTACCCGGACCTCGCGGTCGGGTTGAGTATAGGGTGTTACATGTAGTCTCCTGATGAGCAAATATTTTTTTTACATATTTTAGGCCTTAATTCACTCACATTTACATTGTTCTTAAGTGATTTTAAGTTAGTTTTAAGTAAATATGTCTATTTTCAATTAGTTATTATAAATAAGTTTTAGATTACTTTTATTATGTTATTTTTAATTTTTTTAATTATTTAGAATAAATAATATTTTTCAAGGTCTTCTTATAAGAATTATATCAAGTTTCATAAAGGAAAAATATATTCGGAAGAGGTGAAGTGAGGAAAATGAAGAAATCACAATCTGGCTAAGAAGGTTGTGATGTGGATTCTTCGAGTCACATGTCATTTTATGTACTTTAGAATTAACGTATGAACACAAATAAGAAAATTAAATCGTGATTTAGTCCTAAATCGAGTTTTACTCCTATTTCCATCAATCATCTTTGTGAAATGGCAAGGTAATAAGAGGTTGAACTTAGATAGTCCTTCAATTATTCAAATGATCTTTGATAAGCCTTAGTCCATTTGAACAATGCTTTGACTGTAACACCCCCAACACTTGACTAGACGATTGACCAATGGGGATGTTACACAAAACTAAATTCTGACTTGAAGTGTTATCATGTGCATACAAACCGTTTGTAGAATATTATACAATATTCGAAATTCAATAAAATCTAGCCAAAAAAAAAACTTCACATACTAGAGTGAGATATACTCCAAGAAAAAAAGAAGAAATCCATCTCTTATATCATCCATGACATTTAAAAATAATACATCATTTTCATAATTAAAAAACATAACAAGTATGAGCATAAGAACTTGAGTCTACAGGTTGCCCCAATATGTACATGCTACAAGTGAAAGAAAACAGGCTTACAACAGTTCTAAGGATTTCTGGATCAGTCCCCCTTCCACGTCTCAAAATAGCTTATATACCTAAAAGACAAAAACAAAGAAATGAAGTAAGTTCAATACAAACTCAATGAGTGTTGGAAAAAATATGGTTTGAAAACAGTTTTCTCTCACAGCAGAAAATTAAAATTTTAAAAAATGACCCGATTTGTGAAATTTATAGTAATAAACCTTAGAACGAAATCGTACATGTGTTTTCGGATAAGTGGATCCTTATTTTTTTGGCTTTCAAGCAAACGATCTTCTCCACTATTTTCGTAGAACGAACAACTTCGAGTGTGGGCTCGAACAAATTGAATCAAAATACAAAACTAGAAAAAGTTTTCTTTTTCTTTTGGGGTGAAAACGAAAATTCTCTCTTCTTTAATAGAAACTAGTAGAATTGCTATTCTAGAAAAATATATTTAATAGTTAAGAATAAATTCTCTCTATTATTCAACAGAGTAATAATATCTTAAAGTTGCGTAAATAGCTCTACCGGTGTCATCTATTTAAAGAGAGAGAAGGTAAAATCCTTGTTTAATTGTAGAGAATTATTTTCAAATAGAAAAATAGCTTCCCAGTCCAACTAAAAGAGGGGGAGAGGCTAATATGGTGTGTTTCCACTCATATGTATTATGATGGGGATCCGGGCTTCTCATTGTATTGGGCCCAATTATATGTGTTTTCTAGACTTTTAACCTAACACTTTATAATTTAATCCAACACAATACATATTTTTTCTATTTTTCAAAATAAGCATTAATTTTCCAATTAAATAATTTTCTCATCTCAATTTTATCGTCGGTAAAATTATGACGATTTTACCCATGGTAAAATTTCCAAGAAAATATATTTAATATTTCAGAACTCAACTTGTTTATTATAACCGAATAGTTTATTTTCATTTTTGGGCTTTAAAACTGCTCAAAAATATAAACTCATTTTTCTGATCATTTTTTAGTAATCCATGTACATTTGCAAATGAATCATTTCTCATTTTCATTTTCATTTCCATTTTTAGAAAACTACATTCATTTCCAAATGATTCCATTTCGAAGAAAACCATAATAATTTCTGAATATTTTCCATTTCTCTATTTTCATTCATTCTGTTTATTTTCGATTCAACACGCAATTCATTTCTAGTTTCAATGAGCTAGCAGAGGGACCGATTTGACATATATAATTAGGGCTCAAATGATTTATAATTAATTTCCAAAATTTTTTCTATTAATTATAAATTTATTTAGTCATGATGTCATTCCACTATAGTATTGTGACTGAGTTCTCTCTAATGACATATCATTACGAAATCATCTATTCAATACTCGTTCAATGTTCTTGTCATAAGTGTGTTACCTTCATAGGATATCCTTAATCTCTTTGGGATAATATTCGCTCTCCCAATATGATCTTATTTTATCTTATGGTAACCATTACATCTTTTTTCATGAAAATTCAATCACTATCAAATAGAGATCAAGTCATTCATCACGAAGAAGAACGATCTGTAGCCATGTTTACTTTTCATCAACCATGTAATACCAATGAGAGGATATCATTTACCCATGTCTCGAACTATAAATTCCATTGTTGTGAATGACGCTACGTACTGCAGAAGTTGTACACCCAACACACCAGCTTTTGGTTTCTTATCTATTCGAACTCAGGCTTTTACTTACATCAAAATGTACGAGTCATGCATACATAGTTTGCTATCCACTCTGGATTTAGGTATGTCACACTATGAACGTCACAAGTGAATAAGTCTATAAATGGATTTAAGATCTATCCTGCTTGGGTCATGTCCGATATAATGTTAGTACAGTTAGTCACATCAATGTTTCTATCTTCTAGGAGCCATCCGCCCCAATGCCTAAGACAATGCATCTCCCAAATTAGACTTGATAGACGACGTATTAGTCTTTCAATCGATTTGCTCATTTTTAATTAGACTAAGGAAATGTTTAGGTTCATCTACTAATACAAGTTGTCTTTTCGTATTACGATCCGACCACGTAATACTACTTAGTATTAGTTAAACATTAAACAACAATGAACAACATTTGCTTCTATTTTGCTTTGCATACGAAACCATTTGACAATAATACAAAGAATATTAAATTTAATTTTTATTTTATTAACCAATCTATTTGAAAAAATTACAAGTTTACAAACGAATATACTAGACTCAGGGCACCGGGTCCAATAGTGACTTCATTAACATAACTTGCCTAACATAATATTATAGTATGATTACTCCACTACACTGGCCAGTCTAGGTATTTGCCACAGCTGGCAAATGGACAAGTCTGCACATTGATATTGCACACTCATTGTCATTGTTCGCACATTGGTATAACTCATATGTTGGCATAGCTCGCATGGGATTTAACTTGTACACATAAGCAGTTCGCACAACTAACATTTTACACTATACAATAAGTTCGCATGGCATATACTCGCATGATAATCGGCTCACACATGTAGACAACTTACGCATATAAACATCTCACTCATAACAGTTAAGTTCGCGAACATACTTACTGCGAATAGCCTTGCGTATAAACATGTTTTGGATAGTCTTGGATAACCTACAGATAGACTTATAGCAATCTGACTTGGTGGACAATCTTGTATACTGTCGTAGCATAAAGACTTGGTGGATAGTCCCGCGGACTGTTATATCACAAAGACTTGGTGGACTCATACATGTGGATTCATACCGGGTGAACTTATACATGTGGATTCATACTTGGTGGACTCATACATGTGGATTCATACCTGGTGGACTCATACATGTGGATTCATACTTGGTGGACTAATACATGTAGATTCATAATTAGTGGACTCATACATGAGGATTCATACTCATACATAAGGATTCATACTTACAATTAGTTTCTGCGGACTCTTACTTGAAAGATAGTCCCTACGGACTCTTGTGTGAAAGATAGTCCCTACGAACTCTTGCTTGAAAGATAGTCCTTGCAGACTCTTGCATGAAAGATAGTTATTGCAGACTCTTGCTTGAAAGATAATCCCTACGGGCTCTTGCATGAAACAGAGTCCCTGTGAACTTTTGCATGAAAAATAGTCTCTGTGAACTCTTGCTTAAAAGATAAAGATAGTCCCTGCGGGCTCTTGCATGAAAGATAATCCTTACGGACTCTTGCTTGAAAGATAATCCATGTGGACTTTTGCATTAAAGATAGTCTCTATGGACTCTTGCTTGAAAGATAGTCCCTGCAAAATCTTGCATGAAAGATAGTCCCTACCGACTCTTGTATGAAAGATAGTCCCTACAAATTTTTGCTTGAAAGATAGTCCATACGGGCTGTCATAAATTGCGTGTGCCCATGGCCATAGGACTTGTATACATACATGAGGCTTAAAGTCATAGACTCCATAAAGTCTCATACTTGTAACTTGAGCATGCTTAGCCATTCTTCGTACCATCCACTCGAACCTTCGCAAGGCCAAATAACATGTGGCACAAAGCACACAACATGACATCCTTCATTCTTTCATCTCCAGTCATCACACACCTCCCATGCTCCGCATGTAAATAATTTACATCAAGATTTCACTTATCTAACATTCAACAAGTTCACACATTTAACTAGTCATATTGTTTACTAGCATAAACATAACATACTAATCATTACACCACAATCACTTAATAAACATCTCATCAATATCATAAGCTTATGCTCACAACCAGACATGCATATGTATAACAACACTTAAAATACATCATCTTACAATGATCTCACAACAGAGCCACGTCAGTAGAGCATGTAACATAATATTGCAAGAACCACAATCCAAATCACCACACTGAAACATGCAAGACAAAAACTGAAGGTTTGAGTTCAGGAACTCACCAATAGAAAACTAGGAAGTTGAATCATTCCCTATTCAATTAAATTTTCCTTTGATGCTTGGACCTCCTCTTTCAGCTTTAATAACTAAACATAATTAGCTAGTTATAATAAAAAACGGAAGCATGCACGAATAACATAATTGTAGTACAATAACATGCAGATCCATTTCCAAAGTTAAATAAGGCTTCATTCTTCAAAATCCACAGTCGTAGTTTCTACCAAAAATATAAAATCTTTCTTTCATTTATCCACAAACGACTATACAGAAGATAAAGAAATATTACCAATTCACAAATTTGATAATTTATCTAGCTAGATCATAAATCTCTATCCATATGCAAGACGATTTCTCCACACTTCTCTATCTATTGCCCGAAACAACCAGAGAAGAGAATGGAGGAAAAGAAGAATGAGAAAATGAAAGAATACAAAGAATGTCCCTCGATTCCTTTTCATACTCCTAAATTTTCACTGTCCACTACCTCTTCACATAACACACACACAAAAATTTAAAATCATAATCATAATATCTTCCACTCATTAACCATCTTGCTCTAGTGCAATGAAATATAGTCAAAATTTGACTAAGCTAGTTCCTTCCCATTAAATTCCCAACCGACCACACCAAGATTCAATAATTAAGTCTAATGCCCACTTTAACCTAAAAATTTACAATTTAGTCTAGATAGAATGTCGTAGGATCAAATTGGAAATTTTAAGTAAAACAGGGTCCTTGATTCAATTGTGACTAAGTTATGGTCAGAAATTCAGGTGTGACATTGAGGGCTTTGAAGAAAGGTAAGCATTAATCTCCCATCTTCAATACAAATTTTTTAAGTGTTATTATCTTGTTTTTTAATCTTTATATTTCTTTTGTATTCTTTAGGGGAGTAAGATATAGAGTGGCTTGAATTTTCTCAATGTTTGCTTGTATGTCTTTGTTGGATATCATAAATCCTAAGAACTTTCCATCTCCTATGCCAAAATCACACTTGGCAAGATTCAATCTTATATTATGTGCCTTCAATATGGTGAATACCTTATGCAAGTCTTGTATATGTTGATCCATGAATACGCTCTTAATCAACATGTCATCAACATAAACTTGACACTGTATCCGATCTAGGATTTAAAGAACTTATTGGCTATGCGTTGAAAGTAGTGTTAGCGTTCTTTAGTCCAAAAGACATAACTTTGTAACAAAAAAAAATCATCCTCTATGATGAAAATTTCTCCTAATAATATTTTATCGTCATTATTTGATTATAACTGAAAATTTAGTCCAAAATGCATCAATGAATTCATATGCTTGTGTCTTGTTGATGCATCTACTAACCTATTTATATGAGGGAGATGGAAATTGTTTTGGGGTAGACTTTTTTAGGTTGGTGAAACCTACATACATTCTCCGTTTATGGTTGGACCTTTTTTTTTACCACAATTTTGTTAAAGATCCAATCTAGATAGGTAACTTCTTGATAAAGTCAGTTGCTAAGAATTTTCTACTTATTGTCTGATTGCTTCAATAGTAATGTACGCAAATATACTCTCTTTTTTATTTGAAATCAAAATTTTCACAAAGATAATGTTTTAATGTAAATATCTATATTAAAACTTGCAAGGCCTTTTTAATAGATACTAATGAATTTTAAATATACTATCATTAAATGGAAACTAAAGTTTAGTTTTACTTAAAAAAATAAAAAGGCAAGAGACTCGTGTAGAAATCACATGTTAAAATTGCAATACTTTTATTTTTAATTAGATTTATATTTTTAAAATTGATTAAAAGGATAAAATTGTTTAAAATTTCAGATTTTGACCTAAATAGAATTTTTTTTATATAGATAACACCCAAAATAATTACAGTATTATTTCAAAATCATCATGCATAAAACGACTATCTATCCTTAATTGATCAAGAATATCTTCCGGGGGTTCTTGGAAAACTATTGGGATGTCAGGGTATGCTTTCATCCTCCATTGTTTAAAATTTCAGATTTTGACCTAAATAGAATTTTTTTTATATAGATAACACCCAAAATAATTACAGTATTATTTCAAAATCATCATGCATAAAACAACTATCTATCCTTAATTGATCAAGAATATCTTCCGGGGGTTATTGGAAAACTCTTGGGATGTAAGGGTATGCTTTCATCCTCCTTGCCAACATATGTGTAACTACATTGACTTCTCTTGGAATCTTTTTGATGATCACCCTCCATTGCCTTCTACAAAGCTCAAGAATTCTCGAAGGGTCTCGAAGGGAGGTCCATATACAGTTGCCTACACAATCTATCGAAAATGGCTTCCACGGCTTGTGCACAATCAATTTTGACCATAATATTCACCCAATTATTCTCCCACGCCATACGTAATCCATCATAGATTGCCCAAAGTTATTTTGACCTAAATAAAATGTTAAGACTCCATGAACAAAGCAACATTTATTCATTTATTCATTTTTCATTTTCTTTTACAATCAAAACTTACATTACAATCTAAAAGAAGATAAATGTTAACACCAAAACTTAAATCATGTACCTTAAAATGCTAGCACAAATCTTTTAACCACTTACTCTTCTAAAGGGGCATTTGGTTTGCTAAATCTTCCATTATGGCTTGTAAAGTTACATTCTGGAATGTCCCATAATCTCACATTCCTGAACAGTGTCAAGATGTTGTAATATAGGGTGTAATTTCATTACCACTACTTTCTTAGTTTATCTAAGATTTTGGGTGGAATCATATGATAAAATCAATATAAATAAATTATTATAAATAATTATAAATCATATAAATAAATTATTATAATTAGATTAAAATTGAATTCATATGATAAAATCAATGTATAATAAAAATAAGTTATTATTTTATGAAAATTTTAACACTAAAAATATTGAACTTATAGAACAACCTATATGAAAGACAATTCAATAAAATTTGCTTTCAAATAATCTTAAACCCAAACACTTACTTTGGTTGGCTATAATACTAATGCATTACAACTGAATTCAGTGGGCCCATCACTAAGCCATTGTTTGGTTGGTTGTAATGAGTTATTACAGCCCCATTCCAAATAGGATTATTCAAGGCAAAAGTTATGTTTTCAATTCGGTGGTTTGGGTTGGGAATAACTATTCAACGAATGGGTGGGTGAAAATTTTCCTCTGACTTTCAATTTTACCCTCATTTCTTTCTCACCTCTGAAGTATTTTCCTCTTTCTCATTTTTCTTCCCATTTCTTCCCAACCTTATCTCCCTCTTTTTCATGCTTTTATCCTCACCAACCCGATCTCCCTTTGACAAAATAGAGAGAAAATAGAGAGGCCTTTCGATCGTTTCTTCGGTGATATCAGCGGCAATAGCAGCTGCTATTGTGGTGAGGCGGAAGGAGTGGCCTATTGAAGAGTTTTGCAATGTGATCGAGATAATTTATGATCCAGAGGCATGTAATGTTATATCTTTCTTGTTTCATTAGGTTTTCGTTTAATCTCTAACATTCTTTTCTTCCCATCTTTACGTTTCCTTTTTTTTCCTTTGGTTACAGAGTTGCAACCCTTTCTTTTTCCTTTTTTTTTTACTTTTTCACTGCATTTTTGATTTCATTGCTTTGATTTAACAAATGCTGGAAAGATAACAAGGCGAGTTGTTGTTAAGTGAAGATGGAAGACTGGGGTAAGTTTTAATTTTGGCCCGAATTTGTTGTTAATTCTTTGACTGAAAAGTGATTCTATTTTCTTTTGTATGTTTTATTATGTATGAACTTGACTGTGGGAAATTTATGTATGAACTTGACTATGGGAAATTTCTTTTTTTAGATCTAAATGCTTGTTGGGTTTATTGAAATTTAGGGCTTTTTCTTGTTTTTGGTTTTGGACTTTATGAGGTTGAGTTGAGATGTTTCAAAGGTGTTTGCTTTGAGTTTCTTGGAAAATTGGCTATGGTGTTACCAGACCAAAAAGAGAAATTTAGAGGTTTTTTTTTCTTTTTATTAAAAATAAAAACTGCATGTAGTGAAAGATCAGTAATTGTGGCAACATCTTGGGAATCTAGTCTCGGCTTCAATTGCTGGGATTCACTAGTTCTTGTTATAAGCCAAGAAAGTTAGTAGGAGACACGTGTAATTTTTAATTGAAATGGGGAGTATTGGGAATTAGTCATACGGGGCATTTTTGCGTTTTGTTATAACAGAATACTCCACGTTATTTGGTTTGTTCGTTTTTCTTTATATTGTATGCATTGCATGCAAAACAGTTATACAGAAAATACAGAGAAAATTTCTTATATCAGAATTCTTCCAATCTTCTCTTTTCTTCTTCTAAATTCTTTCTATTTTCTCTACTCGAATTTACGTCTCGTATCAAAGTTATCAGAGCTTTCACAATCTCTTTGGCGATGGTGTTTCGACGAGGTTGCAGAAAGAGGTGGGCAATATGCAGCAGGAAATCTCAAAAATCCAAGAGGAAATCGCGCATTTGGAGGCCAAGATGGAATCTTGACTACAGGAGTTCAAAATAGAGTTTCGAGGTGACTTACAGTCGTTGTTGGTTCAGTATTTCGGACCACCACCAACTGGTTCATCGGTAAATGCTGCAGTTGTTAAGGGAAATGGGGTTTTGGAAGCTCCTCATGGGTTCTTACCCAAAACCACCGACTTACCTCAAGGACAGACGAAACCTTTTGTCACGGATGGAGGTAGTGTGTAGGTGCGGAATCCTTCTTATGAGGCAGGAGTTTCTACTAAAAACCAGTCGATTGGAGTGTCCTAAGTTTGATGGAAATGATTTCCGGGAATGGTGGACCAAATTGGAACAGTATTTTGAAGTGGAAGGCATACCTGAAGTGAATAAGGTTCGTATAGTGATGTTGAACTTAGAAGGCAGAGCATTGGAATTGCATCATTTCTATTCTCAGAGAAATGGTGGCCTACAAATGTTGTCGTGGCTGGCGTACATAAAGAGCCTCCAAAATCGTTTTGGATATGGGCCGTTCGGGGATCCGATGAGGGAGCTGGTCAACTTGAAACAGCAAGGCTCCATTTTTTGTTTAAAATCCAACAATGTTGGTGTTGTTGCTAATACCTTGCACTATGGCGCCTTGAACATGAGCATTGGTGCAACAACAATAGTTTCAAGTGGAACGGGGTGTTTGGATACAGGGCAGTTCATGTACTAGAAGGGCGTAACATTTGGTGCCCCGTTGGGAAATGGCCAAATGGAGAACTGGCCTGACTCTGGCATTGCCGATAATAGCCAACAGACTGACACTTCTACTGATGTTGACACTGACTATAAAAAAATAGCTTCATGGAGTTTAACATGGAGCTGTAATGGTGAATACGATGGATCAACCCAAGTCAAAAAGTGGTGATCAAAAGACACTTCGCAGGCTTGCTCAGAATCGAGAAGCTGCAAGGAAGAGTAGATTGAGGAAAAAAAGCCTATGTTCAGCAGCTTGAGAGTAGTCGACTCAGGTTTACAGAACTAGAGCAAGAGCTTCAAAGGGCACGGCAGCAGGGTATTTTTATCGCATCTGGACTTTCTGGGGACCATGGCCATACAGTTGCAGGAAATGCTGCTCTGGCATTTGACATGAAATATGGTCACTGGCTTGATGAACATCAACGACTGATAAATAACTTAAGATCAGCTGTAAATTCTCATATGGGGGATAATGAATTGTGCATTCTTGTTGGGGGTGTTATGGCACATTATTATGAGGTTTTCAGGCTAAAAAACACTGGTGCCAAGGCAGATGTATTTCACATGCTATCTGGTATGTGGAAAACACCTACAGAGATGTGCTTTATGTGGTTGGGAGGATTTCGTTCCAAGGCAGATGTATTTCACATGCTATATGGTATGTGGAAAACACCTGCAGAGAGGTGCTTTTTGTGGTTGGGAGGATTTCGTTCATCTGAACTTATGAAGATCGTTAAAAACCACCTAGAGCCTTTGGCAGACCAACAACAGGGATTCGGAAGGATTGGATGTTTGGTTGTGAGAGTTGCTCTCCAAAGCAATGATATTGAGCTCATTGCTGTTAATGATCCTTTCATCACCACTGATTATATGACCTACATGTTTAAGTACGACAGTGTTCACGGTCAATGGAAGCACCATGAACTTAAGGTGAAGGACTCAAAGACCTTGCAACTTTCACAACACTCCCGTATCCATCCTACATTCCATGTTTCACAATTGAAAAAACATGTGGGGTCTGCCCCAACTCAAACCCAGTTGCCTTTGGTAGATGTTCATGGTGCTTTACCAAAAGAGCCTGTTCGCATTATCGACAGAAGGATGGTTAAGAAAGGAAGTCAAGCTGTGACCGAAGTGTTGACTGCAATCCAAACCAAATTTCCTCATTTTCAGCCTTGAGGACAAGGCTGTTCTTTGGGAAGGGAGTATTGTTATGAGCCAAGAAAGTTAGTAGGAGACACGTGTGATTTTTAATTGAAACGGGGAGTTTTGGGAATTAGTCATACGGGGCATTTTTGCGTTTTGTTATAACAGAATACTCCACGTCATTTGGTTTGTTCGTTTTTCTTTATATTGTATGCATTGCATGCAAAACAGTTATGCAGAAAATACAGAGAAAATTTCTTATCTCAGAAGTATTCCAATCTTCTCTCTTCTTCTTCTAAATTCTTTCTCTTTTCTCTATTCGAATTTACGTCTCGTATCAGTTCTTTTCTTGAAACATTACCTGATGGTCGCCTCGTAGTTTTGTATAGGAATTTTAAAGTGTAAAGAGACCTTAAACTAGATTCATTTCTATTCTGCATTTCATATATTTTTGAGTTGTTAATAAGTGCTAAAGATTATGGTATGTTTCCAATCTTAGTTGGAGAACTTATTGCATTATGTCATTCTTTTTATTTTTGGTTTCCTTTTCTTGAAATCCCCTTCTTCTTTTTTGCTCAGGAAGTTGTATGTTATTGTTGCAGAGGATGAGATTCCACCTCTCCCTACAAAGGAACAACTTAAAAGCAAATGGGATGATGAAGATATTGATAACTCTGATATCAAGGAATCATGGGAAGATAAAGATGAACTTGCTCCACCTCTTCATTGTAACTTGTATTAATTACGTTTACTAGTGTATTTTCTTGTCGGGGCTCTTTGGTCCTATAGATCTTTTTATTACTTATTAAAATTCTATACTGGAAAACATGTTCAAAATTGCAACCTTTTAAACCAACTAAACATAGGCAAGAAAAACTTAGTTACAAGTGTTGAGCATGGTGTATGGATTTGCTTGTGTTATTCTGAAAGTTATTAGTTATTTCTGGATTGGTCCTGATTTGATTTTTGATACATGTATCTCCTGGCATTGTCAGATGGATAAGAATATAACTTAAGTTTGGTAATTCAAACTCTATTAAGATGCGCCTCATTCTTGATGTGATAAGAAAATCTCCATGTGATCCATTACCATCCTACTGCATCAATTAAGAAATTTGATTGATCATTAATAGTTATTCATGTATTCTATTCTTACCATTTGGATCTAGAACCATGTAGATAAAGCCTCTCCCTGTATCCTTTTTTATGGTGGCATAAGATTTGCTTTAAGGCTAATTACAGTGTCACTTATAACAATTTTGTGGATATTGACAGAATCATAGTGTTTTCCTAGATTTTTTGTTATAAACATTGGCATGAATATCTTAATACTGCTAGAACTTAAATTTGCTGACTTCTATTTAGAACTATTTCGTTGTAGTTTGTTTCTAAATTAGCTGAAGTCTTATTGTTATCCTCCACCCATTTTTTATTTTTGTGTGTGTATATATATGTGTATATATCTAAAGGTGATTTTTTTTTCTTCATTGCTTTTTTGTCAATAAGGTGTCATGATCTGACATTTTGCTTTCTATTATAGGCTTGTGGAATAAACCGATTATAAATCAATGACTGAACTATTTTCCAAGAAAGGTGATGATAAGACTCTTGATAATTTTATTCCCAAATCTGAAAGTGACTTTGTGCAGTATGCTGAGCTTATTTCTCACAAGCTTTGCCCATATGAGGTGAGTTTAACAATCTTTCTTTCCTTGCATTGTCACTGTATTGAGGAAGTTCTCACGTTGCCTAAATTCATCCTTTTATGCAGAAAAGTTATCACTATATTGCACTACTCAAGGCCGTGATGAGACTATCATTGACTTCTTTGAAAGCAGCTGATGTCAAAGATATTGCATCTTTGATCACAACAATTCCTGCTAGATTTGTCAAAAAAAAAATTCTGTAGAATGGGAAGATTGCAGTTAAGGAGAAGAAGAGTTCTAAGAAGGTAATATATGATTTGGTTTCTCTTCTTTTACATTTCCTACAATGCAATAATTTTTTATGCTATTATTCATGTTTTTGTTGTTGAGTTTTGGCATGATACAGAGACTAAGAGGATTGAAGAACATGAGGGGTATGGAAAGTGATTCAGGTTGAAGATACATGAATGGCAGAGCAGGACCCTTTTTCTTTTTTGATATTTTTGGGGGAATATTTTTGGAATTGATGTTAATTTGGGGAAAAATATAGAGAAGTTAAAATAGGAGTCTGCTTGCTTGTTTGGTGTATAGATGTTTGATATTTTTCATATATATAAAAAAGAGAATAATTATTATTTTTGGATCAATATTTATAATTTGGCAACTGTGATCCCATGAGATTATGTTATGATTTTTATTAATTCATATTTTAATAATAATTATATTAAGAATGTTATTAAATTATTTATTTTTAATTTTATCAAATTATATTTGATAATAATTATATTAAAATATGATTAAATTATTCTTTATTATTAAATTTAATCATATGTATTAATAAAATAAATAATATTTATCTAGTTTAAGGGTTATAATATGTATTAATTCATATTTTAATAATAATTATATTTAAAAAATGATTAAATTAGTTATTATTTTTTAATCCTATTAAAATTTAATAACAATAATCATCTATCTAAAAAAATTCTGCTAAAGATATTCTAGTCATTTTAGTTTTTTTCTTATGCTATTACAACATATTTCATTCAACCAAACACAAGAATACTATTACAGTTCAGTTTTATTCTATTACATTCAACTAAACAATTGAATTATTAATTACAACTCTATTCAATTACAGCTCTATTCCATTACCGTGAACATACCCTTTTTAAGTGTTTGAGATTTATTTTCACATTGTTTAGTCACTATAATTTTTAGTCCCAAAAGTCAGAAAGAGACAAAGACAAACAAGTAAAATATTTAAAGGATTAGAAGCTGACAGTGTCATCTTCGTAAATAACACAAGAAAGACGGGTACTTAACGATCAGAATAATTTATCAAGACAACTAGATATGTTATAGGGTCCCACAGCCCGCATTTATCGTTTTTGTTCTCTGCATCAAAATTCAAAGCTTCTCTCACTCTCACAAACTCCACTCTCTGCAAAGATCAAAGCCTTAGATCTGAAGTAAAATAAAAACCCAGAAATCTTTGCTTAAAATAAGATCTGGTATGGCTTATTTATTCTTCTCCTCAGTTTCATTGTTCTCTCTCCTGCATTTTCAGCTTTGTTTACTCTTGTTTTGATCTTTATGTGACCAAAGTATGCTTTTCTTTTTTGTAATGGGTTTAAGAAAGATCTGAGGTTATCCTTGTAGTTGGTTTCATGAAAGTGTGTTTTTAGTGGATAATTGAGCTTTGAGTTTTCTTTGCTATTTTAAGTGATTAATGTTTAGTGAATTTTGAGAAAGAAATGAAATTGTGAAGCTGGGTCGTTTTTGTTCAAGGCTGGTTGCCTGGCTTCGGTCAATCAAGGTACGGGTTTCATTGTTTGTTGAGGAATGTGAGGTAAATAACCTAAAAACTTGTTTTAAAAATGTTGATGGTTTGGCCAGAGTGTTTCAAATTTCTAATAAATTTGTTTTGTGTTACATTTGGCTAACATATTGGAAGCTCAATAGATCAAAACTGATATCTCTATCATACTTAAGGCTTTGTTTACATTGGTTCTTGATCTGAGATACAAAAATATTCATGTTCTTTTTCCTTGTAAACTCCCATCAGATTCATTTTTTATTGGTTTTGGATTAAGATATTCAAGAGAACTTTCCCTTGCTTCTTGCAAGAAGTCGTTGAGCATTCCTTTGTCCTCCTCGTAAATTTCAATGTTTGAGCAAGAGCAACCAAATTTTCTGCAAGTTTACTTGATTGATCAATTGCACTTTGGTCCAATATGTATGATGAGTCTTTTCTTTTTACTTCTTTTGTACTATGATCTGAACTCAGTGATACTTCCTACTAGCCTGCTTATTGCAATTTCCGAAGACAAACTTCAGAAACATTATCTAGTGTGCTTACTAAATACCGTGGTTGCATCTTCATTCTTTTTACTGCCTAAGATATTCTTTTATATGATTTCAATATTCGGATCCCTTACCAATTCATATCTTTTTACACTTTAAGTTTATCTTGTTTATTGCCATGAGATTCTTCAGTTAATCTAATTCTTGATACTTGTCCAAACTTAATGATATTCCATTGGTTGCGACTTCTGCTGCTAGGTGTATGTCATTTAGTCTGGTAAAGTGCTGTTTCTAGCTGGTCAAGAAGGTATATACTCATAATTGTCTAGTTCTGGGTTGTTCTTTCCTTTTAAATTGCAAGATTTAAAATAAATGTGTCTTAAAGTCTATTAAATGCTCTGGTGTAGGCTAGGTTGAAGTGGTAGAGTAAATGGCAGTAATGGATGCACAAAACCCTCTTCTAGGAGAAACCACTTGTGGCACTTTACTGCAGAAACTGCAAGTAATGTGGCTTCTAACTTGTTCTCTCCCATAAAATCTTTGTTTCTGGTGCATATCTGAATGTAGAAATATAGGAGGTAAAATGTTCTGCAATTGATTGAAGGAAATATGGGATGAAGTTGGTGAAAGTGATGAAGAGAGAGACAAGATGCTTCTTCAGATAGAGCAAGAGTGCTTGGATGTGTACAAAAGGAAGGTTGAGCAGGCTGCAAAATCAAGAGCAGAACTTCTTGTGACCTTGTCAGATGCCAAACTAGAGCTTTCCACACTTGTATCAGCTCTTGGAGACAAAAGTTTTCTTGGTGTTGTGAGTAATCACTTAATATCTTGTTCTAATCATATTTGCTCTAGATAATAGGAAGTTATTACTCTTGGTATGCAAATCAATGTTGTTTATAAGTTTGCTGTAGGATACTGTGAAGGCATCAGGGACAATCAAGGAGCAACTTGCTGCTATAGCGCCAGCCCTTGAACAGCTGTGGAAACAGAAAGAGGAGAGAGTTAAGGAGTTTTCTGATGTACAATCACAGATTCAGAAGATATGTGGGGAAATTACTGGGAGTGCCAATGAGCAGGCTGGTGCTCCTGCAGTGGATGAGTCTGACTTGTCCCTAAAGAAGTTGAATGAATATCAAGTAAAGCTCCAAGAACTTCAAAAAGAGAAGGTAAATTCATTGTCTTACATATTCTGGCATCAAGTCTGTACATGCATCAATGCCACTAAGTTCTCATTGCATTGCAGAGTGATCGGCTGCATAAAGTCCTTGAATTTGTTAGCACTGTGCATGATCTTTGTGCTGTACTTGGAATGGACTTCTTTAGTACTGTAACTGAAGTTCATCCAAGCTTAGATGATAAAACATGTGTGCAGTCAAAAAGCATCAGCAATGATACACTATTAAGGTTGGCTGAGACAGTCTCAGCTTTACATGAAGATAAGAAGCAGAGGATTCATAAGGTATTACTATTGAATGTAGTAGTTCTGTTTTTTTTTTTCTTCTTCTTCTTTTCTGGTGAAAATGTACTCCCCATTTTTCTTCTTGATACGTTAGCATCAGACACAGGTATATGACCAGATTGGCACATCTTTATTACGGACATAAATATGAGCTTTGTAGTATATTCAACTTTTATACTTCTATTCCAATAGTTTAAAATATGAAATCAACATGTTCCTCTTTGACAGCTTCAAGAGTTAGCAACTAAGCTAACTGATCTGTGGAATTTGATGGACACTCCTGAAGAAGAAAGGAGATTATTCGACCATGTTACCTGCAACATCTCTGCATCAGTTGATGAAGTGGATGTTCCCGGTGCTCTTGCTCTGGATCTGATTGAACAAGTAATCAAGTTTCTTAGTTGGTTGTTTAGGTATGAGTGAGAAGAGTTGCTAACTTGTATTTATTTTCTATTGTCCTGAAGGCAGAGGTAGAAGTTGAAAGGCTTGATCAGCTAAAGTCAAGCAGAATGAAGGAACTTGCTTTCAAAAGGCAAGTGGAGCTTGAGGAGATATTTGCCCATGCTCATATAGAGATAGATCCAGAGGCTGCTAGGGAGAAAATTATGGCTCTGATTGATACCGGGAATGTTGAGCCTGCTGAGTTACTAGCTGACATGGATAATCAGATCACAAAAGCGAAAGAAGAAGCCCTTAGCAGGAAAGAAATATTGGATAGGGTTGAAAAATGGATGTCAGCTTGTGAAGAAGAAAGTTGGCTTGATGACTACAATCGGGTACTTATCTCTTCTTCAACCTCGTTTTCTCTTTGGCTACTTGCTCTGATTTCTCTCTCCCTTTTTGGTGGGACTGGTGAGTGTATTGATTTGCAATATTGCATTGAAGATACCAGGAACTACTCTGATAATGTGGCCATGATATTTTTGCACAACCTTTTTATCCTAACATGATCTAATTGAGAACATGACCTGGAGTGCTGTAGGTTGATATATAACCTTAATGGTGATCCTTGAATCCATCAACTTATTTATTCCGATATTGCCTGATAAAAGTTTTGGATTTGACATTTATGAGTGACTGCTAGCTCCTCAGCATGTTTAAGATGTATACCCCTGTACCTCTATGTAGGGAAAAGTACTATCATAGTACTAAAGATGCAGATTTGATGGTGATCTTCCCTGCTAATGCTCTAGCTTATTACCTGTAACTGACGCTGAGTATTTGGTTCCACTAATATTTTCCTGCTGGAACAGGATGATAACAGGTACAATGCAAGCAGGGGGGCACACTTAAACCTCAAGCGTGCTGAGAAGGCTCGTATTCTGGTAAACAAAATTCCAGGTAGGACCATATAGAGTCCTATGTCCATATTAATCTCCCTGAACCATCATTAGGAATTCAATTTCTGGTCATGAAGTTCCTTTCGATCTACTTTATCCGCTGCTGAGTTGATAAATTTTGTTATCTTAAGCTCTACTGATTTAGAATTAGTAATCAAATTAAAATTTTAAATCTCATTTGATTTGGAAGAAATTTATTGTGTATGTACGATAAGGTTGGTCACCATCGCTAATGCACCTATTTCAAGAGATTAAATGAAATGATCTCCTGAAACTAATAAGTTCTAGTTTCCAGCCATCCATGGCATATTTGTCTTTAACATCTACATGGTAGAGGAGAACTTTAATGATGCTACAACTCTAGATCTGCTTAGCATGCATGTATAGCCTGACATTTTCTGTATTAATTGCCTTTATTGGCCTGTTTAGGTATGGTTGACACTTTGGTTGCCAAAACTCGAGCTTGGGAGGAAGATCGTGGCATATCATTTAAGTACGATGGCATTCCGCTCCTTGCCATGCTAGATGAATATGCTATGCTCAGGCAAGAAAGGGAAGAAGAGAAAAGGAGGCTTAGGGTAAATTTTCTAGTCATTATCAGTTCCAACTATTTTTAAACTTCAAGCATGAACCTAGATTTAGACATGAAGAAGGTGAACTTAAATGGTCTCTCGTTGTACTAAATGCGGTAACTGGTAACCTATAAAACCTACAGGATCAGAAGAAGTTCGGTGAGCAGCAAAACACAGAACAAGAACCCATATTCAGTTCAAGGTCAACCCCAGCTCGACCAGCTAGTACAAAGAAGGTGGTGGGACCTCGTACCAATGGAACCCCCGGCAGACGCTTGTCTTTAAGTGCCAGTCAAAATGGAAGCAGATCTGCAGCTAAAGAAGGGAAGCGGGACAGCATGAGGGTGGCAGCTCCTACCAACTTTGTTGCCATATCAAAGGAGGATGCCGCCTCCCATGTTTCTGGAACTGATAGATCACCAGCATCACCCTAATAATAAATAAATTTAGTGGTTTACACCCTTTGTCTTGTTACTAGTGTTATTACCTGATATTGTTTACCATATCGAAGAGCTGTTGTAGCAATATAGTGAGTGAGTAGGAGAGTATACTGTTATTAGCGTGTAACATTGTGATATTTGACATTTTAACGCTGGTTTTCTATTCATGTTGTCCCATGAGCTGATACAGTAAACCCTATTTATAATAATAACATTCCCTTTTCATCTATAATAGCAACAATTCTTTACTAAATTAATTCTTATATCAACTCCTTGTCCCAATACAATACAAATCTCACTAACTAATATCATTAATGTGTTATAATTTGAATCACAAATACTATTATAGATCTCTAACAACCACTTCAATGAGAACGTATTTTGCATTTTCAAGCTGATTCTTGACTCATGCTTCATCATCATCGCTTTAGCCAGATTTGTAAAGAGTCCAGGAAAAAAGGGATAAAAACAATGTTTCTGGCAGAAGGTAGAAGGTAGGGATTAGTCTATTAGATATAAACACTCCCAACCCAGAATCCAAATTTGATCGATGGCAGTAGGTGAGACAAACCCCCCATCTTTTATTGCCTTAAGACTCTTGACACTGTATTTTAATAAGAAACAAATCATTTTTACTTCTCCCAATCTCTTTGAAATTCACAAACCGAAAAAGCTAAAAAGCTTCAACTTGAGTATAAACTATGTACTATGTAATATACTTTTGGGGCTTTCACTTGTACATGATTTTAGGTATACAACAATAGTTAATTTTAGCATGAACATCAAGCATTCAAGCTGTTGCTAATAAATTTATACCCGGTCGAGAGATCATATCCTCTGTGTAGCTCAAATCACTACGAACCATAACCTTCGAATCGAGTTGGACAATTTCAGCATTCTGAAGTGTAAAACCATGGGGAAGAGGCAAAGGGAACCCATTTCTAAGATGTAAGTTCAGATCTGGCATGAAGAAGTTTTCGAGGACAGTTGACATTGCAGCCTAAAACAATATTCACCGCACTTTTCATTAGATGCATAAAAATGATCTTGTTCGGAATGTTTCGAATATGATTCATTAATAGTGCTTCCATGCATGTTTATACTTAACAAAGTATTGAATGCATATAATTTGGAAACTATTTTGATGTCTAAGTTGTACCAGAAACACAAATGGATTGAACTCCAATTTGGTTACTGTTATAGCAATAAGCTGATGCAAACACTAATGGATTGAAAAGAGGCTTGAAATGGATAATACCTGAAGGAGATGCATGTTAAGATTACCAATATTGCTCCATGCCAAAGATGATGTGAAGTTGGTTAGCTTAATGCTACCAGTAAGATTGTTCCTATGAATTTCTGCAGAACATGATGTACTTATCACCTGCATATATTTATTACAATCGTTACTGTCCAAAAGCTTGTAAAAAGATCAAAACAGAAACTGGCTTCCTGAGTTAACAGAGGATATGAATAAATGAATTAAAAGACGATAATCATATCAACTAAGCATACCAATGAGATGCATGCGATGGGGACGACTTCACTGGAATCTAAGACCTCGAAAGTCAAATCTGCATAAATAGTGGTGTCCACGTCATGATCTGCAATTCGTATGACTGGTGGAGAAGTCACTGTTACATGAAGCTTCATATCATCATTTGGATATTGCTCATACAATTGAGGTATAATATATCTCCATCCAGCAGTGTTCGTCAGTGACTCAGGTATTTTGTTGAGAGTCCAATGCATATGATCTGCCTGACCACCAAAAGAACATATATGCATTAGTATAACTATCAAATTGACATTAAGGGTGTGCTTGATTGAGTGGAAAAGTGAAGGATGGGAGGAGGGAGTGAAAAAGTGAAAAGTAAAGTGAGAGGAAAGAAAATAGGAGGGTTGATAATTTCACATCCTAATGCATAAAAACCAATCCTTCCAAATTGGAATCAGGAGAGGAGAGAAAATAGGAGAGAAGTGTATGTTAGTTCAAATTATACATTTTCCAATTGTTTTATTTTCTTTCCTTTTATCATTCAACTCTACCAAGCAATGAAGGGAAAGAAAATTGCTTGTTCTTTGTCTTTCCTACCAACCAAGTACACTATGGAAAGAAAATTTATATTTTCATCCTTCTAGTTTTCCACCCCTTCGGAAAGCCTAAATTACATTTTAGATGCAATTTTCTGCAATCTCAATATAAGCTTCAATCAAACCGAAGTTAGCTCTAGGAAATTTGAGGATGATTGCAGGTTTCATACTGTGGAAACTTACATGGAAGTATACTGATCCAGCAGATTGAAAAACCTTTTCATGCAATGAGATTTCAACCATCTTTGCTAAACCATTGCAGGAAAGGAAATTCCGTGCTCTTTTACTGTAATAGTTTGAAACTGAAATTTCATCTGCTCCGTTGAATAAACCATTAATTTCAAGCTCTACGGAAGAATTAGTTAACAAAGGATCATCCATGAAAGTCACATTCAATGCAACAACACTATTAACTTGCAGTTGTTTTGGAAGCGACTGCAACAATGAGTCAAGCTTTATCATTCCTTCTTTGATCTTCTTGATAATCGCATCTTCAACTTCAGACATGATTTTCCCTCGGAAAGCATCAATGATCCTGGATGATAAGTTGTATAAATACAATAAGTATCATAACAGGAAAGATACGGATCTCAAGCAGAACCTAAAGAACAAAATGGTAAACCTAAAAGATCCATGTATGTGATTTTTAACTGATGCATAATTTAGTTTTGTAGAATACTATTAAAAAGTTATAAAAAAAATCCTATGGTTTAATGACAGAATAATGACTGATTCTATGTATTTGGAGGGTCCTTGAAGGATCATATCCCCATTCTTACGTCTGAACATATGTGGGATGTGGATGCTTCAATAAAAATGAAGAGTTGGATTAGCATAGTTGTCCGAATAGGCAACGATAGCATACCCTTGATAAAGCCAAGAAGCTCCACCATCTACATTTATGGAGATATCTTTCACATGACATTCATAGTCCAATAAAAATAGCTTGAGAGTTCCTTCTTCGTTTATAACAGCCGCTTTAAGCCACACCACCATGCCTAGAACCTATGAACCAGCAAATATAAACATCAAGTCTACAAACCATCCTAACAATCAAAATTTTAAATAGACGTTAGTTTGTTACTGGTTCTTTTAATATACTTATTATTTGAAAATACCAAACTATGACAAGGCAAAGGTTAACATAATGGATAAGCACAAGGCTCTTTGATGCAAGATAATATGAACCAAAACCAGTACCATATAAAGAGGGGCTTAATAATGGGCATATGCATCTCAAATAACCATGAAAAAACTATGTAAATTTCCCAACTATAAAACTTCAAAACACTATAACATGGACAGGTTAAAACATACAAATTACAAATTATTCAAGCAGAACCTTCTTTCCGAGCTTAACTAAACTGAAACAACTATGGGAATATGTTAAATTTTTGAATAGTTTTTTCACCTTTGAAAGATTATATCTCTGTACTCATGAATATTTAAACAAAAATGAAAAGTCGAAGCCAAGACAGAACCAAATCAACAGTATCAATTACTTTGTTCTTTCAAAGTTCCCAACTGTTATCCCATACCTCAACAGTGGCAGTTCCTTGATCAGAAATAGTGACTATCCATGTTTTGTAAGAATACTTCCACTTCATATTCAAATTAGCAGTAGCACCAGAAGCAACTAAAACAATACCGGAGTCTCCAGTTGCAACAGATGAAAAAGGAAAATCGACACTGTAAATTACGATACCAGAAAGACCCATACGAACTTTCCCAACAACCGGGATTTTTGCAGACTTTTCGATATCAGACAGTTGAAGTGGAATTATAGAAGAAACAGCTTTCTCAATCAGCAAATCTTTAGCAAAATCAAGACCTTTAGTGGATATAACAGCAGATATGTATCCTTTTTGGTTGGATTCAAGTTGGGTATTTGCAGGAATGAGCAGAAATGAGAAAAATATGAAGCGTATAGCATCTTCCATGGATTTGGAAGAGATCTCCAAATGGGGAGAAATGGGTTTAAGAGGATAAGAAACCTAAAGCTTGCTCAAAGGATTTTAATAAACTTAGAATTGCTTATATGATTGGGATTTTTCTCCTAGTGACAGAGAACTGGGGATTACTTCCAAAAGATGAAGCTA
Source organism: Gossypium hirsutum (assembly GCF_007990345.1). Classification (NCBI taxonomy): domain Eukaryota; kingdom Viridiplantae; phylum Streptophyta; class Magnoliopsida; order Malvales; family Malvaceae; genus Gossypium; species Gossypium hirsutum. Next base: position 49,720,713 of record NC_053449.1, on the reverse strand, counting down.
TGAAAGAAACAGGTGGAATAATGAGCAGTGATGTATATGAAGCCGGTTGATTAAATCGGTTTGGAATTTTGTTCATTATTTTGAGGCGTAAGAAGATTTGACCAAAAATTCCTGTTAGCTTATGTAACAGGCAGCAGTTCAAAACTCGTGATCAGCACACCAAATGCATTTAATAGAGGTTTGTTGCTCAGATTGGGATCATTTGGTCCACAAGAACTGGCCCAATTCAAAGAGATATTGGACAAGCCTGTCAAATTGAAGTCTGGTTGGCCTGATAATGAATAGATGGCAACTTAGGCTAATATGGTAACTGATCTTAGAAGATAGAGGGAATCTTATCTTATAAAGATTAGATTAGATTTGATAAGACTTATCTTGTAAATCCTTAAAATTAAGGGATATGGTTAAACCTCATCCGTCGATGTAAATTTATCTTGACCGTCGGTTTTTGGGGAGCTCAACTATAAATAGAGAGCCTCCCCTCATTTGTACTCACTCCTGAATTGTTTCATTATTCTTTGTGAATAAGAATTGAGAGCATTTATTCAAACACTTTGCGAGCTCTCTTTCTATTGTTCTTTTGTAGCTTCTTTTGGCACAATCGTTTCCGCTATACAAATTGGTGCCTTGGAGGAGTTCTAAAGAATCCTCACTTTTGGCGTAAAGGCTGACTTAGGCGAGTTTGGAGCAAACGGATCGCCTAAGGCCGCACGATTTGCGAGACTAAAGGTCTAGCCCCGTGACAAGTGGTATCAGAGCCAAGGTTTTGAACCAAGTGATATTCGAGTTGGTTCGAAGGCACCGTTGGGATGTCAAGAGAAGAGTTTGAACAAAGGTGGGCGAGGAAGTCTTTGAGGGAGACATTAACGGCAGTAGAGGAATGTCTGGGAAAACTCGAGGGATCCATGAAGGATGTAAAGGAGGCACTCGATGAGGTCGAGGATCGCATAGCAAACTGGAAGGAGTAATCCAGGGACTATGTAAAGATGTCTCTTGGTTCCACCATGGATAAGGTAAACGAGTTGGTTAATTTACACAGGGATAAGCTGTCGGACAGGAACGATGCTCTCGAGGCCATGATGATGGCTTTGAAGGAGGAAACAATAGCCACGACGAGGGCTTTGAGCACAAGAATAGAATAGCTCGAGGGAGAGCTGGCCTTGTGTCAAGCAGCCGTAGGGAAAGGAGTGGCAAATGCAACACTCAGTAACGAGGATATCCCAAAGTCGAAAGAGTTTGTGGGGACAAGGTCTGCATGTGATGTGGACAATTTCTTGTGGAGGATGAAAACTATTTCCGTGCCAAAGGCATCGTGGATGATGCGGTTAAGATAAACACTGCTTCAACGTTTCTTACTGACATTGCGCTTTTATGGTGGCAAGGTAGGACCACAAATAAAAGGCATGGTGAGATTGGAACGTGGCTTCAATGCGAATTGAAGGGACAGTTTTACCCAGAGTTTACCGAGGAAGAAGCTCGGGCAAAGTTGTAAGGGATAATGCAACGGGGCACAATAGGGGAGTATGTTCGAGAGTTCAAGGAACTCATGCTCTAAGTTTCAGAGGTGACCGAAAGAGAGGCATTGCTTGCTTTTCAGAATGATTGAAGTCGTGGGTTAGACAGGAGGTGGAACAAAGAGGTGTCCAAAAGCTGTCGGAAGCCATGACGGTAGTTGAGTCCGTGGTGAAGCTTGGTCTAGAAAAAGACAAGCTTGGGTCTTCCAAGTCTGATGGAAGAGGCGTATGTGAAATGGATCACAAGGAAGATAGTGTTAATGGCAATGGCAACGGCGACAATGGTGGTAATGGGAAACCACGAGTTGGGAAGAAGAAACCCAAGAGGAAAAGGGACAAGCTAAAATGCTTTCTCTAGGACGGTTCACATATGTTGAAGAAATGTCCGAAGAAATCCGCGCTTAAGGAGAAGCCAGTGGGTAAGGCCTTGGTACTTGGTTCGAGCGCAAGGGGTGTCGAAGCCAAGGAGGCCGAAAGCGAGAAGAAGCCAGTGGAGTGCTTCTTGTGTCATGGTCCGCATAGGTTGCGGAAGTGTCCGAGGAAGTCTGTCATCGAGGGGAACGATGGAGCAGACAAGGAGCCCAAGAAGCTTGGTTCGAGCAAGGGAAAAGTCGAGGCCAAGAGGGCAAAGAGGAGCAAAAAGAAGCGAGTAAAGTGCTTCTTGTGCCGTGGTCCGCATGAGTTGCAGAACTGTCCAAAGCAAGTCGGAGTCAAAAGAAAGGTAACGTCTGAGCTTAATGAGTCATCGAAGGGGCTTCCACCCAAGGAAGAGGTGAGTTTGTCATCGGACTTAGAGGAAAGAGTTACGATGAAAACAGTGAAGCTAAGACCAATGAGGCTCAAGTTGAGTGAAGCGTCGGAGTTGGCCGAGTCATCGATAAGGCTTCCACCTATGGGAGAGGTGGGTGGTGCATCAGACTTCAAAGGAAAAGAAGTGATGCATGTGGGACAGTTAACCAGAGTAAATGCGACGAGTAGGATGGTTCGAGTTAAGAAGCGATGGAAGCCGAGGTAAAAGTCCCGAAGGAAGGGAAAGGCTAAGGCGTCGAGACGAGACCGAGGCGAATCAAGTCAGTGCCATTCAGAAATCGCAACGAGGACATTACGAGAATGGGTGGGGGAGAATGTCACGGGCTGCAGTTCAAAACCCGTGACCAGCGCACCAAATGCATCCAATGGAGGTTTGTTGCTCAGATGGGGATCATTTGGCCCACAAGAACTGGCCCGATTCAAAGAGATATTGGACAAGCCTGTCAAATTGAAGTCTGGTTGGCCTGATAATGAATAGATAACAACTTAGGTTGATATGGTAACTGATCTTAGAAGATAGAGGGAATCTTATCTTGTAAATATTAGATTAGATTTGATAAGGCTTATCTTGTAAATCCCTAAAATTAAGGGATATGGTTAAATCTCATCCGTCGATGTAAATGTATCTTGACCGTCGGTTTTTGGGGAGCTTAACTATAAATAGAGAGCCTCCCCCTCATTTGTACTCACTCATGAATTGTTTCATTATTCTTTGTGAATAAGAATTGAGAGCATTTACTCAAACACTTTACGAGCGCTCTTTCTATTGTTCTTTTGTAGCTTCTTTTGGCACAATCGCTTCCGCTATACAAATTGGTGCCTTGGAGGAGTTCTAAGGAATCCTCACTTTTGGGCGTAAAAGCTGACTTAGGCGAGTTTGGAGCAAACGGATCACCTAAGGCCGCACGGTTTGCGAGACGAAAGGTCTAGCCCCGTGACACTTACATCTTGTTAAGATAATCATACAAGCATCCAACCCCAATATTCGTATCAATTACAAGTACAATATTTTCACTTTTTTCCCTAAAGAAACAAACCCACGGCACTTTGCTTACATGTTAAAAGACTTATTATTTTTTAGAGATAAAAGGTTGTTTTCCTAGGGAGGGAATGAAAATATAAAAAATAATTAAGGATAAACTATACCAACAGCCACTCAACTCCGGGGTAGTTGATAGAATAGTCATTTAGGTTTCATTTCAGTCACTCAACTTTGAAAAATAACAAAATAGTCACTAGCGTTATTAAAAAATGACAAATCAGTCACTCATTAATATTTTTCGTCATAGGCTTAATGGAATAGTTGACTTGGCCAATTAACTTGCCACATTGGACGAGTAGTCAAAGGGTCAAAGAAGAAAAGAAAAGATGATTGGTCATTCTTTGTGTCTTTCTTCTTTTTCTTCTCATCTTTCTCTTCATCTTCTTCTCCCTCAACCTCTTTCTCTTTATGCTTCTTTTATTTTTTTTCTTGTTCTTGTCTCATTTCTCTTCATCTTCTTTCTCCATCAACCTCGTCTTTTACCATCTTCTGAATTTGGGTCTTTTTCTTTCAATCCAAACGGGTTGTTGCTAGACAAAAACCAAAGGGTCAAACCCACAATAGAATAATTGCTACAAATCAGAAGCCACAATAACAGTTGTTGAACAACCCCAAGCCACCCGCATCCTTGAAAAACCAAGCACTCAAGCACCATGGAATAATTGGTAAATACAAATTTCAAAGCATTAGATGACATAAAGGTCTAGCCCCGTGACAAGTGGTATCAGAGCCAAAGTTTTGAACCAAGTGATATTCGAGTTGGTTCGAAGGCACCGTTGGGATGTCAAGAGAAGAGTTTGAACAAAGGTGGGCGAGGAAGTCTTTGAGGGAGATATTAACGGCAGTAGAGGAACGTGTAGAAAACTCGAGGGATCCATGGAGGATGTAAAGGAGGCACTCGATGAGGTCGAGGATCGCATAGCAAACTGGAAGGAGTAATCTAGGGACTATGTAAAGATGTCTCTTGGTTCCACCATGGATAAGGTAAACGAATTGGTTAATTTACACAGGGATAAGCTGTCGGACAGGAACGATGCTCTCGAGGCCATGATGATGGCTTTGAAGGAGGAAACAATGGCCACGACGAGGGCTTTGAGCACAAGAATAGAATAGCTCGAGGGAGAGCTGGCCTTGTATCAAGCAGCTGTAGGGAAAGGAGTGGCAAATGCAACACTCAGTAACGAGGATATCCCAAAGCCGAAAGAGTTTGTGGGGATAAGGTCTGCATGTGATGTGGACAATTTCTTGTGGAGGATGAAAACTACTTCCGTGCCAAAGGCATCGTGGATGATGCGGTTAAGGTAAACACTGCTTCAACGTTTCTTACTGACATTGCGCTTTTATGGTGGCGAGGTAGGACCACAAATAAAAGGCATGGTGAGATTGAGACGTGGCTTCAATGCGAATTGAAGGGACAGTTTTACCCAGAGTTTACCGAGGAAGAAGCTCGGGCAAAGTTGCAAGGGATAATGCAATGGGGCACAGTGGGGGAGTATGTTCGAGAGTTCAAGGAACCCTGCTCCAAGTTTCAGAGGTGACTGAAAGAGAGGCATTGCTTGCTTTTCAGAATGGATTGAAGCCGTGGGTTAGACAGGAGGTGGAACAAAGAACTGTCCAAAAGCTGTCGGAAGCCATGACGGTAGTTGAGTCCGTGGTGAAGCTTGGTCTAGAAAAAGACAAGCTTGGGTCTTCCAAGTCCGATGGAAGGGGCTTATGTGAAATGGATCACAATGAAGATAGTGTTAATGGCAATGGCAACGGCGACAATGGTGGTAATGGGAAACCACGAGTTGGGAAGAAGAAACCCAAGAGAAAAAGGGACAAGCTAAAATGCATTCTCTACGACGGTCCACATATGTTGAAGAAATGTCCGAAGAAATCCGCGCTTAAGGAGAAGCCGGTGGATAAGGCCTTGGTACTTAGTTCGAGCGCAAGGGGTGTCGAAGCCAAGGAGGCCGAAAGCGAGAAGAAGCCAGTTGAGTGCTTCTTGTGTCATGGTCCGCATAGGTTGCGGAAGTGTCCGAGGAAGTCTGTCATCGAGGGGAACGATGGAGCAGACAAGGAGCCCAAGAAGCTTGGTTCGAGCAAGGGAAAAGTCGAGGCCAAGAGGGCAAAGAGGAGCAAAAAGAAGCGAGTAAAGTGCTTCTTGTGTCGTGGTCCGCATGAGTTGCGGAACTGTCCAAAGCAAGTCGGAGTCAAAAGAAAGGCAACGTCTGAGCTTGGTGAGTCATCGGAGGGGCTTCCACCCAAGGAAGAGGTGAGTTTGTCATCGGACTTAGAGGAAAGAGTTACGATGAAAATAGTGAAGCTAAGACCAATGAGGCTCAAGTTGAGTGAAGCGTCGGAGTTGGCCGAGTCATCGATAAGGTTTCCACCTATGGGAGAGGTGGGTGGTGCATCAGACTTCAAAGGAAAAGAAGTGATGCATGTGGGACAGTTAACCAGAGTAAATGCGACGAGTAGGATGGTTCGAGTTAAGAAGTGACGGAAGCCGAGGTAAAAGTCCCGAAGGAAGGGAAAGGCTAAGGCGTCGAGACGAGACCGAGGCGAATCAAGTCAGTGCCATTCAGAAATCGCAACGAGGACGTTACGAAAATGGGTGGGGGAGAATGTCACGGGCTGCAGTTCAAAACCCGTGACCAGCGCACCAAATGCATCCAATGGAGGTTTGTTGCTCAGATGGGGATCATTTGGCCCACAAGAACTGGCCCGATTCAAAGAGATATTGGACAAGCCTGTCAAATTGAAGTCTGGTTGGCCTGATAATGAATAGATGGCAACTTAGGCTAATATGGTAACTGATCTTAGAAGATAGAAGGAATCTTATCTTGTAAATATTAGATTAGATTTGATAAGGCTTATCTTGTAAATCCCTAAAATTAAAGGATATGGTTAAATCTCATCCGTCGATGTAAATGTATCTTGACCGTCAGTTTTTGGGGAGCTTAACTATAAATAGAGAGCCTCCCCCTCATTTGTACTCACTCCTGAATTGTTTCATTATTCTTTGTGAATAAGAATTGAGAGCATTTACTCAAACACTTTACGAGCGCTCTTTCTATTGTTCTTTTGTAGCTTCTTTTGGCACAATCGCTTCCGCTATACAAATTGGTGCTTTAGAGGAGTTCTAAGGAATCTTCACTTTTGGGCGTAAAGGCTGACTTAGGCGAGTTTAGAGCAAACGGATCACCTAAGGCCGCACGGTTTGCGAGACGAAAGGTCTAGCCCCGTGACACTTACATCTTGTTAAGATAATCATACAAGCATCCAACCCCAATATTCGTATCAATTACAAGTACAATATTTTCACTTTTTTCCCTAAAGAAACAAACCCACGGCACTTTGCTTACATGTTAAAAGACTTATTATTTTTTAGAGATAAAAGGTTGTTTTCCTAGGGAGGGAATGAAAATATAGAAAATAATTAAGGATAAACTATACCAACAGCCACTCAACTCCGGCGTAGTTGACAGAATAGTCATTTAGGTTTCATTTCAGTCACTCAACTTTGAAAAATAACAAAATAGTCACTAGCGTTATTAAAAAGTGACAAATCAGTCACTCATTAATATTTTTCGTCATAGGCTTAATGGAATAGTTGACTTGGCCAATTAACTTGCCACATTGGACGAGTAGTCAAAGGGTCAAAGAAGAAAAGAAAAGATGATTGGTCATTCTTTGTGTCTTTCTTCTTTTTCTTCTCATCTTTCTCTTTATCTTCTTCTCCCTCAACCTCTTTCTCTTTATGCTTCTTTTATTTTTTTCTTGTTCTTGTCTCATTTCTCTTCATCTTCTTTCTCCATCAACCTCGTCTTTTACCATCTCCTGAATTTGGGTCTTTTTCTTTCAATCTAAATGGGTTGTTGCTCGACAAAAACCAAAGGGTCAAACCCACAATAGAACAATTGCTACAAATCAGAAGCCACAATAACAGTTGTTGAACAACCCCAAGCCACCCGCATCCTTGAAAAACCAAGCACTCAAGCACCATGGAATAATTGGTAAATACAAATTTCAAAGCATTAGATGACATAAAATGGTACTGATTCAAATTTCAATTTCCATAGGAACAGGTAAAGTATGTCCATTATACAAAAATCCAAATGGATATTCAAAAGAAGAATGAACTCAATATTATACACTTGAAGTTCAATGGCAAACAATATAAATGGAGGTAAATAATTAGGGGCTTGATCGTATTGCTGCGTGAAACTTAGTTCATATCTACGGGGATCTAACTTTTTCTTGGCAGCCTCTCCAGCCTTGGCCTGCAATGTGGGCAAAGTCACAAATAATTGATAAAATAAATTTAAGAAAAAACAGTTGAAAAAACAAACACCCCAATTACCTTCTTTACACCTCTGACTTTCTTAGCCCTGTTTTTCCTTTTTTTTCATTTGTTTCTAGACTTTTCAACCTTGGTATCAAATCCATTCTATCATCAGAAGAAAAAAACTTCAGAATCAATGCACAAACTGCGTATGTGCATTAGCACATGCACTCAACTTGTGCGGCGGAGGGCGTTGGCCATGGAGGTATCGATGTCGTGGAAGCATAGTCGTCTTTGAGTTCTCAGATTTTGACCATTGGGAATCGCTGATACGAAGCTCCTTCCATTTTTCTCTTATTCTTCTTCTTCTCTTCTTCTATTTCTTCTCTTATTCTTCTTTTTCTCTTCTTCTTCTACTGCTCAGGGTTCTTAAATGGGTTTATGGTTAAAAGGGACTGTTAAAATGACAGGTAACCCACCATTAAATGCCATGTTATTTTTCCATTACGTCTGTAACAGAAAATGGTTAAAATGACTGTTTTGTTATTTTTCTAAAGTTGAGTGACTGAAATGAAACTTAGGCGACTCTTTTGTTAACTACCCTAAAGTTGAGTGATTGTTGGTGTAATTTACCTAATAATTAAATTTTGAGTGTTGTTAATTTAGAAGTAAATTGATGGGAAAAAAATTGAATGTCCTTCCAAATTGGAAAGAAGGAAAAGAAAGAAAATGAAAAAGATTTGTATCATAGATCAAAATTATGTATTTTTAAAAAAAATTATTTTTTTCTTTCTATTTTTCAATTCTACAAAACACACTTATGGAAAGAAAATTCATGTTGTTCATCTTCTGGTTTTTTATCCCTTCAATTTTCTTTTCACTCTATCAAGTAAAGATTAAGTATTGTGATGACAAAAAATCCAAATTTTACAAGTTTCGATCCAATCCATTAAGGTTTTTTTTTCTGAAAATAGAGTCCAAGTCATGTTAGGTTTGAGGTAAATTCGCTCCACCTCATGATATTTATAAAAAGTCCCTAATATATATACATATATTAAGTTTTTGCTTTAAATAAATATATTAAATTTTAAGTCTAAACTCAAAAAAAAACTTATTTGCTTTAAAATAAAACAATTAAATTAAATTCGAGCTGAAGCAAGGTGGAGTTGGGTTTTCTACTAAATTTCAAGTTCGAATTCGGGCAAATTTTTTTAAAAAAAGTTGAGGTCAAGTCAGGTTCAAAACGAATTGATCAAGTTTCAAGTTTACATTAGGACAGACAAAAATCCGCCCCGTTACCCTCATACTCAAGTACCTTTTGTTGTCATCCCAAAATAGAGTGTAGACTTGTTTCTTGGGTCATCCCACATGACTAACAATTTGCCTCATCTGTTACACTCCTCCGACAGCGTTTGTTATTCGTAATCATTAAATAAGAGCCAAATGAATAGATGAACTCGTTGCATACCTTTATATCTCCAAATGATTTTCCATGCTTCATCTTTTGGATTCCATTTTTCTTGTGTGTAGTGCCTATAAGCATCCGAGACTGAAAGTTGGCCAAATTTTGACCATCGCTATATAGATCGGTCAGACATTGGTGGGAAAGTGCCAGCAATTTTTAATACAATCGTTGTAGGTAGCAAACAAATATATAGCCACTTCCAATTACCCATTTCATCTGTACCCCATCATGATCAATTCGATGCTGCCATAGTGAGTCCACGTCAAGGAGCCATGTGTCCAAGCAAAACCGAACTGAGCCACTCTCCTAAGGACCAACGTATGTTTGTTTTTAATTCTTTCCGAACTTTTGAGATTGAGCGTTATAGCCATAGGAGCAATTTGATCGTTCAATACTTTCTCGACTAAGATCATCAACTTTGAACTTCAATCTCATGACCTTGACCCAATAAGCAAATTGATTCGATATTAATTGGAAACCCAGTTTGAACAATGATAAGTTTTGGTCCCCAACTTGTCTCAGTTTGAGACCACCATTGTCTATCAGCATGCAACCTCGATTCCGTCCGCTAAGAGCTGGCTTTTGCTTCTCAATCGTAGGACTCCCCGACAAGCTTCTCAATTTTGAAACATATACATTCAAGAATGAGTGTAGTAATTATAAATGATTTTGTATTATCACTCTTCCTATCATAGATAATTTTCAAGAAATCACACATTAAAATATAAGTGAATTTATCATAACAAATCGATAAATCTCCTTCTGAACTCTTCTATAAAATAAAGGAACTCCAATATATCAACTAAGATATCGTAGCGTTTATAATCTTAACTTTACATTGATAAACTATGTGACACTATTCTTAATGTTTTCTAAAAAAATTTGAGAAAAGGATTATGCAAGAAAATATGCGAGATCTCTTTGAAAGCTTGATCTATCTCTTGTTCTCAACGTCTTGGTTAATACAATAAACTAGCCTTTCCATACCCACAACAAACAAATACAATGAAAAAGGATCTTGTCAAATTGCTCTTGACGGTTTGAAGGCCCCAATCATCCCTTTCATTCCATACAATTTGCATTGTCGAATGCATATTGCATAATAAGGTCAATCATTTTCTTCTAAATACTTGCACTTCGATAGAATTTTTAACAAAATCTCATTGGATTTTGTTATAGGTTTTTTTGAGATCCAATTTAATAGTTATTCATGTACATATATGCATGTGCTACAGATTTTGGATCAGTAACTTTTGTGATTAAGATAGTGACAATACTATTAAAAGACTCTATCCTTTCTAAGAGCTTTGAAGGGAGATCTCCTCATTGATGATATTAGAACATAGCAAAATGACAAATTCATTGGATAGTTTCGGGAACTTACCTTTTATAGGAAAACTTCCATAAATTATCCCCTCACCTATATATAGCTTGGTAAAAGAGTTCATAGGTTCTTGTTTGAGTCACTCCTTACCAAAGCACTATTTTTCATTCAACACCTCAATTCTATTATCTCTCATTCTAGTCAATAATATTTATGCTTCGTTTGGTTACTAGTGTAATAATATAAGGAAAAAGTTTATTTATTACATATGTTACAATAGTTAGTACAATTTTAAACTTGAAATTAGAAAGATAAGCAAAAACTCTTATAAAAAATAAACCAATTTTTTTCTTTCTCTTTACTAAAATAAGTTATGGGAGTGGCTAAATATCATCAATTGAATTAGTTTATTGTCAACTCATGTACTAAAGCATATGTAAAAAATGATTACTCCTACCAAAGGTAACATTAGTGCAAACCTAATAATGAGCTGGGTCGAGTTAGGGTCAAATCGATGTGAAATTTTAGGCCCATTTTCTCATGTTCGACTCGAAAAATGGGCTTAAAATTCTATCCAAGCCCAACTCATATTAAAAATGCTAAATTCGAGCCCAACTCAGCCCGCCCGTATTAATTCTTTTTAGATTTTTTTTATAAAAATAAATTTAAAAATATAATATATCAAATACACTAAAAAAATTAAAATAAATGTTTCCCTACAAATTGAAAATACATTAAAAAAATCTTTATACTTAAATAACACTAAAATAATTGCAACTTAGCAAGCATATGCCTCTAAAATAGAAATAAAATTAACAATAAAATAAAAGTTATATAATATCCAAACAATAACAATAAAATAATAGCAAAATAGCAACAAAATTGTAGCAAAACAACAAGAAAACAGCTCTTATTTTTTTTTGTCTAAGCCTATTTTTTCAACCTATATTTTTACTCAAACTTTCACATTTTTCGAACAAACTGTTAAATCTAAACAAATGACTCAACCCATAATGAGATCTAGTATTGTAATTTATTAACCATTCACATCTAGCCTTTTATTGCCACAATTCTTCATAACTCAGTCTCCTCGAGTTCCTCTCTAAGCTTGATTTTCTCTTCTCATTTACTAGATTTAAAATTGTGTAGGGCTCATTAGCTTGATATAATTTTTTTCTTCCGATCAAAAATACTCCCACTCAACTCCTTGTTCCTCTCCTAAGCAGCTTTTATAAAGTTCTCCAACGTTTGTGGCATATTACCATGATCTCTCCAATTAGACGCCAAGAATCATAATTAACCCACAAAGAAACAAAGTGGTCTTCTTATTGTCTGGTGTTTGTTCTCTTTAGACATTTTAATCAAGATTAGCATGTGGTATGATTTGAGTTTAGGAAGGCGAATCACTGTAGTCAATAGCGTTATATTTACAAGGATAGGTTATAATTTCATTTCTTAAATAAAAAAATAAGTAAAGTAAATCTGATCCCACGTTCTCATAAAACTAAAAACTAAATTAAATTAAAAACTTAGCAAAGAAAACAATAATTAAAATCGAAGGAAAATAAATTTAATTATCTTATTCTGTAAAACTACGATGACTACTTAATTTAATTTTCACTTTGAATTTCATTTATTTAATTACAATCACTAAGTCATCTCTTGGTTCATGCATTCATTATGGATAGTAATACATGCAACCTAATTCTTTATTCGTCACATTCATTCAACAAATCAGTTCAAATGCAATCTGTAAAGGGTTGTGTTGAGCTAGTCGAAAAACCGATTGGACATATATGCTTTAGGACTCAAATAATTTGTATTTAAGTTCCAATTCCTCGTCTTTTAATTACAACGTTATTTAATCATGAAGTTAATTCACTAAAAGCATCATAATTGAACTCTCCTTTATTGTATACCATTACAAAGCAATTTATGATTTGTTTGTCAAATGATTTCGTCATAATTGTGTTGCCCTCATAGGATACTTATCTCTTTGGGTTAGATTAGTTCATCTTATATGATCCTATTTTATCTAATGTTAACCATTACATCTTCCTTTCGTGAAAAAATCTATTACAAACACATAGTAATAAAATCATTCATCTTAAACAAATGACTCATGGCCCCGTTTCTTTTCATCAATCATGCAATGCCAATGAAAGTATATTATTTATCCTTCATCGAGCTATGAATTCCACTATTGTAAGTAAAGTTATGTCATACATAAATCGTATACTCAACATACCAACTTTCGATTTTATTACCAATTGAACTCAGACTTTCAATATATTAAAGTATACAAGTTACACATACATAGTCAGTTACTTACTTAGGATTAATGTAAGTCGCGCTATGAATGCCACAAATAAATAAATTCATAAACGGATCTACGGTAAATTCAATTTGGGTCCTATATAATGTTTTATCAGTTTAGGTAACCACATATAGTCTCTATATTTCTAGGAGTCATCCGTTTCAATACCTAAGATAAACTATCCTCCCAATTAGACTTGATAAACAATATAATAACCTCTTGAATCAAATTTCTTAATTTTAATTATTTAGACTACAGACTATTTAGATTACTTACTAATACAAGTTATATTCTTGCATCTTGATCACCGGTGCATCAAAGGGCTCATCTCCGACGTCAAGTGGATCATCATCCCGCCGCCAAACTTTCTTATCAACTCTCCAACCTTCCATTGGTATTGTTCAAATATAAAATTTTATATCTTCTTTATTCTTCGCAAAACAGTGAAAGCAATAACATAAAATTATTTTTAAAAAATCCTTTTCAATTACGTTTTTTAATCAAATTACAATATTAAACTAATTATCAATTTATTCCTAGCAAACATTCTTGATAATTTGTTATTTCATATTTCCATTGTGATAAGGTCTACGTATGAGTGCAGAATTAATAGATTGCCTGTTGCTTGTTCTGAAGGGACACTGCACTCCATTGTTACTTGGTAGACCGTCCATTGAAAACTTGCACCAATTCTAGGAGAGATTCAGAAACTACAACATCAACATATTCTTTAGATCTTCCACTCAAGTCTGAATGGCAATTCAAATGCCAATCGACTGATCATCGGCAGACTGTGAAGTACAAAAAATGGAGAAAAAAGAAGATGCACATTCATCCAGGGTCTTGTACATATGAAACAAAGAAACATGGTAGTGCTTAACAAATAAGCTTATGTGGCCAAAGATTTGATGAAACAAAACCAAATTGAGAAATTCTCATATAAGAATCATAGTTGCAACAGCTCACTCTCCGACTGTTCCTAATCGAATTCTCGCTTCAGAATCAATGTCTCTACTCTTTCTCCCTCTTACCCTCTCTTACTCTTCCAGCACTAAAATTACAACGTAATATGCCGTGGACTCGGTAGCACAGAACAGCTACTTAACACAATACAATTACAACAAGCGCACATTCGTCAAAGGCAAGCCCAACAATTACAAACTGAAAGTGCAACTCTCGATAATCATCGAGCAGCCTATCCATTGAATATCGTTCTGCTACTATAGGTGGAACATATGCGTCGAGTGACTGAAATCCTCTCGTTGATCAATTTAAGTGTAATTAACTAGAAAAGGTAAAGCTTCACATCTGTTTCATAGAAAGTAATCGGGAGCAGGCTTTTTGGCAGGAGTACCTCTTGATTCCTGCATTGATAATGAACTTCAGTAAGCCATACTACTAATCTACTTATCCAACAATGCAAGCATAGTGAGAAGAAAAACTTTGAATAGACACCACTTATTACAGCGGTCGGTAATATGGCACAGATTGTAACATCTTTCATGACAAAAAAAAAAAAAGAATTCTGAATAGTTTTATGCTATCTTTTTTTCTTTTTTCTTGCATTTGGAATCAATTTCAAGTTAGTACCAACCTGAGGTGCTGCATCAAACACGCGAAACTGCTTGTTAAGATTTTCATCCAGCTCGAGAATTGCAGCAACATTACCACATCTATGCAACATGAAAGAACCTGTAAGCTGCAGCATAATGGAAATGGAAATGGAAATCTCAAGTTGATAAATTACCTATAACAGTAATTGGGAGCTGACCAGACTGTAACTATCTGGTTATTAAACATCCATTTGTATCCTTCCATAACCAATTGATGTGCACGGCATATATAGTCAATGCTGTTTGTGTGGTTGAACGAAGTGACAACACTGCCGCCAAACAGGAAACCAGCACCACGGGGACTCAAACCCCATCCATCAACAATATCCTCAGGGTCAGACCACAACAGGTCACACATGGCACCATCATGTGGTACTTCTTGCTTCCGATCAATTGTTCGAATCTGTAAGAGATTGTATTAGTATTGCAAACATAAAGCTTCTGGAAGAAAATTACCAAATAATTCAAGATTGCTTCCTAGACCTGATCCAAAGTAGATATTGCAGGAGAGAGACCACCATGGACGCTAAAGATTTTGTTCTCGATAAGAGCTGAAAGACTAGCATACAATAATCGACAAGATAAAAGATCATCAGAAAAAGACAATATACGTATTCAAAAAATAATATAGGTTGCGCAGCATGTAACTTAAAGGGACCGAAAGAAAGGGCATTGTAAGCTGAGAACCAACGGGACTTAATCCAGACAACAAATCTGGAACAGTAATATTTTTCAAATTCGATTTAACTGATTATTTATAAGCAACTAAATAGCTCCCTCCATAATTCTTTAGTGGCACAAAACTGATCATTTTATAACAAAACATCAAAGATACAGTATGAAACCAACCCTATAAAAAGTAACTATATTGCCACTTGATAATACTGAAACATCACTGCCCCTAGCAACTGCAGCTGCCCTTGATAATTTATACATTCAAATAATGGAAAAACAGGCAAACCTTAAGTAATCAAAGATTTCAGTGCAATATCTCCAAACATTCACCGAGCCATATTTACGCAGGCATTCGTCATAGAATCCATATACCTGTCAAGAAATAGCAGTAATTGAACACTCTGAAAATACAATAATCTAACACAGAGGTCAAAATAAAATTGTTTAACCTGTGTGATCTGACGGCTTTCATGGTTCCCTCTAATGAGTGTTATGCGATCCGGATATCTGACCTGATGACACTCAAATTATCAGATGAAGAAGAAAATTTCAAAAAGCCTTTCTGAAAGAACATGGTGATCTATAGTTAACCTTCAAGGCCAATAGAAGGAGAAAGGTTTCCACGGAGTAAAACCCTCTGTCAACAAAATCTCCAAGAAACAAATAATTTGTCTTAGGGCAATCACCTCCTACTTTAAAAAGCTCTTTCATATCATAAAACTGCCCATGGATATCACCACATATCTATGCAAAAAATCAGAAGTAATATAAGTTTTCTGAATTGCATAAGGTTAGCATCCAGATTAAAAACAGATTCACAATTTCTATAAACTGTTTCCAGGTAGCTATATTCCCAGCCCAAGCTTTCACCGGAAGTAACAGTGACCTAATCCTCCATTGTACAAATGTACAAACATCGTATACCATAGACTTACATTAATCCAGCAAAACACCCTGCAAAAGTTCACGAGGAAGGAAAGGATAGTATTTACATTTAAGAGAGTCAAAACAACCTAATGCCCCTAGAAGTACTGTTCCATTGATATAAAAACTCGTCACCACCGTATATATTTTCTAACTTGGCCAAACTTTAAGGACCCTAAATCCTACTTCCATCATTTGACTTCCACCCTTGTTTAATTCTCTAATAGATAAACTTTTTATTTCTTTGGTTCCTTTTAACCAAATCCAATCATTCTAACAGAACCCCTCCCAGCTTCTAGTCCTGTAAAAGAAAAAGGCCTATTTTCTTCAATCAACTCTCCTCCCCTCCAAAACCCTAGTCAATCCCGTCTCATTTCTTGACCGGGATACAAATAGACATTATAATTCATACCCATAAGCACCAAGCCTTAAAATGTGAATAAAAATGAAAAAGCAAAAATCCCAATAACCAAAACAATCGGATAAACTCCTATAACCAATTAACACAAAGCTGAAACCATTACTTTCACTAAACCAAAACACCCCCCAAAAAAACCCATAGCCTAAAACAAACCACCAATAAATATATATAACCCAACTTTAAGAACATGTAAAAAACTTACAGTTACAGGGGCATCGACCCTTTGAACATTACTCTCTTCAACAAGGATTTCCATGGCCTTGAGACAAAGAGCTTTCACTTCGGATTCTTTCAAGGGTTCACACTTCTTTAGCTGCTCTATTTGCCTGTCTAGGTCAGACATGGTTTGGTTTGCAGAAGACCCAATAGTTAGAGGAGGTTCAAAGGCTAAAAGCCTCCTAAATCTATGAATCTTGGGGGCCTTTCGTTAACTGAGGAGTTGGTGAAATTATTTTAGAAGGGCGGTTCGATTCCTTTTTGGAGTTTCTATTTGTTTACTTGAGGTTTTTGCTATGGTGCCACTCGTGTGTTGTTGCTTTACTAGTTTAGGTATTGTATTTAAGGTAATTTCCAAAATTTACCCGAAGTTCTTCGTCTTTTCTTTTGAAAATGTATTGTCAAGCAATGACCAATTGATGAGAATATGAAGGGACGCAAGATAACCGGTCCATATTGTCGGAAGAATTTCATTGTTGATATTTGGTATTCTACTGCTCGCTCTAATACATTTTTTGGTTTTATGCTTCATTTCCTCCCCATTATGGGATTAGTGCCTCTTCTTTATTTCATTAATAACAAATTTTCTTCCTTTTCTTATCAGTTTTTTATTCATAAACAATTTTAATTTTTTAAGTCCATTAAAAGTCTAATTAATTCCAAATTATAAATTTTAATATTATTGCGACACCAGTCCGACGAGACTCAATTATCGGCTAAAAGTGCTTTTCGTCCGTACACTACAAATCAACATGATTAGTAGCCTTCAATTGACCTAATTTGGTCTTTTAACAGGAAGACTATAAATATTAGTGCTCAGGACCTGATTAGGGGACTTCACTTCTTTAGTTAATTTTCTTGTTCTTAAATTAGGGTTTTATTTGAGGGATTTTTCTCTTCAACTTTAATTTCAATTCAATTTTAGTTTATCTTTCTGTTCTTCAATATTTCTACTCGTTTATTTTTGTTCTTGCTTTGATCAATTTAACATCCACATATTCTTCATGGGTTTTCTGATCACACTTCAACGATTCATCAATGGATTTATATTCTCTTTTCCCTCTTTCTATTTTCGCTTTCAATTGAATGTTTGAAATACAGTTAGGGAATTGTGCATCTAGAATGGTCATGAACTAAAAACCTAGGGATATTTACGAGCAAAAGTAGGAGTGATTAGCTAAAGGTTTAGGGTTTACCCAGAATTAGTAAAATTGGGTTAAGTGCGATTAAACCCTAGGGTTGACAACCCTAAAAAGTAATTAAGTAAATAAAGTCAAAAGAATAGTCTACCGAACACCCCTTAACTATCCCAATGTAACACCCTTAACCCCTCTTCATCATCGGATTAGGGTCATGGGCATTATTAATCAATCAGAACATTTATTAACATCATGCAATGGTGTAAGCTAACTATTAACAACAATATATTATACAGGGGCGGATCATGCCAACCTAATACTTTCATAATAGTGTCTTATATAGTCGATTAATGAATCATGCTATGCAATGTTAAACTTGGTCTTCCACTGTCTACACTCTTAACATTATTTATCCCCTCTTAAAAGTTAGAGATTGGATACATAACAAGACTATTTCAATTGTTAGCATCAGAGTATTGAACCATACTTCGACTACTACTATTACTACCTTCGATGTTATTAGTAGAATGACCTACTACACCTAATTTAGGTTTTCTATTTAATTCAAAATCAGAGTAAAAATACTCTTACAGACCTCAATACGAGTCTACGAGACCCTAAAATAGCCTATAAACAGAAAGGGGCTAATTTGAAATAATTTTGAAAGTTTAGAGAAAATTTCAAAAATTCTAGAAATAGAGGTCACACGGCCGTGTGGAACGCCCCAAACCATGTGACTTTTGAAGTTGAGATACACGGCTGTGTCTCAACCCGTGTCTCTGCCCGTATAACTCACTGACTTGGGTCACACATCCATGTGTCAGACCGTGTGGCTTTTGAAATGGGTGTGTGACTATCCTACACGTCCGGGAGCTTGGGCCGTGTACCTCGCGAATTAATCTCACACAGCCATGTCGTCGACCGTGTGTCAGCCCGTGTGGAAACTACACCTATACTATTTTTCAACACATTCAGAACACACGCCTGTATGTGTTGCCCGTGTGTGACACACGACCATGTGACAGACCGTATCCCAGGCCGTGTGTACCTAAATGTGTTAGAACACCGGCACCCTTACGGCACTACGGAAAAATAAAACATCCGGCGATCCTAACCATGAATCCATGTGTGAGGAACGAATCAGAGTGAAATAAAGGTTTCGAAATTACCGAATCTTTATTCTGAGTAGACAGCGACGCCTCGGCAACGAGCAATCTAATCTACTATCGAACCAAGCCACAATCTATTATGACTCCGGCCTCTACATAGTCCACCTTGTTGACAATGAACGGAAGGAATCCCTAAAACTATTTTTGAAGAAGACTTTGCTTTGATGGTTGTTAGACCCCAAACAAAGAAAAATGGGATTTTTATATCTATTTTTAGGGTTTCTAGAAATTAAATAAATATAACAATATTTTTAAACCGAAAATTATAATTACATTAATTATAATAATTATTTCGGTAAACTATATATTTATTTGAATTTATATACGAACCAAATTCATGTTCTCATTATGCGTACAACAACCTTGTACATATAATGCATTCGATATTTGATTACTCAATTAAATTAATTCTATAATTAATTTAATTCAAGCGACAACCAAACACACCAACTATGTTTTCTTCCGTTCATTTCAACTATAGGGTGTGACCCTGTAGGTTCTTGTAACGTTAGCAGTAACATTAGAACGATTTCAATGTTACAAACAATGAATGGCACCTAGCAATGCATCATTGCTACCTAAGTCACGAGAAATCATGATTCGACATAACCTTTTATGATTAACCTTTCATGCAATAATCCTTAAGTCCTTTACCTCTGGATTGGACACAAGTCATGGAATAGTCACACTTGCGTAGTCCATTCCATGTTCCTTGATATCTTAAGTAGACTATGATATACAAATAAGTATGACATCTTATATCAGCTTATTTGAGCATGACCATGCATTTCTAGTCTCACTCAATCAAGTGGCCTAAGATATTGCTCCCATTATGTAGGAGGGACTTATCCTATATCGATCAACCATATCCCTCTATACAGATCGTGGTATATCCAACATCAGCCTTTATAGAACAACTAGTTACGGTGTACGTTTGACTGTATCAAAATATACAACTCACGATGTTGGGATTATGATAGTCTCAAGTCTGAGGATCATATACATTTTAATCACTATGATTAATGTTGTGGCAATTACATAATAATCCAAGAAACTTACTCATAACGGGTTAGTTCAATAGGTTGTTCTCTAACACACATATTCATGCATCGATTTTGACATTCCATATCAATAACAACTCTTTATCATCAATCAACTACATGTTAGTCTTAACGCATTATTGTTGTCCTAGCCAACAATAATACTTGACTAAGGATCTTTTAAGAATAATCATATTATTCTCAGGATATTATTATAAAACAATTTATTTATACACACAGAAAAGAAACTGAAATAATAATGGTAACACCTTATATTAATAAACATGATAAATCAAGTATGTTATTACAATCATCTCATGATTGATCTTTGGGCATACTCTAACGAAATGTACCTTAAAACTCAAGTTTATCATTTCATGCTTACTTGGACACTAAACAACTCAATTACCAACCATTTAACCTATTAAAAACACAATTAAACATGCTCAAAATATGCCAAATTAATCATCTAATATGCCCAACCAATATACCTTCATTGTTACCACATTTTATATCTTCAAACATATTAACAAAGCATCAACCATTCAAAATTTCTATACCAAATTTTCCATAATTGAACTAACTTTCAGCTACTTAAATTACGAAATTTTAAGCTAAACACGTACCAAACATTAGGCTAAGCTACCATACCAATATTGCCTCAACCATAACCATATATATATAAACAATTAACCATCATTTCATTAGAAAACAAAAATATCGTCACATCATAAACAACATCAACAAAAGACCCCCTAGGTACATGCCATTACAAAATAAAACATCACTACACTTAAGTTCGGAATCGTCATTGGATGTTGAGTCAACGATAAGCTGAAGGTATCTAACCATTAACCTGCGTATAGAAAACAAAACCGCACATGAGTATAACTTAGTGGTATTTCTATAATCCGAACAATTTAAACTTGATATGAGTAATTAAAATGTAAGAATGCAACAAGTAATGTTATGAACGTATGTTTCAATTTAATAATATAATTTTGCTCATTCTTTTTTCACATCCACTAGATTTCACATGTTCAAGTACATGACAATGGCATTTCATATAGCATTTTATAATTTCAACTCATGCAATAGCATGGTTCATCTTTTTGTTCAATACATGAATTCATTTCAATATTCATATCTTATTTAGTCATTTCATTTCTCATCCTTGTCATCTCAATATCAACACATAAATTTTATCATGTAATTTCCCCTATTAACACGACTCGGACTCGGACGGATACACGGATCCAACCAACACACTAGTTTGGAACCCAGTGCCTCATCTAATAAATTTGAAGTAATAATTGCGCCCAGCGCTATACAAGTTGACATCCAGTGTCACATTGGTTAAACAGAAGTAAATTGGCACCCAATTCCTCATCGACTCAAGGTCGAATAATTCTCTGAACTCTTCCTATCCTATGGCATGCCATCTATATTCGACTTAGCCCGAAACAATTAATAAGGTTTCCTTTCACTTCTCAATGCAACCAATGTTCCGATTTCATATATGTACATTAACACACATACATCATAAATTAAATTTGATAGCAACCATAATTTTTCAATACACATATTTTTCAATTATGTAACATTTGCTTTCATAAACAACCATCGATTCTAATATTTCAATCGAATAACAAATCTCATCTTAATGCTTATCATGACAATTATATCAACATGCAACAGTTTTTAGTTTAATTCGGATAATAGAAATACAAATCGTATATTCCGAGCTACTCCACGTCAACCTTGTCCTTCCATTTCTTACTCGAGGATTCTAGGACGACGTTTGCTACGAAATAAAATATCTACGATAGATTAATAATAAACAACTCAATTTTCATTAAATTTTAAATTTTACACCATATTTTGCTTAATCTTCAATTTAGTCCCTAAATTGAGACTAATTTTAATACCCATATTTAACCTCAAATTTTTATACTAATTTTACACTAAGCTAAATTTAGCTCCCTATTTTCAATTCTACCCCTATATTACAAATTTTTCACAATTTAGTCCCTATTACTCAAAATCAACAATTAACTTCACTATTTAGCCCTTTTTTCATTTTTAATTTTAGAATCTATCAAATTAATCCCTAATACTTAAACTATTCAACAATGACAACATCTACAAACTTAAACAATACTAAAAATTATAACATGGGTCGGATAGCTATAAGTACCAAAATTCCAAAAATATAAAAATTATAAGAAAAATGATTAAATTAACTAACCAATTGAAGTTTGAATGTTTTAAGCACTTAATTCTATCGACCTCTTCTTCTATCCTTTTCTTTCTTTCTTTCAATTTGTTTGCATGTTAAAATAAAAGAAAATAGTTTTGGTTTTGTTTCAAAGCACTATCTATTATTATAACTTATATATATTAGATTCATTTTATTTAATCTTATTATTATCATTATAACATATATATAATGTACACTCATTAATGCTACCATATAAATAAATGCATATTTGCTACTTTAGTCTTTTTAGTTTATATCAATCTATAATTCAACTTGTAACTTTAACGCGATTTAGTCCTTGTATCTAAACAACTCCTAATTTCACGAAAATTATTTAACCAAAATCTAATTCACTACTAAACTAACTTCATAAATATTTAATAAAAATATTTACGGGTTCGTTTTACGGAAATAGAGTCCTGAACCTCACTTTCTGTCACTCTTAACTATCGGGGCGTTACACCCAATTTAAGTTGTAAGGTCGAAAGATAAGTAGATTAAGTCGACCAATTAACTTAGTTAATGCCGAAAGGTAATAATTAAGTTAATTGCTAGCTTAGTCAATAAAACCTAAATCTGAAGTTAATTACAAATAGGGAAGTGAGTTAATTTTCTACTTGCATAATTTGATTGAATTTCGATTGTTATTTAGTTTATATTTTATGCTCTTAAATATAATATTTATTTTTCTATCGTACTATAATGATTAAGTTAGTACTGTTTAGACTTAGTAGTTTGTAAATGCAATTTAATTTAATCAAACTTCTCTTGGGTACGATCCTCGGAATACATCCTTATGTTCCGTTGTAAAACTAAAACTATATTACAATTTGACTTGTATACTTACAGATATTGCACTTTAATTAATATAGTTATTTGCATATTTATAAAGCCCCGACGCTCGCACGTCAATTCGTGGTCAAATAATAAAATCCTAAAGTTGTATTTTTAAATCTATCAGTGCCATCTATTTATAAAAAAAAGAGATAAAACCCTTGTTGAATTGTAGAAATCTATTTAAAAAAAACGAACTCTTAGGAGTTCATGGGGAGGCAACCCTAGTTAAACAAGCTAGGGTTTTTTGTCCCTCTTTTGGGCCTCTCCCATATCATATCTAATTACAAGTACTTCCTCGACTTTTGACCCAGTATTTTATAATTCAACCCAATTTGATATTTTTTTTCTATTTTCCAAAGTAAACATCTTAAATTAATTTAAATAAATTAAATTTTCCAATTAAATAATTTTTTCGGTTCATTTCTAATTTCGTTAAAATCATGACGTCTTACCATAAAAGAATCTATGAGAAAATATATTTAATATTTCTACATTTAACGGATTTACTATGACCAAATAATTTATTTTCATTTTCAAACTTCATTTAATTTGAAAACCATAAATTCATTTTCAAATGTTTCTCGTTTCTCCAACTCTATCATTTCTATTCATTTATGTTCATTTGATTCAACATGCAATTCATCTCTAGTTTCAATGAGCTAGCGGAGGGATCAATTGGACATATCAATAAGGGATCAAATGATTTATAATTAAATTTCAACTTTTCGCCTATTAATTATAAACTCATTTAGTTACAAAATCATTCCACGATAGTATCGTGACTAACCTCTCCCTAATGACATACCGTTACGAAAGCAAATCGATCAGTGTTCGTCCAATGACCTTGTCATAAGTGTGTTACACTCATAGGGTATCCTTAATCTCTTTAGGATAAATCAATCTTCCCAATATGATCATATTTCATCTCATGGTAACCATTACATCTTCTTTCATGAAAAGTCAATTGCCGTCAAATAGTAATCAAGCCATTCATCACAAAGGCAAATGACCCATGATCACATTTAATTTTCATCAACCATGTAATGCCAATGAGCGGATATCATTTACCCATATCTCGGGCTATGAATTCCACTGTTGTGAATAACGCTACATACTACAGAAGTCGTATACTCGATTCCTTATCTATTTGAACTAAGTTTTTACTTATATCAAAGTATAAAAGTTATGCATACATAATTCATTATCCACTTGGGATTAATGTATGTCACACTTTGAATGTTACAAGTGAATAAATCCATAAATAGATCAGGATCTATTTTTCTTGGATCCGGTCTGATTTACTGTTAATCCAGTTAACCACATCTATATCTCTATCTTTTAAGAGTCATCCGCTCTGATGCCCAAGACAATGCATTTTTGAAATTAGACTTGATAGACAACATATTAACATTTCAATCGTTTTACTCATTTCCAATTAGACTAAGAATATGTTTAGGTTTGTCTACTAATATAAGTTATATTTCCATATTACGATCTGACCATGTAATACCGCTTAGTATTAGTTTAATCAATAGACAACCAATGAGTCAATGTTTACTCCTATTTTTCTTTGCATACAAAAACCACATGAGGACAATTATAAAAAAGTATAATAATGTAATCCATGAACTGTTTTATTAACTATTTTATTCAAAAAAATTAAAAGTTTACAAACAAATATACTACACTTAGGGCACCAGATCCAACATTTTATTCCTCACTATAGCAAAACAGACTTTTAGCGGCATTATTTTAGGCCTTTAGCGGCGTTTATAAGCGCCGGTAACACTATTTGCGATGCATTTACAAGCGCTGCTATAAACAATGCCGCTAAAGAACATGACCTTTAGCGACACTTTTCCCACAAACGCTGCTAAAAAACATGACATTTAACGGCGCTTTCACCAAAAACACCACTAAAGGTCATAAAAATAAAAAAAATTAAAATTTTATAAAAACGCCACAAATCCCATTTAGAAATGTATAATTTAATTTGAAGACGTATTAAAATGGAAATTCATGAACAAGGCGTATAAAGAATCGCGATCGAGGTACGTTGATACCAATAGCATGATCAAAGAACTTAATCACGTAAGGAAAACACATGGTTAGACTGATCTTTTTACATTTTAATACATTATAACCATAATTGGTACAATTTTATACCCTAATTGCTGCACCAGCTGCAATTTCCAGTTGAAGAACCTTGATTCCATTGACCTCCTGCAGCCAATTTTATAGTTTAGAAATCAAAAGTCCACCAGAGACGACATGGTAAGAAAGTGATACAAACCTTCGGGTTTGGAATGATCTCCATCTTGAGTGCATCAGCTTCCACAAGCCTCTTGATAGCATTCAGGTTTACCCACCTGTAACATTGACTATTAGTACTAAGCCAAATAGACAGTTCTAACATGTTAAGGCAATATGACTTACAAATTGTTTGTATTGAAAATTTTAAACTTTTCTATAGACTTGAACTCATTGACCTGTTACAAAGAGAGAATCATGTAAGCCTCAACCATAAAGTTTAATTACGCCCCCAATCCAAACATTCATCTAAACATTGATCTCATTGAAGTTTAATTCACAATATAACTTCTTCTTTTTTTAAATCTAAACATTCATCTCATTGGAGTTTTTAATTCTTTGATTTGCCTCAAAATCAAACAAACCAATCAAAATGAACGTGCAGTACCTAAAAGCATAAGTTCATAAAGCCATAAACCCTACCATATGCTAAAATTTTCCAGTCCCAACATTCATAAAAGTGAAATTAAACAAGCATAGATGTAACGAAGCTTTGGTTAATTATCTCGTTGACTTTCTTTAACGTTTTAAAATTCACTAAAACTAAAGGCACCATGCAAACTAAAGCATTATCCAGTAAAGAGAAACAAATGTAAAACAAGTGGTCTCCAATCAGTGTATATATATATATTTAAAAACACACAAAAATTAAGTAGTAATTATAAAGACAATAAATAAAAATCAATACCCACAATTAAAACATAAAATGCCAAACATCAAAGAGACTAAGAACAATATATATATACCTATACAGTATATAATAACTCTCCAAACACATGAGAAACTTAAAAAAAAAAAAGAAATATATATACCTATATCGGACAGTATGCGTATCCACACATATACATGATTACAAGCAAACATAGCACACTAAAAGTATCACAAAATAACATCAGTGATTAAGGACATTAATAGAAACATTAATAGTAACATCATGGCTAGCTAGACTCTGCGCTTATTTGAATATGCAAGCTGTGCGACACCCTTTCATGCCCAATTGCTACAATACCAAAAATATACTTCAAGATAATGTATTTTTATGGAACTGTTTGGTTTTATTTTCAAGATAGCACCAAAGTATCTAATTAAAGTAGATGAATCAATTCAAAAAAATAATTAATATGAACCACAAAAAATCAAAACATAGTGTACTCTATAGGCATGAACATATCAAAGTGTTAATTCTTGAGCACATTAAGGTGAAATGACATCAGCATTGACCACAAAAGATAAAAGAAAGAAAGAAGCATATGCACAAAGTCACATGGATGGAGAATGAGTAGGATGTTGGCAGAAAGAAAGTAATCAGCAATAAAAAAAGCCACACCTCAATTATAATTGGTTTTTCATCTTTCATTGCCTTTTTTAGATCCCCATTCAACCCTAGGAAATAAACAGCACAAAATAAAATCAATAGTGAATATACCTTTACAAATCAATAGATAGCTGTGGTGACACTTTAGTGGAAAACCAAAAAGACACATTCTAAATGAAAAGCTTAATTCCTACCATGTATAACTATAACAAACTATTACAGGTTATGGAAAATGTCTTCCTTCGATTGAAACCATTAAATGTCTTACTTGGTAACCATCATTTTATTTAATTTGTTGCATTGGTTTGAAATAGTCAGAAAACTTCTAAATTGCAACAGAAAGCTGTATAATATAAGAACAGAATAAAATAAATAGATTCTAGACATACTCCGTTGATATGTGCAGCAATTCATAAACCATATCTATCTGTAACAAGTCAAAAAAGAAATGTAAATACATAAAATAAAATAAAAAACATTATAAACAGATTTAACCAACAAGGAAATATGAAGAAAATATTAAAATTTCAGTGGAAGAAACAGAATGCTAAGCCTATAAGACATTAGGCAAGTTCAAATCACAAATGGTCAACACAAGCAGCATACTTCTTGCTGGCATTTCTATCTACCTAATCCTCACTAATATATTTTGTATATTTCTTATGCATCATGGTATTTCTTTTTTTTTTTCCATTACTTTATATTGTGTTGGAACAACCTGCAATGTATTCAAAGTAATGTTTAAAAGGAAAACCAACTCCATAACTCACATTTTGCATATAAGCAGTCCATCATTCCCTTCTCTAGATCCATAACTCACATTTTGCATATAAGCCTGAATCTAGGAATCTTCCTGCAGAGAATTAATGCTACTGCACTTCTTCAAGTGTGCATGCATAATCAACCTGCAGGATAAAATTCAACCCAAGGATTTCAAAGAGAAATGTGAGTCAGACAGCAGTACCAAAGAAAAGCTACACCGTTAATGCTTGGTTATCATGATACTTTCACCTTTGACCTTGTGCAGCTTCGAAAAATGAGGACACAATATATTCCTCTTAAGGGAGGGGGAGGGGGAGCTTAGAGATGTAAGGGCCTTTTTTACTGTTGACAAAACTCTAATTAAAAAAAATGTTTACATGTGTACTTAGGGGTCTAGGAAATGTCACATTCAATTCAGCTTAAAAAAGTATGTCAATCTTCTGGCACTCATAATTTTCTCTAAGCAATGCCACCATTCAACTCCTATTACTCAAGCTCCTGAAATGCTAAGTGAAATATGATTCAATGCTTTTACTAAATTCTATTTCGTGATGTCTAATGGACACCACAATGCAAAGGCCGAATTTGGCACCTTTCAAACTGTAATAAAACAATTTTTTACAGTGAAATATTTGGAGAGAGACAGTAACTCGAACATTTCCCATCTTGTTATCAATGTTGGTTATAAGTTTTATGCATAATTTGCAGAACCTACTACATATTCTAATAATTTTAAATCTAAACCTTGCATTTATTTATAACATACAATTTTTTATCAATATTCGATGAACTTAAAGCAGTTAAAACATGAAGATAGTTGTAGACTTAAAAAAAAAGGGTAACTCAAATAAGAGACGTCTTCAGAAATATGGCACTGAGAAGTAGAAATTTAATTAACACCTTATATCGAGATATAACAACCAAAGTACAACGGGGAGAACACATAGGTTGATGGAAACCAGACATTTATCGAAAAATAAATGATTCAGAACGGGTTTTCTTTAACTATAGAATAAAATTTCCAACAACTAGGATCCACCAGAAAAAATAAATAAATTAAGTTCTTAAAGGAAATCCAGAAAAGGAATTCATGCAGACAGTTCTTAAAAGGACAGTTTTGCAGGATGCATTTCCTCAGTAGGGAAAAAACATTAAAAGGGCAAAAGATTCACAGCAACAACTAATCGAGAGAAACAAGAACATCAACAGCAACGATGTTCTTGCAACTTAGATTGCATGGGGTGAATATAAAAATCAGAACATCAACAGAAACAAAAACTCACTAGATGAAAGAAGATAACAAATAACTTGTGCAAGATCTAGGTGGACTAGCAATCTAAAGCAATCATGGGCTCATTGTCAATGAAATAAAAATCCGCTATTAAAAAGCAGTGACAAATGTAATTAGACAGGAGATCAGAAATTAACTAAGTAATTCACAATAGCTGGTGTTAATTATCGCAATAACACCAACTTTCACTTAAGCCTTCCATAGCAGTCAATAAAATAAAAAAGAGGAGAGTAACGGATAACATCACCAGAAATTAACTTAAGCCTTCACCAGAAATCGGTGACCTCCTATCGACATGGCGGGCGGACATAACGGCGGATAACTTCTGAGGGACATTGAGCAAAGTAGAGTAACGGATTCTCACCGCGGGAGTGTCTTGACATGGGAAAATGGAACACGCGTGGATACACTGGCATTGGGTATAAACAAAAGGGTGTTTTTTTGTTAAACGTTTACGGCGGGGATAGCCATTGGAGAGCAGAAGAAGAAGAAGGGGAAGTAGAGAAAACAATGAAGAAGGAGTTCAAAACGTCGTCGTCTGGTAGCGAGATGGAAAGTTGGGTTCCTTTGATAGGGTCAGGGGAAGAGGAAAGAGAGAAAGGGAGATGGGAAAGGGTAATAGAAGAAAAGACTTGGTGAATGGAAAGGGAACGGGTATCAAAAGAAAGTTGACAGACATGAGGGGATTTGAGGATGAAGAAAGCGACGCAGTAGATGGTGGCGGAAGGGAAGTCTAAGAAAAGGAAAAGGGAGATGTTGGTGGTTAAAGGGTGGTGAGAGTCAGTGAAGGAGTGAGGGTCCAAAGGTGCCATTTGTTAGGGTTTGGAATGGAAAACTGATTTGTAATGGGAAGGGAACTAAAAAGATTGGAAGATGGAGGGAGAATCAGATATTTTCTATAAGAACATAGAAAATTTGGGATTTGGATTTAGTTATTCCATCATTCTGCTGGTTTTTACTATTTTTTACGGCGATGAAAGGGGCGGGCACCACGGCAGAGAAGGGAGTGAGAGGCTGTGGAGTGGCCTTTGAGGTCTCATCAGCCATGGGAGTGCAGAGTGTTTGTTGGAGAGTGGCAACTGAGAAAATATTGTCGGCCATGGGAAGATTAGGGATTTCGGGGGGGGGAATTTGGGGTAAAATGGCACGATTTTTTAAAGTAAAATGATTTTTGCTAAAAAAATGCCGCTGTTGATTATTTTATGACAAACGTCACAAAAAATATTTTATTTTGAACAATTTTTTTTTTTGTATTTTAATTTTATTTGATTCTCTCCAAAATAAATAATTATACCTAAATATCCATATCAATCTATTACTTTTTAAACTTATTTATTAATTCTATTTAAATTAATATTTAAATATATCAAATGGTTTAGATTAAATTTTTTAAATATAAAAACATTAATTAATTGTATAAAATTTTATCATTTAACAAATCTCAAGTAAACCTTAACCTTAAACCTTAAATTAACCATTCAATACATATAAAGTCTATCTATTATATATCTCTTAAATAATTTAAACTATACTCATAATTTCAATATATTAAATTTATTATTATCTCTTTTAAAATTATATAAGAACATATTTAAAATATAAATTAAAAAACTAATTAATCTAAACCCAAAACCCTAACCTAACCTCTAAGGCCTAAACCTTAAGTCCTTAACTCTTAACCCCAAAATGTCTAACCCCTAAACCTTTAAACCTTACCCTTAAACCATAATCCTTAATCCATAATCCCTAATCCATAATCCCTAAATCTATACTCCTTAAACTTTAAAATAGTAACTCCTAAACCAGCCTTAAATCTTAAATTAATCATATACCCTAAACTAAACCCTAAACAAATTTATTATTATCTCTTTTACAATTATATAAGAACATATTTAAAATATAAATTAAAAAATAATTAATCTAAAACTAAAACCCTAACTCGACCCCTAAATCCCTAAACCCTAAATCCCTAACTCTTAACCCTTAACGTCTAACCCCTAAACCCCTAACTCTTAACCCTTAAACCTTAAATCCCGACCCTTAAACCATAATCCCTAAATCCATACTCCCTAATCCTTAAAATAGTAACTCCTAAACTGACTTTAAATCTTAAATAAATCATATACCCTAAACTAAAAACCCTAAACTATAGTGATAATTAATTTAATATTTTAAAATTAATACTATCTCTTTTACGATTATATAAGAAAATTTTTAATATATAAATTAAGAAACAATCAGTAATCATGTACCCAAAAAACTTTAATTTTTCCATGTGTTTTATTTTAAATTATTTATACGTGTCATTATTTTTTTTGAAGATTTTAAATATTCAATTAGAAATAAATTGAATTTTATTTAATTAATATAAATAAACCAATTAAGATAAAAAAAATTTAGCGGCGCATTTTCAAAAACGCCGCTAAAGCCCTGAGCATTAACGGCGCTTTTTTAAAAACGCCACTAAAGCCCCGAAAGGTACGAAAATGACACTGTTGGACTTTGGTTTTTTGCTGCGTTTTTCACTAATGCTAATTTTTAGCGGTGTTTTTTGATGCTCGTTCTTTAGTGGTGATTTCCATAAAGTGCAGCTAATACTCGATTTTTATCGGCGTTTTTTGTCCAAGCGCTGCTAAAAGTGCAGCTAAAAGCCTGTTTTGGTGTAGTGCCTATTGTCACAATACTCAAAAAGGTGTCTACTCCCTTAGCCACTCATTTCAAGCACACAACTTGTAACTCAACAACCGTTTAGACCAACACATACTTTACAACATCATGTTTAAGATATACAATACTATTTTATAAGAATGCTAAATATTTAAAATGTTAAAGCCATAATTTTTTAAAATCTCTTTTTCAAGTTACTTCTCAAACTAGCTCCTAATAAACATTTTAGTAGAAATGATAATAAATAAATAACTTCCTTGGATCATTATTTTGAATTTTTTATGTTTATATAACATAATACTAATTTTAACTACAATCTCACTTCAAAATATTGACACCAGCCATTCACTTGCTCTTGGTTGTTCATTTAGTAGTTTTTTTCCCCTTTGTTCTAATCTTATATGTCAATCATTGTACTTCATTAAAACTAAAAAAGTTAGTCAATTAGATAATATTATCAAACCTTATCATTAAACTGCTAATTTGACAACCAATTATTCATAAAATTTATGCAAAGAATTAACAAAAATAATCAATTTAACAATTTAGATGTAATAAATTAGCAAAAATTAACAATTCAAGTTCATATATTTATTAACAACTATATTAATTTCTTAGTTTTTCTTAAAGTGCGAGGACAAAATTCTAACAAATTATAGTATAGGATATAAAGTAGAGTGGTGAGATTCATATTTAGACTCTCTTTTTTTTTTTTAATATTTTTTCCCTCTTTGTTTTCTTTTTCTTTTTCCCTTCTTTTGGTTCTATTGGAACATTGACTATTTGACTCAATATTTGTAACGTCCTAAGATTTTTGTATTGGATTTTGTGCTGCTTCAAAATGAGTAGGGTAAACTTTTTGAATCTGATTATGGTATATGGCTGAAAAAAAATCTCCCTCTGCAAATTATTTGGATGAGTTTGGACGAAAAGATAAAGATATTCGGGTCATGGGTAAAATGTCTAAGGTTTATGGATAAAGTAAAAGTATAATGAAGATTCTTGTACTAAGAATCAAATTACATTTTGTCTCTTTTACTAAAAATGTCAATGAATTCATAGGTTAAAAGTACCATAAAGGTTTTTGTTCTAAAAGTTAGATTGCATTTTGCCCTTTTTATTAAAAAAATTGAGCATATTAGTCCTTGTATGTTAGATCAAAGAGTAAACTCATTTTTTCTATTAAAAAATTCATCTATTTCTACTGTTAAAAACTGCGTTGTTGACAAAATAACCAAATAATTACATGTGGTATGCTACGTGTGCCTCATTCTAATATATAGAGATCAATTTTTAATAGTAGAAATAAATAAATTTTTTTAATAGAAGAACCAGTTTGCTCCTTAATTTAATATATAGATACTAATTTACTTATTTTTTAAATAGATAGAACAAAATGTAATATACTCTATGCATAATATAAATATTTAAAGCCAATTTATTTCAAAATTGGGCCATTTAGTCCAATACGGCCGAATGTTGGCCAATTTAGTTTAATTTGGGTCGTTGATGAATTTATCGGCTTTTTGAAGATCCGCAACTTAAAATCTAAAACCTCATTTCAGACGAAGCTTCCTATTTCTAATTAAGATCTCAATTACTGTTATTTTCTTGGATTTCTTTTTTTTTTTTCAGAAACCAAGGAGAAGGTAATTGGAATTATATTCGATCTCCAAATTTATTTTGGTTCTTTGCTGAGCCTCATATCTAAGTTTTCAGGTTTTTTTCCTGCAGGAATTATTGTGTAAAACCGAGATCTGAGATATGGGTTTCTTGGTAACAACCCTAATTTTTGCTGTGATTGGGATAATTGCATCTCTTTGTACCAGAATCTGCTGCAACCGAGGTCCCTCTGCTAATCTGTAAGTGCCCTTTAAAAATTTCTCTCCCTCTCTCTTTTAAAGAATTAAATTTGCTATTCTATTAGACTATTAACTTTTTTTTTTAATGTAAATTTCATATGCTAAAAATTTTAGTATTTTTTTTCTCAATCTGGGTTTCATGTTCCTTTAATTATGTTTAAAGGGCATATTTTGATTGGTATATGAATGAAATATGCTTTAATTTGGCAATAGAAGTGAATAGCGAGTTATCACTGTGAACCAATGTTCAGTTGTAGGTGATGTGGTTGTTAACTCTGAACTTGAATGAATTTTATCTCCTATCATTGTGTTGGGTGGTAATCTATCAAGCTGATCTTTAACGATTTTCATTATGTAGTACCATTTTATGTTACACTTGAGCGTTCATTTTTTCTTGAAATGCCTGTGCTCAAATCCAGACATGATACCCGAGGACTCTCCACATATATGTTAAAACTTGAAAAAAATGAATATAACCATATTGAACCATTATATACCATATAACTTGTTTTGTCATCTAGGTTCTAAAGATTGGGTTGGGAATTCTTTTGTTGGATTGTTATCCCCTGCCAATGAGATTAATGCCTTCTTAGATTTCCTTGTAGCTACTCATTGAAAACCATTTTTCTTGTTGCTTTTTGCAGGCTCCATCTAACATTGGTTATCACAGCAACTGTCTGTTGTTGGATGATGTAAGTTTATGTTTGTTTTACATTTTATCTTTCTTCATAGTAGCTTTTATTTTATTTTATTTTATTTTTTAGACACAGTTCATCTTAAAAGTTTGATGATTATTAACATTGGAATCCGGTTAGCCATGTTAATTTTTTCCCAGATTTTGTTTAGATAAACAGTATAATATAATGTCAATTCTCAATTCCTTTCTTCCTCTCATTTGTGTAGCTGGAAATTGCTTTTCTTCTAGGCGTGTGTGTGTCTCTATGTATATATATTCTAGTATTAGGATATTGACGTATGGTAAATTTGAACGGCATTGCAAAGACCTAATTCTAAGCTGTTTATAAAGAATTGTCGTAAAACTTGGAATAATTTCTTGTCTAGCATTTTGATTAGATTCTTTGGCTATGAAATCACTGAATATGATACCTTTTAATGGCTGAGCTTGTTATGTACCGTGATTTGTTATGTTACATAATGCTGCCAATGTATGAGAGTTTGATGGTTGCTATGTTTGTGGAATAAGGTGGGTTAAGGGTTTCCATGGCAGATGATAAAGCTCCTAATTTTATCATTTAAAAGAACAGTAAATATGTTTTACTTCTTCCTCTGGGACTCTTGAATGCTTGTATAGTATTCATACAAATGATGTACGTCTTACATTCATCACATAAATATGCATCCTTTCATAGATTATTGAACCTCCAAGCATGCATTCTTTTTTTCTTCCCTCCCTAGTACTTATTACATACTTCTGTTTATGGCGCCTAATACCACAATACCTAAGAAGTAAGTTTGCCTAGTCACTCGCTTGCTTTCCAGCAGTGGTTTTTCTTTCTGGCGGCAGGATTTGAGTGAGGAACTTGACTTGGAGGCAAAACAGGATTTCCAAGACTATATTAAGCCAAGATTTTAGGACCACATACGTTTTCAGGGAAGACCTATGTGGGGCATCTTTTGGGTGTGGGATGCTCGTTCATCAAGTTATTCTGATGAAACTAATTTTATCATGTAGAGCACTTAGTAGTAAGCAAACATTGTCTTATTTAATTGTCTTTCTAGTTTATAATATCAATTCTTTTTCTTTGATAGGTGGGCAATTGTATATCTTGCACAAATGAAACCTCTCATTGTCCCCATTTTGAGTGAAGGGGAATGAAGTTCTTTACACATTATGTTTCAGAACCGAGAATGTGATTGTGAATCGACCACTGAGGAGCATCTGAATTTAGCTATGATGGATGATTTTTGTGTCTTCTGGTGTTTGGTTTTGTATGTAACCCGAATTTGAGCATGAACTTAAAAGTTTGTGTTGGCACTTGTTATCAGTTTCTCATTTGTTATATTATCATCTTTTATTCAATTTTCATAAAAATTAGTGTTCTATGGGACATTATGAGATTTTGGTAAAATAAAAGATTATATATCTTTTGAGAATAATAGCAATGCCTTGTGTTGTTTTGATGTATCAAATATATAGAAAATTTAAACATATTTGTATTCAATCTTCACACTCAATTTACCCACCAAAGGGAAAAAAAAATAATTTAATTGATTAATATGTTTGTATTTAAAGATGATATTTGATAAGCTGATCACCTGAATTTATATTTAGAAATCATTCATCACTAGTTGAACAAGATTTTATGCCCATAAATTTTAAATTAAAGTCTAATTTTTAAGATAATATCTTGAAACGTTTACTTTTCAGTTGAGACTTATCCTCTTTTCAAATTTTGCTTCTCAGCTCTTATTTCCAACTATCTTAAAATCGTATTTTCGACATCAATTTCAATTTTTTTGAGGTAATATATGAAAAAGAAGACCAAACGCCGTCGTTGTGACGTTCTATTGTTAAAACCCGAGTCCGCTAAAAGAAAGTGTCATCCAATCTGTTGCAACTTTCAAGTGGTCTCTCAGAAATCTTTTACCAACACATGAAATTCTGAAATTTTACTGAAAATCTATCTAAAACCCTAAAAGCTTCTCTCTTTTCTTCTCCATTCAATCAAATATCATTTAAAAAAAAAACCCCTTTTTTTTGGCAGTTTTCCCCCCTTGTTTTCCTTGTCAAAAATGGCAACACTTCAAGTAACAAGCCCAAAGGAATTGATATCAATAACCGCTTCTTCTTCTTTGTTTTCTTCAAGACTACGTTCTTCTTCAAAAATTTCATTGAAGAAAAGCTTTTTGAGGACGCGTCACCGTTTTGGAGGGATAGCCTGTTCATTTGCTCCAATGGAAACTGCCAAGATAAAGGTGGTCGGTGTTGGTGGAGGTGGTAACAATGCTGTTAATCGAATGATTGGTAGCGGTTTACAGGTTGGTTTTCAGCTTTCTCATTTGCGTTTTGTTTAACGTCTGCAAATTTTGTGAAATTTTGTGGGCTCTTTTGCCTCAAAACTCAGGAATGTTTTTTTTTTCAGAGTGGTTTTAGCTTGAGATTTGAAAAATGGAGGATTGTTGGGGATTTCCCCATTTTTGGACTCAAAAACTTGAAATGGTTTTGCTGGTGGGTTAGCCTGTATTTTGATTTGATGGCTTCTGATTGTCAATTTGAGAAGTTAGGAGATTGAGTTTAAGAATTTCAAGTTTTCCCTTGTACAAAATCAGTGACATTTGGACAATTAGTTTTTCATGATTAGTTTATGGCTTTTATGTGAATTTGCCTTTGTTCTACGTGAGCTAAAAACTTGTCTCTCGTTGTCCCTTTTACTGAGATTTTGGTAGGTTGAATTTAAACCGCACGTATGAAGGTAATGGAAATGATAATTGAAAGGACTTAGGTGTTGAATACATTAATATAGCCACAATGTTTTATTTTTTATTTTGGAGGCAATTACTGATGTTATTGTTGCTTTGTTCTGGAACTAGGGTGTTGATTTCTATGCAATAAACACAGATTCTCAAGCACTATTACAGTCTGCTGCCGAGAACCCACTTCAGATTGGAGAGCTTTTGACTCGTGGACTAGGTCGAGCACTCTTGTTTGATCAATGGAAACATCATTTTGTTTCTTGTGATTGGTTGTAGGGCTATTTACTTCGCTTTATATTTGGTTGATGATGTGAATCAATTGACTGACATGTAGGCACCGGTGGAAATCCACTTTTGGGTGAACAAGCTGCTGAGGAATCTAGAGATGCCATTGCAAATGCTCTTAAGGGCTCAGATCTTGTCTTCATAACTGCTGGCATGGGCGGAGGCACTGGGTCTGGTGCTGCTCCAGTTGTTGCTCAGATAGCCAAGGAGGCTGGTTATTTGACTGTTGGTGTGGTAACCTATCCCTTCAGCTTTGAGGGACGCAAACGAACTGTGCAGGCATGTCCATTTAACTCCTCCATGCAATGCTCTGGATAGTGGGGGATGTTATAACTGTCAATAAGTTGATGTGCTGCTAAACTTTTGATCATTTTAATGTCTAAATAATTGTCTTTATCTCTATATTTGCAGGCACTGGAGGCTATTGAAAAGTTGCAAAAGAATGTTGATACTCTCATAGTGATTCCCAATGACCGTCTGCTTGATATTGCAGATGAGCAGACACCTCTCCAAGATGCTTTTCTTCTTGCTGATGATGTTCTGCGCCAAGGTGTACAAGGAATTTCAGATATAATCACGGTCTCTGATTCTCTCATATGCAAGCTAGATATTCTTAGATTGGACCCTTTTTAGAGGTTTTAGATTCAGCTTCACCATTCCAGTTAACAATCATGACCTTTGGTCTTGCAATAACTATTGAATATATATGGCGATGCATTTATCATCTTGGCCATAAATGATTAAATGCTCGAACCATTTGAAACTTGGTTTTATGATTGTTATTCCTGTGAAGTATTTGCGGTTTTGAGTTTTGTCTATTATTGAAATTTCTTCATTTCATTTTGCAGATACCTGGATTGGTGAATGTGGATTTTGCAGATGTTAAGGCAGTCATGAAAGATTCTGGAACTGCGATGCTTGGGGTAGGAGTTTCATCTAGCAAAAACCGTGCAGAAGAAGCGGCAGAGCAAGCAACTTTGGCTCCTCTAATTGGATCATCAATTCAGTCTGCTACTGGTGTGGTATATAATATTACTGGAGGAAAAGATATAACCTTGCAGGAAGTTAATAGAGTATCACAGGTATTATGTTGTTAGGAACCATTGATTTCTTGTTTGCTGATTCGATTTTATCATGTTTATGGAAATTGAAATGCATGCATTTTATGTTATATACTTCTAATTTTCGGATATAGTTGTAGTCTGTAGATATTAACCAGAAATTCTTTTTGTAATCTGTATTAGTTTTTGTTGATTTTCAGGTTGTGACTAGTTTGGCTGATCCTTCGGCTAACATCATATTTGGTGCTGTTGTCGATGACCGATACAATGGGGAGATCCATGTGACTATTATTGCTACAGGCTTCTCACAGTCATTTCAGAAGACATTATTAACTGACCCCAAGGCTGCAAAACAGAATGACAAAGTTGCAGGGGGACAAGAAAGAAAGGGGATACCCTTACCCCTCAAACCATCTTCCCCTTCAACTGTTCCGTCCGGATCATCTCAACGAAGGCTATTCTTTTAATTTCCCTGATCTCTTCTTTCTACCTGCTTTTTGCTGTTAGTTGTGTAAAGATCTTGAAGCTCATGAGTCTTTAGTTGCCATTTGTTTTAAATGATTGTGCGCCGCTTCAATAATTAATGAGTTTTAGTAGTCCAAAGTAGATATGTCCATGTTTAAATAGCAAACTAGTATGAAGACATGAACCTGAAATGCCTCTAGATAAAGAGCTTGTGAATTTTATCACATGGATTCAATTTACGTAGCTCATTTTTCTTGAAATAAGGTGTGGCTAGGAAGATCATGATAAGCTACTGAGCTAACTTACACGAATTTCTATGGAAACTTCAAAGAAGAGGGGAAGTTGCGAGTTTTGTTTTAAAAATCGAACCGGTTGAGTCTCCTATTCTCTGTCTAGTTTTGGTTTAACTGGTTTAATTATAAAAAAATAATTATTATATTTTTATTCAAGGGATGATGTAACTTTCGACCTATGTTAGTCCTTGAGTTTTTTATTATTATCTATTTTGACCCTTAAATTTGAAAATCGTTATTTATTAAAGTTTATTGTGTTAACGATCTAAAAAAAAAGGGGGATAATGTAACTTTTGGTCCTTAAACTTGGTAAGTAAATTCACATTGGGTGTTGAACTTACAACTAGATTCACTTTGGTACTTGGTACTCTTTTTAGTTCACTTTTAACACTTGAACTTGGCAATTAGGTTCATTTTAATCTTTAAACTTGAAAATCTAAAAGTTTAATAATGTGACACTCTAAATTTGAAAAGTAAAAATAAAATAAAATTAGAAGATGGTTTGGCATAATCTCAAAGTGTCATATACAACGTTTAATAATCGAATCAATAGTTAAACAAACTAGACCAATAGTTCTTAATTCAACCAGTTTGATTGGTTCGATCATCAAACCAACAATAATTAAATAAATAATTAAAAATTCATAAAAATCTAAAAAAGTAAAAGTAAAAATAAAATGTAAAATTGGTTTTACTTGGCTTTTTAGATTTTTATGAATTTTTAATTATTTATTTAATTATTATTGGTCTGATGGTTGAACTGATCAAACTAATTGAATCGAGAATTGGTGGTCTAACATGTTCAACCATCGGTTCAATTATTAAAATATTGAATATGACATTAAGGTATTGTACTATGTTATCATCTAAAATATATTTATTTTTCAAGTGATGATGTGACACTCTTTGGGGATTAAAATGGACCTAATTGTTAAGATTATGTGCCAAAGTAAACAAAAAAAGTGTAGGTATCAAAGTGAATCTAATTGTCAAGTTCAAGGCCAATGTGAACTTACTTGTCAAGTTCGGGAATTAAAAGTTGCATTATCCCCACTTTTTCACTATCATTGATAGAATGAGCTTAAATAAGTATCAATTTTAAAGTTTGGGATCAAAATGGATAAAAAAAATAGTTCAAGAGCGAATGTAAACCTACTTGCTGGCAAGGGTTTGTAACCCATTTAAAAGTGCTTTTTTGACTTTTAATATAGGTCTTATTTAGTGAAATAGGCAGAATTTTCATAAATGTGACAAAAACGCCTAATTGGGAAAACAATTTTAAAAAAATAGTTTTTCTATAAATAATACTTTTTTGGACATGTCAATGGTCAAATATTACTATTTTCATCATTTAAGTCCTAAGTTCAATTCTTATTTCAAGCAATATTTTTATTTCTTGTTGTTTCAAGCTTTTTTTTTCTTAATTTTTAATATTTAGTTAATTTTTTTAATTAATAAACATGTTATTTTCAAGTTTTTTATTTTATTTTTAATTAATAACTTTTTATTTATATAAATAAATTAATAAATATGTAATTATCTAATAAAAATATATTTGATATATTTCATTATGTTAAAAATATTTTTTAATTAATAAATCTTTTATTTATATAAACAAAATAATGAATATGTAGTTATATAATGAAGATATATATTAAAATTAGAAATTTATGCCAATTTCAAGAAAAAATTAGGGATACAAGTAAGAATTTTGATTGTTTAGGGAAATAGGTCGTTTTTCCGTAGACGTTGCAAAAGCACGTCTTGAGAAAATCGCTTTTTCAAAAAAAAATTTCTACAAAATGGGTTTTCTTTTGATGGTCAAATGTTAGTATTTTTGTCATTGAGTCTTAAGTTTGATTTCTCTCTTAAGCACATTTGTATTTTTTATTTCATATTGTTTCAAGCTTTTTCTTAAATTTTTAATTAATAAACTTATTGTTTTCAAGTTTTTTATTTTTATTTTTAATCCATCTTTTTAATTAATAACTCTTTTATTTATATAAATAAAATAATAAACATGTAATTATATAATGAAAATATATATTGTTGATATTTATCTTTATGTTAAATATATTTTATCTTTTAAAAACATCAACTAAATTTTTTGATCTATTTTTCTTTATATATAGTTTTTATATGCCAAATGTTTATTTTATCCACCTACATTGTAGGTATGATGATTTTATAATATTAAAATTTAGCGTTATCACAATATAGGTGGAAAAAAATAAATATTTGACATATACAAATTATATAAAAGAAAAAAAATAGCTGATACTCTTCGAAAAATAAAATATTTTTAATATAACGGCATCTATAAAAATATATAATTTTTCATTATATAACTACATAATAATGGAGTTATTATATTAACCTAATGAAATTTATTTTCATTATATAATTACATATTTATCATTTTATTGATATAAATAAAAGAATTATTAATTAAAAAGATAAATTAAAATAAAATAAAAATTTGAAAATAACATGTTTATTAATTAAAAACAGTAACTAAATATTAAAAATTAACAAAAGAACTTGAAACAAAAAAAAAAAAGAAGCAAATGTGCTTGAGATAGGATTCAAACTTGGAATTTAATGATGAACATAATAATACCTAATTAAAGAAAGCAATTTCCGTAAAGTACTTTTCTTTTAACGTGTTTTTGTCATATTTATAAAAAAAGTTTAACCTATTTTCTTAAATCAAAATTTTGACTTATATCCTTCAATTTTTTCATGAAATCGACATTTACTCTTAGGTTTACTGATACAAATAAGAGTGAAAGGTGGAAAGCGTATTTAAACCTACGGCTCCCAACGAGTATTCTTCATCTTCACATCAACTTTTTCTTTTTTAATTCTCTCCTGTTGATTCATCTTCAATCACTTTGAGTTATTCTTTCTTTATTTTCTTTTGATTTTCATTTTTGGATTTAAAATGAAAAAAAGGAGACCTTCTATCATTGACTCTTAAAGAACGTATGATCAAAATCTAATATGTTTTTGCATCAAGTATTAGGTTTTCAATTGCTTACAAGGTAAATCTGTGAAGAAAATTTTCAGGTTTTAGTTCTTTTAGTTTACAATTTGCTTTTGGATCTGTTTTCCGCCGGCATTGTTAATTTTAGATTTTGTTTTTGTTTTTGTTTTTTAAATTCTTTTTGTATGTGGGCTGGGTAACTTGAGTTGGCTTTTTATTTTTAGATTTGGGCCGGTTGGTTTAGTTTTATTTTTTCATTTTGGGTCATGAAATTTGAGCCTTTTAAAATAAAAAAACAGATTCAATTGGTTTTCGATTCGTGGCTCATTCACTGTTTAATTTGGTTTTCGATTCAAACGATTCAAGACCCAAAAAATATTGATTGCACTCGAGCTTGAACATTCAAAGCTCGAGCTCGACTCAAATCATTTTTAAATTAGTAATATTTTATGTTATTTTTTATAAATTATTTAATTTATAACACAAAAATAAATCAATATGATGTAAACATTAAAAAATGTTAACACGACTATATGTATAATTTCAATAAGTAAAAATATTAAATATTGAATTAAAAGAATATAAATATATATATTTTAAAAATTTTAAAAAATAATATGAGTGAAATTAAAATGAATTTGGATTAATCATTTACAAATATGGATTGGCTTGAATAAAATTTTACACCCATATTTTGAGTCAAGGTGGATTTGAACAAGTATAAAATGTGTTAATATCATGCATAGGCCCGACCCAAACCTGACTCATGAACAATCATTTCATTAAATATAGATGGACTATAATGACACATTCAAACAACATCATACGAGCAAATCCAATGTTGCTAGAGAAGTTCGACATCCTTGTTAGTGTTGGAGATGTTCAGGTAAACCTATTGTACTTGTTTTAAGGCCAATCTGGATCCAGCATTGAGCTAAGCCCCGCCCATATTGCAGGCTGAGGCAGGCAATGCTTTAGATTCAACAACAAAAGGAAGAACATAAGATAGATAGTTAAAATTTGTCTACAATACTAAAATTACTTGTAAATTTACATATTTCGTGCGGCTCAGCTTCTTCAACGAAAAAAAATAAAAGGAAAAGGAGTGGGACAAAGCCAAATAAGAAGTTCCCAACATGGAGGCAATAACTGAAAACGAATTCCACACACGACACCCACATACAACAATGGCTAGCTTGTTTTGTTTGCAATCGTTGGTATTATAAGTATTTGATCAGAAGGTAAATGGCAACGACCAGAACCACGATACCGATAACAGCTAACAGCATGCACATACAGGAACAACCACCTTTTGTTCGCTTGTTCAAAATTGCCAGGTTTTTCTGCACTCTCTGTTATCAAAGAACACATAATTCTTAGAATCCACCATTATTGTATAATTTCATTTTGTTAGGAAACTCATGTGTATATTTTATAGTGTTAAAGAGCTAGAAAGTTAAACTTTTCTAGACTTTAAGCAGTTAAGGAAAAACAAGCATCCATTTGAACAAGCAAATTGCAAATAATCCATCATTTCTCACACCTTGGACGGAAACTCTTAACATTATCAGACATTCCTTCTTGCTTTAATTTGCTTCAAGTCTTAGCAGCCAAAGAATGCTACACAAACAGATTGGTTCTAACATAATTCAGTGGTTAAAAGTCATCTAATTCTTAGTTTACTTGAGGAGATCTTTATCTATTCAAACACACAGCTTGAATGACAAATGAATTCTATCATTCCTCCCTGACGAGATTCATAACCAAAGATTTCCCACCACATGACATGTTTGGTAGATTCTGAGGCTTAAATTCATTACCATGAAGTGAAAATAAAAAAAGAGACGCATACCACTTTACAGGAATGCCCATCTCTAGTAGGGGTACTGGATAAATATATTAAACAGCAGTCATTGGATTTTGTTTCATACAAAAAGAAAAGGAAGATATTCTGCTGTGCATTTAAAATGTTAATTAATTATAAGTGTTTTACCCGTAGGCGAGAATCGGTAACTTCCACATGTTGGTCCAGGTCATCCTGCATAGAGGGAGTACACATATAATGTAAAATTCACAAAAGATGAGTAATCTTCACTAAGCACTTATTTTAGAGGCAAAAGTGTATAGAAGAAAAAAACAGTAAAATACAATGAGTCTGGTATGCAGATCAAGTTCTTCATTGACTGCCAATGCAATATGCTTTGTACTTATAACTGTCTCCTCCAACTTCTCAAGACCCTCATCTTGCTCTGCTTCAAAAAGACACCTTCATAAGTAAAGGAACTAAAGCCACTTCACAAGTTACCAGGGATGCCATTTGAAACTAAAATACTTGCCTTTCATTATTTGTCGTTGAAGACCAACAAGGCCAGAGTTATCCAAACCTACCGTTCTACTCATGGCATCTGCCTTCGTTTCTGGCCCCAACAGGCTATTTCGGTTCGCAAAATTTGACATATTGAATGCAGAAGCCATCTGATTTGCTTTTGATCTCAAATTTGCAACCATATCCTTGCGACGGTTCATCTCCTTCTCTGTTCTGTGACCAAAAATATGAAGCATTGACAAAAAGACGGTTTATTCCTCATACTATAGCATATTCAATTTGCAAAGAACATCAAATTGACATATTAAAACCCCAGAAGTCATATGATCAAAATCAAATGCACCTCAATTAAGATGACTTACAAGGGCTTCCCAGTAGGTCTAGACATAAGGGACTGCAATCCATCAAGTCTAGTCCCTAAAATTGTAATCTTTCTTCTTATAGCCGATGCATGACGCTGAGTTTCCGGTCCGGATGCAGGTAAGGAAATTCTTTCAGATATCATGCCATTGATATCA
The DNA here is from genome assembly GCF_007990345.1 of Gossypium hirsutum. NCBI lineage: Eukaryota > Viridiplantae > Streptophyta > Magnoliopsida > Malvales > Malvaceae > Gossypium > Gossypium hirsutum. The sequence continues at coordinate 49,676,101 of NC_053449.1, read as the reverse complement.
TCAGCAATTTTTACTGCTTCGTTATATTCTTTTATCCAAGGGTCTGATGAAGCTGCCATTGACCTTGAATGGTAATCAGGTTAAAAGATTATTTAAAGGACCAAAAAAGCATAAAGTATACACACAATCAGAGAATGAAAGAACAACAAATAAGAGCTAACAGAAGCTGAATTGAGCTTTCAAAATTAACCAGGAATGATTATGAGAAGAAACTTTCCCTTTTATTTTATCCCTACAACGGCTTCTGTTGAAGAATTAGAGCATTACTCGCAAGAAAAAAAGTAAAAATTTCTTCTACAACTAGATATGATCTTGTACTGAAAACAGGATAAATATCAATAAAATCCAAAAAGAATTAAGCAATCAAATTATGTTCAATTGTTCACCTTGTAAAATTAACTTTACTTAGGGCCACCGACAGAATTCCGCTTTTCCTTTAGATCATGCTAAAATAAGTCGAATTCAAAGAAAAATCCATATGTAATGGGTTCTTAAGAGACCTTAATTAAACTTTAAGAAAAAAAAAACCTTTTTCGAACAGGGTATGATCTCAATTATTCACAGCTGGATGAATATTGATATAAAAGAAATGAAAAACTTAGCAATCGAATTAACCTCAATAGAATAAATAAAGACAGAGAAGGAAACTTGAAGCAAAACCCAACAATAAATTCCCAAGTTCCGATGAAATTAAACAAAGACCCATAGCATAAAATGAGAATTTAATGAAAAATAAACAAAATTCATCAGTAACTTACAACGAGGAGAAGTAAAATTGAATGAGCAGCTAATCAAACCCCAAAGAAAACGAAAAGCTTGAAAGATCGGGTCAAGAGAGGGAGATTGGATTGAATATAAGTAACCAAACAAAAACTGAAATTTCCTGAATTTGGTTGAAATTTTGATTGTTGAATTGGGGAATTAAACGACAGCGTAGAGCCGAAGTAACATCAGCGTCGTTTAGCACATGATTAGGGGCATTTTCTTTCCGTTAAATAAAAAAGTAGCCCTCCTCCCCCACCCCTCCCAAAAAAAAAAAAGGAAGGGGGGGGGGGAATTGTCCATTTCCTTATTTTTCTAGTATTTATTAGATACATAATGGGGAGGGGGAGGTTGGTTTCGTATGGCATTGTTTAAGATTGTTTTGATGATTTAGGAGAAGCATCGAAGATTCTTTGGTTAGTTTGAAAGTATTTTAAATTAATTTCATCAAGTGGAGAAGATTTATTTGCTCCTCCAAACATATGTTTTGAGGAGTAACTAAGGCTTGGTAGGTTTCCTGCATGTGTATTTGTAAGGGTGAACATTCGATTGAATCGAATCGAATCGAATCAAATAAAAAATTTTTGAGTTAATCGAGTTTTCGAATATCATTTTATCATCTAACTTTATTTGAAGTTTTCTCGAATCGAATCGAGTGAGATGGAATTTGAATCGAATCGAATATATTTGTTCGAGTTAAATTTTAAAAAATAATTTTGGGTCCTTGTACCCATCATAATAAAATTTGTCCACCTTAATCAAATTTTTTATTAACTTTCATCACCTCATAATTTATTTGTTAATTTTTTATATACTGGTTAGCTTCTTTGCTTACTTAGTTGTTTAAATTATCTTCAGATTCTTGTCACTATGTATTTTGGAATTAAAAAATATATTAAATATAAAAATATGATTTTTTTAATAAAATTTATTTTAAAAATAAAATGTGAAATTGATACCAATATAAAATTTTACACGAATATTTTATGGCATAATTAATAATTCAATTTTAATATAAATATTCAATATGACTAAACAATTCAATAATATAAATAATATAAAATGTGAAATTTAATTTAATAATATAAATAGTAGATATAAATAAAATTATTACTATTTATGTTTAGTGATTTTTTCTTTGGATAATTTTGATTTTTTATTTGAGAGTAAAGGGTGAGAAGTAAAAGTTTAGGGGGAAAATAAAAAGTTTTGGGGAATAAAAGTTTAAGGGAAAGTAAATAGGGGAGTAAAATTTTGGAGGGAAAATATTAAAAAAAATTGGATGGGGGCAGGGTTTGGGGTAGATGAGAGGTGGGATGGGAAGGGAATAAAAGTTTTAGGGGAAAAGTGGGAGGGAGTAAAAATTTTAAGGGAAAATAAAATGTTTTGAGGGTTTTGGGGAGTAAAATTTTGAGAAAAAGTAAATGGGAGAGTAAAATTTTGGTGGGAAATAGATTTTGGGTAGATGGGGGGGTTGGGAGGGGAAGGGAGTAAAAGTTTTGGGGGGAAAGTGGGAAACAATAAAAGTTTTGAGGGAAAAGTAAAAAGGTTTGGGAGTTTGGGGTAAAAATGTAAAATATTATAGTTTGATATTCGAATTATTCGAGTTATTCGAATTTGAAAACTCAACTCGATTCGAACTCGAAATTTGAAAAAAATTCGAGTTGATTCAAATAACTCGATTAACTCGAATAACTCGATTTGTTTAACACGAAATTCGAATTTTTTTCGAGTTGAATCGAGTTTTGCTCACCCCTATGTATTTGGATGTAACCATAGTGCTAGTTGTTTTTTTTTTTTGAAATCTCAAGGGAATTCAATATGACTTGGAGTGTTGCCTACATGTTGCCCATACAAGAGATAAGTGTTGAGTATGATGATCATACAATGTCTGAAGGTGATTCATTTGGGTGAAGTAGTTCCTTGACTATAAGAAGCATGATCTCCTTATTCTCTTTTCTAGTCAAGGTTGTTGACTCGAACGAGGTGGTCATATAATAATTTCTCCCTAATCGATAGAAATTGTAAATTACCCATAAAAGTTCATGGATATGTAACACCTCTAACCCGTCTCCGTCGCCGGATTAGAGTTACGAAGTATTATCGTACAATCATAAATATTAAAACATCATAACATTTAATAACATAAATATATCATAAACCATTCAATATCATACATTTCGTCCCTAAATTGAGCCTTCGAGGCCTAAGAAATAGCTTGGAAGCAAATTAGGACTAATTTGAAACAAATTGGAAAGTTTAGGAAAATTTTGTAAAAATTAAAAAATAGGGGTCACACGGCCGTGTGACATAGCCCCAGGCCGTGTAACTTTCGAACAAGGGACACACGGCCATGTCCTAGCCTGTGTCCTCGCCCGTGTAACTCACTAAGTAAGGTCATACGACCATGTCACACGCCCGTGTGCCAGGTCGTGTCACACTCTAAGTTTCCCCACACACCCGTGTGCCAGGTCGTGTGCTAGGCCGTGTAACTCATTGACTTGAACCCTAAGTAATCCTCAGATGACACATGGTCCTGTCGCCAGACTGTGTGCCTCACACGGCTGTGTGAACCCAAAATTTACCTAAAATCAAGCCATTTCAAAACCATTTCCTACCTAACCATTCTTACCATTTGGGCACACAATCAAGGGGTTCAAATATCATCCAAACATACATAAATATGTCATTTCAAACAACCGAATTCACCTAACCAATATGTCATTCAAAGGCACCATAATTGCATGCAAACTACACTTACCTAAACATGTCAATATTACCTTATTTCAAGCATGAAGACCTAATTCCATTATGTGCCTAAAACACATCACAAAAGACCATTTTCAAGCCAACATCAATATACCATAGGACCATGCACATCAATTATCTAAAAGTGATCAAATGAGTTTAACATAACAAGCATTACAAGTCCATCAACCATACATAAAGATCAAGGCACAAACATACCAAATTACCATTTACACATTCTCCAAACACCATAACAAAACATCATATACATGCCATTATAAACATTGGCCAAAATGCTCAAAAACTACCAAATTGACTGTTGGATAGTGTGATAGGTCTCCGACAAGCTTCCAACCAAAATGAGCTTCCGATGATCTAGAAAATAAAGAAAAGAAACTATGTAAGCAACGTTGGCTTAGTAAGCTCGTATAAACTTTAAACATAACTTGCCATTTCTATAACACAATTCATAAAATAATTATAAACCAAAACCAATGCCACAGGCTTAGTATAAGCCTATACAACATCATCAAACTCACAAGTTAGTATACTTGTTCATGATATATATGAAATCAACCATAAGATATGTGGTTTACCATGTATAAACATAACATTTTACATCATAAATGCTACCATAATGTCATGATTCATTGCATTTGCATACTTACCATTTCCTTTTCCTTTTCTTACCTGTTGAACCATCTAGAATTACATCGGGTACTTGGGAAAGCTCACACGAAGTGTGCCTTTACATATAACCATAACATTTCCTTTACATCAATGCTCATACGAGCTGCGGGTTAGAATGTAAGCTACACGATGCTGCTCACACGAGCTGTGGAGTATCCACAACAAATGCAGGACCTCAGCCATCGGTAGGACTGTAACAGCCTGTTTTCAATGAAATCGGAATAGTGGTTTCGGGACCACAAATTCGAGTCCAGAAGAAAAATTATTTTAACATTATTTCATGGTCTGCATTAGATAGAAATGTCGTATGAAAATTTCGTAAAGAAATTTTATTGATTACATGTCTAATTTGATGTAAAGGACCAAATTGCATAAAGTGCAAAAAGTTGAATTCTAGTAGCTAAAGGGATCAAATAGCTATGGATTTCAAAATTTGAGGTCCTTATATGGAAAATAGACCATTTAGAGAAGTTAGTAGATAAGGATTGTCGAAACCATAAAAGAGTCGATTTTTTGTTTAAAAACAAAAATGGAGTCACCACCAATCCTTTTTATTTAGGTGTGATCGGATCACCTCATAATTTAATCATTTTAATAAAATTTTAAATTTACTAAAACGATAATTTTTGGTCTACAAAATCTAGAAAACGGGTTCGAGAGTCGATTACATACGAGAAAGGATTAGCACCCTCGATACGCCCAAAATTGGTACCTAGTTGATTATTTAATGTCTTTATGTCGAAAACTGAAATTTTGAAAAGATTTTAAAACACGGTCCCTTTTTTATTAATGTTCATTTTAAAAATGCTTGAATGAATCGAAAAGAAAGTTAAAGACCTCCTCGTCTCGAGGTAACGGAATGTCACGCCCCGTAAGTTAGGACACGACACTTGGAACCCTTGAGAATAAGCTTGCCTTTAATTTTTATTTAAAACTTAGGTATTTTAAATTTAGAAGGATGTATGTTGTTTAGATTTAATGAGAAAATCGAAACCTTGTAAGTTGTGGCACGACTTCTCGAATTTCCAAAAAACGGAACATTGCCTTATTATTTTTTTATGGAATTTTTGAAGTGATTTTAATGAAATGTGATGGAATGATAATATAGAACATGGAAAAACGATTTATGAACAAAATGTTACATTAATGAGTGGCAATAATATGAAAACACGAATAAACGAATTATAGTAAACGCGATGGCAATAATCACACAATGCATGTCACTTTAATGTCGATATTAACAATCAAAGAAAACGAAACAAAATAATATATAGAATAATTTGAGGTAAATAATATAAAACAATTCAAAGTAAATAATATGCAACACAAATTAAAATAAATAACATACAAAGCAAATTAAAATAAATAACATAGAAGACAATTTAAAATAATTTATAAAATTTTAAAATAAATAATATGTAAAAAGAAATTTCAAATAAACAATATACAAAATAGTCTTAAGAAAATGATATGTATAAAAACAATTCAAAATAAATAATATATATAATAGTTTAAAATAAATAATATATAAAAAATTTAAAATGGATAATAGTTTAATATAGTTTAAAATACATAATATGTGAAAAACTTAAAATAAATAATAATAAAACAATTTAAAATGAATAATGTATAAAAAGGTTTAAAATAAATAAATAATTTTCAAAAATAAATTGAAATCAAACAGATTTGGGACTGAATCAGGACAAAAATGAGATTAAAGGTAAAAAACTATGATAAAGTAAACAAATGAGGACTAAAATCAAAAGGCGCGAAAAGACCGAGGACCAAATGGGAAAAAAGCCAATCCCTGGACACGTGTCCATTTTCCAACGCGTTAGTGGGTCAGGGACCCGACTGAAAACCAAACAAAATTCTGTGGTCAAATTTTAAAAAAATAAAAATAAACAAAAGGAGTAAATAAAAAAAGAAATGCGAAAAGACCAGGGTTGTAAATAACCCATTTAACGAAAACACGCGGACCCCCCGGAGTGGGTTGGCTCGCGCGCGGGTGGCTTTATACGGCGCCATTTTGAGGCCACTGAAACAGGTCCTAAACGACACCGTTTCGCATCTTTTATAAAAGCAAAAGTTTTTTTAATTCATTCTGGCATTCACTTAAAAAAAACCTCTCAAAATCCTCTCAACCCCTCCCCTTTACCGGCGTGGGTCCTCTCGGCGGTCTACAACACCACCGCCGTGGCCAGTGGCCGGCGATGGCAAAATGGGCTTTTTAGCCCTTGCTTCGCAATGCCCTTGAAGGCTAAGCCCTCTCAACCCAAAAACGAAAAAGGAGGACTCTCGACCCCTTTTGGATCCGACTGCGACAATGGAGAAGAGCCCTCTGACCATGCAGTCACGGGGCGTCTCCAGTGAGCCTCTTCTTCCCTTTTTTATTATTTTTGTGTATAAAAAAATGAAATAAAAAATGAAAATAGAATCAAACAAGCATTTAAAACGAAAGTAGAAGTAGAAAATCACCTCTGAAGTATTGTTTTCTGTTTTTTATTTTCTAATGTGTTCGTAAAAAAAATACAAAGATGAGATTTAGGCTTTTATAGCCGGATACAATTTTTTAGTTTCTAGTCTTTGTCTGTTTGCTATTTACTGCTACTGTTGCCCGCATACTTCTCTGTTATTGCATTCAATTTTTTGTGCAGGTGTCAGACGAGTGTGCAGCGGTGGTGGCGTGCGTAAGGAGCCTGGTGTGCATGTGGCGGCAACTAGGGGTGTACCTAGGTGCAGCGCACCTAGGGTTAGGGGAGTTAGGGTTTTTTGCTGAAATATTTAAGTTGTGGGCCAATCAAGCCTCTAGGGTTTTTTATTATTAGGCATTTGGGATTTTTGGACTATGGACTGTTTATTTTTTATTTTGGGTTTTATTTATTTAGTTTTGGGCTCGGGCAAAAATGGGTCATTACAAGGATGATTAATCATCAATTGAATTTAGCAAATTGTTAAGGTTAATTTTGAAAATTAGGTGTTAAAGTAATATTAAATAAAAGAAAAAAATCTAATATCATCATTTTCATCATCTTTCCTAAATAAAAGATATGGAAACCCTAGTTATGGGTGTTGAGTTCAAGCAAGTTATTTTGGCTTAATTAGGTATGTATTCTTGTCTTGTTTTTAATGATTTTTATGTTTCCGAGATCGTAACAACTTAATCTAGCTATCTCAGGGACTAATTTGCAAAACTATTAAAGTATTAGGGTTTTTCCATGGATGAGTATGTATGGATTTTGAAGTTTTATGGTAGAAAATGAAAGAATGTTGATAGATAAACAACTTTTGTAAAGAAAATTTTGATGAAATTATGATTTAGGGACTAAATTGTAAAGATGGAAAATTCATGGAAAAAATCTAAAATTTATGATATACGTGGGCTGCTATTGTGATATATAAAAATCTGCTAGCCTTGGAATAAGGATTAAATTGTATGAATTTTATTTTCCGAGCCTAGGGATGAAATCATAAATAATCAAAAGTATAGGGGTAAAATAGTAATTTTTTAAAAGATGTGTATTGGATTGAATTGAGTATGAATAGTATTAAATTGAGTTAAATTCATTCATATAGATCTGGATAGACCAAATACGGAGTTAGATTGAGGAAAAGAGAAAATATCAGATTAGTAGCCTACGAATTTATGAACACTTGTCGAGGTAAGTTCGTGTAACTAAATTGTAAGTTTATATGTTTAAATTGAATGTTATGATTGTGAAATGTATGATTTCCATGTATAAACATTGATGACATATCCAAAAATATCTGACAAGTACCAAGTCCCATTTGAAATTGTCATTAAAGGTTCCCGGATTGGTTGTGGTCCTGCATGTGTTGCGGACACACCACAGCTCTTATCAGCTTCCCGATTAAAGGCTCTCCGGAGCTTCCTGAATTTGGCTCTCTTGAGCTTCCCGTTTATGGCTTGTATGAGCTTCCCGATAATTGGCTCGCAAGAGCTTCCTGTTACATGGCTCAAATGAACTTCCCGTTATATGGCTCGAAAGAGCTTCCCGATTACATGATTGCATTGGCATACTTGTATATGAATTGATGGATTACAGATTTGTACACTTTGTGTGTACTACCTGTGTATCCAAGGATATTTAAATGGTTTAATGGACAATGTACTATTATAAGGAAATGTGAATCCGATACGAATTGTTATCAGTGTATACATGAAATTACATGGAAATGATATTACATGATATGTTGAAATGTGAAATGATGATACATGTATGGAACTTGCTTGGTGACTATATTCAACCATGTTTATGAGTTATTATATGCGTATACATGATTAACATGCTTGATGAGGATATGTGTTTAGGCATTTGGTCAAATTGATTTGAGCATGTTTAGTTTGCTTACCTTAAATCTGAATTAAATGGTAAGTTAAATTCCATGTTATACGAACTTACTAAGCTTTAAAGGTTACTCTGTTTTATTTCTCCTGTTTTATAGTAATTCGGAAGCTCGTTGGGTTGGAAGCTTGGTGGAGATATCTCACACTATCCATCGTCCCATGTTGGTATATATAGTAAATTATCTTAGTTATAATGGCATGTACAGGCTGAATTTGCTAATGTTGGCATATAAATATTTTGTTAAGATTAGCCATTTGTTTGGATTTTATATGGTATGTATATATATGGTCTTGTTATGATTAAGACATGATTATAGCATGTTTCGATTGCTTTGTTATGGCTTGTTGAAGTGTTAAAGTGTTAATGTAGGTGGAAGACAAATTGGGTGAGAAATGTGGCTAGAAAAATGACATATTTTGTCCACACAGGCAGAGACACGGGCGTGTGTCTTAGCTGTGTGTGACACATGGCCAAGTAACACAGTCGTGTGTCCCCTGTATTTTCAAATTTGTATAAGTCAGAATGCTCAGAACTTTTCACACGGCCTAACACACGGGCGTGTGGCTTGGCCGTGTGACCCCTGCACCTATTAAATGCAAGTCAGTATGCTCACACGGCCTAGCACACGGGCGTGTAGCTTGGCCATGTGACCTAAGTTAGAGAGCTCCCAAATTTGGACACGGGTTGGGACACGGCCGTGTGTCCCTATTTCGAATGCCCACATGGCCTGAGGCACATGCGTGTCTTTTGACCACGTGAGATACACGGCTTGGCCACACGGGCGTGTGTCCCTTGCACATTTGAAAAATTTTCTGAGTACCTGGTTTAGTCCTGATTTATTTCTAATGTGTATTTTGGGCCTCGAGGGCATACATAAGGGATAATATGATTGATTTTGATTGGTTTTTGATATGAATGCTAAATGATATGAAATGTTTGTTATTTGATCTGTAAATTCTGGTAATACTCTGTAACCCTGCTCCAACGAGAAATATGGGTTAAAGGTGTTACAAGGACATTCAAGACCAACACCCAAAACATGAAATCCCTAATGACATGTCATTTGTATCCTAAGAATTTCTAAGGTTCAACTGAGACTCAATTTACGTCAATTCATCATAGCATTGATACATTTGTATATATATAAGTTTATTTATATCAAATCAACATAATGAACGTTAAATTTAACTAGCATGAAAACAGTTATAGTTCATACAAACTTACCTCGATAATTAGGGCGTAGAAGATCGAGCTAATCCGAAACTTTAGCTTTTCTTCCATCTAGGTCTGAACGTGGTTTATCTCGATCTAAATAGATATTTTCAATCAATTAAATACTTCTAATATTCAATTTAATCCATATTTCATATTTATACAAAATTACCAATTTTCCTCTAACATTTTAACATTTCACAATTTAGTCCTTAGGCTCATATCTTGCAATTGAACTATTTTAACTTAAATCCAACTTTACCACAATCAAAAGGGACCTTGGAACAACTCATATTTACCATCATTTCATGAAAAACCCTATAACTTATACTTTTAACAATTTAATCCCTAATTCCAAAATTCATCAAAAATCATTTAACAAAACTTGTTTATTTTTCAATAAAGATTCATAATCTATTAATAACATAAAAAATCATTCAAAAACCTTCATGGAAAGTCCCTTAACCTTTAGCAATTGTTCAAATTAACCCTCAGCTAGCTAAATTAAGCTAAAACAAACTTAAAAACATAAAAATCATTAAAAACGGGGCTTGAATACACTTACATGCAAACAAAAGAGCTTGACCGAATGCCCTAGCTTGTTTCAATGGTGGTTTTCAATGGAGATGTGAACAAATGAAGAAGTTGAACCTTATTTCTTTAGTTATTTTAGTTTTATTTACCAAATTACTATTTTAACCTTGAAAATATATCATAATTTCATAAAAACTATATCCATAACTATCCACTAATTCATTAAATGGTCTAATTACCATTTAAGTCCATTATATTTCCTTTCCATAGTCTTTTAGCCCTTTTTACTAATAGAACTCAACTTTTACACTTTTTACAATTTAGTCCTTTTTACCTAATTAACCAGTTAAACATAAAAAATTCTTAATGAAATTTTAATACGACCTTAATATAATCTCATAAAATTAAAATAATAACAAAATAATAATTCGCTCGTCAGAATTGTGGTCTTGAAACTACTGTTTCTGACATCACTGAAAACAGGTTGTTACAGATATCTTACGAAAGTTGCACGCATATGATAAATCATTGGACAAAGATTTTAAAATATAGTTTTTTTAATGGTATAAATTGAGATTTTAATCATGGTACATTTAATAGTCTGGCTCCATGGCTAATAATGAAATATGGGCGTCAAATCCGTCAAATTTAATTTCTTATGCCAAAAATAAAAATAAACTTATTGCGAACCAATTTTATTGTCTCGATTTAATTTAGTGAGGTCGAGAGATAAACTGAACTAAATCTCCTAATTAGGTAAAATGATGACCAAAAGATAAAATTGGACCAATTAGGAGTTTGAGTCATTTAGATCCATAATCCAAGAATTAACTAGCAATACAAATATCAATCGACCACTTTAGCTCATTGAATTGATATTTGTGCACTTTTTTCTATTATTCAATTTAATTATCCTAGGTGTAGCTTAGTGTAATAACCTTTGATGATGATTTGTCATATTATAATACGTAGTGACTAATTAGCTAAACTTCTTAATTGCATGCGCTATATTTTTGGTCACCTTATCGTCCAATCTCTCTTGGGTTTAATCATTGGAATGCTCTAAGTGTTCCATTGTAACAAATATTACAACTAACCTGTTACACTTGTAGTAGAGGTGCTCATGGGCTGGGCCGGGCTCAGAAAAAAATTTCGGCCCGCATCCTAGGCCCGGGGCTGGCCCGGCCCGAAATATGGGCTTGAGATTTTGTCCAGGACCGGCCTGGGAAAAATTCCTAAGCCCGAGCCTGGCCCGGCCTGGCCCATTTTTTTAATAAAACACTAACAATTTATTTTAAAAATAATTTTTAAAAAAATTATTTTAATAATATTTTAAAATTTAAAAAAATTAAAAAATATATATATTTATTATATTCGGGTCGGGCCCGGGCCAAAAAAGTGGTGCCCGAGGCCTGACCCATTTTCTAAACGGGGCCTCATTTTTTTTGCCCAAGCCCATATTTCGGGCCTATATTTTACCCAAACCCTCCCATATTTCGGACAGGTCATCGGGTCGGGCCTCCTGGCCCATGAGCACCTCTAACTTGTAGTCAAGTCGCTTCAATTTTTAATATTTATGCTAATTCTTTGCTTGGCATTCATACACAGTGGTGCAATAACATAGAATGGATCTTGATTGTATTGATGGATGATATTTTATGATGATGTGGAACTTTGAGCTCAATTCTCGTGTTTCTGATACAAAATTGATGTATTTCTTATTTATTATGATTGTGCACACATAATTTATTTGAAATTATTTAAAATAAGAAAGTCTTTATAAGATATTAAAGTGCCGCATACAATATTTTAGTAACCGGATAAATAATTAAATTAATCAAATCATTAATTCTCGATTCAATCCGTTTAATTGATATAAATGAGATTCTTTGACACGCAAATTCACTATTCATAACCTAGGATTAAAGAAAGTTTAACAGCACAATTGGTTTTCGTTCAAAAAAATACCAAAGCTGGCTTTTGAGCTTTAACTTTGTGCGTAATGTAGTAGCTATACATAAAATAATGTCCAATTTAATTATATTGTACTATGTGCACTATTTATTTCAGAGGATGATTATAACAATAACAAATAAATGTGAAATCTAAGTTTTGTATATAACTTTTACCATTTGATTAAATTATTTTGAATTTTTTTCATTTTTATTTTCTAAGCAATAAATAAAGTTGAGGATTCGATTCTCGTCCTGGGTATAGAGTAGTTTTAAAACTCATGACCAGTATTTACCCCTTTAATGAGCCTACAAAACGCGAATGATTAGTTATTGAGTTCGCTCCAGTAAATACCTTAAAAAATAAAAAAAATTAAATAACCTTAGAAAAAGTTAAAAGTTAATCTACTAATGATGCGTTTAGCAATGCTATGGAGAAACACTTTTGGTTTGAAAAACACTTTTAGAAAAAAGGTTATGCTAAACAAACAATTTTTTGCTAAAATTTTTTGTTTTTCAAAAGCACTTTTGGCCAAACGGAGAAACTAAAATTTTTAATTTTTTTTCTCTCAAAAGCACTTTTGAGAGTTTAATTATTTTTTCATCCCTCATCCCTTTCCCCTTTTCTTTAGCGGCAAGAAGTAAGAAACCCATTATTTCGCAATAGTATATTTTAAAATAATACAAATGTATTAATTTTTAATTAAAAATATTTAATGGTTATATTTAAATATTTAAAATATAACTTATATATTCTAATTAAATTTTATAAGTAATTAATATTAATTACTTAAAAACATTTAAAATTCATATTTCATATATTAAAATATTAACAACAAGTTATAATAAATTATTTTTTATATTCATATTAAAATATTATAATATTAACTAATTTGAATATTATTTAAAAATATATTTATTACGGTATAATACTATGTCTAAAATGAACATTTTATTTTTTAAAAACACTTTTTAACAATAATACTAAATATTTAAATTTTAAAAGGAATTTCAAAAATACTTCTCAAAAATATTCTTCTATAATACTTTTTAAAAGTATTTTTCAAAAACAAACACTAGCCCCATAATTTCAGAATGGATCGACAAGATCCACCTTAGTTGGGGAAAGAAACGCAAACCTAAGAGAAAAACGCAAACAAGATCGACAATATTTTCAGTGGGATAATTTTTATTCTTTTTCTTAAACGTCAAGTAAGTTAATGCATAAACTAAATAGTGTTAAAAGCTGGGGGAAAATTGATACATGGAAATATTATTTACGTGGATGAAAATTTATGACAATAAACTATTAGGAAAAAATAGAAAGAAACATTTAATGAATATTTAGTGCACATTTGTTAATCTCATCAGTAATGTATACTATTATTTAAGTTTTTATTGAATTGGTATCACGATTTAATTGAGTATCAACTCGGTTAGAAAAATTATAAAAATATTATTTCACAATTAAAATAAAATTTATTATTTAAGGATATTTTAATCTTTTTATTTGAAAATAAGTTATATTATGCATATAGAAGGGTTTGAACCACCCCAATTGCATTAGTAAAATCTTAAATTTATCACTCAATAAAATTTTTTTTAAATTTTTTTATAGATACTTTATTTCCTCCATCAATTGTATTTATGTACTTAATATTATTTTTTATACAAAAACATTAACTATACCACTAAACCAAAGTGTTTTTTTTATACTTACTATTATCTAACTGAGTTGGTGTCACCAACTTGATTATATAAATTATGAAAATGTGTTTCTGTTATTAAATTAATATTATTTAAAAGCATTTTAATCTTTTTATTTAAAAACCAATAAAAATTTTGCATGTGGTTGGATTTAAACACATACGGTTTGACTATTTGAGTATATAAAACATTAACTGTACCACTAAACCAAAGCTTTGTTTTAACTAATTCTTGATGTTTTACTTCTATTATGCATACTTTATTACCTTCATCAATTGTATACTATACTATTATGTAAGTTTTCGACTGAGTTGATGTTACAAGTTAATTCAATATCAACTCAAGATTGATGACAACTCTATGATATACAATTGTAGTGCATTCAATATTCCTAATAAATTGTTCTTATGTGTTTAATTTTCATTTTACTCACAATTTAGTCTTAAAATTTTTCATTTTAATATTGTATATAGTGCATGTGTTATTATTATTAATTTTAAACCTTATGTTTTAATTATTTATGATATGTTATATTTAAATGCACACATATATATATATATTCTAAATACATAATTTTCACCCGCATATATACACATATATGATACGAAGAAATTATAAAACTTATGTTAATCCCTTGAAAAACTCGAAAAATGCATTGTATTTCCGAATAACCTTATCATCAATACCATTTCTCAAGAGTTGCGATGTCACATCCCCAAAACCGGACTAGAAGGAATGGAGTAGTGAAACCAAGAGTGGTCACGTCCTGTATTTGAATTAAACATTGAAAAATTATGTTAAAGAATTTGATTTGGTTTAGTGGTTAAGTCTTCTAAATTATGTGCTTAAGGTCTTGTGTTCAACTCCCTTCCCTTGAATCTTTATTAATTTTTTCCCCAACCTTTATCAGTGAACATTTGGTTTATAAATTATTTTTGTTCAACTGTTGATAGAATGAGTCTGCTGGTTCAGTGGTAAGGCTTTAGCTTACCTTAGGGTCTTGTATTCGAATTATGTGTGTGCAAAGTGGGAATTATCTTTGTTTCTCTTACATTGTGCAGCCCATGTGGTAGAATTTGGGATAAATTCAAATTCTAGGGAAAACCTGATAAGTGGGTTGTTAAGGGATTTAGTGAGATATGGGTAGTTTTTTGAAATTATTCCAAAATTTATCCCAAAAAATCTCCCACTCCCATTCCTACGTCCCCTATTCCCCACTTCTCTCTTTTCCCCAATTTTTGTTTCCAGTTTACCTGCTATTGAAAATTTCTTTTTTGACATCATTTCTTTTGTTTTCTTTCTCTTTTGCGCACATTACCATTTTTCCTTTTCTCATTGGAAAATTTAGGTGTATTGTTTTTCTTTTATTACTTTGATTTATCATTTGCTTCCGCTTTGCTACGATTATGGATGCTTAGTTTCTACGTTGTGCTGTCATTACTGTTGTGCTATTTTTGTGGTAGGCATTGTATACTATTTTCTTTCCTTATTATTTGTTATGAATCGTTCTTTCACGTGAAGGATGGGTGGTTTATTTAAGTTTTTAGCTTCAGTTGTAATTGTTTGGTGAATAGTGAGATTTAAGAACTGTTACTTTTATTTGTGGTAAGTGATAGAATGCCTTGTAGGGGTTGTTTTGGGTTGTGTAAAAGCCGATTGTATTTTTCACTTATGGTCGAATTAGTGTTTGAATTTCATATATCGATTGTTAATTAGTTCCTTCTGAATGTCGTTTTTAGGTGTTGGAATTGCAACTGTTGTGTTGGCATCGAAAAATGATTAGGTGTGTAACGAAAAATCCAAAAAAAGCGAATGATGCGAAACTAAAAATTTGACTATCGACGCTACACGACAATGTAACAGGCCATGTGTCAGACTATGTGAACACTGTCTGAGTCAATTGGGCTATGTGGGGCACACGGGCATGTGGACCCATTTTTTAAAATTTCACATTATGGCCTTATTTGTCACACGAATCAAATTTAGCCCTTCCGTATGGTATAAATATGACTATAAATTCTAATATCCAATGCTCTGTTGTTGTTTAACGTGAATTACGATCGCACGAGAGGTATGTTATACATTATAGCATGATTTGTTTAATGCTAATGTGATCTAAAATCTATTGTGAATAGCATGTATGACATTCACACATTCGATATCTGTTTATTTATTACAATTTTGGCGGTTAAACCACAATATCTGTTTGGCAGCTCAGCTGCACCTTTATGAGCGGCATACCACTACGACCTGATGTGATTGGATGGAAGAACTCTCGTAGTCTTAATTGGTGTGATTGGTTGGACGGAGTTTGTTTGTAGCGGATGAGGGTAGGATCTATGATTGCATTTGTTTTCGAATCTGAATATGCATTTGTTTCTGAATCTGAGTATGCATTTGTATTCTATTATGAAATACATTTGATACTGTATATGAGAATATGTTTGAATCTATATTTGAAAACGTATCTGTTTATTCATGTATATCTAATTTGTTGCTTGGGATATGTTACACACCAGGATTCTAGCTCACCCGTTTGCTTAATACATTTCAGGTGATCTTCAAACTTATGACCGAACGGCGTGCAGGAGCTCAGATTGATTTCTCACTTAAGTTGGTTTGATTATTTTTAATTAATTAAGTTTTATGGACTTTTGGGTTTTTGAACTAAGTTTTCGGATTTGGTTTGTTTTAGGTTTTTACTTTGATCATTGGTTTTTTTGTATTTTAATATGAAACTGCAAAATAATACGGTTTACCAAATTTAGAATCTGGTTTCAAAAATTAAAACTCTAAAATTTCCGTTGCGAAACTAAATAAGTTATTAAGTGATTTCACTGTACGAGAAGTATTTTGAACATCAGATTTGACTAAAATTTGCAAGAGTTTTGTCGAAACCACCTTTTAATTTGAAAAAAATGGAATCGACTTTGAAAACGGAGTCGCCACCAATCCTTTATTGAGGTGTGATTGGCTCACCTTAAAACAATTTTAGGTCTACATATTTAGAGGAAAATAGGTTCGGGAGTCGATTACGCACGAGGAAAGGGTTAGCACCCTCGTACACCCAAAATTGGTACCGAATTGATTGCTTAATGTCTTAATATCGAAACCTTGAAAAGATTTTAATGTACGATCCTTGATGAGAAAAACTTGAACAAACTAGATTGAATAATAAGACGAATTTATTTTGAGGAAATAAATTGTCACACTCAGTAAGTTAGGGTGTTACAATTCAATCTCCGAAATTAAATGTGTTCTTTTTTAAGAAAAAACATGGGTTTAAAGAAGGTTATTTGATTGTTTAAGTCAATCGAGAAATCAGATTCCAGTAAGTTAGGGTTCAATTTCTCGAAATTCTTAAGCCTCAAATATTGTCTTTATTTTAAAATCGAGATAACAAAATGCCGCATCCTGTAAGTTAGGATCCAACATTTTGTAGTCTTAAGAGCTTTATTTTTACAATTGTATGGTTTTAATAAAATGGATACTTAATGATATAAATTTATCGAGGAGAATTGAAGCCCAGTAAGTTAGGGCACGATTCTCTCGAGAACTATTGAAAACCAAGACTTTTTTAGGAGTTTTGAAATAAGATGATTATGATGCTTTAATGAAATGCAATTTTTACAAACAACATAATTTGAACAGCAATATATAAAGCAGATGATGAATAACAAACCAAGTTTACAATATGCAGCAACCAAACATATAGTACATCAACATTAATAATTAAGTATATAATGAATCAATAATCACTCTCATAAGGATATTTTGAAAAAAGATATTTAGAAATAATTTAATAATAAATAACCAAACTAAAGCAAGCAAAATAGATAACTTTCCTTGAGAAATAAAATACTTATGTATGAGAAGCATATAAAATTTTATAAGTTGAAATCTATTATACTTTATATTTATTTATATACACCAAAAAAAGTTCCTTATAAATTATACATATAAATATAATAGTCATCAAACATCATGGTGAAAATAAAATTAGGAACTATATTCTAAAATAAATTATTGGGAAATATAAAGTAACATATCAATTTTTTTTTAAATATATTAAGTGAGATAAAATGAATAATAATATATCAAATTGGAAAAATAAAAGTATATATAAAAAAAATGATGTCAATGAATTTAAAACATATTAATAATAATTTGAAAGAATAAAGTATTATATTTTAGAAATCACATTAATAATAAGTTTTGGAAAAATATTAAGTCAATGTTAAAATAATGTGAGAAACAATAAATTAATATAAGAATTGATTTATTAAAAACTTTTGAAATCAATATTAAATATGAAAAGCATTTTGAAATTGAGAACATAATCGACAACCTTTAAATCAGAGTTTAAATAAAATTAAAATAATAATAAGAGGAAACAAAATTAAATAAAACGATAAGCTTAAAGTATTAATGTATAATGAATTTAAAATATAAAATACGGACTAAAATAATAATTTATTACATTTTAAACTATAATAATAAATTTAAACATTATTGAAATTAAATACTATAAGTAATATTAAAATCTATAATATGTGAAAAAAGTATTATAAAAAAATGAATTTATATTAAATCGAAATTTATTTCAAAACTGAGGGACTGATCCAGCAATTAAGCGCAAACACTAAAATAATTTCAATCAACCACATAAAACGGTACCGTTTCAATTTGGATCTGAATGAGAACAGAACAAAATATGAAGTACAAATTACAAACAGATAAAAAAGATCAAATTGCAACTCCATAAACACGCAAGGACCCATCGAATAAATAGACCATTTGGTCTTAACACGCAGATCCTTCCCTAGATCAGGTCACCGCTCGGGTTCGGCCATCAAACGGCGGCGTTTCGAAGTCATTATATTGACCTTGAACGTTAGCGTTTTAATGATGGCCCTTAAAGATCTAACCTAAAACCTTTTAACCTTCCTAAAACCTAAAGAGCAATGGCCTTCCTCTTGCGCCGCTCTGACGATTCATCACCTTAGGCCCCGATCCCCATTCAACTCCGATGACGACGGAGAGAAAGAGGATGTGGTTACCAGGTACGTCCCCTTTCTTTTACTGCTACCGCTTCTTTTTTAATAAACAATCAACAGAATATAAAACGGAAAGAAGAACTGCGAATAAAAGAAAGAAAAGAACCCAGAAAGATCACCTCTTGGTATTCTGATTTTTTTTGTATATTGAATGCGTGTGTGATTTTTTTGTCTGTGTCCTTTTACAGATTTTGCAATGGCTTTATATAGCCAAAAAGAAAATACAGAAATCCCTCTCTTTTTTTGTTTTTGCTTTTTCTCCCTTATTACAATTTTTCGCTCCATTTTGTGCTGTTTTCTGTGCATTTTTGCTTGTTTGCTTGTGTGCAGGTACGGCCGTACGGTGACGGGGACGTGGCACGTACGAATGTACGCGGCGCGCATGTACGGAGGCTCGCGTGAGTGGTGTTACGTGCGTGGAGAGTGGCTCGGGTTTCTGCTGCGGCGGCTGAGGCTTGTTTCAAAAACCGTTTAGCGTTTTAGGTTTTTTCTTTGCTTTTGGGCTTGGGTTTGTAACGGGTTTGGGTTGATGGTTAGGACCAGGTTAGGGTCTGTAATCGGGTTTAGTGACTGGGCTTCAACCCAAATTTGGCCCATTGTAATTGGACTGTTTATTGGACTTTTTGGTTTGGTTTATTTTAATAGCGGGCCGGGCAAATTGGGCCTATTACAAGTTTTTCTGTGAAATAAATTAATATTTTCAAAATAACGTGTAAGAGATTTGCTAAAAATTAATATTTTCAAATCATGTGATTATTAAAGTTAGAGAGCAAATTTATGAAAGTTTCCACTATTTTATAAGTAAATGTTTAAGAGATTGTGTTGTGAAATAGATGTTGTCAAACTTGTGATTTTCCTAAAACCTGTATAAGCTAAGCTAAATTAAAATTTCAGATCATACGATGTCTAGGCTATGATTTTTAAATTAGTTTTTCATACGAATTGATGTAACTTCTCTAGATTCAGCCATAACGTCTAGGCCGAGTTTGGGGTGTTCCATGCAATAAGATAAGCAGCCAACGATGACTGCTATATTTGTCGAGGCCAAAGGTTCTGAAATTAATTCGTGAAGCCGGAACTTCTTGGTGGCCACCAATTTTTTCTTCAAAACAATCTCCATATCGACCAAAACTCATTGTAAAATGAAGAACCAAGTAACTTTCCACGTAGGGCTTTTGTGGATTATATTGTAATATATCAGTTCATACATCAAACCCGAAGTGACAAATGTTGCAAAAATAGCAAGCAATGAAGCCCATCTGGATCCAATTACTCGTGTAGAAATGGTTTTTACAGGATTGTATATGGCCGAATGAAGTATATTCAAGACTCTAAGGTTCCATCTATGTCCCCAAAAGTCTTACAATGAAGTGGCTCGAACTGGTGCTTTGAACTGTGGCTCCAGTTCGACACCAGCAAACAAGATCTCAGTTGGTATTGCAGCCACAACTAACAAAAACTAAATTGTAAAATAAGTATGGAAAAAGTGAATATTCAACAAAACAAGTCTATAAAAATAGTGTTTAAAGTTGTAAGAACAAAACAGTAAAATCAACAATGTAGATTTATTCATAGCCTCTTGGATCATAGTAGGAACTTTTGGTTCACTTTCCTAGAATGGGATTCCATCATTTTTAATATTTACAGAGTATTGTTTGGTTTTAAATGGTAAACAAGCTGTGAGGATGAAAAGATGAGGTTTTGAAGGAAGTGGTTAAAAGGGAGCTTTATCAAAGGCAAATAAAATAAGCTTAAAATTGGCCATCCATGAAAGGAAAAACATATGGGCAACTAAAAAATGGAAGGTGCGAATGTTAAAAAGGAGAAATGAAAATAGAATAATGACAGGGAAGATTGAGACAAGTCTTGAGAAGCCCTTCGAGATCTTTGATGAAATACAATAATTGTATGATATTTGACGATAACGTGGTGTTTGGCATGTGGATCACTTCACAACACGGGAAATTAATTTCATCATTTTGTTTGGTAAGTAGTTAATGATACTACATCTGAAAGTCATCAAATTACTACACGTATCTATAATCTATAATATATATAGAAAAGCACGAGTTTGATTTTTTTTTTAAACTGATCAGCATCTTTTTTATTTTCTATTATATTACTAAGTTAATTGTAATCCTATACTTGGATAACTAAAAATAAAGGAAGGTAAGGAAAAGAAAAGAAATGTAGAAAAGAAAAGCAAGAAAATGTTTATTTTTTTGTTTAGATAGCTAAAATTAATAAAATAAAGAAAAGAAAAGTAATTTTAACATTTTCTATCTAGTTAAGATATAAAAAGTTATTGTCTTTCCTCTCACTTTCTCCAATTTTCTATCTAGTTTTTAAAAATTATAATTTTTTTTAATTTTTAGAATTTGGACTAAGTTGACGAAATGTGCAAATATTGAGTGTGGCATCCCGACTGGTAAAGCCCTAGTGCTCGAGTGTTGTTGTAGGAGAAGTGTTTCAGAATAGGTTTCGGGTAAGTAAGGTGTTGAATTTAATTAAGAGGTTGAAGTCTACGGGAACACTCTTGGGCGAAGTTTTAGATAGGTGAATAAGTCAGAAGGAAGCAGGGGCGTGGTTCTAACTGCTCAAACAATACTTTGGTGGATAAATTGCGTAAACTGTTAACATTAGGATATTGAGTCAAAATGCCTTAGAGAGTGAGACATCTCTAGGAGTGGAACTTGGTAAAATATTAAGGAATTTCGAGTAATAGAGATATCGTCGAAAGGAGTTGTATGCCAAGTTTACCTAGCTAAGGTGTTGTTTATATTTTAATGAGATGTATAAGAGCGAATGATGGATTTAACCCAAAAATATTTATTTATACATGTAAATATGGATTTTTGAACATGTTTCCTTACAGTTGTAAAACACCCATATGGCAAATAGAGTAAGATTGTGACGCGTATCAAGTTTTCATAAGGACAAAGGTTGTATATTTAGATAGCCAGAAATTAAAAATGGAAGTTTTTCTTCTACCTTCTCTAGGAAGTATTTCCCTGGTCTAGATCTAAACCAATCTGAAGTACTTCCTTCCTTCACGAAAGTTGAGAGTTGATATGGATTTCCACCTATGGGTGCTTCATGTCAAGGTAAGGTTTATAATCTTTCATACTATGTTGTAAAAGAGTAAGTTTGTTTCTACTGGGTAAGGATAATGACCTAAAGTTTTACCTAATATGGTTTCTTATGTGTCCCAAGATAATGAGGGGCAAACCTCACTAGGTGTGAGTCTAGGCAAAACCCTATCGCCTAAATCACCAACAAAAGGACAGTCTTTATGGCAAAACTCTAGACAAGAAAGCCTTTGTAGTGAGTACTGAATGTTAAAGAACGCTTTTGTAGCAAAGCTCTAGACAGGAAAGCCTTTGCGGTGAGTACTGATATTAAGGAACGCCTTTGTGGAAAAACTTAAAAAATGTAAGCATATGTGGCGAACCTCCGCAAGGAAATACCTTTGTGGCAAATCTCTAAACACGGAAGCCTTTGTGGTTATCTTTAAAAAGGAACGTCTTAGTGGCGCAGTCTAAAGAATGGCCCTTGTGGCAACCATTTGAAAGAAATGCCTCTGTGGCGGACTCTGAACGAAAAGAAAGGAATCCATGGCGAACTCTGATAAAAAAACGTATGAAGTCTTTTGAAGGAACGATAAGTATGGCTAATTCTGAAAAAAAAAGTTCTGTATAAAGTGTTAAGGTGAACCCCGTATAGTATCAAGGTAAGAACAAAGAAGCTTGAGAGCGCTAGTGTAAGTGTCGAGCCAAGAGTATTCTGTTTGTAAGGTCCTTTGAAGTGGGAATGGTTAAGGGAATCATCAGAGGTAAGTTATGATCTTGGTGTGTAACGTGACACCTATGGCATGATGAATGGAACTTTAGAGATGTATTTGTCAGATACAAATCGAAAAAAGGATACAAGGAGATAAAAGAAAATAGAGTTTTCGAATATGAATCAGGTAAAAGAAGGTTTTCTCACTAAGTTCGCATGAACTTACTTCTATGCTTTTATGTCATAGGTAAGTTGCACTACACCAAAACAGGCTTTTAGCGGCGCTTTTTAGCGTCGCTAAAAGTATTTGCAGCGTTTTGAGAAGCACTGAAAAAAACGCCGCTAAAGACCAAAACCTTTAGCGGCGCTTTTTTCACAAACGCCGTTAAAGACCAAGACCTTTAGCGGCGCTTTTACTACAAACGCCGCTAAAGACCAAGACCTTTAGTGGCGCTTTTCCTAAAAAGCCGCTAAAGACCAAGACCTTTAGCAGCGCTTTTATCACAAACGTCGCTAAAGAATAAACCTTTAGCGGCGCTTCTCACAAAAACGCTGCTAAAAACATAACCTTTAAAAATATATATTTAATCAAATAATATTTATTTTTATTATAAATATTTTATTTTATTTTATTTTATTTTTTAAATTTGAACTTTAAATATACTTTTAAGGATAAAAATATTATTTAAATTAAATTCTCTATAAAAATTTTAACTTTAAAATTAAATATAAAAATTAATGAATTTAGTTTTAAAATTTAAAATAATAAATTAATAACACAATTAAAACCCAAAAGTTAGAACTCAAGTTATCGCAAATATTAAAGTAAAAATAAAAATTTAGAATCAAAACTAAAATAAATAATACATATAAACAACAAACTGACTAGTTGAACAAGCCTCTGATACATATTGCAAGGTAATAAAAAATACAATGCATTTTCTTAATCAAGTAAATCTTGGTAATAAAAGAAATAATACAATTTACATGACTCAATAATTTACAGTTTAATAAAAGATATAATCAAGCAAATATGAAATCCAAATTCAGAATAAACGCCTATTTACATCTCTAACTGCCATGCATTACTTCTTTACATGACTCAACAATTTACAGTTTTAACGGAATCGAATTTCTCACCCACTACACCGCCTTTTTGTTTTTGGAACTGAATGTAACGCAAGGTGCTGGCAAGGAAAGCATCCGCCACACTATTAGGGTCTATGGAATCACTTTGCATCTCAGTATGAATTAATTCTATCAGCCCTTGGATTGCGGAACTGGTGATTTGCTTATTGTTAGAGGACCCTGCAACCTCTCCCGCAAATTTTTTCAGTTTCTTATTGTTAGAATGAATTTAATGTTTACATGAAAAAAAATCTAAACCAAAGGACAAGTTTTGAGGCCAGACCTCTCCTCGTCCTTTACGCCATCCTGATCATCAACCCAAAATAGATAGGAACATACATAAACAGCTCTGCACTGATCAGCCTTCTTCAATAGCCGAGCTGAATACTGACCAAAGTAACACATATTTAAGTTTTGTATAAACAGTTCAATGAAGTACAATGAATTAGAGAAGAGGAAGCAATATTACTCCTGTGGCTTTGTGTGTCAAAGTATCTCTGTTCTCAACACCAAAAACATTCATCCTCTGGAGAGTCCCAATTATACGATGAATTGCAATCACTTGGGCTTTAGAGTCCTATGATCAATAAACATTCATGAAGCTCTACACAAATTAGAAGGCATAACAGACTTCAATAACAGCTGATCTGAGTAGTGCAATTACCGCAATTTCTTCTTCATATAATACAAACGCTTGTGTGAAAAATTCATACGTACATGCTCAATATCACAGCCATTAGCTGCCTGATAGTCAGGAAACAGAACAAGAACAAAATACAGGTTAAAAAGTTAAACATAAAATTCAAGCCTCTCTTCATAAAAAAGGAATATAACCAAAGACAAAGCCTGCAATACTGTTCACTATGCATATATTGCTAATATCATAATGATAATATACCATTCATTAAACTTAAAAGTCATAACGATGGGAGTTTTATGATGATAGCACCCCCATCGCATCATCTTAAAATAAAATTATTGATCCCTAATGCCTGGAATCAACATAATAAATTAATGGAACATTGGTAATAGCCCTAAGAATGTCACAAATAAAGCTATTTATTCTTGTAAGCACCTGTTCCATCAGAAACCTTGCACTCCCGTGAGCAACATTATTTATCTCAGTATGCCTTTTCCCAACTATCAATTAGAAAAATGGCATCTCTTGAAGTTCAATAAAATTTGTTATCATCTAAAATAATTTTCAGGGTTCAATTCACTATTTAACCAATGACTGTTATGCAGAGTTGGTTTAAGTCAAGACTCAAGATTAACCAATAACCAAGGTTTCTGTTTCTATATACCTGAGTAGCCATCACACGGAAATGGATTTTGCTTCAAATCTTGCGAAGTGAATACTAGAATAACCCCTGCAACTCCGCAAAACCAAAACCACTCTTTAGTACATGTAATCTCTCTATACATAACAATAACAATAAGAACCTTTAATAATCCAATGAAGTCAACTTGCACAACCACCACTCAGAATTTTTCTTTCAAAATTAACAAGAAATTTACAAGAAGAAGAAGAAGAAAAAGAAGAACTTCTCTTCTCGCCAATGAATCAGTTAAAAAAATATCATTAAAAATATCAAG
Source organism: Gossypium hirsutum (assembly GCF_007990345.1). Classification (NCBI taxonomy): domain Eukaryota; kingdom Viridiplantae; phylum Streptophyta; class Magnoliopsida; order Malvales; family Malvaceae; genus Gossypium; species Gossypium hirsutum. The sequence goes on along the minus strand of NC_053449.1, from coordinate 49,650,565 downwards.
GCAAATGAAATATTATCCATAAACGTACCAGTAAAGAAGGAAAACAAATTACTTAGAAATGAAATCTCGACTTGTGGCAGAGAAATTCCCAGTGAAAGCGAAGGAAAAAAATAAAGAGTGGTACTGGTGTACTTTAAAAGCAAAAAAGGGCGAAGAAAATTCAAGACTCGAAATTAGAAGATAGATTACAGAGAGAATGAAAGCAAAAAGGAAAGTGAAATACAAAGTTTTTTTTTCTTCAAGTTATTGGTCTTATTGGGAAATAAAGGAGACTACTGAGATATTTATCCTTCCAAGTAACAAAGTAAACATTCTTCTCAACAAAAGATATGATCTTACCACCAGTGTCGGGGACCAGAGAATCCAGAAAACTACTATAAAAAACTGTATAAAAATTGAAAACTTAATTAAAATTTTCAAAAAAGTATTTAACTTTTAAAAAATTGCAAAAAAGAAATTAATTTTTCTTATTCGCACCACATAACCAATTTTCTTATCACTACTCCAATAGTTTATGTACCCTACCAAAATAGGATAAGAAGCATAGTTCAAAGGCCAAATTAAGCATTATTAGACAAACCTATTTATGAACTTGAAAGCCATTGATGCTTAAATGAAGCTAAAATTCAATTCAAATTCCCTATGGAAATTATGAAAATGTCACTTCTCATTTGCAGTAAAAGAAGAACAAAAAAAAGGAAGGATACACCACATTCAACATAAAAGTCATGCCGCTGTCCACAAGCACTCAAATTCGCAATCACGAACTCCACAACCATGAGAAGATTCATTAAACTGCACCCTTTGATATGTTAGTCTGCAACAAGAAACCATTCATTGGTGTGTGATCAAGAAGCACTAAACATCTGGTATTGCAATGAAATTGTTTGGAGACAAATCATTACATCGAACATGCAAGTCCAACTCGACATCCTATGTTTTACACCAAATTATTTAGTACCATAATTTTAGACTAAGATCACATCTTATGTACACAGTTTCCGTACATACTTTGACTACTCAAATGATCAAAGTCGACAAATACACTTTAAATATATAAGTAAATGTGTCACCATGCTGTTTCAAACCAGCAGCAGATTGAAACCCCACGTTAACGAAGCCATCTAACGTATTAAAAAAAATTTAAAACCAGAAACAAAAAATGTTCAATGTTACAAGAATGCTTCCAGCTCACAAATTAAAAACAATTAATAGAACTAAAAAATTCTTACCACAAAGGATATACGAGTAAAATGACACTTTATATTCCTTAAAGGTCACTGTCTGAGGACTCCCACCATAAACTCTGGAAATACAGATAATGCCTACTATTGCTGTAAGAATAGCTGCAGTGGAAGGACATGCAATTTCTTTCTCCAAATTACCACCCACCATCCAATTGCTCATCACCTGACTTCCAATCAAAGCCGCAGACTCGAAAAAAGTCATCAACCAAAATGTTTCATTCAAAAGATCTTGCCTATGACCCTGGAGAAAAAAACCCAAAGAAAGTTGATACCATTATGTTCAAAGAAAGTCGAAAAAAGCCCATGTCTCGAAACTGAAGGAAAATATTGATGTTGCCAAAGATAAACACACATTTGCTACCCAAAAGCTAGGACTTGATGTAATCCTCTTCCATATCCCAACAACAAGGTGAAAGATATAAAACACCAAACAAGATTTCTTTCGACCTCTACATGAATAACAAAAAATAAAGAAAAAATAATAAAAAATTTCAGAATCTATATCACCCAACGATTCATAAATAAAGTTGGTTAATTCACTGAAAAAAAGGCAATAGAAACATGAAAAGATTAAGTTTTACTCACATTAAATCAGAGAGAAGGCCTAAGAAACTATCGACAAAAAGAGCAGATCCAAATCCAATAAGCATAAACGTCACTGTATCTTCTTTGGTAATTCCATAGTAAACTAGCTCAAACTCTCCGTACACAGACCATAATCCTTCCAACACTGCGAAAACAATTATGTAGAAATCAGATCAACTTTTTTTCCCTTTTAATTCAGAAAAAAAGAACTTTTTTTACCTGAGGCGAGGGAATAGAGAAGGAGAAAGTAACGTTGGAAGCGGAGAGAAGAGGCGAAGGTTGGGTGGTCGGAGAAAGGAGGTGACAAAAGGAATCGGGGTAGGGGAGAAATGGTTTGGGGAAAATAAAAGGGCTGCCGATTTGGGGAAATTGGGGGGGAAAATAAAGGGAATCGGGGTAGGGGAGAAAGGGTTTGGGAAAAAAAAGTGGGGGGAATCGATTTTGGGAAAAAGAAGGGGAAAAAAAGAATATTTCATTTTGAAATTTTGTTATCAAATCTTCCATTTTCTTTTAAGATTGTCCCTCCCTGTGTTTTGAAGGTATGAGCCCTTCTGAAAGGTATGCAAAAAGAGTGAGAGAGGGGAAGATGATGATGAAACGGTGGTGGCAGAGAGAAACACTTAGGTATTTTGAGGATACCAATTTTACAGGGGAAAATTTAGAGGTTTTAGGGGGAGTTTTGGGAGAAAATGGCGTGTGAAATTATTTTTTGTGGCGTTTTTATAAAAAACGACACTATTGCTTATATAAAAAAATTATTTTATTTAGAATAAAATGACATTTTAATAAGAAAATAAATGATAAAATGGTTGTAATTAATTATTAAGTTAGAATTATCTAAATCCATAATCCCTAAATCCATATATAATTATTTGATCACGGCGGGGGCAAAGAAAAACACGAAAAAAACTGAACTGGATAAAAAAATTAAACCGAGCACTAAAAATACTGAACCGGGATGGGATAAGTTAGGGATATCCTTGGATATAGCTTATATTGATTTTGAAAAACCAAATCTTCACATGATTTTAAAGAACCAAATTAATATTATCTCTTTTACAATTATATAAGAAATTAATTATTAATATATAAATTAGAAAACACTAGTTAATCTAAACCTTAAACCATAAACTTAAACCCTAAAACTATAAACCCTTAACATGCACATAACCTCTAAACCTTAAACCCCAGCCTTTTAAACCATAAACCATAACCCCTAAACCCATAATCCATAAACCTTAAAATGGTAACACCTAAACTTTAAACTCTAAACCATATACCCTAAACCAAAAACCCTAAACTATAGTGATATTTAATTCAATATTTTAAAATTAATATTATCTCTTTTACGATTATATAAGAAATTATTTAATATAGAAATTAAAAAAATCAATAATGTATCCAAAAAATCATTTTAAATAATAGTATTTTAATTTTTCCATTTTTAACAATTATTTTAAATTATTTTAAATCCCTAAGCATTAGAGGCGCTTTCCTAAAAACGCCGCTAAATCCCTGAAAGCTCACAAAACGGCACCGTTTTGGCTTAGGTTTTTTGCGGCGCCTCCTCAAAAACATTGCTAAATCCCCCAAAGCTCACAAAACGACGTCGTTTTGGCTTAAGTTCTTTGCGGCGCTTTCTTGAAAACGCCACTAAAGCTCTAAGCATTAGCGGCGCTTTCTTAAAAACGCCGCTAAATCCCCGAAAGCTCACAAACGGAGTTGTTTTGGCTTAGATTTTTTGCGGCGCTTCCTCAAAAACGCCGCTAAAGCCCTGAGCATTAGTGGCGCTTTCCTAAAAACACCGCTAAAGCCCTGAGCATTAGTGGCGCTTTCCTAAAAACACCGCTAAATCCCCGAAAGCTTACAAAACGGCATCGTTTTGGCTTAGGTTTTTTACGACGCTTCCTCAAAAACGCCGCTAAATCCCCCAAAGCTTACAAAACGACGTCGTTTTGGCTTAGGTTATTTGCGGCGCTTTCTTAAAAACGCCGCTAAAGCCCTGAGCATTTGCGACGCTTTCTTAAAAACGCCGCTAAATCCCCAAAAGCTCATAAAACGGTGTTGTTTTGGCTTAGATTTTTTGCGGCGCTTCCTCAAAAACGCAGCTAAATCCCCCAAAGCTCACAAAACGACGTCGTTTTGGCTTAGGTTCTTTGCGCCGCTTTCTTAAAAACGCCGCTAAATCCCCGAAAGCTCACAAAACGGCGTTGTTTTGGCTTAGGTTTTTTGCGGCGTTTTCTTAAAAACGCCGTTAAATCCTCGAAAGCTTACAAAACGGCGTCGTTTTGGCTTAGGTTTTTTACGGTGCCTCCTCAAAAATACCGCTAAATCCCCCAAAGCTCACAAAACAACGTCGTTTTGGCTTAAGTTCTTTGCGGCGCTTTCTTAAAAACGCCGCTAAAGCTTATTGTTAGCGGCGTTTTCCAGAAAGCGCCGCTAATGCTCGATCTTTAGCGGCGTTTTGTATCCAAACGCCGCTAGAAACGCCGCTAAAAGCTTGTTTTGGTGTAGTGTTGAGATGGGATTACGCTAGGAGGGACAATGCCAAGGCTACACTAAGGGTGTGGAAAGTTGGGCTATTATGCAGATAGAGTGAGCTTGGGTTGGGGTGATCAAGTCTGATGGATATAATGTAAACCACTAAGAGAATCGTTTATAAGGCCTAGAAATAAATTATTAGAACTATGTAACTAAGGCATACTATAATCATGTAAAGCCCATCATGGTCAATATAATTATATACTGTGCCTCAGATGCAAATTTAGTTAAAAGATATTTCAATTGAGTTGTAAAATTTTATAAGTCAGCAAAAAATCTGTAATGGAAAATGTAACACCTGAGATTCAAATCTGGCGAATAGGATCAGGTTTAGGGCGTTACATTGAGGGTTTAATTTGTTGAATTTTTTAGAATTAGGACAAAATAGACAAAATGTGCAAAGTGTTAAGGGTTAAATTTGTTATTATACCAATCAAAAGACTGTCACATCAACTTTTCGTCTAGTGATCAAAGTCATTTAATGGCAGAATGACTAAAATTGATAACTTATTTAACAGGAGTGACTAAAATAACAGATTTTTGAAATGGGTGACCAAAATAGGAACACGTGTAAACTTAGGTGACTAAATGATAGTTTCCAAAAATTTCAGGGTGACCAATATTAACAATTTATCTAACTCAGGTGAATAAACAAACAAATTTTTAAAATAACTTTGTTTTACGGTCGGAGTTCATAACTGTCCCTCTCAAAAATGTCGTTTCTAAAATTTGAACCTTGTTCTTCCCTTGGAAATGCGGCTTATTTTTGAAATATGAAGAAAAGGGATGGAACAAAAGCATGGAATATGATAATTATTTCCCCGGTTATAAGATTTCCGATGTCACCACAATCTACATACGGTAGCATTACAATTATCTAACCTCATAGAAGAGTCATGAAGTTATGTGACTATAGCATTTCTATTTTCAATTTCAATTGATATCCTTCAAGTATGCTCTAAAGCATAACTAATCAAAGCAAGGGAGAAAGGCTGAGCGCAACGTTTGAGAATGGTCATCAAAGCTCTTTCATCCACCTATGGTTTGCTCAAGTTATATTTTTATAATTTTTAAAAGATCAAATTACATTTTTATTACTTTAAATTTATTATTATTAATTTAAAATTTTATAAACTATAAAAAAATTTAAATAGAAAATTTTCTAAAAGTTAGATAATGATTTTCTATATTATATGTAACATGTTTGGTTTCATATAACAAAAGTTGGATCATTTCATTACTGTATTCCTTTAAATAGCACTTTTTTATTATTATGTCTCAACTACATGATAGAATCATAACTCTAAATTTGGTTATTTAGCATTGATTATAACTCTAAAAGGATTTGGAAAAGCAATAAAAAAAGAAAAGAAAAAGCCTAAGCAGTGAAAATAAAAGCTTGTTAGAATGTGGCTTGATTGACAAATAAGGACAAATATTTGATGAGGTTCATCCATCCACTAATCTTCAAATAAAGTTATACATTCTTTTCATCGATAAAACCATACATGAAGAAATTATAAAACTTACGTTGATCTCTTAAAAAACTCCACAATCGCATTGAATTCTTTGATCACCTTTTCATCCACACCATTTCTCAAGAGTTGCGTATAAGATAACCAACCAGCAGTGAGTGCTATATTTGCCAGGGCCAAGGGTCCTGAAATCGCCTCGTGTAGCCGGAACTTCTCGGTGGCCACCAATTTTTTCTTCAAAAAAATCTCTATATCAACCAGAACTCCTTGTAAAACGAAGAACCAAGTAATTTCCCACGTAGGCTTTTTGCGGATTATATGATAATATATCAGTTCATGCATAAAACCCGAACTGACAAATGTTGCAAAAACAGCAGGCAATGAAGCCCATCTGGATCCAATTACACGGGAAGAAATGGTTTTTATAGGGCTGTATATGGTCAGACGAAGTGCCTCTGAGACCCTAAGGTTCCATCTACGTCCCCAAAAGTCTTGCAATGAAGTGGCTCGAAGTGGTGCATTGAACTGTGGTTCGAGTTCCACACCAGGAAGACAGATCTGAGCTGGGATTGCAGCCACAGCCAACAAAAACTGAATTGAAAGAAAAGTATGGAAGAAGTAAAGGATTAACAGGACATGTTTATGAAAATATTGCTTAAAGTTATAGGAATAAAAAAGTAATGTCAGCAACGAAGCTTTATTTACAGCCTCTAGGATCAAACTGGGAACTCTTGGTTGATTTCCCTGAAATGGGGTTTCACCCTTTAGAACCTTGACTGAGTTTTCTTTGATTTTGAAGGGTGAACAAGCAGCGAGGATGAAAAGAATAAAGTTTTCAGGAGGGGGTGAAAGGGGACCTCGATCAAAGGCAAATAAAAGAAGCTTGAAATTGGCCATCCATGAAAGGACAAACACATGGGCTGCTCCAAGATGGAAACCATGAATGTTAAAGGGGAGAATTGATAATAGAAAGATGACAGGGAAGATTGAAACAAGCCTTGGGAAGCCCTTTGATATCTTTGCTGAAATGTGATAAGAATAAGACAATGAAAATGTTGTTAAGACCCATAACTTAATCAAGTTATTGAGCTCACTCTCCATTTCTCACCCTTTTAGTTTTCTTGATGTATAATACGACAGTATATATAAACAATTGGACAATTGATTAATATAGTTAATGCTGTCAGAAGAAAAAAAACACTTTTTAACGTTGCCAAATTGCAGAGCAGTCCTATAGGTTGCCAAATTAACCCTAATTTCTGTAAATTATGACCGTTTTTATTTGACAGCTCCATACTAATAAATTAAATATTAAATAGTAATTATAATTGCCAACCGACTCCGTAGATATCGATAATCTTGTTTAGTGGGTTGGAATGCGTGTTAATCTTTTTGTTTATTCAAGGGTGAGAAAGAGTAGACCCATTCTATCAAAAATAGTAATTATAATTATTATATCTTTTTCCAGTTGAGGATTTAGATTTTATGTTTGTTTTTTAATTTAGGGTTTAAAGTTTGAAGTTTATAGTAATATTTATATTTTTTAGTTTTAGTTTAAGGTTTATATCTAAATTAGGAACGGTAAACTTTAACGGTCTATTATTAAGTACTCAATTGAGTGTAAAAAAATGTAAAAGCTTAATTGCTTTGTTTGAACAAGTTTGAAGGTCTTTTTGATACATTTTGAAAGTTCACGTAATCAACTGAATACAAAAAAGTAAAAATTTAATTTTTTTTAAAAAAAATTTAAGAACTTTTTACACATTTAAACTTAATTCTTTTAGTTATATATTTTTATTGTAATTATATGGGGTATGTATTGATGATTAAAATCATGATATATATCCAGGGACGAAGTCATAAAATATTTTTAGGATTAAAAGAATATATTAAAATTTTATCATTTTTAATAGGACTAAAATATAATTTTAGGCTCCGTTTGTTTCACTGAAAATGACTTCCGGAAAATGATTTTTGGAAAATGACTTACTTTTCTGGAAAAGCTAATATTTTCTGGTGTTTGGATGAATTTGTGTAAAATATTTTCTTTTGTTTGGCAAGTTCTTTAAAAATATTTCATAAAAGTCGTTTTCAATTAAACAAACATACATTTGAGATTTTTTTTATTTTTTCATTGTTTAATTGAGTTTATTTTATATCTATAAATTTATATTTTACATTGTTTTTACATATATTAAAAATATTTTGTTAAATTTAGGTTAATTGCAACGATTATTTTTTAGTTACATGACTACCAACTGAGTATTTTTTTATTTAAAAATGTGACTTTAATAAAATTGACAAAAAAAATCAATAATGTCAGCAGTTGGACTTGATTTTCAAATCTGAAAAGTAGAGGGACTAAATTCTTGAAAATAAAAGTATAGAAACTAAATTGCAAATTTGTGAAGAGTATATAGACTTATGACATATTTTAACATTTATACTACAAAACATTTATTATTAATATATTTATAATTGTAATAAATATTTAGTATTAAAATATTAATATTGATTGTAATAGGCCAATTCAGCTCAGGCTCACAAAAAAAATCCAAAATAATAAAACAAAGTCTAAGTTCAGTCCAAAATTATATCTTTTGGCCCGATCGGAATGACCCATTACTTGAAAAGGTTGAAGGTCCATCTACAAGCTTGACGCATATGGAAACATAATCTTCAAGGATATGCAATTTTAGGTATGATATGCAATCTTAGAAGATATTGATTTTGTAATCTTAGAGATTTAATTTGTAGATACCCTTTAATCTTAGCCGTTGATGTAATTGATCTGTACCGTTGGATTTGGGGAGGCTCAACTATAAATAGAGGCCTCTCCATTCATTGTAAAACACTTGAGTTTGGAACAATAATAATCCTTAAGAGCATTCACTCAAATTCCTCCCTCTCTTGCGTTCTTATTTTCTGTGGCTTGTTCTTATTTTGTTCTTCGTTCATCTTCGTTTTTTTTAAGTTGCTTTCATTTGAGTTGGATTTTGGTGGAGGAATTTCGTTGAATCTTCATATTGTGAGAGTTAGGCTGACTTAAGCGTTTTTTAACCTATTTTATTTATCCATTTAATTGTTTAATCATTAATTATTCTTTTACTTTTATTCGTTTATTTATCCATCAACTTTCTTATTTACATATTGTTCATTCATTTAATCATATAATTCTTTTATTTTCTTCCATTAATTATATACTTTATTTGTTTTTAACATTATGTTACACATGTTGTTTATTTTTTAAAAACTCGTGTTATAAATCATCCATTTTAAATTGTTTGATTATTTGCTTTAAAATTTTTTTCCATATATTATCAATTGCAATTTTTTTATACTATCTATTTTATATACCATTTATTTTTAAGATGTTTTGTGTATAACTTGTTCTAAATTCCTTATTACACAATATTTATTTTTAAACTCATTTATATATTATTACTTTATATATTACCTATTTTCATTTTTTATATATTATTTATTCCAAACTTATATATATTACCTATTTTTTATATATAATTTATTTATTGATTTGTATATTGTTGATTTCAAATTTCTTTTTCCCTTATTATTCATTTTCAAATTCATTATTTTTAAATTTGTTTACATTTTATTTTGCCTTATATTTTTTTATTTTATACTCTTTGTTTTAAATTCATTGGTCTTTGATTATTGATGCTAGTATTTAAATAATTGCCATTATGTGTTTTATAAATTGTTTATTTGTATTTTCATATTGCCCTTTTTTTTATCAAAGTTTTTACGCATCGTTTTAATATTGCATCAATTTTCCCCAATTTTAAAATAGAAAAATTTTAAAAATAAGGCAATATTCGGTACTTTGGAGCTTTGAGAAAATCGTGCTCTAACTTACTGGGTTTCGATTTTTTTGATCAAAATAACCGAATATCCTTTTTAAACTTTAATGCATGAGACAAGCTTAGTTTCGAGGGTTAAAATGTCGTATCCTAACTTACTGGATGTGACATCTTATTACTTCGGGACAAGGAGGCCTTAACATCAAATTTGATTTATTCAGGTTTTTAAAGAGGATCGTATTTTAAAATCTTTTTAAATTTTTGACATTAGGACATTAATTAATTAATTAGGTACCAATTTTTGGGCGTTATGGGGTGTTAATCCTTCCTCATGCGTAACCGACTCCCGAGCCCGTTTTCTCAAATTTTGTAGACCAAAATCATTATTTTAATAAACCAAAATGTTTTATTAAAATGATTAATCTCAAGGTGACCCGATCACACCTCGAAAAAGATTGGTGGTACCTCCATTTTCGTTTTAAAAGTCGACCTCGTTTTTCAAAATAAAAATAGTTTCGACAGCTTAGCGACTCCGCTGGGGACCATAAGAGAGTCAAGCCGTAAATTGATTAATTTTTGTCTTTTTTGTCGAAAGTTGAAATTTTGGTTTTTAACATATGATCCTCTCATTGCAGTTCATCTATTTTGAGTTATAGTTTTCATCATGTTTTGTATTTTAAATTTTTATATCTCCACACATTGCATTGCATGACCGTTGGTCACACCCTTTTAAATGGGATGAGAAGCTACTCCTTCGTGATGTTTTCACCTCCGTGCAAGATAGTGGATCGCTTCCGGGATACATCCTTACCTATGTCTTCGTGAGATTTTCATCTCCGTGAAGCCATAGAGAAATTTACTCCCCTGAATTGAACTCGATCCATATGAGCCTATAATGGGTGAGGATCGAGAAATCTACCGGTTCAGGTACCCTTGCCTTAGAACCGAACCGCATATAGAGAGCCCTAAGAACCTACCCTAGGTAAAGCCGTGCCAAACCCTAGTGGTCACCCAAATAGGTGTCCTATTCTGTTGTTTATTTCTTCTGTACTGACGTATTTTGTTTTGTTTTGTTTATGATTGCTTTGCATTTTCATCATAGAAAAGAGGTGTTGATTCAAATTTGATTGCTAAATAAAAAAGCTTATCATGGAAAATGAATTTCTTGATAAAGTGGAATATAATGCGACTGCCCGAATATGGTTTGATTAAACACAACGAGAGAAGGCTGAAAGTTCGTGGAGGAATATACGACTATACTTTGCTGCCTGAGGATTCAAACCGACAAAGATTATTCGAGAGCTGTCACGTCTCAAAAAAACTAAAGAGCATCGCGGGGTGAGCAATGAGTCGTGGCTCGGATCAAACAAAAAGGAGATAGAAGAGACATATTTTGGAAAATTCATAAGATTTGATCCTAGCATCCGGATATGAAGAAAAAGATCAATGCCTTCGCCTGGAATATGAGGGCAAAGCCGCATATGTAATCCGTTTTATGTAAAGAAATTTATTTTCTAGAAAAGTTTTTCTAATGGAATTGAATTCAGAATCAATGCCTTTCTTTCTTTTTGCATTCATTCCATGCATCTACATTACATTGCATCATATGCATTAGATTTTCACAAAAGGACCTTAATTAGGTAAAATTATTTTAGTTAACCTGGAAACCGAAAAAAATTCTATCGACTAAGCATCGTTACGGTACTCGCACAAGAACAAAAGTAATGGACCAAAGATTGGAAAGGTGAGAACATATTCAAAGAAAAATGCAAAACCAATTGCAAATGCAAATGTAGGAGCAATTGACCAAAATTCAGCAAGATATGAGGGACCAGATGTTAGAGTCCCAAAAGAATATGATGGATCAATTGACCTAATTGTTAACCGGGGGCTAAAAAAGAAAAGCCCTATGGTCAATTCTAGAGATGATAATGATGAACCTCTGAGTTTCACCCCGATAAATGCTCAGACACAAACCGAGATGTACCCACGAGGACCATCTATTACGATCAAGCCTCAACAATATCAGGTCAGTACCTCTGTACCAATAAACTACCCGATAGACTCAATTTTTAATCTGGGGAATAACCCAACTAATCTCATTGTCCCTGATCTCAATGAGGTGGTAGAAATGGAAAAGGCAAGGATAGATCTGCTGAAACAACTTAAGAACTGATGCAGATGGCTGGAAGGGAAATTTAAAGCAATGGAAAATGCTGAATACCATTGCGGGGTTGACACTAAGGACTTGAGCTTGGTCCCAGATCTAGTACTCCCGCCAAAGTTTAAAACTTCAGAGTTTGAAAAGTACAACGGGACTAGTTGTCTTGAAGCTCATATCGCGATGTTCTGTCAAAGGATGACAGGATATGTTAACAACAACCAACTGCAAATACATTGTTTCTAAGATAGCCTCACATGAGCAGCATCTAAATGGTACAACCAATTGAGCCGTGCTAAAATCAATTAATGGAAAGACTTAGCACAAGCTTTTATGAAGTAGTATAATCATGTAAAAAATATGAAACCCGGTAGAATTACTTTACAGAATATGGAAAAGAAACAAAGTGAAAGCTTTAGGTAATATGCCCAAAGATGGAGAGAGGTAGCAACACAAGTCCAGCCAACACTTTTAGAGAAAGAAATTACGATGCTTTTCATCAATACTCTGAAATCCCCGTTCATCAACCACATGTTGGGAAGTTCTACCATGAGCTTTTCAAATATGGTAATGTCTGGCGAGATAATCGAAAATGCGATAAAGAGTGGGAAGATAGACGCAGGAGAAAGCGCCAAAAGGTCAACCCCGAGAAATAGGGAAAATGAAGTGAATAACCTGAGCACTAGGCACTGTAGGTCAGCCAAGGATCGTAACCACTAGCTATCAAGGTTCTTCAAGGTAGGAATCCACCTTGAGGCCAAATAGAGAAAGACTCTAGTTCACACCTATCCCGATGACATATAAGGAGTTGTATCAGAATCTTTTTGATGTGCATGTGGTGTCTCCGTCCTACTCAGAACCCGTGCAACCTCCGTTCCCAAAATGGTATAATGAGAATGCCCAATGCGAGTACTACGTAGGAATAACGGGTCACTCAATTGAAAATTGCACTAAGTTTAAAAAGTTGGTTGAAAGGTTTATTAAAATGAGAATTGTGAAGTTTGACGTTTCATCAGAACCTAATCACCTTGACGAGGCAGTAAATGCGATAATTGAAGGAGGAGGCAAGAAAGTTGCGACTCCTTGAAGAAGTCAAAAACCCAGAGGGAATATCGAAGAATCTGAACATTAATAATGTATTCGAAGATGGAACCGGGGAATAAAGTTTCCAAGCCCTTGCATACTTAAGAGTTTTTTGAACAATGGGACTGTGGAAGAGATCACTGTATTTTTGGAGATAATCTAGAGTAATATTCAAAACACACTTGTTGCTTTAAAGCCTAGAGGCAATAAGAATCCTTTTGTAAAATAGACTTGTGTCTAAAATCTTTATTTCAATAAAATGCATCTTTTTGAGCAAACATTCTTTCATTCTTTTCATTTATAGATTCTTTTATTCTTTGGACTCTCTTTTAAATATTATTTTATTCTTCATTCATACAAATAATTGTCCTTAGATTTATTTATTCTTTGGAATCCGCCTTTGTACCTACAATAGGTCTTCAGATATTAACGACATGAGCGATGTTGCTACTGACTCAGAATCTCTTTTTGAGTAAGATATGTGTCTAGGGGGATCTCAGGACTTTGAATATGACTGAGATTATAACCTATCTCTTGATTTGATAAGGATGGTAGAACAAGATGAACAAATAGATCCTACCTTACAAAAGTTAGTGGACAGTGAGCCTAAGAGAAGAGAAAGAGATTGGAGCTTCTCTTACCATCGAAACAAAGCGAAACATCATTAAATTATTCCAAGAATTCAAAGATGTTTTCACACGATCATATCAAGATATGTCTGGATTACTAAGACCTGTAGATGCTGTTAAGGCTAAAAGGTCCATAAGTGTGTCAGAAGGACACATACTAATGGTTTTACGATAGCCAAGTTAATCACGAGGTTTTAGTACTGCTAATCCACTATGGAAGGGGATTACATCAGTTACGCCGTAAATACCAATTTTAGGAATATAAAACCTATGTGCCTCCTCTATTTCTTCACAAATTTTCCATATGTGGGGCATGGATGTGATGGGGCCAATCTTGTCAAAAGCTTTTAGCCAATATCGATTTATCTTTGTGGTCTTCGATTACTTCACTAAGAGGGTGGAAATAGCTTCATATGCCAATGATACAAGGTCGAAGTCATTAAATTCTAATTAAAAAAAAGAGATTAGGCACAGATAAAGAATGCCAAAAAGAAAAATGTCAAAAGTTTGTAGTCTGTTCAAAGATCAGACGCCATAGGCAGTCAAAAAAAATAAAATAAGGATCGTGGGAAAGATGACCGAGACTTGTAAAGATTGGCATAAAGAAGTTACCATTTACCCTCTATGCTCATCAAACGTCAGCTAGGATCTTTTTTGGGGCAACACTTGGCCCATTGGTTTATGGAATGTTGAACCCAATCAAAGAAAAAAGGTTTAAAAGCTATCTGTCACGGTCAGATGATGCGAGTTTTCGACAAAGAGGTTCATCCTAGAGAATTCCACGATGGGGACCTGATGTTAAAAAATAGCTTTCTTGTATAAAAAGATTTTAAAAGAAAGTGGATGCCAAATTGGGAAGGATCTTATGTTGTAAAGAAGGCCTGTTCTGGAGGAGCATTGATATTGATCGAGATAGATGCCAAATACTTGCCCAATCTGGTGAATTTAGATTCAGTCAAGAAGTATTTTACCTGAAAGGGGAGAGGCTAAGGTGAAAACTTGCAAAAGACGCCTTGAGAAAAAAATAAAAAAAATAAAAGAAAAGAGAAGAAAGAAAAATATGAGAGGCCAAAGCGAAAACCCGCAAAGGGCGTTTTAAGACCAAAGGGGCTTTGAGTTGAAAACCCGAAAAAGACGGCTCAAATTTTGATCGAAAGTGGGGCATGTGGTAGTCTTGCTATGCCTGAATTAACAATGAGGAAGTATGCTATATCTTCAGGCATTGACAAAGTACTCCAAATCCCCTAAACACATATTAAGCTCAAAATGGTCCTCAAGAAGTTCGTACAGAGAAGCTCAGGCTGTGATATCTGGGGCACCTAGTTTTTCATCTTACCCATTTTTGAATTTGCTATCTTTGATTACTTTATTCTTTTTAAGATACGCCCCAATCAATTTCTTTTTATTGCCTTGGCTATCTTTGATTAATTTAATTGTTTTGAGCTATGCTCCTAATTAATTTCCTGATTGTCCATTGTTATGATCTTTTTCAAACATTTTATATTGAAATAACGATTAATGGACTAATAACACTTTCTCAAAGGAAGTTTTGCAAATTACTTCAGAAGTTTCTAAATAATATAGGAACCTAAAACATGACTATTGTTTATAATTCACCAAGTTTAAAGGTTGAAATATCTGAGAAGGAAAAGTCTAAATTAAAACTATCTCTTTGGAATTTTTTGTCAAAAGTATTGATTGAACAAAATGACAAGATATCGTGTTGGTGATAAAGCTTCAATTAACAAGCAAGTAATGATCACTGAGTAATAGAGATGCTCATGGGTCAGGCCGGGCCAGACCCAAAAAAAATTTTTGGCCCGCGTCCTAGGCCCGGGCCCGGCCTGACTTAAAATATGAGCCTAAAATTTTGTCCAGGCCTGGCCCGGGAAAAATTTTCGGCCCGGCCCATTTTTTTAATAAACACCAAAAATTTATTTTAAAAATAAAAAATAAAAAAATTATTTAAAAAAAATATATATTTATTATATATTCGGGTTGGGCCCAGGCCAAAAAAGTAGTGCCCGAGGCTCGACCCGTTTTCTAAACGAGCCTTATTTTTTTGCCCAAACTTATATTTCGGGCCTATATTTTTACCCGAACCCTCCCATATTTAGGGCGGGCTATCGGGCTGGGCCGGGCCGCCCGACCCATGAGCACCTCTACTTAGTAATAAGAAGTGGTTTTTTCTTGGAGAAGAAAATTCTACAATTGTGCATAAACATTTGGTATGACACACTGGGAATGGTGTAGGAGTTTCATATCCTGTATCCTTGAATTGCAGGAGGAGAGGATTGAGAAAGAACCAGATCTTATACTCTTGAGCTACAGTGGGAGGAAAATTGTACAAATTTTATGTCCAAAAAGTGCAATGGATTGAACCTTGAAGATTACAGTGAGGGAAATCTGATTAAGTAAAATATGAGTGTTTCTGTGGAAATACCCACCGAACAAGATGGCGTTCTGACGTGTCGGTGATAGAGCCTTAATGAACAACGAGCAATAACAACTGAAACATTAATATATCATTTTCATGACATTTTGCATTCATGCATACACATCTAGTTAGGGAATTTTGATTCATTCCGATCATAACATCCTAATCAATAGGCATAAATAGTCCCATGAAATGGATTCTACAGGTCATGTTCCCCAGAGAACAAATCGGTGAAACCACAAATCCTATCTCTCTGAGGTTGCAGTGGAGCGGATTAAAGTTACAAGTCTTATCTCCCTAAAGTTGTAGTAGAGCAGACTGAAGAAAGCAAGTCTTATCCCCTTGAAGTTGTAGTGGGGTAGACTGAAGATGACGAATCTAATCTCCCTGAAGTTGCAGTGGAGCAAATTAAAGCCAATAATCCTATCTCCCTAAAGTTACAGTGGAGCAGATTAAAGTTACATATCTTATCTCCCTGAAGTTGCAGTGGAGCGAATAAAAGTTACAAGTCTTATTGAAGAAAGCAAGTCTTATCCCTCTGAAGTTGCAGTGCGGCAAACTGAAGATAACGAATCTTATTTTCCTGAAGCTACAGTGGAATAGATTAAAGCTATAAATCACATATTTTATCTCTCTGAAGTTGCAGTAGAGTAGATCATCGCAAATCTTGTCTCCTTGAAGTTGCAGTGGAACGGATTGAAGTGAAGTCTTATCTCCCTAAAGTTGCAGTGGAGCAGACTGAATATATCAAATCTCGTTTCCCTGAAGATTGCAGTGGAAAAGATCAAAGCTATAAATCATAAAATCTTATCTCTCTGAAGTTGCAATAGAGTAATTCACATCAAACCTTATCTCTCTGAAGTTACAGAGGAGCAGGTTGAAAATACCAATCTTATCTCCCTGAAGTTGCAGTGGAGCAGATTGAAGCTACTAGTCCTATCTCTCTGAAGTTGCAGTGGAGCGATTAAAATGATGATTCCTTTGAAGTTACAATAGGTTGGATTAAATCCCCATACAAGTCTTATCTCCCTAAAGTTAAAGTGGAGCAGGCTGACAATAGTAAATCTTATCTTCCTGTATTGGCAGCGAAGCAAATCAAAGACACCAGCCTTGCCTCCTTGAGTTTGCAGTGGAGCAGACTGAAGATAACATATCTTGTCTTCCTGTATTGGCAGCAAAGCAGATCGAAGACACCAGCCTTGCCTCCCTGAGTTTGCAGCAGAGCAGACTAAAAATAGTAGATCTTGTCTTCCTGTACTGGCAGTAAAGCAGATCGAAAACACCAGCCTTGCCTCTCTGAGTTTGCAGTGGAGTAGGTTGAAGATTGTAGATCATTTCTTCCTAAGAAGTAGTGTAGTATATCAAAGACGGCGAATCTTATCTTCCCAAGGTAGTAGGGAAGCAGATTTAAGCCACCAGCCCTATCTCCCTAAGCAGTAGTGGAGTAGGTTGAAGATTGTAAATCTTATCTCCCTAAGCAGTAGTGGAGCAGATTGAAGACGACGAATCTTATCTTCCCGAGATAGTAGGAAGCGGATTTAAGCCACCAGTCCTATCTCCCTAAGCAGTAGTGGAGTAGGTTGAAGATTGTATATCCTGTCTCCCTAAGCAGTAGTGGAGCAGATCAAAGACGGCGACTCTTATCTTCCCGAGGTAGTAGGGAAGCAAATTTAAGCCACCAGCCTTATCTCCCTGAAGTTGCAGTAGAGCAGGTTGAAATTACCTATTCCTACCTCCTTGAAGTTTCAGCGGAGAAGATCGAAGCTAGAAATCTCTTCTCCCTGAAATTACATTGGAGCAGATAGAAGCACTAATTCTTATGCTCCTGAAGATGCAGTGGGATGGAATGAGACTACTTGAAGAAGACGAGCAGTCAGAGAAGTCAGAACTCGGTAAGACCGAGCAAAATTGGCTCTTTTATAGTCTTTGCTCCATTCTCGTTACACGACAATAAACAAAGAGGGACAGCTGTAATAGGCCAATTTAGCTCGGGCTCACAAAAAAAACCCAAAATAATAAGACAAAGTCTAAGTCCAGTCCAAAATTATATCATTTGGCCCGATTGGAATGGCCCATTACTTGAAAAGGTTGAAGGTCCATTTACAAGCTTGACGCATATGGAAACATAATCTTCAAGGATATGCAATCTTAAGTATGATATGCAATATTAGAAGATATGATTTCGTAATCTTAGAGATTTAATTTGTAGATACCCTTTAATCTTAGCCGTTGATGTAATTGATCTGTATCGTTGGATTTGGGGAGGCTCAACTATAAATAGAGGTTTCTCCATTCATTGTAAAACACTTGAGTTTGGAGCAATAATAATTCTTAAGAGCATTCACTCAAATTTCTCCCTCTCTTGCATTTTTATTTTCCGTGACTTGTTCTTATTTTGTTCTTCGTTCATCTTCGTTTCTTTTTAAGTTGCTTTCATTTGAGTTGGATTTTGGTGGAGGAATTTTGTTGAATCTTCATATTGTGAGAGTTAGGTTGACTTAAGCGTTTTTTAACCTATTTTATTTATCCATTTAATTGTTTAATTATTAATTATTCGTTTACTTTTATTCGTTTATTTATCCATCAACTTTCTTATTTACATATTGTTCATTCTTTTAACCATATCATTCTTTTATTTTCTTCCATTAATTATATACTTTATTTGTTTTTAACATTATGTCACACATGTTGTTTATTTTTTAAAAACTCGTGTTATAAATCATCCATTTTAAATTGTTTGATTATTTGCTTTAAAATTTTTTTCCATATATTATCAATTGCAATTTTTTTATACTATCTATTTTATATACCATTTATTTTAAGATGTTTTGTGTATAACTTGTTCTAAATTCCTTATTACACAATATTTATTTTTAAACTCATTTATATATTATTACTTTATATATTACCTATTTTCATTTTTTATATATTATTTATTCCAAACTTATATATATTACCTACTTTTTTATATATATAATTTATTTATTGATTTGTATATTGTTGATTTCAAATTTCTTTTTCCCTTATTATTCATTTTCAAATTCATTATTTTTAAATTTGTTTACATTTTATTTTGCCTTATATTTTTTTTTTATTTTATACTCTTTGTTTTAAATTCATTGGTTTTTTATTATTGATGCTAGTATTTAAATAATTGCCATTATGTGTTTTATAAATTGTTTATTTGTATTTTCATATTGCCCTTTTTTTATCAAATTTTTTACACATCGTTTTAATATTGCATCAATTTTCCCTAATTTTAAAACAGAAAACTTTTAAAAATAAGGCAATATTCGGTACTTTGGAGCTTTGAGAAAATCATGTTCTAACTTACTGGGTTTCGATTTTTTTGATCCAAATAACCGAATATCCTTTTTAAACTTTAATGCATGAGAAAGCTTAGTTTCGAGGGTTAAAATGTCGTATCCTAACTTACTGGATGTGACATCTTATTACTTCGGGACAAGGAGGCCTTAACATCAAATTTGATTTATTCAGGTTTTTAAAGAGGATCGTATTTTAAAATCTTTTTAAATTTTTGACATTAGGACATTAATTAATTAATTAGGTACCAATTTTTGGGCGTTATGGGGGTGTTAATCCTTCCTCATGCGTAACTGACTCCCGAGCCCGTTTTCTCAAATTTTGTAGACCAAAATCATTATTTTAATAAACCAAAATGTTTTATTAAAATGATTAATCTCAAGGTGACCCGATCACACCTCGAAAAAAGATTAGTGATGACTTCATTTTTGTTTTAAAAGTCGACCCCATTTTTCAAAATAAAAATGGTTTCGACATTGATATTTTCAATAATATGTGAATAATATTATTTAAAATTATTATTTTTAAAATTTACTATTAAAATAAAATTTAAATATTAAATAATTTATTAAAAATAATAAATTATATTAATTATATTAATAATTTATTATATGACTAAATATAAATAATTAAATAAGTATGTTTAATAATATTAAAAAAATAATATTTTATATTAATATTTTAAATATTTTAAAAATAAAAATAAAATTTATTATCAATATAATAATATTAAACTTGATTTAAGTTAATTTTTATATAAAAGTAAAATCATCTATTGAGGAGTTCTTTTCAGGAAAATGACTTTCGTTTTTCAAAAGGGTAAGTCATTTTACAAGGAAAAAGGCTTATTTTTTTGTTCATCTGTAAGTCATTTTCTGTTGACCAAGCTATTTTCTGTGAAACAAATACAGAAAAATACAAAAAATATTTTCCGTAAAACTTTTTACATGTAAATAAACGGACCCTTAATTTTACTAATTTAAAATTTTTAGGGGTGCAAGTCACATCTTAAATTCGCTTTTGTATATATCTTTGATGAAATCGAAACTTCCGCAGCTACCTCTGACGCTCTTCACCTACCATAGCTGCCTACTTTTAATGAGAAAAAGAGAAAACTGTGATATACAATGAGAGACACAGATGCGTTGTACTTCAATCCTCTCAAACAAACATGCATTCAAAGGATCATCCACCATCACCTTCGCATTTTGTCTAATGATTTAACAGGATCGAAAACGATTTAAATTTTTACTACTTTTATCATTCTATTGTTAAATATTTTTTTATAAGTATCTTTTAATATTAAAATTTGGGTAAATTATGACAAAAGTCGTTAAATTATTAGTGAGGTTATATTTTAGTCATTTATCACGAATTTGTCAATCAAAATTTAAATAATTTTTTTCTTTGATCTCTAATACTGACTCAAGATAAACTTAAATCTAAAGTATGTTCTATTTTTTGATGGGTACTAATTTACTGTATCACTCATCAAACCGTCACTTAGAACTTACTATCTGAATTTTTAAAAAAAAAATTAATAACCTAGTGACTTAAATAAATTCTTTTGAATAAATCAATGACCTAAAAATAATAGATGTTATCACAAAAATCATGATAGTGATCGCGAATTGAAATCAGACAACCCTCTCCCATCTTGTATTTGCTAACACAAAAGCTCTTTAGTACCTAATGTTTGAGTTATTTTTCCTTAATTTTTGGTCATAGCATTTCATTCTAATTAGTTAGCTTTTAGGCATATTTTTACATTGTATCATTTTAATTCACATTTTTAAATATTTATATATCAAGCAATACCTCTGACCCAAATTATTTAAAAAAAGTTACAAAAGTATAAAAGCCAAAATAAATCACGTTAAATAGGTTTTTAAAGAAAAAGATAAAACATTACAATCTAAGAAAAGTTCAATTGATTTATTATATTGACTAAAGTCATGATACAATATACATTCCACATTAGTAAGTAACATTTGAATTTTATTCTTTGTGTCGCATTAAAATAATTTATGTACTTTGAGTTCATGTATCAAAAGAGGAAGAATAAACATGTATGATGGGTTGTGCCTTATGCAAGTTCCATAAACAATTTTTGATCTCTCCCCACTTAATTAAGTTCGAGAGTTTTTTCCTCACTTGATATCAAATATCAAAAGTGAACAATTTGCATCGAATTTCTACAAGATCTACAGTAAATTGTAGTCCAAAGTTCATGACTCAAGATGTCTTGAGGTCTGTATTTATTTCATTTATAAATGTACGGTTCAGAAAAGTTTATTTTATGAAAACTGTTATGTTTATGAGCCAAACATCCTTAGGTTGTCTTTGTTTTATAGAAAACTAACTTTCGAGAAATGATTTTTGGAAAATTGATTAATTTTCTAGAAAACTTGATATTTTCTAGTATTTGAATAATTTTGTATAAAATATTTTTCATTATTTGATAATTTTTCCTAAAATCATTTTGTAAAGTTAATTTCCATGAAACAAACACAACATAAATTATATTCGTTACAAAATAGTGTAGAAACATTTCCTTTTGACAAATGAAATTTATTTTATAATAAGATAATACTTCATATCTTATATAGATTTAATAAGAACGAATGATTAATTAAAAGTTACATATATTAAACATATGAGACTAGATAGTGGCATATTGAAGTTGGAAGAAATAAACGAAGCTAAAGCATGCTTTCATCTAGAGGTGCTCAAGGGCTGGGTCCAACAAAAAATTTAGGCCCGTTTGCAATGCCTGGCTCGGCCCTAAAAATGGGTCTAAATTTTTTTCTAAACTTGACCCGAATAAAAATGCTAAAACCCGGGCCCGACCCGGCCCGACCGTATTAATTTTTTATCTTATTTTTTATATAATTTTTAAATATATATAATACATCAAAAATACTAAAAAATTAAAATAAATTTTTTCCAACAAATTGAAAATAAAATTTTAAAAATATGTATACTTAAATAATACTAAGATAGATGCAACTAAACAAGCAAATGCCTTTAAAATAATAACAAAATTAATAATAAAACAAGTGTTATACAATATCCAAATAATAACAACAAAATAGTAGTAGCATAATAGTGAAATGGTAGCAAAATAGGGAGAAAACCACAAGAAAATAGTATATTTTTGTCCTTTTGTGAATTCGGGCTGGGCCTAGGCCAAAATGCCTTACCCGAGGTTCGACCTATTTTTTAAACGGGTCTTATTTTTTTTACCAAGCCCATTTTTCGGGCTTATATTTTTGCCCAAACCCACCCACTTTTTAGGCAGCCTGACCTATGAGCAGGTCTACTTTCAACAAGTACTCATATTTATATTATAAAATATTTATTATTAAAAAATATTTTCTTTTCCAAAAATAAGTCACGTGAGTGGCTAATGCAATTCTTTTTTGACAATAGCTAAAGTAAAATCTTTATGATATTGATATCATGCAAACCAAAACCCTAATATTGCACAAATAATTATTTTAGGACCTTTAGAATTATATATTTTCACAAGTCTAAGAATTATCTAATGCGAAATTGGAGTTAGCCATTGGGTTTGACGAAATAAATTGATTTCACCCTCTTGACCTTTTCCTTCAATTACACAAACTCTTAAAAGTGTAGGCTATAATTTTTATGTGTATTTTGTTTGTGTAATCCTAATGGGTAGAGGATGGATCAATTTATAATGATCAACCTTTAATCATGTACATCCATTAAGTAAGTGAATAAATGGACAGAATTTAACTTTGTTGCACAAGCGTTAGTAAAATAATAGTAATATAAACTTTTATATTAATTAGAAGATCGAACAAGAACAATACTATTACATATATAATTGGAAAAAAAATAAAATAAAATTGAAATATTATACTGGTAGTTGAGGCCTGCTTAGACAGTCTCCTTAAGACAGATTTGATTGCTTCTTCAGTGCTAGAGAAACGTTAGTTGGTTGTCTCTTAAGATACAACAACAAGATGAGCACGGCAGTAGCATGACTGCAGTGATCAACAAACAGTGGCCTTGCCTTCGTCTATCACCGAAAAATAGATTGAATAATATACAGAAAAAGGAAGCCAAAATGTGTCCGCGAATCAAAGAGAATTTAACATTAATTAAAGGCATTAACTCCTTTTGATTTCAAAAAGATAAGCTCTACTAAGGAAAAGATAAGCCCACGTTGCCCACGTCGTGCAGTGTGCCCCAACACCAACAGGTTTGGATTTACACCCCCTGCGTGCGAGGGAAAGTATTAGTTCAATCATTCAATAACCACTAAGTTGGTTCTCATATATAAACATATTCCACTTTTGATGTCTAACCATTGTGGGACTAAGCTTTTCATTTTCCTCAACTTAATTCATAAGTGGCTTACTTTGAGCATCAATTTCTCATTCATTACTCAACCATTTTGAGCATATGATATATTGTTGTAAAGATATCATAGAGTAGACTATAAAATCATAGTCCTATGATTTAAATATCTACATTTACCAATCGAGAATATGCCTCAAAGCTTCCAAAGTATCCATTTTTTCCAACAAACTTCTGTTAAAGCAAAACACTCGTCATTATTATCATACTATAGTGAATTACATAAGTAAGCTATAGTAGTTGTAGATGTTGCTACCTTAAGTTGCCTATTTTCTTAAAATGACATGCAATGGATGCGCTGAACCGCAATGGCCACTATGACTTGACACTGCAAAAAATTAGGCAAACAAAATAGAAACAAAACCAAGGTTTGTTTACATAGTTTGGTTTCCCTACGTCTACGAGCCTAACTAAATGAGCAATTTCATTATCTTTTATCATGAATACAACAAGTGATTCACACTCTATCACTCCCCAAGTATAGAGATCTCACATTTGTACCTAAAGACTATAACACTTGCCTCCAAATTTCCCCTTGAAAACTTGGGTAGTAAACACTCAACAATGTTTACAATAACATGTTTTCACTTTCTCACAAAAAATTCCTTAATGAACAAATTAGAATGCACTCAATAAGCTCTCGTTACAAAACCTATACAAGTATCAAGCATATATCAATTTCGGCTTTCTAACATAAAATTAATTAAAGATCTAATTTCCAAAATAGTTGTACAGTCTCCATCGATTTTCCATGTTTCAAGGGTTTATTTGATTCACACAAATCCAATCCAATCTCCAATTTACCAAGGATTAGTTTTCAAAATAGACCAAAGATCTTCAATATAACCATACCTAATCAAGTCCAAAGATTTTCTTCATTAAATTGTCAAACCAAAGAAGACAAGTTTTTAACCACCTCAGTGGCAGTCTGCAGTTGGCACTACCAAGTGCCACTCAACAACTCTCAGCTCATTTTTCCTAAACAATATATAGTTTAAGTTATATATTTCCTTATATATACTACAACATTAAAACTTAATATAATAGGGCCTTAAGTATCACATCATGATCGCAATGATATTTTATAAAGATTTTTCTATTTCAAATAATTTCAAAATTTATGTGCACACAATCATAATAAACAAAAAAATACATCAATTTTATACCAGAAACATAATAGTTGAGCTTAGGGTGTCACATTATCATAAATATCATTCATCAATACAACTAAGACTCATTCTATGTACATGTTTTTTAAATGTCTTTGATTGTAAGAATTTTTTTAACGGATTTGCAATTATGAGATTAGTTCTAATGTTTTTTATAAAAGCTTTTTGTTTCTAAACTTTGTCACACCCGGATCTTTAAGGACTCAAATTTAGAAGAATTTTGGGACCTAATTGTATGCATGGTAAGATGGCGAAATCTACAAGAAAATTTGGGAAAAATTCGTGACTAACGAGTAAATAGTTAGGCTTCAATTCTAGTTTGGTTATGATTGAATTGGCAGGTTTCATAGTGGGAGACATAATGATTGATAATGATTGGCTAAAATGGACTAGGAGACCATGCAAACTTTGGTTGTATATATATATGAGTAGTGAGGAGAAAATTCTCCTGAATATTAGTTAGAAATCTCTTTCTCGTTTGTAATGTGTTCTTCTATTGCACTGAAGAAGAAGAAGAGGAGGCTCGAGAAAGCTTTGCATGAGGTGCCAAATACGAGGTTTGAAGTTTGGGGAGACAATAATTCAATAATCTGGTAAGCCCTAAGCCTCACTGTACTCGTGGAATAGAGAAAAGAGAAGTAAGGATTCTCAAAAAGTTTTGTATAATTATGGATTCTAGGTTTTTAAAGTTTGAGTACCTTCAATTTAACCGATAAATGATTGTTATGCTTAGCTACCAGGATAAAAGAAGCTATGGCATTTGGACAAGCTAAGTTGTCCGTGATAAAGGAAGTAAGGTGAGTCTCTGCACCTGACTTTTGGATGATTATTGATGTTGTGTTATTTGTTTAAACCACATTCGTGGCTACTTTTAGTTATGTATTAAACCATGGTCGTGTATTATGATGCAGGTTAAGTAAGTTGTGCATACATATGATTGCAAGTATATTTTTTGAGTGTTATATGGTTGCAGAATGTCGAATAGATGCATGATGAAAAGTATGTGATAGCCACTAGCTCGATGAATTGCATGAAATACATGAATATAGTGTATACAGAGCACGGAGGTATTTTACCTTAATAAGGTAGATGAAGTTAGGAATATCAGTGGAATGGAAGAATGGGCGGATTGTCAAGGGAATACATGAAGTATGGTTATGCCGTGGAATGATATCGTCTAGCTCGCTAGAATGAAACCGTGATGATAGTTATCGACTGGTCCTTCAAGGCGACACCATGATAACAGTTTAAAGGTTCCATAAAGTAATAATACAATGACAGTCTACAGGTTGTATCAGGTACTACGAGGTGACATCTCAAAAGAGATTCAAGGTGTAAGACCATAACTTCGGTATGGTAACAAGTAAAGTCCATTAAGACATTAAACATGAGGTTACAATGTGTAAGACCACAGCTCGACTATGACAACCAATAAAGTTTGCCAAGACGTTAAACATGGGGTTACAAGGTGTAAGACCAGCTCGGCTATGGCATCAGGTGAAGTCTGCCAAAAATGTTGGGCTAGGGAGATGACAGGACAAGGTAAGGAAGATATAAGTATGACCCACTCGGAGAGTAACATGAACAGATGAGTACGACGCGTTTGAGGATGCAGGTAAACGGGATAGCCCAAGGATCCACCAAATTAGAAATATAAAAAAAGTAAGTAGGAACATCTAAGAATACAGGTAAGTTATAGACAATGGATAACTATGTAAAGATATGAATCCACGAATTTTAGCGAGTAAACCAAAATTGGGGTGATAGTGAAATGATCAAGCAGAATCTAAGTTTAAGGGTCCGCGAGTAAAGGTTAGCCAGTAACGGGACGAACCACAAGGGCTAACAGAAGAAGAGGGCCTTCAAAGGCTACCTTGGACAGGCAATCTGTTGGGAATTAGTGGAGGATATGGCTTGTTTGGGACTATCTATTAATATAAATTTCTAGAATATTGGAACAAGATGAACTAGCAACTTAGGACTAGTTGTAAAGTATGAATTCGTTAGGGTAATGGGGCGTCTAATTGGTTAGCTTATCTAAATGTAACACCCCTAACTCACATCCATCACTAGAATAGGGTTTCAGAGCATTACCGAAGCTTATCGATCAAACATACATAAATTACAAACATTTCTTATCATATTATATTCAGGTCAAAAGCCAATTAAACTCATACATACTGTCCCTTATTCGAGCCCTCGAGGCTCAAAATACGCGTTAGAAACAAATCAGGACTAGTTCGAAAACTCAGAGAATTTTTTGAAAAATATTAGAAAATTTTAAAGCTGCAGGGTTCACACGGCCGTGTGGGCATTTGAAATAGGGACACGCGGTCGTGTCTCAGCCAGTGTCTATACCTGTGTAACTCTCTGGCTTGGATCACACAGCCGAACTACACGCCCGTGTGCTAGATCGTATGCCCTTTCGAAATGGCCTCACACGCTCGTGTCCCAGCCGATGTTTATACCTGTGTAACTCTCTGACTTGGGTCACACAGCCGAACCACACGCCCATGTGCCAGACTGTGTACCCTTTCAAAATGGCCTCACACGCCCGTATGCTAGCCATGTGTCTGGCCGTGTGGACTTAAAATGTACCGTAAACAACAAGTTTTCCATTCCCTGCAAGCTTGGACAATAAGCAACTCAAAAATCATTCGTTTAACCAATTCAAAACACAATCAAACACATCTAAATCATCTCAAACAAACATCCTAGGTGTTTAACCAATGTACCCTCATAGGTACCACAATTATATCATCATTTCATATCCTTAAAACATCATTCAAATCATCATTTTAAATCATGCCTAATTCAATTTATTTTTCCTAATTCATGAGCACTTAAATATTAACTTAATTTCACATGTTTATATCTATACCAAACTGACATTATATTTATAACCTCATTTACAAACAATTCACAAAATAACTATTATTTAGACACCCTAAGTACATGCCAACACATTTCAAAAGGATAAACATCACCACATTTGAGTTAGGGATCGTTGTTGGATGCTGAATCAGCAATCAAAATTAAGTACCTAACCTGCGCACGAAAAACAAAACCATAATTCAATACTCAATTTATGAATATATCATTTCATATCATACTCAATTCTCATCACTTGATATATAATAGCTTTTTACAATTTAATCCACATATCTAATCAATAATATTATTCATTCCATATCAATCATAGTACCGTTTTATTTAATTACCCCTATTAACACAACTCGAACTTGGATGGATACACGGATCCAACTAAACACACCAGTTTTGCACTTAGTCCTCATCGGATACTTCGAAGTAGTAAATTGACACCCAGTGTCTCATCAGTTAAACCGAAGTAAATTGACACCCAGTGCCTCATCGAATAAATCTGAAGTAATAAATTGACACCCAGTGTCTCATCGACTCGAAGAAATCCCTGAACTCTTCCAATCCTATGACATGCCATCTATATCTTACTTAGCACGATACAATTAATAGGGTTCCAATTCACTTTCCAAATACAACCAGTATCCAATACTAATTTTTCATATAATCACATATAATCATTTGAATTTAATAATCAATACATTCAATATGTACATATCAATTCAATCTATTTCAATCAATTATCAAAATATTAATTATTCACCTCAACACTTACCATGAACATTAAATTGAATTATAACAATTAACAACTAAATTCAAATTATAGAAATACAAATCGAAAATTTCGAGCTATTCCTCATTGACTTTATATTTCCCCTTTTTAGTTGAGGATTCTGGTACAACGTTAGCTACAGAATTAAAACAATTAAAATTCATCAATACAACACAATTCAATTTCATACTAATATTTCAATTTTTACTCAATATTTGCCTAAATTCAAATTTAGGGATTCTAATTTAGTCCCTAAACCGAGACTAATTTTTATTTTTCACATTTAATTCTTTATTTTCATGCGAATTCCACTTTAGACTAAATTTAACTCCCTATTTTCACTTAAATCCCTAAATTTCAAAGTTTTTTCCATAATTTAGTCCCTATTTCTCAAATTTTACAATTTATTATACAATTTAATCCTTTTTCATTTCTAGCTTAAAAATCTATCAATTTAATCCCTAATACTAAAATTATTCAACATTAGCAACACTTAAAAACTCAATAATTTCTAAAATTTTGGCATGGGTCGGGTAGTATTTAACACCAAGATTCCAAAAACATAAAATTACAAGAAAAAGGGACTAAATTGACTAACCAATTGAACTTTGAATTTTTAAAGCCTCCAAGGCCTTCGTTTCCTTCTTTCTCCCGTTTCTTTTTCTTTCTGTTTCGTTTTGCTTTGTTTCTTTTTAATTCATTCTTTTATTATTTTATTTTATTATACATTAATATATTATTATATAATATAATATAGATACTTAAAACTTAAGTTTTATTTTATAATATATATAATAAATTCATAAATAATCTACCTTATGCTGCCTCATAAAGAAACAATAGCATAATTACTTCTTTAGTCCCTTTAAATTTTCTTTAATCTATAGTTCAACTTCCACCCTTTATACAATTTAGTCCTTATATATAATTATTCTTAATTCATGAAAATTCACTTACCTAAAACCTAATTAACTACACAACTAACTTTGTAAATATTTACGAGTCCAATTTACGAAAACAGTGTCCTGAAAATGCATTTTTTGACACCCGTGACTATCGGGTTGTTACATCATCATGTTTAAAACGGTGAGTTGAATTAGGAGTGTTAAAGCGGAAAAAATCTCAACGTTAATGTAATAAGGAATGAACGGATCTGGGTAAGGATTTGAATTTAAAAAATAAATGAAAGTCAACCAGTAGTAGGCAACGAACCTTATGCCCAAGTTATGGTTGATTGTGAGAGAGTAAACTCGCCAGAGTATAAAGGAATCAGTCATGAGACAGAATCAGGACAGAAACATAGCGGATCATTTTTGTAAAGGTCACATTCACATCTAAGATAGAGAATAAGTCCGCTAGTGATGAATGGTAGAAAAAGGGCAAAGTGTAGACTATGTCGGTGAAATCTGCGAAAGGCCAAAGATAAACAAGGAGTTGAAATCTCTGCTTTAAAATTTTATTTCTTGAAGACTTTGAATTATTTCTATTACATTGGTTTCACAAAATCTCACTAAGTTCACTTGAACTTATGGATTTATTGCTTATTTGCAGGATATAGGTTTGACTTGAGAATCAAGTGGAGAGACCAAGTTAAACACCTCCAGTTTATGGGATAGGCATGGATGTCGTTCATGTGTATAGAGGGGTTCCCTTAGAGGCCATGCCTCGGGGGTTAAGTCGAGGAAAATAAATTTAAAGTTTAAATTTAGAATTGTAAATACTGCCAAGGTTGTAGGGCAGTAACTTTTAGAATATATGTTTCTTAATATAGTTTAATGTGTAATTTGAACATTTAAGAATGTGAGGAGATTCAAATCCGAAATATCAAGTTATTCAATTCTTTGTATCATCCAATACCTGAACTTGGTGATCGGGTCGGGTATAGGGTGTTACAAACTGGCTCTTTAACGACAAGATATTTTAATTACATATGATTTGCACATTAGAATATTTGTCAGTCTAGGAGAAACATATTATTGTGAAATTATCACGATAAATTTTCAATGGCTTGGTAATGGCGTCAACTACCCTATGTTTGAAAATAAAATTCCACAACCATAGTGCAAGAATTTTAGCCTCAAAACATCCCACTAATTTCACTTTCATCATAAATGATGCAATGACAGATTGTTTAACACTTTCCCAAGATAGGGCTCTATCAACTATATAAATAAATAACAAAAAGTGCACCTTCAACTGGTAAGATAACTAGTAAAATATGAATCCAAATATCAAATCACTTTCAACCAATTGGATCTTTTATACATGAGTATATAAATCTTTATCACATAAAGATTGTTAGGATTTAGTGCCCTATGTGTAGTATATTCATCAATTTATACTCATAATTTTTCAAACAAATTGGTTTAAATAAAATTTCATTATTCATTAATATCATCTGTATATGTCCTTAACTGTTTTTCTTGCTAAGCAAAATTTAAGAAAATATTAGCTCATTGATTATCTAATGTTTAACTAATAATAATGTAACAATCTATTTTTCAGTGGTGTCGAAAATGGTGGTTTTGGAACCCTATTTTCGACGAGTGGTCCATAAATATTATATTTAATATTTACGAGGTTAGTGTAAATTTTAATTAAAGTTTTGTTCATTTAATTTTTTTCAATTGGATAGTTAATTAAGGTACAACGATTAAATTGTAAAAGTGGTAAAAGTTATTCACTAAGGATTTTTAATCAATCGAAGGACTGATTGAGTAATTGGACCCTTCCAAATGTGCCAAACAGTGGTGGATGAGCTAGAATCCACTAAATTTTGGTTAATCATATGTATGTTTTATTAATTAAAAATTAATAAAATTAATTTTGATTAATTTGTTAATAATCAAGTATAAAAGACAAATATTGCTAGTTTTTGAATATAGGAACTAAAGCGTGTAATTTTCAAAATTGATGTTAAATTTCTATAAATATAGATGATAAAGGACTGTAGAAGGATGAAATTTAGATTGGTTTCGAAATCAAAGCTCAAATTTGAAAGTGATGATAATTTCAATTTTAGAGACTAAATTGCATAAAATGTAAAATTTTAGAGGCATTCGAAAGATGAAATTGAATTGACATATGCATATAATAGGATGATATAAAGTATTTAGAATTGATAAATTGAAATGAATTGTTGCATAGATTGAGAATTGAACCAAACCGAATACAATCGGGGAAAAGACAAAATTATTGATTAGTTCTTGAGATTCAACTTGTTTGTTGATTTAATCATATAAGTTCATATGGCACAGTTATATGTAATTGTAATGTATATTTGTTTAAATTATGAATTTGTTTATGTGCAAATGTAATCTGAATTGTTCACGTTTTGCTACAAAAATGTGATATATGGACTAAATTGTAAAGAACTGGTTATATGCGTTAAATGTGCTTGAGTGACCATATTAAATGATATGATACGATTGACATACCAATAGGGTTATTTGCGTTCTTGTACAGGTTCAGCACTTCAGTGATCTCTACTTAGCACTTCAGTGTTCTCTGTTTAGCACTACGATGCTTTTTGGTGTGGTGTAGTTGCCCGTGTATCTGAATCTATTTATCATATTTCATCGGGCTAATTGATTAATGAAAAAGAAAAATAACAATGGAATATTATGAGTTTAATGTTCAAATTGTTATATGATGATTAGATAATGCAAATGGTATTGAATCGTGGATTCTATGTGTATGATATTAAATTGAATAACATATTAAATGTTGAACTAATTATATGATTCGGTTATATGGTGAAATCACCTTATTGTTGTAAAATGTTATGTCATGTAAATTGTGTCAAGTTAGGTAGTTTAATACGTTTAATTGTAAATCGAGGTAAGTTTATTATTTTAACACCTATGAACTTACTAAGCATTTGAAATGTTTACCTCGTTGTTTTTCCTTTTTTTGTAGATTGTCAGTTTGTAAGACGCGTCGATTGAATCACATCAAAGCTCACACTATCCTGTTATTGACTCGATAGACCGTTAGTCGTTTTAATCTCGGTTATGTGGCATGTAGATAGGTGTTATATATATGAGTTTTCTTGAAAATGATAGTTAGGCTTGAATATTGGCTAATGGTTGAATTTGAGAAATTTAATGTTCATATTTATATGTCTGTATGTTTGGTAATATGTTAAGTTATAAATGTGGTACATGTATGACACATTGCTTGATGAATTGATATGGTATATTATTGTCTGGAATAGCTTAAAAGCATGATGAAATAAGTTGAATTTGGTCAGGTTGGATTGATAAGTTGACGTCAAATTGTGGAATAGTTGCATTGGATAATTTTTGCAAATGTTAAATATATGAATTGGAATGGTTTTGGTTAGTTTCTATACAGGTATAAGTGTGCCTTTAAGTACCATTTGAGTGTGCTGATATCTTAGCATGAAAGGGGTACCAAAATGCAAGTTTTTTTACATTTTTGGCTCAAAGGTATCAATACCTTAGAAAGGGGTATCGGTACAATAGTGATTTTTCATAAAATTTCAAACATCAAACCTCAAAATGGTATTGATACAAAGATGATGTGTTGCTACCTTACCAAAGGTATCAGTACTTTATGCTTGGTATCAACACTTTTATTTTTAATTCAACTTTTCTAAGCCATCGAAGCTTGAAATGGTATTGGTACTGATATGGGGTATCGATACCCGTTCTAAAAACTTTGAAAATATTGCAATTTGGTCCTATAATAGCCCGATTTTCAGTAGTGTCGAAAATAGTGGTTTGAGACCACCAAATCCGATGAGTAAGCTCGTAAATTTTATTATTTAATATTTATGAGTCAAATAGGGTTTTAAAAATATTTTTAAATTGGTAATTTATGTTTTATAATGATTTATTAGGTTCGAATGGTAAAACCCTAGGTCAAGTAGTTTTAGAAAATGAGATATCGAGATCTCGTTTCTATAAACCGAGTCATAAATATTTTTATAAATATTTAAAGAGTTTCATTAAGGTAGTAGTAAAGTTTCGTTGAAAATTTTTAATGTTTTGATAGTTAATTAATTAAAAAGGACTAAATTGAAAAAGGTGCAAAACTTGCTAATTATAATAATTAAGTGATTAAAAGGCTTGATTAATAAATAAAAAATGACTTGGTTTTGCATATTTGCTTCATGTGACTTCAATTCTTACCTGTTTTTTGTAATTTTTATATTTTTAAAATTGTTACAATTAGGTCTAACTAAACCTTACCTTAGTTTTTTATTTTATTAAAAGTTTTGGAAGTTTTGATTGATGAATCTCTATGATCTTAGTTATTAAATGATGAATTTGAGATGTTGGTTGATATTTAAAAGTATTTTATTAAGTGATTTTTGATGAATTTTTTGATTAGGGATTACATTGTTAAAATAGTAAAAAAATATAAGGGTAGTTGTGAAATTATTGCAAAAATGGGCTGTATTAAATGCTATGAAAATTAGGCTAGCTTGGATTTGTATTAAAATGGTTAATTTCATGTTTTGGGTTCAGGACCAAATTGAATAAAAATAAAACTTTAGGGGCAATTTTGTAAAAATGTATGTTGACACCATTTTTTGGATGAAAACGGGGTCGACTTGGGTTTTGACAAAAACAAAAAAAAAGGGAGTCGCCACCAATCCTTTTTAATGAGGTGTGATTGGATCACCTCGAAAAGTGGTTGTTTTTAATAAACGGTTTAATTTTATTAAAACAATGATTTTGGTCAACAAAATTCAGAAAATGGTTTCGAGAGTCGGTTACGTACGAGGAAGGATTAGCACCCTCGTAACACCCAAAATTGGTACCTAGTTGATTAGTTAATGTCTTAATGTCGAAAATTGATAACTTTGAAGAATTTTAAAAAATACGATCCTTATATTAAAATGTTGAAAATTTTTGGAAAAATGAGCATATTTCACATTAATCGAAAAAAGCATCATATCCAGTAAGTTAGGACACAATGTCTCGAATCCCCGATACACGAATAAATGTAAAAAATTTACTTATTTAAAAGATTTTTAGCTATCTCGGATTTTAAAAAAGGATCACGACCAGTAAGTTAGGACACGATCTTTTATAAATCCCGAGATCATTTAAAACTTGAGAAAGAAAAAAGAAATCATGCCCAGTAAGTTAGGACACGATCTCTTTTTAATTCCCGAGATCGTTGAAAATTTGAGTTTGAAAAGATGCACGTATTTAGATTTATTGTGAAAATCAAAACCCAGTAAGTTAAGGTACGACTTTCTCAAATCTAAACACGAAATTTTGTTTATTCAGAAGTCATGATTCATACATTGAATGAAATAATTTAACACGAAATAGTAGAAATAAGATACGATGTTAATATGCGTAACTAAACAAAGATGAATACAATGATGTAAAAATAATACGAGTAATAGCAACGAAAATAAGATAAATAAAAAAGTACAAATCAATAGCATACGAAATAGCAATGTATACAAGCAAATAAAATTAAAGTATTCCTTCAAATCAATGATGAAAATGAAATAAATAAATAAATGAATAAAATTATAAAAAAAAGAATATATATGTAAGCATACATCAAAATTTGAAAATAATAAAAATATATGTACAAGTAAATAATGATAATTTATATATAGGTTTAAAATATATTATAATATGGATGTAAATATGTATATACAAATTAGAAAATATAAAAATGCATATAAGTATGTACATATAAATATACATACTTAAAAAAATTTAGAAAATATGTATATAGATATGAATATATGAATATATATAAATTATAATATATAAAAATAAGTATATATATATGAATCAAAGATATGTATGTATATATACTTTAAGTTTATAAAATTCAAGAGTATGTAAGTATATATATGTATGTATATATAATAATAAAGCTAAAATAATAAATATATTAATGCAATAGTAACGAATATATAAGAGGAAAATAAAACTAATAGTAATAAATAGTAATAATAGTAATAATAATAACAATAACAATAATAATAATAAATGTAATGATAATAACATTCAAATAATTAACTAAACAATAAAATTGCTAAAAAAGGACAAAATCGAAATAAAGATGAAAATACTGGGCGAATTCAAAATAAAAAGGATTAAATTGCAACACGCGCCAAAAGGGAAGGGACCCAAAACAATAAGTACCCCGCCTCCAAAACGCATCACTTTGTGCAGGACTAAAATGTAACAAAAATAAAATTATATGGCTAAATTAAAATAAAAGAAAAGAAGGAAAAAGGACCAAATTGCAAAACGTTGCAAAAGCGGAAGGACCGCATACGGAAATACCCCTTTCTAAGAACACACATGGATCCTTGGCGGAGCGGGTCGGGTCGGCCCGATCCAGGGTCAAAACGACGTCGTTTTGGGGCTTAAGGACTCCGACCAAAACGGCGTCGTCTTGTTTGGCTATAAAATCCAATTTTTTTTTTTAAATTTTCATTTTCTCTTTTCCTCTGAAAAAAAAAACAAAAAACTCTCTCAAAAGCCACTCCCCTTCCAAAAATCCGGCCAAGGGCCCGGTCATCGCCCGTCGCCCAGTCTGCCGGCGCCGATGCCACCGTGCATGGCAGCGGGGAGACCAAAAGTCTCCCTTTTTTCCCTCCGATGTAGCCCTCTGACTCCGAGCACTCTGACGACGATGAAAAGGTACGAAAAGACCTTCCATTTGTTTTTATTTTGTATTTCGAAATAAAAAAATAAAAAATAACAATAAAAATGAAACAAAAAAAGAGTGACCTTTTATTGCTTTTTAATCTCTGTTCTTCCTTTTTTTGAATAGATTTCTTTTTTTTCCAGAAGAACCCCTTTTTTTACAAATTGATTCTGGCTTTTATAGCCATATTACATAGTTTATTTTTGTTTTTCTTTCCTGTTTCTGCTTGCGTGTTTCCTTTCCTTTTGCAGGTAGAGCAAGTACAAGTGGCAGGCGGCGACGTGACCGTGGCGGTTCTGGCATGGCAGAGGCTAGGGCGGCAGTGGCAGAAGAAGACCCTAGGTGCGGCGCACCTAGAGTTTGAAATTTTTTTATTTTTTTCTGTTATGGGTTTTGGGTTAGGGTTTTTTAGGTTTTGGCTGATTGGGTTTGTTGGTTATTTGGGTTTGTAATGGGTTTGGG
Organism: Gossypium hirsutum; assembly: GCF_007990345.1. NCBI lineage: Eukaryota > Viridiplantae > Streptophyta > Magnoliopsida > Malvales > Malvaceae > Gossypium > Gossypium hirsutum. The sequence continues at coordinate 49,613,928 of NC_053449.1, read as the reverse complement.
TATTTGTTTTTGTAATTGGGCCCTGGGTCAAAATTTGGGCCCTACATGTAAAAATGACCAAATTACATTGAAGGAATTTTTTTATTGTCTAAATTAATATTTTGAATGAAATTATTAAGTTAGATCAGGATCGGGTAGAAAATCGAGAAAAATAGATAATTACCAAAAGGCCCATAAATCTTGGTATTTCAGTAATTTAGCCAGGTAAGTTCGTGTAACTAAATTGTACATTTATTTGTTTTGAATTGAATATTATTTTGTGTGATTTGTATGATTGCCATGTATAACTATTGATCATATATCCAACAAGTACCAAGTCTCGTTTAAACCTTAAAAATTCGAATGATACAAATAAAATGTCATTAGGGTTCCCAATTTGGTTGTGATCCTGCATGTGACACACCACAGCTCTCTTGAGCTTCCCGATATTTGGCTCGCAAGAGCTTCCCAATATACAGCTCATATGAGCTTCCCAAGTAATAGCTCTCTTGAGCTTCCCGATACTTGGCTCTCATGAGCTTTCTAATTAATAGCTCTTTTGAGCTTCCCTATACTTTGCTTTCATGAGCTTCCCGATTAATAGCTCTCTTGAGCTTCTCGATACTTTGCTCTCATGAGCTTCCCAATTAATAACTCTTTTGAGCTTCCCGATACTTGGCTCTCATGAGCTTCCCGATTAATAGCTCTCTTAAGCTTCCCGATAAATGGCTTGCATGAGCTTCCCGATATACAACTCACATGAACTGCCTGTTATATGGCTCAGAAGAGTTTTCTGTTTACAACTCGTATAAGCTTACATGCATATAAATTGACGAATTACAGTTCAGTACACTTCGTGTGTACTACCCTGTATCCAACGATATTCTAAATGGTTCAACGGGAAATGTTCTGTTACGAGACGATATGAGTTGATACAAACTAATACAAGTACATATATATGAAATGCATGGAAATGATGGTACATGATATATGGATATAATGATATGGATGATATATGTTTATGAAGAAACAGTAAGAGAATGATATGTATTATGACATGTATATATGTGATTATCTTTGACATGTTGATACATGGAAATTATGTAAGTTGAGATGAGTAATAAACTCCAGTGTGACATGTTGAGAAAATAAGTTTATCAATGTTGAATTTATATGAAATATGTTCAAGTACACTAACAAGTGTTGTTGTTTGATGCTTAGGCAAGTTTCAAGCTATTGGTTAAATGGTAATATATTTATTTATATGATGCATTGAAAGGGTAAGTACTCAAATGAAAATATGATAGTGCTCATGAAAGAGTGGTAAGGTTAAGTTATGCAATTTCTTATGAAATGACTTATCATGTGATTAATTCGATAAAGGTTATGTTTAAATGCACTAGCTTGTGGCTATGGTTGAATGATATGCTTATGACTAGTGTGTTATGCATATGGAATGAGTGTGGAAAGTAAAGAAATGCAAATGAAAATAAATAATTTTGGAAGAGTTAAAGTTGTTTAAAATGCTACTATGCTAGGAATAATATGTATAAGTGATGTTGTGGATTTATTCTCCTCGTGAGTTGTTGAATATAACTTCATGAGTATTGTAGAATCAATATTGGATTATTTTTGATATGTATAAATTTCATATTTGAAATGAATTGATATGATTAAATTTTATACGAGCTTACTAAACATTCATTGCTTACGTAGTTGTTTTCCTTTACTTTTCAGATTATTAGAAGCTCGATTGGGTTGGAAGCTTGTCGGAGTTATATCACACTATCTATCGGTTCTACCGGTACGTTTGGATGTTTTGATTTTGGTTATAATGGCATGTATAGGTTATTTTGGCTAAATGTTGGCCTATATGTGTTTTGTTTAGATTAACCACTCATTTGGCTTCTGTTTTGGTATTTTGATTGTGTACAATTTTCCTTAAAATGTTGATATGTGGAATGATTTGTGGTTAAATGATGAAAGGTAGAATAGTAGTTGAAAATGCATATGAGGTATATTTTATAACTTGGTGTGATTTGGTACAATGCTATAGTAAGTGTATATGTATTTGATGTTATTGAATAAGTGGTATAATTAGTACCAAATGGTAAGTTTTAGTAAATGATTTACATGTTGTGTATTAATGCGATTAGACATTTAAAGTTAGTGGATTACTTGGTTACATGGATTATAAGGTTAAACATATTTGTAATTGTCATTTAAGATGCCTAAGGGTATATTGGTTGTATGTGAATATACTACATGTTTAGGTATTGATTTTACCTTTTTTGGATGCCATAATATGACTTGTTTATATGCACAATGTTAACTGAAGGTACATGCCTTGTTGGGTGAGAAAAATGGCTTATAAAATAGCTTATTTTCGTTCACACGGGCGTGTGTCTCAGCCGTGTGTGACACACGACCAGGTGACACGACCGTGTGCCCTCTGTATCTTTTAAAAGAATGAAAGTTAGTGAGTTACACAGCCTTAGACACGGGCGTGTCTCTTGACCATGTGAGTCATACAACCTGGTCACACGGACGTGTGACCCTTGCAGTGTTGAAAATATTAAATGTTTCTGAAAAAATTTTGAGTTTCTGATTTAGTCTCGATTTGTTTCTAATGTGTATTTTGGGACTTGAGTGCTCGTATAAGGGACAATATGTATGATTTTAATTAGTTTTTGACATGAATGCTATATAATAGAAAATGTTTACATTTTTTGTCTATTTGATTTATAAACTCTGGTAATGCTCCGTAACCCTATTCCGGCGACGAATTCAGGTTAGAGGTGTTATAGGTCCTAGTTCATGCGCTATTCTACAAAAAAGCTTTCGTAAACTCGATTAAGGCCTAGATTTAATTGTGTATCATAATATCTAGGTGTTTTAGACACGACTGAACATTTGAATGGTTTATTTATTATGTATTTGGTCTAAATTTCTTTAAATGTTTTAAAAAGTCCCTATTTATCTCGGGCTTGTCTTTAAAGCATTTGTATATTCGTATAAGACCCAGGAAAGAATGTCCATGATATTCAATGTTGTATCGTTGCTGATTGCATGAATGATGATTTTACTTTGAGTTTCTCAGTAGTTGTTATGGCAATGATTGTAGCATCCCGTAGTTCAGACCCGACGATCGGGTCGGGTAAGGGGTCTTACAATTCAGTTTCATTATATGGTTGGATCATAGTGTGAGAAGACAACTTATATTAGTGGATAATCTAAATAGTCTGTAGTCTAATTGAAATTGAGTAAATGTAACAGCCCAAATTTTGGGCTAGTTAGAATAGTGGTTTCGGGACCACAAATTCGACGAGAAAAAAAATTTATTTTCATTATATTTTTATGGTCTACGATTTCGCAAAATGATTTCTTGAAAATTTCGTTCGAAAATTTTGACGTTTGGGCACTCAATTTAGTCAAAATGACTAAATTGTAAAAGTGCAAAAGTTGAGTTCTACATGTTAGAAGTGTCCAATTGCTATGAAATTTTAAATTGGAGGTTCTTAAATGGTAATTAGACCATTGGTTAACTTGTTGGACAAAAATGGCAAGAGATAACTGAAATAAAAAAATTTTAAGTTGGGGGCATTTTGATCGTTTAGTAATTAAAAGAATTAAAAAGGCTAAAATAGCCAAAAATTTGTCCATCTTCTCAATGGTGAACGGAATCAGCAAGGGGGAAGCCATATTTAGGGTTTTCAAGCTTCCAAGCTCCATAGTAAGTGATTCCAAGCCCCGTTTTTAATGTTCTTTACATTTTTAGAGTCCCGATAACTTGGTTTAGCTTCTTCTAGCAATAATTTAATCTAGGGTTCATATTTGGAAAAATACCCATAGGTGAAATATGTTTATTTTGATGTTTTATGTAAGAATATGAAGCTTGAAATCATGTTAAATAACTTTTGCTAGCGGATTTTAAGTGAAAACGAGTAAATTGACATAATCAGTAAAATACCTAATGTTCATAAGTAAGTGTTAGAGTGAGAATTTGATGTTTCTATAGGAGGGAAAAATGTTCATCATGTCATAAAACAAAATAAAAAGGAATAAAGTTTAATTTTTGAGCCTAGGGGCAAAATCATAATTTTGTGAAACTTTAGGGGCAAAAATGTAATTTTTCCAAAATATGATTTTTTTGATTGGATTGAATAATGTGAGTGCTAAATAAGTTAAATGTGTTATTATAAGTCAAGAAAGACAAGGAATTGAATTTGATTAGTGAAAAAGGAAAAAACGAGAAAAAGTGAGAAATTTCTCGATTGAACATTCGGAATAAAAAGGGATACGAATGAAGTGACAGAAATGATCACATGTGTGGCATGGACTATGTGTAGGTCACTATGTGAAATTGAAAGTGATGGTCACGTGTGTAGTACTATTTGCAGGCTACTACGTGTACCAGAATGATAGGTCACATGTGTAGTACTATGTGCAGGCTACTATGCTTACCGGATAGCTTTGATCACGTGTGTAGTACTATGTGTAGGCTACTACGTGTATCAGATAGTGATGGTCACATTTGTAGTGCTATGTGCAGGCTACTATGTGAACTGGTATCATTAATTATAAGGTGGTTGCTATGTGCAGATCCCACCGGATATCATTGATTACAAAGGGTGGTTGCTGTGTGCTGAATCCACCGTGTATCTGTTATTATTCCAAAGTGTTCATCGGGAAATTGACTAAGTGAAAATAAATGAGATCATGTAACGATTAAGTGTGATTGAATGATGAATATATGTGTGGAATTGAATTGAATAATGATTGAAAGTGAAAAAGTGAAATTATGAAAAAAGTAAAATTAGCAACAAAATAGTTTTGGATAGTAACAATAGTGTAACTTTGAAAAATTACCAAAAATGGTGAAAATTTAATTAGAGAGTGAATAAGATATGAAATGAAAGCTTAATGAGTCTATTTTTACATAAAAGAAACAGAGCAAGCAAAAGAGTTATATATTTTGAGATATTTGAATTTTAGTGAGGTAGGGTTAGATTGATTTCGAAATCCCCTGTTCCAACTTTGGAAAATAATTAAAAATTGTAAAAAAATAATTATGAGCTATAATTTATAATCCTAGAATCTTTAATGATCCTATTTTCAAAACAAATAAACAGAAATATCATCTGAGTTCTGTACAATGAGATAATTCATTTTTAGTGAAGAGAGGTCAGAGATGTTGAGCAGTGAAACATGGGTGACTTTAAAGAATAAACTGTACTAATTGGATAAGCCAAAAATTCTAAAAATTTTATGGTAAGAAGATATGTGAGTTTCGGGGAAAATTAACGAAACTTAATTTGGAGCTCTATAGCTCCAGATAAAAATAATTTAGTGACTGTAACTCGACTAGACAGTTTTGAATTTAAATATAAGTGAATAGTGAAATTATGTATAATGCTATTTAAGCATGTTATATACATAAAGGATGTGGGAAGAAGAGGAAGAGGAGGAAAATAAAATATATGAATGAATTGTGTATAATTGCTTAAATGTCTGATTATAATCGATAAATGTTGAAATAGGAGTGATGCTTATATTGGTGCATTACTGGTCATGGTAAGCTTATGAGAGAAAATAAAGTTTCATAGCATATGCGTGTGGTATATTTGGCATGAAATGATGTCATGAGTGGCTCATGAATTAACTCATGTTGGTAAGTTGATGCATAATTATAGTATTCAAATATATACATATTTGTAATATTTTGCTATGTGATTCGGAAAAAGGGGAATAAATAGCATACTAAAAATTCGGCCATGGTGATAGTTTGTGTTAAAGGAGTGTTTTATGGCATATCTTAAGTAATGGAATGTTATGAATTTTGAGATTAATTTTCTAGTCAAATAAATGACAAATGAATTGTTACGTATTCGTAATTTTGACATATGTTTGGTATATGAAACGTAATAATATATGCTTGAATAAACTTTAAGTATTCAAATGACATGGATTTGATGGTGATAAGATTTGAACATTGAATTCATGAAGCACAGGTGATGTATTATTGTTGTGTGATAGCTTGGTTCGAGAAATTTGTTAGGTAAATGGTAAGTGAAAGCATTTATGGATATAGAAGAAAATTTGGAGTGAATATGAAATTTAGCTCAATTAAATGATTTCATCAATTAAACATTGTGTATACCAGAATGTGTTAGTGAATTACGTATTCGTAAATTGACATTCAAAGTTCAGTTAGTGATATATGAAAATAACATGAAAAGATTTATGATTGTGATTAATATTGATTCTGACTTAAAGTGGATTCTTCAATATTAGATTGATTTAACGGATATATTGAGCATATGAATAGGTATGTATTGGGTCTCGTAAACCCTAATTAGCGACTTGAAGATAATAATTTGAAATTTTTTAATTTGGACGAAATTTTATAACCCGGTTTAATATGTTTATAAGTGTATTTATTCTGGTAATACCTTGTACCCTATTCCAGCGTAGAATACGGGCAAGGGGTGTTACAATGTGACATCACCATATTCGACCCTAATGTTTAGGCCGAGTTTGGGGTGTTACAGTAAATCGATTGAAAAACTATTATATATATTCTGTCAAGTATAATTGAAGAGATTTTTTGTCTAGGGCATCATAGCGGATGACCCCAGAAGATAGATACATAAATGTCATTGTCTAAACTGACAATACATCGGACAAGACCCAAATTGAATTTATCTTAGATCCGTTTATGGATTTATTTACTTGTGATATTCATAATAGGACATATCTTAATCTTGAGTGGATGATGGACTATGTATGCGTGACTCGTATACTTTGATGTAAATGAAAGTTTAAGTTCAAACAGATACAGAACCAAAAGCTGGTGCGTTGAGTATACGACTTCTACATGATGTAGCATTGTTCCTATAATGACCCAAAATTCACGGGCATCGAAAAAGTACATTGTTGGGCCTCCGTCTTAATTAAATGGGTTCTTAAATAATTATTAGAAATATTTATGAGTCTAGTAGTGTGTTTAATTAGGTTTTAATTAAGTGAGTTTAGCTTAATTAAAGGTAATTAGGAAAAAGGACTAAATTGAAAAAAAGGGGTAAAAGTTTAATTATAGATTAAAAGAAAATAATAGGGACCAAATGGGCAATTAAGCCACAATTGGAGGTTGAGGCGGCATAAGATTGTAAAAATCTTAGATTTTTACATGATTTAATTATATAAATATATAAATTAATTATAAAGTATATTATTAAATTAATTATATTATAAATATTATATTAAGAAATAAATTAAATAAAGACAAATGTATGGTAATGATAAAACACATGTGTAATAATATGTATGTGTACAATTGTAATACATGTATTTGATATTAAATAGATATTTATTTTAATTATTATTATATTAAACTAATTAATTTAATAAACAAATAAAAGAAAACAAAATGAAATAAAAGAGACACAAAGTAAGGAAAGAACTGAACCATTTCGAAACAGAGCAGGGGAAAGGAGAAAAAGAAAAAGAAAAAGAAAAACTAGAGTTTGAAGGTTTAAAGCTTTAATAGGTAAGTCAATTAAGTCCATTTCTCTTAATTTTGATGTTTTAGAAGCTTTAGAACAAATTTTTGTTGAAATTAAGTTGAAGTTTTGAAAGTTCTTAGGTTTTTGAACATAGTTCATGTCGAAAAAAATAATGAATTAGGGGTTTAATTGAATGAATTTCAAGTTAGAATTGATTAAAGGATTAAGATTGTAAACTAGGTTATAAGTTTTACATAGTAGGGATTAAATTGAAAGAAGTTTAAAATTAGGGTTTTAATATGAACCTTGAATAGTTAAGTTGAATATGGCAAGATATTAAGTAGAAATGAAGTGTGAATGGAGTTAGAAAAATAAATGAGTTAATTAGGATTAAATTGGAATTAGGGTATAAATTAAAAAAATTCTATTAATTATTGTAAATTAGTGATGTATTAATAATGAAAAATTATTATTATTTTCGTAGCTAACAAAGAACCCTAGGAATTGGCACACAAAGGAAAGGAGAAGGCTATCGAGGACTAAAACGAGAAATTCACGGTTTGTATTACTATAATTCAAACTACTATTTATTAAATGTTATATTTAAATTTATGTGTATGGTAAGTAAAATTTTAAGGTAGGTATCAATATTGAAATGAATGAAATTGAGCTGAAGTATGGTTATGTATGAATATTTGATAGTATATTGTTGGAAAGTGGAAAATTGTATCGAATTGAATTGTACATTGAAAGTGAAATTGAAATTGAGAAAGTGATTTGAATACCCTATTAACCAATCGGGCTTAGTCAGATATAGTTGGCATGCCATAGGAGTGGAAGAGTACGAGAATTTATCGGCTTTGCCGATCAGGCACTATATGTGTCGTATTAGGCACCAAGTGTGTCGTTTCAGGCACTTTATGTGTTGTATACTGCTTTTGATATGTTGATCAGGTACTGAGTACCGTTTTAGGCATAATGTGCCGTATTGGTGTGTTTGGTTGGAATCCATGTATCTGCCAAGGTTCGGGTTTGTTAATAGGGTGAATAATCGAAATGTGAGAATTGAATAAATTTGATTGATCGTACGACTGAAAGTATAAGAAAGAAATTGTTAGTCGAATTGTGAGATATGAAAGCAAGAACCTAAGGTTCATGAATTGATCAAATTCAAGTTATTAATATATGACATTGTTGATGAATTATTATATGAAATATGAAACTGAATATAAATTAGTTCTTATAAATTATAAATTTTACATGTTTAATGTTATATGATTAATATTTATAATTCATAAAAGTTATATAGTTTGAATTATGGTAATACCACTGAGTAAGAAATACTCAGCGTACGGTTGTTTCCGTGCGCAGGTCAGTAGAAATCAAAGGTCCCGGTTTAGCATCCAGAACAATCTCGACTTCAGAGACAATTTGCTGATGTAATCTTTTTTTTTGTAAAAGTGGCATGTACTTAGGTATTATATAAATTGTGTACTTAATTCTTGTAACTTTGGTTGTAAAATGATGTCTAATATGGATTATAAGTATGAAATGAAATAATATGGCATATTTGGTAAATGTGGCATGAAACTAAAATGGAAATAAATGAAATTATTAGTTCAATTAAAAATTATTTATGAATGATCAAGTAGATAAATTGTTAAATTAATGTTGTAGGCATAATTAGGCATGTTTGATTGTGGAGATGTATAGGTTGTTATATTGGTTGCAAATTGGTTGTGGTTTGAAATTGTAGGGAAGGTTAGATAATTATAAAGGGGTTATATTGAGTTTTTTTTTTAATTCGGGAGCACTCGAACAAGTCCCGATTCACTTCTAATAAGTATTCTGGGCCTCAAAAGTCCATGAAAAGGGACTAAATTATTAAATTATAATATGTATGTTATTTATTTTTGAATTTAATTGTAAATTATCTGATATGTTCGGTAATGCCTTATAACCCTGTTCTAGCGACGGTATGGGGTTAAGGGGTGTTACAGTTCCACAATAGTGGAATTCATAACCTAGTAAAGGGTAAATGATATCCTCTCATTAGCATTACATTACTGATGAAAAAGGAACGTGGCCAAAGGTCATTTATCATAAGAAAATTGATGTAATATCTATATGTTAGTAATTGACTTTTTCATATTAGAAGATGTAATGGAAACCATGAGATAAAATATCCACATTGAGAAAATTGATCTTTTCCTAAAGAGATTAAAAATATCCTATGAAGGTACACACTTATGACAAAGTCATTGGACAAGCACTAAATAAAGTAGCTTTCGTAATGGTATACAATAAGAGAGAGTTCAGTCATGGTACTATAATGCAATGGCTCCATGATAAAATAAGTTGTAAGTAATAGGCAAAGGGTCAGAACCTAATTACAAATTATTTAAGCCCTAATTATATATGTCCAATCACTCTAGGAGCTTATTCTCAAGCAATTTAGGTTTTTTTTTCTACATTTTTTTTGATTTTTAGTATTCATTATTAATAAACATTTTTGTTTAGTTTTGTCCTTTTTAAGACCCAAATTGGCAAAATGGTGCCATGGAGAACCTAACAAGGTGTTTGAGTTGGTGTAGAGAGACAAGAATGGCTCGACCTTGACGAAAACAACATTCAACGTGGGTGTCATGAAAATGATGCTATGGCAGTCGTGACACCGAGTCCCTTTGTTTCGAAGGTGCAAAAATTTAACGAGAAATCAACCTGGAGCTGGCTATCAAAAGAGTCACGCATTGAGGGTATGATGTCGTGACACCGAGCCTCTAAGGTTGTGATATCCCGGAAGGTGTTGAAGTGAAGAAATCATGGCCACCATCGAGGATTTCGCAACATCGAGAACCCCCAAAGCCAAGATCGTGCCCCCTGCCACGGATGTCACGGCATTGATGCCTCGGTGTCGCGACACTGAAGTTTGAGGGGTAAAACACTGTAGGGGCAATTTTGTGTCCAAACAAGCTTAATTCATTTCTTATTTAAAGGCATAATTGTCAATGTAAGGTTAAATGTTAGTAGACTATAAATACTACCTTATAAGCTTTTAAGAGTAGATTTTGGTGGCTAAACATTTTTCTTTAGTTTTCATAGTTTTAGGTTAGGTTTCCATTCTTTTTCTTTTCTTTTCATTTTTAGATTTGGTTTTCTCTTTTCATTTTAGAATAGATTTTATTTTTGTTGTTTTATTTCTTCCTTTTTGTTGAAAACTATGCAAAAGGGAGATGATCAAACTCTTGGGCTTAATTGGATTTCCATCAATTTTGACTCAACAAAGTTTGTATAGTTCGTTCATTTTGGTCTCGTGGCATGTACCTAGGGACATTTAGCTAAATGTTCAAATGGTTAAGTTGTATATGATATGATCCAATGCAAATGTTCAAATGGTCCACATTGCGACGACGTAGCTCAAAGTCACAACGAACCCTAGTCACAAAGTCACGTCACGACGAGAAAATCCTCGAAGTCGCAACGTTAAATCAAAATTTTGTAATCATTATAAGTTGATCCATTACGACCCCAGGTTAATAAAAGAGCTATCATAAGCTCGTATAAAACCTGGAAATGATAATGCAATGTATGCACATGATTTATTTGTATTTAATTGTATAATGATATTGGATTGCATATTACTAATTGTAGTTGCTCTAAGAACGAATATGACACTTTATAGCCCGAACCCAACAATCAGGTCAAGTATCAGGGTGTTACAGCATCAATATCGACATTAAGCATGTGGGGTGGAGGTTCATACATCGTAAAATCTAGTTGTGTTCAGAACTACTCCTTTTCAGTTCAATGGGAATGACTTCTAGTTCAGAAAATAATACAATTCCTGAACCATCTGGCCTAGACTCCCGGAATGGATCATCATCAATTTCTACTTCCTTCGTTCTGAGCTTCCTTTTTGTTCTCAACTTCTTCTTTATTATCAACCCCAGTTGCAGTTTCATGTCCAGAACTGGATGTCCCTTCGTTGGTGCAAGTTGTAAGGAGAAAATCATTCGATCTCATCAATCCTGTGTTAAAACCAATGTTACTTATGGATTGTCTGATCTGTTGTAATTTGACATGTCAAATCAGGCTCTCCATTACACTTAACGAGCTTGTTTTCGAGTAATTTAAATGTCTTTTTCGTGTTTTTCCTTAGTTTTAGTTCTTTGTTTCAATAAGTGAATTAACACATTTATGCTACTTTTGAGACCCGAATTGGCCAAATGCACCATATGGCCCTAACGATCGATTGAGTGTTGTAGGGAGTCAATGGTGGCCCAAACGTGAACGAAAACATCACCTAGAAGAGTGTATTGCGATATCAAAGTATGGAAGTCGTGATATCCTTAACAGTGTTGATACGAGAAGAATTGAGACCATCTATAGTGGTATCGCGATACCCAACCTCCTAAGGACCCCCTATTTCAAGACTATCGTAGATATTGCGATACCGAACCATGGGTATCATGATACCCCCTGTTGAGCGAAGACAATATATTCCTGCAAGGGTAGTCCTTGTCCAACTCCAACACCAATAAAAAGCACACGTTAAGGGACATTTCGGGCACAATTTTTGGGTTTAAAAAGCCTTCTTTTGGCCAAAAGAAAGAAAAGACATTAGATTATTCATTTTTTCACCTTTTTTTAGCATAGGGTTTAGTTGCTTTCTTCATCTTTTAAGGTTAAAGCTTGTTCTTTTTTGGTTTTATGCTTAGTTAGTTAGTGGTTAGTTAACATTGTAGCTTGGTGTTAATTGCTACCTTAACTTAGTTGTATTCACACTCTAATCCTTAGTTCAAATATCTTTCAACTTAGTTTCATTTTACCTATTAAAAATCCTTTCTTTGGTGTGTTTATTAATCTTTCTTGCTGCAATTGTTGTTTTTTCCAAGCTTTTGCAAGAAAGTTTGGGTTTTTATTGCTTTGCTTTGTGATTAAGAAAGCTTGGGTTTTTAATGTCGAAATTTAACTATGAAGACTTTCTCTTGCCATGTCACTCAAAAAGGCTACCTACAGGTTGGAGTGTTCAAACTTTGGTTAAAATCAAATTAACAGATCGAAGCGATCTAATTTAGTTAACCAGTCGATGGTCAAACTTAATGTGATCGAAGATCGGTTAATAGTTATTAGAAATTTCAGTTACCAATTAATTTAGTTCGAAATTGGGTAATTAACTAAATTTAATAATTATGTAATGCTTCAAGACTTACAATTTCGATTAATTCGATTAACTTTCAAAACAAATGAATATTATCAATATTTTTTTTATCTGTTTTATACTTGTTATAACCAAAAGACAAAAACATCAATTTCAACTAATTTTGTTAATCAACCAAATTAACCAAAATATTTCGGTTCAATTAAAATTTTTTTTAAATTTCGATTCAATTAACAATTAAAGGATTATATAATTCGATTAATAATCAAACCAACCATTTGGACACCACCAGCAACGAACATTTTTTTCCTAAATTTCAAACGAAATGACCTAAAACCTTAAATGGCACATATGCCTAATTTTGCCGAAAATTAAACGGCAAACATAAGATCAGAAATAATTCTAACTCAGCCACAAGCCACAATAGTTCGAAACCTATCAAATTTAACAATAAGTTGACTTGGTGGTGGGATACGTTTTTCTTGAAGTGCTTTATATGCATAATTAGATAACAAAATATGACCCTGACCTTTCACAAACACTTAAAAGAAAACATTTGAACATGCACACTAAACTCTGCGCATTGGAACAATCATAATCTGGAAAAATAAAAGCAGAAGATCTGCATCTTTACCAACCAAAATAAGCTGCATTTATAAAGTTCAAAGATAATCTAAATTCCAATACAAAAATAATAACTCTCAGGGATCCAGATTAAAAGTTCAATGCTAACACAACTTTAAATGTTCTGGAAATGTGAAAGGCAAACCCTAAGGGCGGCATTCTGATATGAATGCTGAAAACTATGCAATAATTTTTTAAGCAGCTCCCTTCCCCTTCTTTCTCTGGATCTTCTTCATGTAGAACTCCAGCTCTTTGCCCTCCAAGATGTAACTGAAAAACCCATTTCACTAATGTTAGAATGAAATCAATCATAGCTTGTAAGACAAACAAAATAGTAGGTGGATGGGAAAGCTATTAGCTATTCAAAAAATTATTCTTTTTCTTGCAATTCCATTTGAGAAGCCTAGAATAAAAAGAGAGGTTGAGGCTTTAGTATAGAACATACCCATCTGCACGGCCACATTGACCAGGCCGTGAAGAGATACAAGCCAACAGACGACCACTGCCAAATTGTTCCTCAATATGTGGGTCAAGAGCGCGATTTTGTTGACGCTTCTCCAGCTTCCTCAATACATGGTTGCTTTTCTTCACCTCCTCAGTAGCAGTTTCACCTTCCTATACACGAAATAAGTTGAACGGTGTAAAAATGAAAGCAGTGCCATAGTCAGTCAGATATTTAGAACATCAAAAAAGATAAAATTTTTATGCTCAAGCAGAAGCCCTGAATACAATATTAACCACTATTTCTACTTTTATGAACCCAAGTTGGAGAAGGTGCAGACATCAACTGAAATACATATGCTCGCTTGATGGTAACAACCTCTCATGTGCACAGACAACAAAATAGCAATATCAAAATTAGTTTAGACAAGTGAAACGATGCAAAGACAAGAATAGCCACTTGCAGGAAAGGGCAAAAGAGAATAACAAAATAGTTCCATTCTAAGTAAAACAGATTTATATTTATTGGATCATATCCAGGTTCAATTACAATGACACCGAAACATTAAAGGAAGAATACAAACCAAAACAACTACCAAAGCTTTTAAAATGATTCACACATCGGCATAGGAAGTAATTATAGATGTGAACCGAACAAATAAATAATCCCATACCTCTCCTTCTTTCTTGGCTGCAGCTGATTTCTTCTTGCGACCAATGTCAATGCCATAGTGCTGGAGATACCACTGCTTGAATGGAGCAGCATCAACTTGAACAATAGCACTCTTCACCAGAGTTTGAGTGCGAACCAGCTCATTGTTGGATGCATTGTACACCACATCCAAAATCCTGGTCTTACGAGTCACAGCCTCACTTCCCCATGAGTAGTTTCCGGTGTCGAGCCTCAAAGCACGCCACTTCACATTCCCACCACGAACCCTAATCCTCCTGACTGTCTTGTTGCTTGACAGCTTTGTGTTAGCAGGTTGCCTTCCAAGCTCATACCTCAAAGAAACCACTAAAACTTAGATTACTCGATAAACCAATATTGGAAACATTAAGTGAAAAGCAACCCAATACGAAAGAAAACCAGGCATCTAAACAAACAAGAAATAAATTTTAAAAATAAAAACAAACAAAGTTCAATAAATTGCTCTGAAATCCTCATATGACAATAAAATGAAGCTAAATCTAAAAGTAAAGGCCAAAACTAGATTACAAAATCAGGTAAAACACAAGAACAGAATCCCATTCTTTTAATCATTCAAAATCAACTTTCTAAGCAACCAGAGAAAAAAAAAGACCAGGAAAAGTAAAAACAGAAAACAAAAAAGGCAAAGAAAACAAAGGGTTTCGCTTATTACTTTCTCTTCTTCCTCCAAGCCTTCTTTTTGCCACCAGTGGCACGCCTCTTGTGCATTGAATCACGAGAAATACCTATAGTAAAATGAAATTAAACACATTAAGCAAAGAACACTAATTACATAATTCAAAGAGAAATGAAATTTTACAGGAATTTGAGACATACCCATTTTGGCTGAAGAAGAGTTCAAGCCTTAATGGGGTTTTTATTTTTATTTTTTAAAAAAAAAAGTGAAACAACAAGAAGGAAGCTCGGGAATGACGGGCGGAGACTTGAAGCAGGGAAGGGATATACACACCAGAAAACCCTAGTTTTATGAAATTACCTTTACATCCTTAATGGAGTTGGGGCTGGGTTTAAGCTTCGTAGGGTGTAGTCGTCAATGGGAAACATGTTGGGCTTCATATTAAAAGCCCAACTGTTATTGAATGCTTTGAATCATGTTGTCATAAAGGAAAACTTAATTCATCCGACTAATGCTCATGAATATGATCTTTAAAATATAATATTAAAATGTTTTTAGTTTTCTTTTCTTTCCCACGTTGAATTTTCTGTCTCATGAATAATGTGATTTGTATTCAATTAAAGTGAACAAGATTAGATGCACCAATGAATAGAATTTGATTCTCACTTTCCAACATTTATATCAAACATTCTGAATTGCAGAAAATAATCATCAATGAAAATTAGGTATGAGAATTTCTTCCGATTATCAACATGCCCTGAACTAATATCTAAATTTCAAACCCTAAATCCTAATCAACAAAATTAAAACGATAATAAAATATATGAAAAAGAAGGAAAAACAAAAACATGCCCTAAATTTTAACCATGAGCTATAAGCCCAAGATTCGAAAAGAAAAACGAAAACAAAGCTCAAAGACCAGCCATCACCTAAAACCATAATCTTAAACCTTGGAACAAATAATAAAACCCTAAACCATAATTTTAACATTAAATTTAAAATCTTAAAGGTTAAACTCAAATGTAAGTTAACAAAATTAATAATTGAAATTAAACCCTAATCTCAAACCAAAATCCTAATTAACAAAATTAATGTACGAGGAATAAAGATAAACAAAAGCAAACCTTAATCCCTATTTAACGAAAACATATATGAGGAACAAGGAAAAATGGAAACATAATGGATGTGCAAATTTTTGTATTACTTAAGAGTTTCTGTAAAATTTATGAAGTGATCTTTTTTCTTTTTTTTTTTAATAAAGTCTATCTAATGGACAGTAAGATTAAAATTAATGGTAATGGTGAGATTATTATTGCAGTAGTAAGATTAAAAACAATAATAAGATATGCATTTAGATTCAATCGTAACATAGGTGATGAGATGAATTATATTGAGAAAAAAAAATACCATTAAAGACCTTATTTAAAATTTATAAATACAACAAAAATGTATTTTATTGATATTTATTAAATTAATAATTAAGTCAAATTTATTTATCAGGAAGATAAATAAGTCAAATTTTTTAGAATTATATTTACATAAGATAATAAAATTTTAATAAATAATTAAACATACCTTCAAACTATAACGTTTTTTCGCATTTAAACTTTCATTCTGTTAACAATTTTGGTCCAACCGATTAAAAAGATCTGAAAACCAATTAAAGTTTAACATGTAGCATTTATAATTAAATTATAGTTTAATATTACATATCTCTTTCATCTTCATCTTTTCTCCTGGTTGATTCAAAGATACAAAATCAAGATGTTATGATTTAGCTCTTCAGATACTTGTTTAATAGTTTCCTTGAATTTGCTTTCTTACCATGGGCGAAGCATAAAAGGCTTTTTCTTCTCATTTTGGTGTTCTTTCCTCCATTAAAGCTGCATAATAGGATATTGGTTTTGTTAGTGAGCTTTAATCTTTGACCTTGGTGGTGGTTCTCTAACTATCTTTCGGCTTCAATTATTTTTGTTGAGATGTAGTGATAATAGGTCTGGGGAATGGGGTCTGAATGATGTTCAAGGTAAGTTTTGGGTTGTTGGAATTTTTATCAATATATGTTTTTTAAGGGTTTACGAAACAATATTGGATTCTATCACATATTCAAATGCTTTAATTAGGTGGTTGTCGAACATAATTTCCTTTTGCTAGGGCTGTAGGTGATTGCCATAACTTCTTGTTTTTTGGTAGAATGAATAGATTTTGCTAGAAGAAGAGGTTATTGAGAAAATCTGGGAACTGACAAGAAAATAAATAAATAATTTATCTTTTTAATTTCATTATAAATATGTAAATAAAATTTTCAAAACGGAATCTTTCTTTATGGTGTAAACATATCCATTTTGGGGACAAAAACAGTGCTGAGGGCATTTTTTGGTTTAAGCCATAGTAATTAAAAAATTGCTTTTATACAACTCTTTTTTTCGAAAAGTTAATTAAAATTGCTAGTTTTGTTTGAACTACTATTTTATTTATGTTTAACTTAAAATAAATATAACTTTATTAGTCCATCCTTTAAAAATGCAAGTATTAATTGAATAATTATAATAAAATAGTAGGGATTAAAAGTTGCGGTGGAAGGGGGCTTGGAAAAAAAGGCTATGGTGCCCGTTCTCATTCAAACCATACCAGACTACCACTTCTCCATCCTATAATAGTTTTCAAGTTAAACACACCTTAATAGAGGTCGTAAAGTGGGGGAAAAACTTATTATAAACCATTTCTACCCAAAAATGACTTCCTTTCTTATACTAGTAAGTTGAAAGTAATCATAATCATAGGTTAATGGCCTATGATTAGTATTTATCAACCGATGAAGGAATTTAATTCTGAATAAATGGGGTCACAAGTTAGTCCATGCTCGCTCAAGGCCACCTTTGCATACAACATATAATCCATTAATAAGCTAGGTATCAAAGTGGCCACAGTCAGAAAATCAGTACTTTGGATCGACTCGATCAACGATTTGTTTTGTCTTCACAACTAATCAAAATTTGATTCATTCTTACTACTGAACCAGACAGATAATATAATTGAATCAACACAAGAAAAGAAGCAATTTCATCTTTCTGCTTGTAAAAAGCTTCAAATCTCAGACAAAACTTTCAGTCTACATTCTCAACACTTGCAAAATTCTACAAACAACAGGAAAAATGAAAAATGGTCCACCTACTACTTAGTTACCTGTAGGAAACCTACCTTTATTTGGTTTTACCAAGGACTTGCAGAACGAAGAAAAAGCTCCTTTCAGCTCATCCGGAATAGGGATAGAAAGGGGTAGTGCTAAAGGACGAGGTCCCTTGTGGTGTGCACTCTTGTTTCTCGCAGAAAATGAATGTGCCAATGCTGGCTGCTGCTTGTTAAGCCCTTCGATGATAAATGAGAATGCCCCAAAGGTGAGACAGCTCTGTAGAAGTGCCTGAGGTGCACCTGCATAACCAACCATTTCAAGCCAAAATGAGGTTCAAACTGAAACTGATATTTTTATAACATAAGAATAAGACTTGAGATTCTCGTACCTGGGAAACTTAGAGCAAGTCCAGTGCAGCATCCGGCTACACCGGCATTAATAACTGCAGAGAATGGTAATAACTCTATATCAGCAAAACAAGCACAAAAAAAAAAAAAAAAAAAGAGGCAATGTTACTCCGATTTTACAAGGCATACCATCATCTTTTCCCCGAAGCCTCTTCAAAAAGCAAACAACCAAACTGTGAACGCCGGACAAAACTGCAAATGTCTATAAAGAGAAAACAATGTGATATAACCGAAAGATTTGTTCACTCAAGAGGGGAAAAACTAGAATTGCATTATTTTGTGATCATGAGATTCTCATACCTTGGCGTAAGATCCTGCCTCCACAAAGGATCCTTTAAAGCCTTTCTTTTTAATCAATCCTGACCCTAAGACAGACATGGAAAGAGAAAAATTAAAGTATACACCTGATTTCAGGCACACAATGAGCCACAGAAAAAAGATCAGATGGTCTAGTCGAAAATACTGCCCAAAAGAAAGCTCAGCCACTATTGGTCAAGCCCTAACCTTGAAACAAAATTTTCAGGACATTGAACATGCATTTTAGGACAACCAAGAACCTAAATGAAAGCATAAAATCCTACTTCTCACACAAAATCAAATACGTAATAGCTCAATCTTTTAAAAGTCTAAAGTTCTCAAAAGGGTTAATGTTCAAGCTTAAAGACAGAAGCCAAAGGAAATTATTCAATCTAAATTACAATTAGAAATGCATAAAAACAGAATAATCCACTGTTCAGATATAATGACTATCTTCTCCACTCAATTACTATCAATATTCCATCGGTACATACGATATTCTAAGTTTAAACTCATATGTACTAAAATAAAAAAGTTCATGCAAAAAAATAAAATTACACAAAGAAAAAAGAGTTCTGATCTGACTTAAAATTTTCAAAAACCTAAATTCACAAATAACATCAAAACTAAACTTACCAAGAAATTCAATGGAAAAATTCCCAAAAATTTGTTCTGTACCAAACTTACCAACAACGCCAAAAAAAACCCCGAGAGAGGGAAAAATCATAAAATATTTAGCAATGAAAAGAGAAAAATAATACCGTAGCCAAAGATGGAGCCCATGAAGGCACCGGCGGCGGAGTCTCCTGCGAATTGGAAGAGGCATACGGCAGGGGAATTGGAATTGGATGGTGTTAGGATTATGGCTTTTGAAGAATTAGGATTAGGGTTTGTTTCAATATCAGATCCAGCTGAAGTGTTTGGAGAATCCGAAGTAGCCATTTTTGTCCAAAAACTACTATGAGTTCCTTTTCCCCCTTTCTCGACGTGCCTATCTATCTTTTCTTTACAAGACATCTGATATTTTGTTTTGATTATCTGCAAACGACGGCGTTTTATGAAGCTTCCATATTTTTTTTGGGCAAACTACACCATTAGTCACTAAACTACAGGTATGTTTTTGTTTTGTTTACTTAACTAAAAAAAGTTACAATTTGGTCATTGAACTATTAGAAATGTCTAAACTATTCAAATATTTTATTCAAGTCACCACGCTATTAAGTTTTTTTTTTAGTTCCACCAAAAAGCTCCAAGTGACGATTCGATGTTCAATACGATAGATTAGTACCCATTGACGAATAGAAGAACATACATTAGATCCAAGTTGATTTGACGATTAGTGTTAGAAATCGAAAAAAGAAGTTGTTTGAGTTTTTGTTCACAGATTTGTAATATCTAAAGTTGTTTCATGAAAAAAAAACTAAACTATAGAAGAGAAGAGGAAGAGAGCTTTCGATTTTAACAACCGAAAACTTTTGAATAATTCAGTAGCCAAAATAAAAAAATCTACACATAATTTAGTGACTAATAATGTAATTTACCCTAATATTTTTATTGGACACCAAATCATTTTATAACTAAGCTTGAACTTGTTACCCATATTCAACCCAAATCAAAACTAATTCAATCCATTACAAAATCCAAATACTCAACCCAAAACTAGTACTTTACAATTCATCATTTTATTTAATTATAAAAAAAATATTTTTCCATTAAATAAATAATCGTAGAGAAATAATTCTTTCTTTTTCCTTTCATATATAGCCTTTAAGAAACCTTACAACCATTGATAATTTTAGGCCAAAGAAATAATTTTATGCAATAGCTCATTTGAAATAATTTCTTAAATGAAAAGAAAAAGATAAAAAGAATTTTTAAATTGAAGATTTAAGTTCTGCATGAAAACGTTTCAAAGGCAAATTTCAATAGAAAATCTATTATTAATACCCCAAAGAATGCGTTGCTGACATGACATCGTAGACTCAAAAAAAATTTATTAGAGATCAGATGATGCATTCAATACAAGAATAGTAGTTTGTGTCCCTCTTGCTCTCACCCATGTCCAACATATATATATCCGGATATGGGTATAAAATTGACTTGTAACTTTTACACACCAAAAAAAAAAAACATTTTTAAAAGAATTAAATTGTGTAAGATACATACCCGTATCCGACACTCACAAACAACATAGGTATACATATCTTCATTCTGACCGAAGTAAGGTCAGATTTGTTTTAGATGAATTAGTAATGTTCTTGATATATTGCTCCGAATTCTGCTCTCCAAGCCTGATCATCATATAGAATTGCACTGCTGTTGTGTGATGCTGCTACATCTGAATCCTCTCGATATAATGGTTGCAGTGCAGATTCTGGCAATCTGCTCTCTGCAAGGTACTGTTTCATGGTCACCATTTCCATCTTGTGTTTTCTTTTCAACTTATCCACTTGCTTTTTCAACTTTTCATTCTCTTGCTGAACATTACTAAAGTTCTCCTGTAAAAAAAAATTCAAGTTAGGATCAATTCTGCAGTTCCTTTTATGTAGCAGTATAAATGTAGAAGTTAGTTTACCTCAGCAATTGAGGCAGCTTGCTCAGCTTCTCTCAGCCTAACTAGGAGTTCTCCAGCAGCGTGAACTGCCTCTGCTGTGTCTCTTAGCTGGATTCTGAGACTTTTGTTCTCTTTTTTCAATTGTTCTTTCTCCCTTTCCCTTTCCACTCTAAGAGCTGAGAGCTCAGCCGCCAGGGATTTGGCAAAACGTGCACCATGACCTTTGCTTCCTGCCTTTGCTGCTGCCTTCTTTATCTCTGCTATGCCTTCCATTATCGCCTGGTGCTTCGTAACCAGATCATTGTATTTTTCTTGAAGATCAGCATAGTGTTCAACCATTCTAGCATGACCAAGGACAGCTCTGCTAAGAGCATCATCTAACTCCTCGGTACACTTCTTCTCTAATTTCAGTTCCATCTCTACTTTTTCGGCACGGCAGCGGTTAGATTCCAGATCCATCCTGAGTTCATCGGTCAGGGATATCCAGTCACTTTCCATTTCCATCCATCTTTGTCTTTCTCGCTCAAGTTCTTCCTCGCTGTTATTACGACAGTCTACACTTTTTCGCAATTGAATGGAACGTGACAACAAAGAGGACCTCAGTATTTCAGTAGACTTGTTTGGTGATGGAGAAGCAGTATATGACTGCAATTTACTCTTCAATGTCTGAATCTCCTGAAGAAGTGCTTCCTTTTCAGTCATATCAAAATATTCTTTTCCATTTTCACCGTTGTTGGACTGCTCATCAAACGGTATTATTTCATTCTTCAGAGGCTCAGGAGCATGTTCAATTGCAGAAATTTCTCTTTCAAGTTTGTATTTTTCCACCTGTAGTAGTTTTAAACCATCAGATTTAATCCAGTTATGCATGTTCTTATTTCTAAAGACTAAAGAGGTCAATAAAATTATTACCAGCTGGGTTAACTGCTCAATTTTGGCTGCTTGCTCCTTACAAACACTTTCAAGTGTTTTCTCTTTTATGGAGGCTTCTTCCACCTGAAATGGAAGCAACAAAAAACTAATAAGTATGGAACAAGCAAACCATAAAAGAGAAAATGTTTCCTTGAACATACTGTGTTCCCGCCATCTCTCTGTTGGTTATCAACCGTTACAATCCATGTCTTCAAGCTATCCCGAACCTCATCAGGGTGGTTATTTTCAAACTTCCTTTGGCAAGATGAACAAAACAAAGGAGTAGAAGAGCCATCAGGAGATGGTTTGTCATTTGGTAATGTTTGAACAGAAGCATTGGCCTTGTCTGCTTCTGGAGAAGGTTTCAGCATCAGGTGTTCGAAAGAGAAGGCAACTGAAGATCTGTTGGGAACTGAACTATGCTGGTGTTGATCAATAATCTGCAGGCCCCTTTGAAGGCTTGCAGCCAAAGACTCTGTAGGTCCTAAAAACGTCTTGCTTGTACGTAATGAGGACCTGATGTGGTCACTATATTTGAGCGACTGTCGTAATACCTCTGACTCTGAACTCTCTGATACATTTTTCTGACTGGCCAAAAGTGCTGACGGAACAGCCATGCTTTTCCTTAGATTATTTGCAATTTTGGGAGATTCAGACAATGTAGGCTCTTCGAGGATTGAAGACCGACGATGTGGGCTGATGGAGATGCTACTTCTAATTGAAGGATCAACAGCCTTCAAAGTTTTTGATGTAACTGAAAGGTCATCAGCTGGTTCAGGACTGGACATGGGAGGAAGTTCCACTTCATCAATTTCTTCTATCTCTGTTTCTTTTGGGCAATGAATGTCATCTTCACTCAGCAAGTCTGTCTCACAACTTTCTTTTACAGAAGACTGAATGGAACCTCTCTTGTCCGATGGATCTCTTAAGTTTGTCTCACAAGAGCTATCTAAATAATCTAGCTGCTGACGTAGTTCCTTTACATCTTCCTCGCCAATATTAATCTCTTCCTCGTATTCGTTATCTATGCGTGGCAGGATCAAAGAGCGGTTAAGGCTTATTCTTAACTGGTTCAAGCTTTCACGTGCATTCCACCCTTTAAAATATCCACTTGTACTCCCAACTGAGTTATATGCATCAGACTTTGCTCTTATAAGCTCTTCCTGTAATTGATATAACAGCAAGTCAAGTTATGATTAAGTACAATAAAAAGGGCAACTAATGTAGAAACTTTTCGACCTTCAGTTGACGAATCTGATCACTCAAGCCATTTACATCATCTTCAGATATTTCATTTATTACTGGCTCGTTTCTTACAGCTTTAACCCTTTGCCCAAATCTAAGAGTGCTCAGTATTTCACTTGTATTTCTGCAGTCAAAAACAATAAGCTTAGCTTAAATAATGACCTCAGAAAAAAAATTGCAGCTTATCGATTAATAAGGTTCTGTACATAAAGAACAAAGTCAAAAAATGTTAAGAATACCTGTTGTTTGCAGAAATATTGCAAATAACTGTGAGTTTGGCATTGCCACCAAGGGATTCTCTCAATATACGTGTTAAACAGGAACCCCCATATGGAACATCTTCAGGTTTTTCAGGTTGAGTTTCTTTTGCAAGAGTGTTCACCAAATACCTACACCAATGAAACAAGAAAAGATTATATCAATCAGCTCTAGCCATACGCAATAATACCTTCCAGATTATATAAAGGTAATGATGAACATACCCAAGTTGTGATAAGGACTTCTTGACATTTTTGCCTTCCAGTACATGTTGTCTACCAACATCTTCAAGTTTGTTTCTATCCAATCCTGCAAGGTCAATCAAGCTGATTCTGCTTGTTTTTGAACTGCTGAAACATTTTGATGAAGCTCCCTGCTGTATGAATCAATGATGATCAGCTCATTATTTCTAGAACAGCAGCACTTATATTCTAGATGTGCACGAGTACATTTCATAACATTGATCATTTAAGTGAACAACATCAACAGTAAAATGTCATCGAACAAAACCAGACTGGTTGACACCCAAAAGAAAAGATTAGCAACTAAATCTTGTCTTGACTTCAATGATATAAAATCAAGATTTGGCTCTGTACCTTGCACCAAGATTCAATGAAAAAAGTAAAAACAATGTGAGACCGAGAGCTCTTGGAATTTACAGTTGTTGCTCCAACCTTCCTACTTGAAAGCCCCTGTAACACACGTAAAGAGTAATAAATACATGCATGGAACGAAAATTTCAAGTCAATAATATATCTATGATCTTCTTTATTCTTTATTATATTTATTTTTTATCACTGATAAAATTTCTCCTATCAGT